>NC_082683.1:38438775-39119098 GCF_949987515.2 Delphinus delphis
ACATTGGTGACCACAGAGATTTAGAAGACCAGCAACAAACCTGGCATGGGAGGGGGGGCTCAAGAAGACTTCCTGGGAGATCTGACACTTAAGCTGCCTCTTATAGGATGGGTAGGAGTTAGCCAGGGGGAAAACATCAACTCCATTTGGCTAGACTTTGAGCTCTTCTTGCTGTTAGTGAAGCCCAGGTTATAGATTTGCCCCTCAGACATGATGTTTGCAAGGAAAACAGAGGTCCCTAATACAAGCAATGCTCTTCACCCTAGATAAATATTTCACATATCATTATTTTGCTGGTCAAGGAAGGATAGAAATGCTAACGACAACCCAGCCCAGTGACTAGGGGGAAAACACCATATTTCAAATGCAAAAGTCAGCTCGGTTAGAACATTTATAAAGGAAAATTTGAATTTATATAGGTATAGTAGATATCTCACTTTTTGTAATGAAATACTAGTCATTTCCTACCATAAATTAAAGGTCTAAACTGTATACCACAAGATGCAGTGTTGACTAGTAAGTTTTTATTCATTCGTTGAGTTTAGAAACAAACACTGTATATTATCTCACAACATTAGATATTTTAACCTTGATTAGGGTAGATATATATACAACTCAAATATTGACCTTCTTATTCTTGTTTGATGTATGTGAAATGTGAAAATTATAAAGAAATCTTTGCAAGATGAGAAAACAAAGTCCAGAGGATCTATTAACTACCATTTATTTTAATGAGAGAAAAGTCAATAATATTATAGAGAATAAAATATGGGCTTATAGTTACACTTTTTTATATTTATCATTGTAATTTTTTTTCATTGGAGTATAGTTGCTTTACAGCATTGTGTTAGTTTCTGCTGTACAACGAGTGAATCAGCTGTATGTATACATGTATCCCCTCCCTCTTGGGGCTCTCTCCCACTCCCCCTGCATCCCATCCATCTAGATCATCAAAGAGCACTGAGCTGAGTTCCCTGTGCTATACAGCAGGTTCCCATTAGCTATCTATTTTACACATGGTAGTGTGTATATGTCAATCTTAATGTTCCAATTCATCCCAGCCCCCCTTCCCCTACCATGTCCACACGTCCGTCTTCTATGTCTGCATCTCTATTCCTGCCTTGCAAATAGGTTCATCTGCACCATTTTTCTAGATTCCACATATATGCGTTAATATACAATATTTGTTTTTTTCTTTCCGACTTACTTCACTCTGTATGACAGACTCTAACTCCATCCACGTCTCTACAAATGAACCAATTTCATTCCTTTTTAGAGGTGAATAATATTCCATTGTATATATGTGCCACATCTTCTTTATCGATTCATCTTTCTATGGACACTTAGGTTGCTTCCATGTCCTGACTATTGTAAATAGTGCTGCAATGAACATTGGGGTACATGTCTCTTTTTGAATTATGGTTTTCTCAGGGTATATGCCCAGTAGTAGGATTGCTGGGTCGTATGGTAGTTCTATTTTTAGTTTTTTAAGGAACCTCCATATTGTTCTCCATAGTGGCTGTATCAATTTACATTCCCACCAACAGTGCAAGAGGGTTCCCTTTTCTCCACATCCTCTTCAGCATTTGTTGTTCATAGATTTTTTTGATGACGGCCATTCTGACCAGTGTGAGGTGATACCTCATTGAAGTTTTGATCTGCATTTCTCTGCTAATTAGTGATGCTCAGCATCTTTTCATGTGCCTCTTGGCCATGTGTATACCTTCTTTGGAGAAATGTCTATTTAGGTCTTCTGCCCATTTTTGGATTAGGTTGGTTTTTTTATGATATTGAGCTTCATGAGTTATTTTGGAGATTAATCCTTTGTCAGTTGCTTCATTTGCAAATATTTTCTCCCATTCTGAGGGTTGTCTTTTCATCTTGTTTATGGTTTCCTTTGCTATGCAAAAGCCTGTAAGTTTCATCAGGTCCCATTTGTTTATATTTCCATTTCTCTAGGAGTTGGGTCAAAAAAGATCTTGCTGTGATTTATGTCATAGAGGGTTCTGCTTGTTTTCCTCTAAGAGTTTGATAGTGTCTGGCCTTACATTTAGCTCTTTAATCCATTTTGAGTTTATTTTTGTGTATGGTGTTGGGGAGTGTTCTAATTTCATTCTTTTACATGTAGCTGTCCAGTTTTCCCAGCACCATTTATTGAAGAGGCTGTCTTTTCTCCACTGTACATTCTTGCCTCCTTTAACAAAGATAAGGTGACCATACGTGCATGGGTTTATCTCTGGGGTTTCTATCCTGCTCCATTGATCTATATTTCTGTTTTTGTGCCAGTACCATACTGTGTTGATTACTGTAGCTTTGTAGTATAGTCTGAAGTCAGGGAGCCTGATTCCTCCAGCTCCATTTTTCTTTCTCAAGATTGCTTTGGTTATTTGGGGTCTTTTGTGTTTCCATACGAATTGTTAAATTTTTTTTGTTCTAATTCTGTGAAAACTGCCACTGGTACTTTGATAGGGATTGCATTGAAACTGCAGATTGCTTTGGGTAGTATAGTCATTTTCACAATGTTGATTCTTCCAATCCAAGAACATGGTATATCTCTCCATCTGTTTGTGTCATCTTTGATTTCTTTCATCAGTGTTTTATTGTTTTCTGAGTACAGGTCTTTCCTCCTTAGGTAGGTTTATTCCTAGATATTTTATTCTTTTTGTTGCAATGGTAAATGGGATTGTTTCCTTAATTTCTCTTTCTGATCTTTCATTGTTAGAGTATAGGAATGCAAGAGACTTCTGTGCATTACTTTTGTATCCTGCAACTTTACCAAATTCATTGATGAGTTCTAGGAGTTTTCTGGTGGCATTTTTAGGATTCTCTGTATAGTATCATGTCATCTGCAAACAGGGACAGTTTTACTTCTTTTCCACTTTGGATTCCTTTTATTTCTTTTTCTTCTCTGATTGCCGTGCCTAGGACTTCCAAAACTATGTTGAATAATAGTGGCAATAGTGGACATCATTGTCTTGTTCCTTGTCTTAAAGGAAATGCTTTCAGTTTTTCACCATTGAGAATGATGTTTGCTGTGGGTTTGTCATATATGGCCTTTATTATGTTGAGGTAGGTTCCCTTTATGTCCACTTTCTGGAGAGTTTTTGCAATAAATGGGTGTTGAATTTTGTCAAAAGCTTTTTCTGTATCTATTGAGATGACCATATGTTTTTTATTCTTTAATTTGTTAATATGGTGTATCACATTGCTTGATTTGAGTGTATTGAAGAATTCTTGCATCCCTGCGATAAATCCCACTTGATCATGGTGTATGATCCTTTTAATGTGTTGCTGGATTCTGTTTGCTAGTATTTTGTTGAGGATTTTTGCATCTATAGTCATCAGTGATATTGGTCTGTAATTTTCTTTTTTTGTAGTATCTTTGTCTGGTTTTGGTATCAGGGTAATGGTGGCCTCATAGAATGAGTTTGAGAGTGTTCCTCCCTCTGCAATTTCTTGGAAGAGTTTGAGAAGGATAGGTGTGTTAGCTCTGTTCTAGCTGTTTGACAGAATTGGCCTGTGAAGCCATCTGGTCCTGGGCTTTTGTTTGTTGGAAAATTTTAATTATAGTTTCAATTTCATTACTTGTGATTGGTCTGTTTATATTTTCTATTTCTTCCTTGTTCAGTTTTGGAAGGTTGTACCTTTCTAAGAATTTGTCCATTTCTTCCAAGTTGTCCATTTTATTGGTAGATAGTTGCTTGTAGTAGTCTCTTATGATTCTTTGTGTTTCTGCAGTGTCAGTTGTAATTTCTCCTTTTTCATTTCTAATTTTATTGATTTGAATCCTCTCCCTTTTTTCTTGATGAATCTGGCTAAAGGTTTATCAATTTTGTTTATCTTCTCAAAACAACCAAATTTTAGTTTTATTGATCTTTGCTATTGTTTTCTTCATTCCTATTTCATTTATTTCTGCTCTGATCTTTATGATTTCTTTCCTTCTACTAACTTTGGGCTTTTTTTGTTCTTCTTTCTCTAGTTGCTTTAGGTGTAAGGTTAGATTGTTTATTTGAGATTTCTCTTGCTTCTTGAGGTAAGCTTGTATAGCTATAAACTTCCCTCTTAGAACTGCTTTTGCTGCATCCCATAGGTTTTGGATTGTCGTGTTTTCATTGTCATTTGTCTCTAGGTATTTTTTGATTTCCTCTTTGATTTCTTCAGTGATCTTTTGGTTGTTTAGTAACGTATTGTTTAGCCTCCATGTGTTTGTATTTTTTACGTTTTTTTCCCTGTAATTGATTTCTAGTCTCATAGCATTGTGGTCAGAAAAGATGCTTGATATGATTTCACTTTTCTTAAATTTACTGCAGCTTGATTTGTGACCCAGGATGTGATGTATCCTGGAGAATGTTCTGTGTGCACTTGAGACGAAAGTGTAATCTGCTGTTTATGGATGGAATGTCCTATAAATATCAATTAAATCTATCTAGTATATTGTGTTATTTAAAGCTTGTGTTTCCTTATTAATTTTCTGTTTGGGTAATCTGTCCATTGGTGTAAGTGAGGTGTTAAAGTCCCCCACTATTATTGTGTAACTGTCAATTTCCTCTTTTATAGCTGTTAGCAGTTGCCTTATGTATTGAGGTGCTCCTATGTTGGGTGCATATATATTTATAATTGTTATATCTTCTTCTTGGATTGATCCCTTGATCATTATGTAGTGTCCTTCCTTGTTTCTTGTAACATTCCTTATTTCCTTACTTTAAAATCTACTTTATCTGATATGAGGATTGCTACTCCAGCTTTCTTTTGATTTCCATTTTCATGGAATATCTTTTTCCTTACCTGCAATTTTAGTCTGTATGTTTCCCTAGGTCTGAAGTGGGTCTCCAGTAGAAAGCATATATGTGGGTCTTGTTTTCGTATCCATTCAACAAGCCTATATCTTTTGGTTGGATGATTTAATCCATTCACATTTAAGGTAATTATCGATATGTATGTTACTATTACCATTTTCTTAATTGTTTTGGGTTTGTTTTTTGTTTTCGCTGAGTGGTGCCTACTGCTGAGCCCTCTCTTTCTAGGCAGGTACAGTTATGTTGGAGTATGCACTTGCTCCAAGAAAGACTTTAGTCATTGTTAACAGACGCACTGACACCAAATCTAAGTGCCTCTCCATGATGACCAAGTGGCAATCATGTTTCTCTTACACTGTCACTGCTGATTAAGATTGCCTTTCATGAAAATTTAATTTGTCCTCTTTTCTTCAGCATTTTTTTAATTTCTGAAAAAACACTGTATTCAGGAAAGACTTCATATACAGCAAAAGAAGCTGCACCTATAATATAGCTAACAATATAAAGATTACAAGATTCTCAGCTACCTATTTTATCTAATCCAACAGAAAAATACAAATTAATTCAGTGACTAATAAACAGTAGAGTGAAAACAATGACTCTGAAAGGAATCTTGCTTTAAGTGTCTATCAGCCTCAAAAGGTGACTAAAGCAAGACATCTGAATAAAGATTTCTTTAAATATTAAGTACATTATCCCAAATCTTTTTCAAAAAATATCATATTTCAGTAGTAGCCATCTTTCACTACATTTCAAATTTGTATTCTCTCATTTCTTAAGAAGGAAGACAGGGGTATTCACACAGACATATCACTGCAAACTTAAGAAAATATTTAAGCATCCATACACTCTGTGTGCATTAACCTGCTGGTTAGTTGAAAAAAAGGGTGGGATGGAGTTTTCAGTTGCATTGGACAAATGAAAATGATTCGTGTGGTCATGCACGGTAGTCCACGGCTAGATGATACGACAGACTTAAATTCTGGTCTGTACAATATCACAGTGATAAACAAGATATCACAGAGATACATTATTCAAGGAAGTTTGAAAAAACATTTATTTCCCTGTTTTATTTCAATTTGGTTAAAGTGTTTAAAAATGTAAGCATGTGATAGTTTGCAGGATCCTGGTACAACACAAACTCCCACTTCTATTTATAAATATTATCTTCTCTTTATATTACTTACATTTTGTAACAAAAAAGAGATTGGTTTAAATTTTAAAAACAAAACAAAACATAAAAACCCAACCCTGGAGGCCCAGGTCTGAGCTCTGCCCTCACCTTCACCCTCCCGTAGGTGGGCAGGGCAAGCCTCCCTGACCAGGCTGGGTGCTCAGGGGAGGTCAGCCACCTTCAGGGACAGTCAGCAATCCAGAAGCCGCTGCACCATGAGTGTCTCTGTGCTGAGCACCCCCAGAGCCCTGGGCGGTGTCTCTGGGCTCCTGCAGGTGGCCTCCCTGCTCGGCCTGGTTCTGCTTCTGCTCAAGGCAGCACAGACAGTGGCTGCTCAAAGCCCTCCAGCAGTTCCCGTCTCCTCCTTCCCACTGGCTCTATGGGCACATGCAGGAGGTAGGATGGAGCGGGATGGGGAAGTGGGAGGGCAGGGAGGGCCGGGGCTCTCAGACCATGGTCCTGGTGAGCAAGTCCATGGGATGAAGCCTTGTTGTGGGATGAGCACGTGGCCTCACAAAAGGACCCAGCTTACCTCTCAGGTCTTGGCTCCTCATCCCAGTCTGGGGAGCTCCCTCCCTCCCAGGATCCCGTGCTGGTGTCCTTGGGTCTGTCAGACACGCCTTCCTTAGGGAGATCTGCAGGCTGTCCTGGCAGCCCTGCACTTTGAGGACAGTGGCTCTTCCTTCCTGAGTCTCCCCCGTCTCCAGGCTGAGCAGCTTCAGCTGTTCTCATAGAACAGGCTTCTAGATGCTTCCCTGCCCCATCCCTCAATCGCATCCTCTCTGCCTGGCCCTGAGCTTGCCTCGGAGCACAGACATCAGTCTGATGGATGCTGCCCTGTGGGCTCACTGTTCGTGGAGATGACAGACAGGAATCTAGGAAGGTGTCAGGTCACAGGAAAAGAGACCCAATTGCTGGGTGGGGGGTTACGTCAGCTGTAGGGACAAACTGGCTCGGTTTAAGACTGAGGAATTTTCCAGTCTCCTGATTTCGGTGCTTAAACCCTGACAAGTTGCTGGCACACATGAGCGAGGTTCCCAGGATGATGCCAGGTAAGGAGAACTGACATTTGAGTTGCACCATCCACAGGGTGAGGTCGCCCGCCTGGTGTCCTCCCTCAGTGGACTATGTGCTCTCGGAACCGAGCGTGAAATCCCCCTCACCCCCAGCACCCTGCACGGAGCCTGCGCAGAGGGCTGCCCATCCAGCGTGTGGAGGGACAGGAAGGAGGGAAGGAGCGGCTTGCAGGCTGGGCGGGGGCAGCGCCTACCCACCCAGCACTGGCAGCACTAGCCCGGTCGGCGGGGGGCTCAGAGCCACGTCAGGGGCCACCTGGAGAGGGGCTCATCAAGGGTTTGTGGACTGAACAAATGCTTTCTCTGCAGCGTGATTAGAGTAGAGTGGAGCTAAAGACGGGAACCGGAAACAGCTCGAGCCCCACGTGGGCTGGCCCAGTACCTCTCTCCCCTCTCCTTCCTAATCTCCTGCACCCCAGCTTACTCAGCGTCCTCCCCGCCTGCCTGGGCATTCTGGCCTCTGGGACTCTGCTCCCATGTGCCCTTTACCTGGAATGATCTTGTCCCTCATATGTCTGTCTACAAGGGCCCAACTCCAAGCCACCTCCTCCAAAATGTCTTTCTGGGTCTCCCAGGAGTGGAGGAGACAACCCTTTTTCCCTTGCCTGTCCTTCTCTTAAGGCAGTGCTAACCGGATTCAGCTAGTTTTGTCTGCAGTGTCATAGCTGTGAGCTCCTTCTGGGAGACCCTGCCTCTGGTTCATCTTTGTAACCTGAGAGCATCTGGGTAAATGATGACTGAACGAATAAATACATGCATGAAAAAGAGCTTTCTAATGTCCAGGTCCGAGTTAGGGCCCCTTCCCCAGAGCTTCCCCAGAGGCCTGGTCTTCCCTCGATCACACATTCATGAGCCCCTACGGTTGTCATGTCCTCAATCTCGCTGTCTCCTCCTGGAGGCTCCAAACAGACAAGCATCTACAGCCGCATCCTAATTCAGTGCCTTAAACCAGTGCCTGGCACATAGTAGATGCTCAGTAAATACGTGCTCAGTGAAGGAACCCATCCCACAGTAGGCAAGTTGCCTCAGAGCTGGTGAGTCCTGATGGTAGAAGGATGCAGGCAGAGATTAGATACCAAAGTGGCAGGGGGATGCTTTGAGTTACACAGAAGCCATTGAATTAAAGACGAGGTGACTGCATGGAACATGCCTAGGACCAAATGTTGATGAGAAATCCAGAGGTGATAAAACGAAGCTGAATCTGCAAGGTTAAGGAGAGGCAGTTGCTCTGTGACTAAGAGGAGGGGCACACCAGGTAGAGGAAAGAACCTGGGCAGAGGCCTAGAAGTGTGAGCAGGTGGGGCCAGTGCAAGGCGCACTGACAGCAGCATCTTTGGGGGCAGAGCAATGGGTCCTGTGGACTCGCCAGCCCAGCAGGAGGCAAGAATAGAGAGGGTAAAGCCAGAAAGCAAGGGCCTTTGTGGTCCACACTGAGGAATTTCAAGAGATTCCTTTAGGTGGTGGAAAGTGTACACAAGTTTCTGGACACTGGTAAATGAAAATGGGATAAAACAATCCGCATATCAAAACCTTAGTTCAATACCATTTCCATATATACATCCAGAATCTGTGTACACACGCAATATGTAAAATAATATGATACAAACACAGTTTAGTATATAATTTTTCTCACTTATCCATATGCATCCGACACTGTTTCAAATTAACAAACATTTATATGTATGCTGGGGTACTACTGAAAATATATAACAACCAGTATGGCAAAATGAAATTAATATATAAATTTAATTTTTATAATATATTTTATTCTCTAAATAAACAAAATTCTATGACAAAACTACTTACCAAGTGATACGAATTATCATAAATTGCTCATGCAAATGTTGTACGAATCACCTCCCAAAGTTCTCTACACCAGGGAGTGAATCCCTGATGTAAGTTTCTGTAGGCAGTTCGTACTGGTGGCCCAGGGCTCTACCCGACAAGGGGACAGAATGTGGTCTTAGGACAAAGGTGGACAGCCAGCAGGTCTGGGGCAGAGCCCAGGTCAGAAGAAATAGTTCCAAACTCCTAGTTCTGCTGATCGATCCAGAACGATCTCCCTGTACCCATCCTGCCCTACACCCCCACTCCAGCACTGGAACTCAGAGAAGGGTTTTATTGATTTATCTTTCCCTTGGGGACAGTTCCAAGACGAGACCGAGCTGCGACCCCTACTGAAGAGGGTAGAGAAGTACCCAAGTGCCTGTGCTCGCTGGCTGTGGGGGACGAAAGCCCTGGTGTTGATCTATGACCCTGACTACATGAAGGTGGTCCTGGGGAGATCAGGTGAGAGGGAAACCCACATCCCAGCAGGAGAAAGTCTTCCCTCTCGGGTACATGGCCCTGGATCTGTGAAATTCCAGAAGAAACTGGCACTACAGCCATCAGTACCTGGCTCCCTACCAGCCGTCCTTGCAGCCCACAAGCCAGACTAAGGCCAGCATCACTCACGCACAGTGAGTGCTTCAACACCCGGGTGGGGCTGGCTTCTCTTTCCTGTCTTACTTTCTTTCTTGTTTTAACCCAACTGAGATAATCCCGGGTCTGGAAGACAGCTCCCTGTCCACACTGATGTAGGTTTGGCACCTCTCACTGTTGCCTGTCCTGGGTCATGAAATGGCCAAACCACCACAAACTGGAGGAAACCACAGGCTCCTTTCTTACTCTGTGGCGCTGAGCAGAGCCTATCTTTCTTGCCGATTCACCGTCTTAGTCCTGTGGGTGTTCTGCTGCTGGGACACTGAGTCTGCCTTCCTGGGCCCACAGTGACCATCAGGACAGAGAGAGTCAGGGATGGGAGGCAAGAGGGAGGTGGCTAGAGACAGACTGCCAGCTGACCAGCATGAGGAATGGGAGCTGCCACAGCTGCTCTGGGGGCTGCCTGCCTTGTTCAGTGCCCTCCACTTCCCTTCCTTCCCTTTCAGACCCAAAGTCTCACGATGCCTACAGAATGCTGATCCCCTGGATTGGTAAGTACATTTAAATACAACTGCAGTCCACCCACCAGTTAGGTTTACCAAGAGCTGCCTCTTTGGTAATGGAGAACAACGGGTACGAGGCATCCTGTCACCACCTCATCTCTCAGTCAAGCCTCATTTCTCTCCTTCCAGTGAAACTCTCACCCTTTGTAATGGTGCTGAGAGCCCTCCTGAAGCTCAGCCTCTTCTTCATCACTTCTCAGTCCTCTGCGATATTCTCAGCCTGACTATTAACTAATTCCTTCTATCACCTGCCCCCCTACTCTTCTTCAACCTCTGTCTCGCAGCTGTCATAATCACATCCTATGGACCAGCCATTCTGGAAATTCACATTCCTGAACTGTACTAGCCTTTCCTACCTTTGCCCATGATGTGCCTTCTCCTGACACCCTTGGTTCCTCCCAAGTTGTCCCTAGTCGTCCCTCTGATCCAGGCTCCCCGACCCACACACACACCCATCTGTGGCCCAGGGAAAGGTTTGCTTTTGTTGGAGGGGCAGACGTGGTTCCAGCACCGGCGGATGCTGACCCCAGCCTTCCACTACGACATCCTGAAGCCCTACGTGGGTCTCATGGCCGACTCTGTCCGAGTGATGCTGGTGAGTCTATCCCTCGTCACCTGGACCCACTCACATCCAGCACTGCTGACAAAGTCCACTCTCAGACCCTTGTGTCCCTCAGGTGTCCATCAGACCCAGCCCCCAGAATGGTGCATTCAGAACGTACTCTGAGACAGAGCTCACCAAAACTAGATGGGACAGAGGGGTACCCTGGCAGCAGCTTGGATCCACAATTTGCTCTGAGGTAAGGGAAATCAGGGCCATGGTGTATTCAGGGTCCACTCTCCTCTCATCTCCACATCTTCAACAGAGAAGATTAGAGCAAGGGTCATTCCCCTGGACAGCGGTGCAAGCCGCCCCCGTATGCCCTGGACAATGGCAGCTTCAGTGGCAGAGTAGAGTTCCCAGGATGTCACTCAGGTAGGCTCTGGCCTGGGGCCCAGGGCTTCTGCATGGATTGAGCCACTCACGGGAGGAAATGAGGCCAGGTCTACATGCACAGAGCTGGGTCTTGACAAGCATCACCTCTGATCTAGACTGGGCACCACCTGATCTCAGCTAACACTGGATGAATGAAAGGAATTGAAGCATATCATGTCCCCTCCTAAGAGCCCCAATAGAGCCCCTTACGCTTTTACTTTACTTGAAATATTTGCTTACTAGTGTTGAACATGGTGTCCAGTTCAGATCTCAGAACCCCTAAGTTTCCCCCTCTGTCCCATAAAAAAGTATGGTTTCTGGTCTGCCACAAGGTGGTCATCATCATACTCTATTCTTAAAATTCAAAACTAATTCAGAATATTATGAGAGAACATGATTAATTATATAATAACAGATTCTGAGAAAATAGGCATCACATTACACATGTGTGATACAGCCTTAAATTGCTAAAACAAATCTGCTTAGAAACAGAGGAAATCTCATCCAAATATTTAGCGAGACAGAGAGAGAGCCTGGCCTTGTCAGCACAGGCCTTCTGGGGGAGCAGAGCAGGGTCAATGTCCCCCTCCCATTACAGGACAAGTGGGAGGAGCTCGTCAGCCTGGACTCGCATCTGGAGGTCCTTGGACACGTCTCCTTGATGACCCTGGACACCATCATGAAGTGCACCTTCAGCCACCAGGGCAGCATCCAGACAGACAGGTCAGTGACAACCTTTCAACGGCAGGGTCCTTGTTCTCACCAGCTGGGGAGGACTTACCTGAGAGGCAGTTAGGGCAGCGTGGACGCTTATGAGCTCTAAAAGCAATATTCTGCAGAGAGACATGGACCATGGTCAAATCCCTGATCCTGGGAAACGGAGAAGCCTGGCCACTCAGGCCACTTGTAAAGGACAGAGGGTCTCCTGGGCTGTAAGGCAGAAATGACAAAGCCTCAGTGCTGCCTGTCCCCGCTGACTGAGGAATCCCCACCCGGAGCCCCACTCCGTCTCCAGGTCAGAGGCTCCCTCCACCTCAGTCTCCTCTGCATCCTCTCCCTTCAGGAACATCCAATCCAACATCCAGGCCATCAGGGAATCTCAACAATCTGATTTTTTCCCAAGTGAGGAATCTCTTCCACCAGAACGACATCATCTACAGGCTGACTCCTGAAGGCCGCTGGAGCCACTGGGCCTGCCAATTGGCCCATCAACACACAGGTTCTGCTCCTCCTTCTGGGTGGCTCCTCCCCTGGCCTTGACCCCTCAGGCAGGGCCCAGACTCCTGCTTCCTCTTCAGGGGCTGGCACACACCCACACTGGGTACTTCCTGGTGCAGGGGTTGGGACCCGAGACGTCAGGGTGTCAGGTGAGGTGCAGGGAGACACATGTGTCACCACGTTGCTGACGGTGGAATGAGACCCCCTCCCAGCATCATCCAGGCAGAGCCTCCGTGGGCTGTGCTATTGAGGGGATTCCCGACCTGGATCAGACGATGCTGGAGCTCTCTGCCCTGACATGTGCGCCCATTCCCACCCTCGTCCTCATCCACCTGGTACCCAGATTGGGCCTGAGGGGCAGATAGGGCTACGGTGGGTGCTGCATCTGGGCCCCCAGGAGCCCTCAGCTCTGCCTGGGAACCACTGTTCTGGGACAGATGGAGTGATCCAGCTGAGGAAGGCTCACCTGCAGAAGGAGGGAGAGCTGGAGAAGGTGAGGAGCAAGAGGCACCTGGATTTCCTGGACATCCTCCTCTTCGCCAGAGTGAGTGTGGGCAGGAGAGGCCTGAGGCTTTGCCCAGAAGCACAGAGGCAGGGCAGACCCTGCACTCCCCCTGCCTCCGCAGATGGAGAATGGGAGCAGCTTGTCTGACAGGGAGCTCCGTGCCGAAGTGGATACGTTCATGTTTGAGGGTCACGACATCACAGCCAGTGGCATCTCCTGGACCCTCTATGCTCTGGTCTCCCACCCTGAGCATCAGCAGAGGTGCCAGGAAGAGATCCAGAGCCTCCTGGGGGATGACGCATCCATCACCTGGTGAGTGCCCAGCAGGTGGGAGGACCTCGCCCCTCCGCGAGTGGAGGACCCCTGGTTGTCTGGCTCTGCCGCTCTCAAATGGGCTGCCTTTCAGGGACCACCTGGAACAGATGCCCTACACCACCATGTGCATCAAGGAGGCACTGCGACTCTATCCACCAGTGCCATTCATTGGCAGATATCTGAGCAAGCCCATCACCTTCCCTGTTGGACCCTCCTTACCTGCAGGTATGAACTTCACCCACACCCACTAAACTAAGCACTCTGCAAGACCACACAGAAGATCAGAAATCCACATGGGCTTGCCAAGTTCCAGGATGACATGACTATTATCTCCGCCTCAAGATAATTAATATTTACTCTGTGGTTTGGACGACTTTTGAAAAATGCTTGACACAGAACTTGAACCAACAAAAGCTCAATAAGCAAATGTCAGTTCCTGAATGTGGTTATAATGGAGGGCTAAAATTCTAATTCCTGAGACGTGAGGCTTAAGAGAGAAGCAGACAGAAATAGGTGGACATGTGGTTCTTTCCATGTGGGGTCTATGTAAACAAGGGAGCTCAGGGAATGCACTGTCATGGGTCAGATGGTCCAGTCTCTGAGGAGCCCTCAGGTGGATGGCCGAGAGCAGCTGATGATCAGGTCTGAGAGCCCTGCTGTGGTTGGAAGCTACCAAATGGCTCACCTCCCAGTGGGTCTGAATCCCAACCCAGCCACCTCCTCTCTGTGGGATCACAGACACATCCCTCAACCTCTTGGAGGCTCAGGTGCCTCATCTGCACATGCGGATAGGAGTGCCTTCCTTGAGGGCTGCTGTGAGGATTAGATGAGTTAATGCACAACCCCGAGGGCTCATGATGACACCTGATAACTGTGAGTTTTCATGTGAGGCGATCCTGATACTAAGCCTCCAATTCTTTTCCTTCTCAGTCCTGGCCATGGTTACCTGCTCCTAATCTGTGCTCATGTGCTTGGTCACCTCCAGCCCACCTGTCTTGCAAGAGCACCACTTCATTCAGAGGGATGGAGGGTGGCTCTCATGGTGGCTCCCAGGCCTTCTGTGCACATTGCCCCTGTTGCCATGGGTACCATCGGTCTTCTCTCTCTCCTCCCTGCCCCACAGGAATCCCGCTCTCCCTCTCCTTTTATGGGCTTCACCACAACCCGAAGGTGTGGCCGAAACCAGAGGTATGATGGCCATGGGAGGAGGGGATGGGATGCTCCCTCCAGACCAGCACCACCCCTGCTCCCCTCGGGGATTCTTGTCCCCTGGTGGATTGGTGCAAGGAGCTTGACCCCACCTGTCCTGGCCCCGGTGCTCTCTCTGCAGGTGTTTGACCCATCCCGGTTTGCACCAGGTTCTGATCGACACAGGGCTTTCCTGCTCTTCTCAGGAGGATCCAGGTGAGGCCTTCTGTACCTGGGGCAGCCAGGTGTCACTGGGTGCTACCTGATGTGTGTGACTGTCTACATTCATATGTGGTATATGCAGTTATGTCCCTGTGTGTTGGTGTGTTGAGAAGGCAGCATGTGTCCCCATGTACAAGAAGGCCTTCAGGACAGGCCACGGAGACCTTGACCTCCTGACTTCCGCAACGACCAGCCACATTGCCATGGCCGTGGCCGCTCCAAAGTATTCCAGGGTTTTCCTCACTTTAGGTGAGTGACTTTCAGCTTTAGAATTTTTCATGAAAGGTAAACTTCAGATGTTTGCTTTTCCCGATTATCAGTCATCTTAGAAGGTGGTTTTCTCTCTCGGCACATTTCTAGTCCAGCTCACTGCATTTTTCACTTAATTCACCAATCCACCTCTCACTGTATCAGCAGTCGTGTTTGCATGGGTTTGGATTTCCAGCTGCCTTCCTTGTCCTGAGGTTTCAATCCATGTATGTGATCACCTACAGTTTCTGTTGTTTGAAGAAAGTTACACAGCAGTGTGTAGTCTCTATCTCTGCAGTTGAAGCCAACAAAGTCATGACTGCTTATTAATATAAACAAAACACCTTTTCTAGTTGCCGTAATTCTTTATATGTAGCGGGAATTATACACCATAGTCCAAGAATCTACAGAGTCTAACATTGGCAAAAAGGCATAAAATTAAAGGCAATCAAGTGCTTTTGAAAGAAAACTCACTATTTTGTAATTGACACCTGCATTTGAGAAGTTTGTGGCATGTAAAATATAAAGGACACTTGAAATAGCTGTTAAGCTGGACGATTCACTCCAAAATGACTCCTGTGAAAATCTTCAACAGTATAGGTCCCCTGCCGAAATAGTAACTTCCATTACTTAGTAACGACTTAGTAAAACAAGTTTTTCTGAATCTAAAATTCTGTGAAATTTTCAGTTGGTGAATCAACCTTCACAGAACAGGCTTGAAGCAAACATGCTTGCAGAATTGGCTCTGGGATTTGGTTTCTGCCAGGGTCTTTCTCCGCTGTAGACACAGGCTGCACATCATGTCTCTGCCACTAGAGGACAGCAGGTACCTGGCAACTCAATTCCTAGGTCAGAATAAACATTTAATTTTATTCCAATTTTTTTTTCAATTCAATTAACTTTGTTCAAATAGAAAGCTATTTATTAAGCCTGCCTCTGTGTGCCAAGTCATGTATTAGGAGATGGGAACCCAGAAACATAAGGCACTTTCCCTGCTTCCAAGAGTTCACAGTCAAGAAACCACTACCGCTATTCAAGACAGACATGCGACGTTTCCATAGTGTAGTGGTCAGTACGTTGGCCTTACAAGACAGACATCATGCATTCATCCACTCTTTCACTCATTCATTCATTCACTGAGCAGATTGTGGAATGTTCCATGTTTCTGGCACTGTCTGGTCACGGGACGGCGATGTGTCCTTGAGTTAACAGTAAAGCTGCTTGGGGATGTGGGAGAAAGAGGTGCAGGCGGCAGAGGCGAGAGGCCAGACGGTCACTAGACTGAGTCTTGAGCATGTGGCCGGCAGAGGCGGGGGGAGGGGACCTCAACAGCAGCGGAGCGAGGAAGAGGGGCTGGACAGGTGCGAGGTGAGTGAGGAGCAGCCCAGAGAGCGCTGTGACGCCAGCTGAGGCCCCGCGACGTGTCCTCCCTGTGATGGAGGGCGCAGCAGACCCCGAGCCGCCGTGGCTGCAGTAGAGGGAGGGGAGGCAAGGAGACTGGAAAGGCCAGTGAGGAGCCCACGGGATGGGAGGAGGGGCCTTGCTGGAGTAGAATGGGAAGGCTCCAGGGGCGGGTTGACTGCGGGGCTGCGGGGAGACAGGAGGCCGGAGCATTAACTGGGAGGCAAGTGGTCCAGCAGGTCGAGGGGCACTAACCCGTGGCCACTCCAAGAAGCCTGGTTGCCATCCTGACTTCCTTACACAACTCCGTCCTGTCCTGTCTGGGGACTGGGGCCCCTGCTTGTCTGCCATGGGTGGTGAGGGCCTGAGAGTTGCCCACACCCCCCTAGAGTGCCCTGGCCTGGACAGAAACCAGAAACGGCCTGTGGACGAGTGAACAAAGTACTAATTCACATTTACTGATTCACGTGACTTGACCCTGTGGCTTAGAGCGCCGTCGCTCCCCAACAGGACTTGCTACTGCTGAGAGCAGAAGTAGGAGTTAGGAGCTAGTCCTGGAGAGAGGTGGCCTTTGTAAGGGTCAGGGGGAGAGGGGGGACCGAGGCTTGGGCGGCACGTTCAGTGTGACCCGTAAGGAAGGGATCGGGGCTGGGCCACGTGGCGGAGAGCCCTGAATGCCCTGTGCCCGGCAGGGGTTAGAAGCCTCTGCTCACTTCCTTTTCCCTCCCTGACCCAGGAACTGCATCGGGAAGCAGTTTGCCATGAATGAGATGAAGGTGGCCGTGGCCCTGACCTTGCTTCGCTTTGAGCTGGCACCCGATCCCTCCAGGGTCCCTGTTCCCATTCCAAGAGTTGTGCTGAAGTCCAAGAATGGGATCCACTTGCAGCTCAGGAAGCTCCTGTAATGCTTGTTGGAGACAAGGACGAGCTCTGAGGGCCCCTGCCTGCCAACCTGTCTCACTGTCACTCTCTCCCATCCTTGCCTCTGTGCCCACTTCCTGCTTCCATCTGCCCACCTGCCGGCCTACCTCATGTCCTGCCTCCTGCCCGTCAGACGTTCTGCCCTCCTCCTCTCACCTTTCTCCAGGCTCCCTATCTGCTTATCTCTCCATCTGTCTCTGACCCACCTGTGCCTCTGACTGTCCACCTAAACCCTGATCGCCTGCCCTCCTCCAGTCTGTCTACTCTTTCCTTGTCTTTCGCCCCTTCTGCCTGCCTGTCTGTCCCTGAATTCACTTCCTTTTGCTGCTAAAACAATTGACCACAGCCTTAAGGACTTCGAACAACACAGTTATTCTCTGACAGCTCTGGAGTCAGAAGCCGGAAGTGGGTTTCCCTGGACACAGCCAAGGTGTTGGCAGGGCCCCGCCAGTGCAGGGATGTAGGAGAGGATCCCTCCCTTTGCCTTTTCCCACATCTAGAGCTGCAATCCTTGCATTCCTTGGCTCCTGGGCCCTCCTCCATATTGAAATCCATCAGCTTCTTCAAATGTCCCCCTGCTTCTGTCTTCACATCGCCTTCTCTTTCATAAGGCCCTCTGTGATTACACAGGCCCACTCAGATAAAACAGGCTTGGGCTTCCCTGGTGGCGCAGTTGTTGAGAGTCCGCCTGCTGATGCAGGGGACATGATTTGTGCCCTGGTCTGGGAAGATCCCACATGCCGCGGAGCGGCTGGGTCCGTGAGCCATGGCCGCTGAGCCTGCGCCTCCGGAGCCTGTGCTCCGCAACGGGAGAGGCCACAGCGGTGAGAAGCCCGCGTACTGCAAAAAAAACAAAACAAACAAACAAACAAAAACAAAAACAAAAACAAAAAACAGGCTTGTTCTCTGGCTCTGGGTATTAGCACACGGACACCCTGGGCAGCCGTTACTGTAGCTGCTGAGTCCTGCGTGACTCCCATCGCCTTGGGCCCCCGATCACTCCCGTGTGTTACGGGTCTGCCCATTTGTCACTCACCTGGCTTCCCCTCTTTCCCACTCCCTGGATAAATTCACAATGTCATATGGAGCGTGCGTGTCTTCCCTTGCAAGGAACTGGATCGAATGAAAGAGAGAGAGAAGGGGAGGGAAGGCAGAGGAGACGAGGAGAGGACATGACCCCTGGTCTGTGGGCCCAGAACCCCAGCAGGACAAGCGTGTCCCAGCGCCCCTGCAGCCTCACACTCTGGGGTCCCTCACGCCCTACAACCCGCCTGTCACCTGAGGCTCCCACGGCAGCTGAGTCAGGAGAAAGGGCTCGTCTCCAAAGGCTCAGAGGGAAGAAGCTCACCCTGGGCACCCGTCAGGGAAGGAGCCTCCCTGCTGTTGTGTGGTAGCTTCCTCGCTACATCCTTAGAGGGGCCCAGCCAGAGCCCATCCTGCCCTGAGCAAAGAAGCCTTACAGACTTGGCTCAGCAGGAGGGCCTCAGGAACCAATCCTTCACCCCAAATGAGATTTGAGAAGAGCCCAGCCCAGATTCGAGAAGCACTGGCCATGTCACCAGCCCCCGGCAGCCCTTCCTCACACGCAAGGCCTGCAGGCTTCTCAGAGGCCCGAGTGGGCAGCTGTGCAGGAGGGTCTGGGAGGACCAGCTGGGCACGAGGCTTGGCTGCTTGGAGAGGATGTCAGACCCGAAGCAGAGAACCAGCCGGTGCACCTCCCCCACAGGACAGCCCCTTGCAGTCCCCGGCGTGTCTGCCCAGCCCCTGAGCAAGGACAGGCTTCTTCAACCCTGGTGCTCCTGGAGACCTCAGGGGGACTGGTCCTCCTGACCCTGACCAGCGCCAGGCCCCTCGCACTCCTCCACCAGCCTCTCTGCACCAGCCCTGCTCTCTTGCTGCTTCTGCACACAGGTCCTCCTCCCGTCCCACCCCTGCCCTTCCTAACCCAGGGCCCCGGATGCCAGAGGAGACCCCCCTGCAGTCCTGTGCTGTGCTGTGATGCCGCCATGTGCCTCCTGAAGGGGACGTCTCCCCCAGCCTCTGCCTGCTGCTGGAACCTTCTGTCCAGTCCCCTCCCCGTTCCTAGGTCACAGGTCTAGTTCACTCAGCTCCAAGGAAGGGCCAGGTGGACATATATGCACTACCAAATGTCAAATAGATGGCTAGTGGGAAGCAGCCGCATAGCACAGGGAGATCAGCTCGGTGCTTTTTGACCACCTAGACGGGTGGGATAGGGAGGGTGGGAGTGAGATGCAAGAGGGAGGGGATACAGGGATATATGTATACATATAGCTGATTCACTTTGTAGTACAGCAGAAACTAACACAACATTGTAAAGCAATTATACTCCAATAAAGATGTTTAAAAAAAAAGTTGGGGTCATGAGTACACTCTGTGCCTGACCGGGTGTGGGGCAGGAGAGTTAGCTGGGACTGTCCTGGGCAGGAAGCTTGGCAGGTCCCCTGGCGTCAGGGGGTGCAGAAGGGCTCGGGCTGGTCACTCTGACAGCATGGGCCAATGGGCACTCACTCACTTTACTGTTCCTAGTGCTGGACCTAGTTGCTGAACCAACAAAGGAAAGTCTAGTTGCTCACAATCTCGGGGGAAGCAGAGGCAGAGACCTGAGAGGAACCTGAGAGGGGGTGAAAGGTTGTGCTGCAAGGGGGTATGTGTAGGTTGTTAGTCACCTCTGACCTTCAGTTAGAACAGCCCAGAATGTGGCCCTATAGGTTATATGTGAAGCACCTGTCATGAGGACAGGCAAAGGAAGAGGCTCTTGGGACAGAAGTTAAACTTGGTGGGGGAGCAGGTCAGGAGGAAACTCAAGGCTCCTAAGAGAGCTTGCTTCCAAGTAATTCTTCATGGAAATCTTTGGTGTTTTACTTTCTGAATTACGGGCACTGGATTAGATCTTGGGAAAGAGAATCATGAAACAGGGATGTAAGAGACAGAAAATGAAGGTTTCCCCATCCCTTGCTCTTTCACATATGACCTGCATGACTTTTTCAGTGCCCATCCCTCTAGAAGCACACTCTACCTGGTGAACTCCTATTCACCCTTCAAAGCCCCATTCTTTTTTTTTAGTTTTCTCCATTCCTGATTGGTCTGGACACTATTCATTCTTCCAGCACAAGCCTACAATTTTTCTTAACTAATATAGTTTTATACCTTTACCTATAGCCTGTGAGCTCAAGAAATATTTGCTGAGTGAATGAATGACTGAATGAACATTCATTGGATGTAAATAGGAAATGAATTATTATCCCACCTTTCAAAGGAGAAGCTGAGGCTCAGAGAGGACAAGTCTCTAGCTTCATATGTAGTGAAACTGCCCTGGGGCTGCACCTCCTGAATCCAAGGCCAGTGCTCTGTCCACTGGCACAGTCACCCAGGACACACTGCATAGTGGATGGGTACAAGCCCCGGGGAACATTTCAGAGGCAGCTGAGGCAGGCAGCTTTGAAGTCCAACAGAGAAGGATTTCAGTTTCAACTGGGACAAGCAGAGGCTGTTTTCCTCTGGCCACATCACTTTTCTTCTCTGAAATCAGTTTTCCCCTCTGAAATGGGATGATAATAAAACCAACCAAATCTACTGAACATTGGTAAACTAGACTGTGACTGTCTTGAAGTCAGCAAGATTCATGTCTGCTTTGCTTGCAGCTGTGTCCCAGCACATAGCAGACTGCCTGACATGTTGTAGGTGCTCATTAAATATTTGGTAGGTAATATGGAGAAGGAAAGTGGGTTTGCACTTGGCCATTGTCACTGTCAGCTGAGGAAGTTTTTCTCACACTGTTTCCAGAAGTGCATCCTCCACAGTTAATCAACCCTGGAGGCCCAGGTCTGAGCTCTGCCCTCACCTTCACCCTCCCCTAGGTGGGCGGGGCAAGCCTCTCTGACCAGGCTGGGTGCTCAGGGGAGGTCAGCCACCTTCAGGGACAGTCAGCAATCCAGAAGCCACTGCACCATGAGTGTCTCTGCACTGAGCGCCCCCAGAGCCCTGGGCGGTGTCTCTGGGCTCCTGCAGGTGGCCTCCCTGCTCGGCCTGGTTCTGCTTCTGCTCAAGGCAGCACAGCTCTACCTGCACAGACAGTGGCTGCTCAAAGCCCTCCAGCAGTTCCCGTCTCCTCCTTCCCACTGGCTCTATGGGCACATGCAGGAGGTAGGATGGAGTGGGATGGGGAAGTGGGAGGGCAGGGAGGGCCGGGGCTCTCAGACCATGGTCCTGGTGAGCAAGCCCATGGGACGAGGCCTTGTTGTGGGGCGAGCACGTGGCCTCACAAAAGGACCCAGCTTACCTCTCAGGTCTTGGCTCCTCATCCCAGTCTGGGGAGCTCCCTCCCTCCCAGGACCCCGTGCAGGTGTCCTTGGGTCTGTCAGACACTCCTTCCTTAGGGAGATCTGCAGGCTGTCCTGGCAGCCCTGCACTTTGAGGACAGTGGCTCTTCCTTCCTGAGTCTCCCCCGTCTCCAGGCTGAGCAGCTTCAGCTGTTCTCATAGAACAGGCTTCTAGATGCTTCCCTGCCCCATCCCTCAATCGCATCCTCTCTGCCTGGCCCTGAGCTTGCCTCGGAGCACAGACATCAGTCTGATGGATGCTGTCCTGTGGGCTCACTGTCGGTGGAGATGACAGACAGGAATCTAGGAAGGTGTCAGGTCACAGGAAAAGAGACCCAATTGCTGGGTGGGGGTTTATGTCAGTTGTAGGGACAAACTGGCTCGGTTTAAGACTGAGGAATTTTCCAGTCTCCTGATTTCGGTGCTTAAACCCTGACAAGTTGCTGACACACATGAGCCAGTTTCCCAGGATGATGCCAGGTAAGGAGAACTGACATTTGAGTTGCACCATCCACAGGGTGAGGTCGCCCGCCTGGTGTCCTCCCTCAGTGGACTATGTGCTCTCGGAACCGAGCGTGAAATCCCCCTCACCCCCAGCACCCTGCACGGAGCCTGCGCAGAGGGCTGCCCATCCAGCGTGTGGAGGGACAGGAAGGAGGGAAGGAGCGGCTTGCAGGCTGGGCGGGGACAGCGCCTACCCACCCAGCACTGGCAGCACTAGCCTGGGCGGCGGAGGGCTCAGAGCCACGTCAGGGGCCACCTGGAGAGGGGCTCATCAAGGGTTTGTGGACTGAACAAATGCTGGGAGAAAATCAGGGGTTGCAGAGAGCTGAGGCCTCCCTTTCTCTGCAGCGTGATTAGAGTAGAGTGGAGCTAAAGACGGGAACCGGAAACAGCCCGAGCCCCATGTGGGCTGGCCCAGTACCTCTCTCCCCTCTCCTTCCTAATCTCCTGCACCCCAGCTTACTCAGCGTCCTCCCCGCCTGCCTGGGCATTCTGGCCTCTGGGACTCTGCTCCCATGTGCCCTCTACCTGGAATGATCTTGTCCCTCATATGTCTGTCTACAAAGGCTCAACCCCAAGCCACCTCCTTCAAGATGTCTTTCTGGGTCTCCCAGGAGCGGAGGGGACAACCCTTCTTCCCTTGGCTGTCCTTCTCATAAGGCAATGCTAACCGGATTCAGCTAGTTTTGTCTGCAGTGTCATAGCTGTGAGCTCCTTCTGGGAGACCCTGCCTCTGGTTCATCTTTGTAACCTGAGAGCATCTGGGTAAATGATGACTAGATGAATGAGCAAGTGCATGACGAAGAGCTTTCAAACGTCCCGATCTGAGTTAGGGCCCCTTCCCCAAAGCTTCCCCAGAGGCTTGGTCTTCCCTCCATCACACATTCATGAGCCCCTACGGTTGTCATGTCCTCAATCTCGCTGTCTCCTCCTGGAGGCTCCAAACAGGCAAGCATCTACAGCCGCATCCTAATTCAGTGCCTTAAACCAGTGCCTGGCACATAGTAGATGCTCAGTAAATACGTGCTCAGTGAAGGAACCCATCCCACAGTAGGCAAGTTGCCTCAGAGCTGGTGAGTCCTGATGGTAGAAGGATGCAGGCAGAGATTAGATACCAAAGTGGCAGATGTTTGCTTTGAGTTACACAGAAGCCATTGAATTAAAGACGAGGTGACTGCATGGAACATGCCTAGGACCAAATGTTGATGAGAAATCCAGAGGTGATAAAACGAAGCTGAATCTGCAAGGTTAAGGAGAGGCAGTTGCTCTGTGGCAAAGAGGAGGGGCACACCAGGTAGAGGAAAGAACCTGGGCAGAGGCCTAGAAGTGTGCGCAGGTGGGGCCAGTGCAAGTCGCACAGGCAGCAGCATCTTTGGGGGCAGAGCAATGGGTCCTGTGGACTCACCAGCCCAGCAGGAGGCAAGAATAGAGAGGGTAAAGCCAGAAAGCAAGGGCCTTTGTGGTCCAACGTGAGGAGTTTCAAGAGATTCCTCTGGGCGGTGGGAAGTGCATAAAAGTTTCTGGTTATTGGTAAGTGAAAATAAGGTTTAAAATACACATATAAGAACTTTAGTTCAATACCATTTTCATGTATACATCCAGAATCTATCCTATCACTGTGTATACGCTCAATATGTAAAACAATATATACACGGGCTTCCCTGGTGGCACAGTGGTTGAGAGTCCGCCTGCCGATGCAGGGGACACGGGTTCGTGCCCGGGTCCGGGAGGATCCCACATGCCGCGGAGCGGCTGGGCCTGTGAGCCAGGGCCACTGAGCCTGAGCGTCCGGAGCCTGTGCTCTGCAACGGGAGAGGCCACAACAGTGAGAGGCCCGCGTACCACAAAAATAATAAAAAAATAATAATATATACACATACAATTTAGTACTTAGTTTTTTTCACTTAGCCATATACATCCGACACTTTCATATTAGCAAATATTTACATGTATGCTGGGAAAATATTGATGATATATAGCAATCAGTAAGCAAAAGGAAATTAATATATAAATTTATTTTTTTAATATAATCTATTTTATTCTCTAACTAAAATTCTATGACAAAACTGCTTATCAAGTGATACGAATTATCATAAATTGCTCATGCAAATGTTGTACGAATCACCTCCCAAAGTTCTCTACACCAGGGAGTGAATCCCTGATGTAAGTTTCTGTAGGCAGTTCGTACTGGTGGCCCAGGGCTCTACCCGACAAGGGGACAGAATGTGGTCTTAGGACAAAGGTGGACAGCCAGCAGGTCTGGGGCAGAGCCCAGGTCAGAAGAAATAGTTCCAAACTCCTAGTTCTGCTGATCGATCCAGAACGATCTCCCTGTACACATCCTGCCCTTCACCCCCACTCCAGCACTGGAACTCAGAGAAGGGTTTTATTGATTTATCTTTCCCTTGGGGACAGTTCCAAGACGAGACCGAGCTGCGACCCCTACTGAAGAGGGTAGAGAAGTACCCAAGTGCCTGTGCTCGCTGGCTGTGGGGGACGAAAGCCCTGGTGTTGATCTATGACCCTGACTACATGAAGGTGGTCCTGGGGAGATCAGGTGAGAGGGAAACCCACATCCCAGCAGGAGAAAGTCTTCCCTCTCGGGTACATGGCCCTGGATCTGTGAAATTCCAGAAGAAACTGGCACTACGGCCATCAGTACCTGGCTCCCTACCAGCCGTCCTTGCAGCCCACAAGCCAGACTAAGGCCAGCATCACTCACGCACAGTGAGTGCTTCAACACCCGGGTGGGGCTGGCTTCTCTTTCCTGTCTTACTTTCTTTCTGTTTTAACCCAACTGAGATGATCCCGGGTCTGGAAGACAGTTCCCTGTCCACACTGATGTAGGTTTGGCACCTCTCACTGTTGCCTGTCCTGGGTCATGAAATGGCCAAACCACCACAAACTGGAGGAAACCACAGGCTCCTTTCTTACTCTGTGGCGCTGAGCAGAGCCTATCTTTCTTGCCGATTCACCGTCTTAGTCCTGTGGGTGTTCTGCTGCTGGGACACTGAGTCTGCCTTCCTGGGCCCACAGTGACCATCAGGACAGAGAGAGTCAGGGATGGGAGGCAAGAGGGAGGTGGCTAGAGACAGACTGCCAGCTGACCAGCATGAGGAATGGGAGCTGCCACAGCTGCTCTGGGGGCTGCCTGCCTTGTTCGGTGCCCTCCACTTCCCTTCCTTCCCTTTCAGACCCAAAGTCTCACGATGCCTACAGAATGCTGATCCCCTGGATTGGTAAGTACATTTAAATACAACTGCAGTCCACCCACCAGTTAGGTTTACCAAGAGCTGCCTCTTTGGTAATGGAGAACAACGGGTACGAGGCATCCTGTCACCACCTCATCTCTCAGTCAAGCCTCATTTCTCTCCTTCCAGTGAAACTCTCACCCTTTGTAATGGTGCTGAGAGCCCTCCTGAAGCTCAGTCCTCTGCGATATTCTCGGCCTGACTATTAATTCTTCTATCACCTGCCCCCCTACTCTTCTTCAACCTCTGTCTCGCAGCTGTCATAATCACATCCTATGGACCAGCCATTCTGGAAATTCACATTCCTGAACTGTACTAGCCTTTCCTACCTTTGCCCATGATGTGCCTTCTCCTGACACCCTTGGTTCCTCCCAAGTTGTCCCTAGTCGTCCCTCTGATCCAGGCTCCCCGACCCACACACACACCCATCTGTGGCCCAGGGAAAGGTTTGCTTTTGTTGGAGGGGCAGACGTGGTTCCAGCACCGGCGGATGCTGACCCCAGCCTTCCACTACGACATCCTGAAGCCCTACGTGGGTCTCATGGCCGACTCTGTCCGAGTGATGCTGGTGAGTCTATCCCTCGTCACCTGGACCCACTCACATCCAGCACTGCTGACAAAGTCCACTCTCAGACCCTTGTGTCCCTCAGGTGTCCATCAGACCCAGCCCCCAGAATGATGCAATCAGAACGTACTCTGAGACAGAGCTCACCAAAACTGGATGGGACAAAGGGGTGCCCAGGCAGCAGCTTGTATCCACAATTTGCTCTGAGGCAAGGGAAAGCAGGGACATAGTGTATTCAGGGTCCACTCTCCTCTCATCTCCACATCTTCAACACAGAGGATTAGAGCAAGGGTCATTCCCCTGGATAGCGGTGCAAGCTGCCCCCGGATGCCCTGGACAATGGCAGCTTCAGTGGCAGAGTGGACATCCCAGGATGTCACTCAACTAGTCTCTGGCCTGGGGCCCAAGGCCTCTGCATGGAATTGAGTCACTCATGGGAGGAAATGAGGCCACGTCTACACTCACAGAGCCAGGTCTTGACAAACATCACCTCTGATCCAGACTGAGCACCTACTGGTCTCAGTTAACAATGGATAAATGAAAGGAATCGCCCCTTCATAGGAGCCCAAATCGAGTCCCTTAACCTTTTCCTTGCCTTGAAATATTTGCTTATAAGAGTTGGCCATCTCCTGTCCAGTTCCGATCTCAGGACACAAAAGATTACCCGTTTGTCCCTTGAGAAACAATGTTTTCTGGTCTGCCACAGGGTGATTATCATCATAAATTGTTCCTAGAATTCAGAATTGATTCAGAATATTATGAGAGAGTATAATTAATTACATAATAAATGATCCCGAGAAAATAGACATCACATTACACACATGTGTTACAGCTTCAAACTGCTAAAACACATCTGCTTTGACAGTGAGAAAAACTCATCAGAAGATTTAGAGAGACAGAGAGAGAGCCTGGCCTTGTCAGCACAGGCCTTCTGGGGGAGCAGAGCAGGGTCAATGTCCCCCTCCCACCACAGGACAAGTGGGAGGAGCTCGTCAGCCTGGACTCACATCTGGAGGTCCTTGGACACGTCTCCTTGATGACCCTGGACACCATCATGAAGTGCGCCTTCAGCCACCAGGGCAGCATCCAGACAGACAGGTCAGTGACAACCTTTCAACAGCAGGGTCCTTGTTCTCACCAGCTGGGGAGGACTTACCTGAGAGGCAGTTAGGGCAGCATGGACGCTTATCAGCACAGAAAGCAACATTCTGCACAGAGCCATGGACCACAGTCAAATTCCACCCAGACCAACATTGACTCAGTCACAGGTCCCTGATTCCTGCACAGGGAGAAGCCTGGCTGCTCAGGCCACTTGTAAAGGACTAAGTGCCTCCAGGGCTGTGAGGCAGAAATAACAAAGCCTCAGTGCTGCCTGTCCCCGCTGACTGAGGAATCCCCACCCGGAGCCCCACTCCGTCTCCAGGTCAGAGGCTCCCTCCACTCCAGTCTCCTCTGCATCCTCTCCCTTCAGGAACATCCAGTCCTACATCCAGGCAATCAGAGACCTTGGCAATCTGACTTTTTCCCGATTAAGAAATGCTTTCCACCAGAACGACATCATCTACAGGCTGAGCCCTGAAGGCCGCTGGAGCCACCGCGCCTGCCAGCTGGCCCATCAACACACAGGTTCTGCTCCTCCTTCTGGGTGGCTCCTCCCCTGACCTTGACCCCGCAGGCAGAGCCCAGACTCCTGCTTCCTCTTCAGGGGCTGGCACACACCCACACTGGGTACTTCCCTGGTGCAGGGGTTGGGACCCGAGACGTCAGGGTGTCAGGTGAGGTGCAGGGAGACACATGTGTCACCACGTTGCTGACGGTGGAATGAGAGCCCCTCCCAGCATCATCCAGGCAGAGCCTCCGTGGGCTGTGCTATTGAGGGAATTCCCGACCTGGATGAGACGATGCTGGAGCTCTCTGCCCTGACATGTGCGCCCATTCCCACCCTCGTCCTCATCCACCTGGTACCCAGATTGGGCCTGAGGGGCAGATAGAGCTACGGTGGGTGCTGCATCTGGGCCCCCAGGAGCCCTCAGCTCTGCCTGGGAACCACTGTTCTGGGACAGATGGAGTGATCAAGATGAGGAAGGCTCACCTGCAGAAGGAGGGAGAGCTGGAGAAGGTGAGGAGCAAGAGGCACCTGGATTTCCTGGACATCCTCCTCTTCGCCAGAGTGAGTGTGGGCAGGAGAGGCCTGAGGCTTTGCCCAGAAGCACAGAGGCAGGGCAGACCCTGCACTCCCCCTGCCTCCACAGATGGAGAATGGGAGCAGCTTGTCTGACAGGGAGCTCCGTGCCGAAGTGGATACGTTCATGTTTGAAGGTCACGACACCACAGCCAGTGGCATCTCCTGGACCCTCTATGCTCTGGCCTCCCACCCTGAGCATCAGCAGAGGTGCCAGGAAGAGATCCAGAGCCTCCTGGGGGATGGTGCATCCATCACCTGGTGAGTGCCCAACAGGTGGGAGGACCTCGCCCCTCTGCGAGTGGAGGACCCCTGGTTGCCTGCCCTTAGATGGGCTGTCTTTCAGGGACCACCTGGACAAGATGCCCTACACCACCATGTGTATCAAGGAGGCACTGCGACTCTATCCACCAGTGCCGTTCATTGGCAGATATCTGAGCAAGCCCATCACCTTCCCTGATGGACGCTCCTTACCTGCAGGTATGAACGTCACCCACACCCACTGAACTAAGCACTCTGCAAGACCACGTGGGAGATCAGAAATCCACATGTGCTTTCCAGCCCCGGGATGCTCTGTCTGATGTTTCCGCCTCAAGACAATTAATATTTCCTCTGCAGTTTGGGGGTTTTGTAAAACGCCTGACACAGAACTTGAACCAATGAGAGCTCAATACACAAATGCTAGCCCTTGAATGTGGGCTTGTAATGGAGCCCTATAATTCTAATTCCTTGAGACGTGAAGGCTTAAGAGAAAAGCAGAAGTAAGCAAGGGGATGTGGTTCTTTCCATATGGGGTCTAAGTAAACGAGGGAGTTCAGGGAGTCCATTGTCATGGGTCAGATGGTCCAGTCTCTGAGGAGCCCTCAGGTGGATGGCCGAGAGCAGCTGATGATCAGGTCTGAGAGCCCTGCCATGGTTGGAGGCCACCCATTGGCTCACCGTCCAGTGGGTCTGAATCCCAGCCCAGCCACCTCCTCTCTGTGGGATCACAGACACATCCCTCAACCTCTTGGAGGCTCAGGTGCCTCATCTGCACATGCGGATAGGAGTGCCTTCCTTGAGGGCTGCTGTGAGGATTAGATGAGTTAATGCACTTTCCCCGAGGGCTCATGATGACACCTGATAACTGTGAGTTTTCATGTGAGGCGATCCTGATACTAAGCCTCCAATTCTTTTCCTTCTCAGTCCTGGCCATGGTTACCTGCTCCTAATCTGTGCTCATGTGCTTGGTCACCTCCAGCCCACCTGTCTTGCAAGAGCACCACTTCATTCAGAGGGATGGAGGGTGGCTCTCATGGTGGCTCCCAGGCCTTCTGTGCACATTGCCCCTGTTGCCATGGGTACCATCAATCTTCTCTCTCTCCCACCTGCCCCACAGGAATCCCACTCTCCCTCTCCTTTTATGGGCTTCACCACAACCCGAAGGTGTGGCCGAAACCAGAGGTATGATGGCCATGGGAGGAGGGGATGGGATGCTCTCTCCAGACCAGCACCTCTCCTGCTCCGCTCGGGGATTCTTGTCCCCTGGTGGATTGGTGCAAGGAGTTTGACCCCGCCTGCCCTGGCCCCGGTGCTCTCTCTGCAGGTGTTTGACCCATCCCGGTTTGCACCAGGTTCTGATCGACACAGCCATGCTTTCCTGCCCTTCTCAGGAGGATCCAGGTGAGGCCTTCTGTACCTGGGGCATCTGGGTGTCACTGGGTGCTACCTGATGTGTGTGACTGTCTACATTCATATGTGGTGTATGCAGTTATGTCCCTGTGTGTTGACGTTTTGAGAAGGAGGTGTGTGTCCCCATGTACAAGAAGGTCTTCAGGGCACGCCACGGACACCTTGACCTCCTGACTTCTGCAACGACCAGCCACATTGCCATGGCCGTGGCCTTTTCAAAGTATTCCAGGGTTTTCCTCACTTTAGGAGTATGACTTTTCAGCTTTAGAATTTTTCATGAAAGGTAAACTTCAGATGTTTGCTTCTCCCAAGTATCAGTCATCTTAGAAGGTGGTTTTCTCTCTTGGCACATTTCTAGTCCAGCCCACTGTCTTTTTTACTTAATTCACCAATCCACCTCTCACTGTATCAGCCGTCGTGTTTGCATGGGTTTCGATTTCCAGCTGCCTTCCTTGTCCTGAGGCTTCAAGCTATGTATGTGATCAGTTACAGTTGCCATTTGAAGAAAGCCTTGTGTGTCTTCTCTATTTCTGTAGTCGAGCCCAACAAACTTATAACAGCATATTAATATACACATGACAGCTTTTCTAGTTGCCAATAATCTATACATGTAGCAGGGATTACATACCATAGTCCCAGAATCTACAGAGTCTAATTTTGGCAAAAAAGGATGGAATTGAAGGCAATCAAGTGCTTTTGAGAGAAAACTCACTATTTTGTGTTGGACGCATGCATTTCAGAGGTTCTTGCCGTGTAAAATATAAAGCACACATGAAATAGCTGTTAACCCGGATGATACACTCGAAAATGACGCCTGTGAAAATCTTCAACGGCTACAGATCCTCCCCGAAATAGTAACTTCCATAACTTTGGAACTACTTAGTAATCCAAGTTTTTTCTGAGCCTGTAATTCTGTGAAATTTTCAGTTGGTGAATCAACCTTCACAGAACAGGCTTGACGCAACACGTTCCCGGAATTTGCTCTAGTATTTGATCAGTGCCAAGGTCCTGTTCTTCCTTGTAGACATTGGCTGCAGGTCATGCGGCTGCCACCAGAGGACCGGGGGTACCTGGCAACTCAATTCCTAGGTCAGAATTAATGTTTAATTTTACTCCAGTCCTTTCTTTTTCAATTCAATTAACTTTGTTCAAATAGAAAGCTATTTATTAACCTGTCTCTGTGTGCCAAACCATATATTACAAGATGGGAACACAGAGATGAAAGGAACTTTCCTTGCTCCAACAGTTCACAGTCAAGAAACCACTACCGCTATTCAAGACAGACATGCAACGTTTCCATAGTGTAGTGGTCAGTACGTTTGCCTTACAGGACAGACATCATGCATTCATCCACTCTTTCACTCGTTCATTCATTCACTGAGCAGATTGTGGAATGTTCCATGTTTCTGGCACTGTCCTGGTCACTGGACGGTGATGTGTCCTTGAGTTAACACTAAAGCTGCTTGGGGATGTGGGAGAAAGAGGCGCAGGCGGCAGAGGCGGGAGGCCAGGCGGTCACTAGACTGAGTCTTGAGCATGTGGCCGGCAGAGGCGGGGGGAGGGGACCTCAACAGCAGCGGAATGAGGAAGAGGGGCTGGACAGGTGCGAGGTGAGTGAGGAGCAGCCCAGAGAGCGCTGTGACGCCAGCTGAGGCCCTGCGACGTGTCCTCCCTGTGATGGAGGGCGCAGGAGGCCCCGAGCCGCCGTGGCTGCAGTAGAGGGAGGGGAGGCAAGGAGACTGGAAAGGCCAGTGAGGAGCCCACGGGATGGGAGGAGGGGCCTTGCTGGAGTAGAATGGGAAGGCTCCAGGGGCGGGTTGACTGCGAGGCTGCAGGGAGACAGGAGGCCGGAGCATTAACTGGGAGGCAAGTGGTCCAGCAGGTCGAGGGGCGCTAACCCGTGGCCCCTCCAAGAAGCCTCCCGGTTGTCATCCTGACTTCCTTACACAACTCTGTCCTGTCCTATCTGGAGACTGGGGCCCCTGCTTGTCTGCCATGGGTGGTGAGGGCCCGAGAGTTGCCCACACCCCCCTACAGTGCCCTGGCCTGGATGGAAACCAGAAACTACCTGTGGACGAGTGAACAAAGTACTAATTCACATTTACTGATTCACGTGACTTGACCCTGTGGCTTAGAAGGCAGACCTTCCCCAATAGGACTTGCTAGTGCTGAGAGCAGAAGTAGGAGTTAGGAGCTAGTCCTGGAGAGAGGTGGCCTTTGTAAGGGTCAGGGGGAGAGGGGGGACCGAGGCTTGGGCGGCACGTTCAGTGTGACCCGTAAGGAAGGGATCGGGGCTGGGCCAGGTGGAGGAGAGCCCTGAATGCCCTGTGCCCGGCAGGGGTTAGAAGCCTCTGCTCACTTCCTTTTCCCTCCCTGACCCAGGAACTGCATCGGGAAGCAGTTTGCCATGAATGAGATGAAGGTGACCGTGGCCCTGACCTTGCTTCGCTTTGAGCTGGCACCCGATCCCTCCAGGGTCCCTGTTCCCATTCCAAGAGTTGTGCTGAAGTCCAAGAATGGGATCCACTTGCAGCTCAGGAAGCTCCTGTAACGCTTGTTGGAGACAAAGACGAGCTCTGAGGGCCTCTACCTGCCATCCTGTCTCGCTGTCACTCTCTCCCGTCCTTGCCTCTGTGCCCACTTCCTGCTTCTATCTGCCCACCTGCCGGCCTACCTCATGTCCTGCCTCCTGCCCGTCAGACGTTCTGCCCTCCTCCTCTCACCTTTCTCCAGGCTCCCTATCTGCTTATCTCTCCATCTGTCTCTGACCCACCTGTGCCTCTGACTGTCCACCTAAACCCTGATCGCCTGCCCTCCTCCAGTCTGTCTACTCTCTCCTTGTCTTTCGCCCCTTCTGCCTGCCTGTCTGTCCCTGAATTCACTTCCTTTTGCTGCTAAAACAATTGACCACAGCCTTAAGGACTTCGAACAACACAGAGTTATTCTCTGACAGCTCTGGAATCAGAAGCCGGAAGTGGGTTTCCCTGGACACAGCCAAGGTGTTGGCAGGGCCCCCCCCGGTGCAGGGATGTAGGAGAGGATCCCTCCCTTTGCCTTTTCCCACATCTAGAGCTGCAATCCTTGCATTCCTTGGCTCCTGGGCCCTCCTCCATATTGAAATCCATCAGCTTCTTCAAATGTTCTCCTGCTTCTGTCTTCACATCACCTTCTCTTTCATAAGACCTTTGTGATTACACAGTCCCACTCAGAAAAAACAGCCTTGCTCTGAGTTCCGGGGATTAGGACACGGACACCCTGGGCAGCCGTTACTGTAGCTGCTGAGTCCTGCGTGACTCCCATCGCCTTGGGCCCCCGATCACTCCCGTGTGTTACGGGTCTGCCCATTTGTCACTCACCTGGCTTCCCCTCTTTCCCACTCCCTGGATAAATTCACAATGTCATATGGAGCGTGCGTGTCTTCCCTTGCAAGGAACTGGATCGAATGAAAGAGAGAGAGAAGGGGAGGGAAGGCAGAGGAGACGAGGAGAGGACATGACCCCTGGTCTGTGGGCCCAGAACCCCAGCAGGACAAGCGTGTCCCAGCGCCCCTGCAGCCTCACACTCTGGGGTCCCTCACGCCCTACAACCCGCCTGTCACCTGAGGCTCCCACGGCAGCTGAGTCAGGAGAAAGGGCTCGTCTCCAAAGGCTCAGAGGGAAGAAGCTCACCCGGGCACCTGTCAGGGAAGGAGCCTCCCTGCTGTTGTGTGGTAGCTTCCTCGCTACATCCTTAGAGGGGCCCAACTGAGACATGCTGGGCCTAGGACCCTTTGCTGTAGCGCTGCAATTCTTGCACCTGGTCACACCTCTCTTCGAGCAACAAAATACAAAGAAAGTGTATGGGACTAAAAATAACTATGTCCATGCACAGTTGGGGCAAATTCTGAGCAAAATATACCAAGAGACCAAAAAACCCAGCTGTCACTTTTTTTTCTTTTTTCATCTTTATTGGAGTATAATTGCTTCACAATGTTGTGTTAGTTTCTGCTGTACAACAAAGTGAATCAGTTATATGTATGCATATATCCCCATATCCCCTCCCTCTTGAGCCTCCCTCCCACTGTCCCTATCCCACTGAAGGTAGTTGTACACAAAGACTCTTAAAGAGAGAGGGCAAAATCCCTTGATAAAGCAGTTTTGATAGTTTCTAATATTTGTGGGTTCTTTAATAGATGTTTTTTGGAGTATAATTGCTTTGCAGTACTGTGTTAGTTTCTGTTGCACAACAAAGCGAATCAGCCATGTGCATACACGTGTCCCCCATCCCCTCCCTCTTGAGCCTCCCTCCCATCCTCCCTATCCCACCCCTCTAGGTCATCGCAAAGCACTGCACCGCTCTCCCTTTGCCATGCAGCTGCTTCCCACCAGCCAACTATTTTATACATTACACATTTGGTAGTGTATATATGTTGATGCTACTCTCACTTCGCCCCAGCTTCGCCCTCCCACCCCATGTCCTCAAGTCCATTCTCTATGCCTACCTCTTTATTCCTGCCCTGCAACTATGTTCATCAGTACCATTGTTTTTTTTTAGGTTCCATATATATGCGCTAGCATACGGTATTTATTTTTCCCTTTCTGACTTATTTCACTCTGTATGACAGACTCTAGGTCCATCCACCTCACTACAAATAACTCAATTTCATTCCTTTTTATGGCTGAGTAATATTCCATTGTATATATGTACCACATCTTCTTTATCCATTCATCTGATGATGGACACTTAGGTTGCTTCCATGTCCTGGCTGTTGTAAATAGAGCTGCAGTGAACATTGTGGTACATGACTCTTTTTGAATTATGGTTTTCTCAGGGTATATGCTCAGTAGTGGGATTGCTGGGTCGTATGGTAGTTCTATTTTTAGTTTTTTAAGGAAACTCCATACTGTTTTCCACAGTGGCTGTATCAATTTACATTCCCACCAACAATGCAGGAGGGTTCCCTTTCCACCACACCCTTTCCAACATTTATTGTTTCTAGATTTTTTGATAATGGCCATTCTGACCAGTGTAAGGTGATACCTCATTGTACTTTTGATTTGCATTTCCCTAATAATTAGTGATTTGAGCATCTTTTCAGGTGTCTCCTGGCCATCCGTATGTCTTCCTTGGTGAAATGTCTATTTAGGTCTTCCGCCCATTTTTTAACTGGATTGTTTGTTTTTTTGATATTGAGCTCTGTGAGCTGTTTGTATATTTTGGAGATTAGTCACTTGTCTGTTGTTTCATTTGCAAATATTTTCTCCCATTCTGAGGGTTGTCTTTTTGTCTTGTTTATGGTGTCCTTTGCTGTGCAAAAGTTTTTAAGTTTAATTAAGTCCCATTTGTTTATTTTTGGTTTTATTTCCGTTACTCTAGGAGGTGGGTCAAAAAAGATCTTGCTGTGGTTTATGTCAAAGTGTGTTTTTCCTATGTTTTCTTCTAAGAGTTTGATAGTGTCTGGTCTTACATTTAGGTCTTTAATCCATTTGGAGTTTATTTTTGTGTTTGGTGTTAGGGAGTGTGCTAATTTCATTCTTTTACATGTAGCTGTCCAGTTCTCCCAGCACCACTTATTGCCCACCCCTTAGGTGGTGTTGTGTGCAGGGGGCATGGGCAGCACCCTGCTTTTGCTTCTGACCCCCAACTGCCACTTTTGAAGAGCCTAGATTAAAAACAGTGTGTCAGGAGGAAAAGCAGGGTGCTGCACATTCCCCCTGCACACGACACCACCTAAGCGGTGGGCAGACCACCTAAGCCACCCTCTGGCCCGACCCCTGGACACACCCCTACCCTCACCCCATGTAAGAAACAAGCTTGACCCCCTTCGGGGAGCAGGCAAGCAAGGGAACCTGTTGTTTGTTCTCGCTCCCCCCTGCCGCAGAGGCCCCAATAAAGCCTTGCCTGCATTTCTTGTCTGGCCTCTGATCAACTTCTATTGATTAAGGAGGCCAAGAGCCCTGGTCGGTTACATATTTTGTGGTGCCCAACGTTGGGCCCTTCCTTGTGTCTGTCTGGGAAGAGGATCTGGGCACCTCTGGGACCACCGAACGCAGCTTCACAGCAGGTGACAAGCGGCCACCTGAACCTCTTGTTTCAGTGTCACCACGTTTGGTAAGTCTGCCTTCCTGGCCCCTGGGGGCTTCAGTACCCTCATTCAGACAACACTTTCCCCTTCCCTTCGTCCTTTTGCCCTCACCATTTTCCCTTTCCCCTTGGTCCCTTTCCCTCTCCTGAAATCTCTCTACTTCTCTTTCTGTCCTCTCCTCTCTCCGTCCTCTCCTCCTTCTGTCCTGTCCTTCCGAGAGAGTGGACATCAGGCAGCTACGGCATCACTCCTCTCAGCTTGTGAGACCTGCTCCCTCTGGCCGGCCATGGCTCACCTTGACGGGTGACAGGCAGAGGTGGGAGAGGCTCGCCTCACGCCATGCAGACCGTGGTCCAGAGGGCTCTCCCTGACCAGAGATTATGAGAGTGATAGATGTCCAAACCTCATATCGTGGAATGGCTGGAAGCCCTATCATCCCAGTATTCTCACCTTTATTTTCCTGCCGCCAAGGAAAGTCCCACTGGGAACGGGCTGAAGGGGCAGATTTCTATATACCAGTGTACGTGTGGGTGAGAGTCCCACAGACAACATACAACTGGCTGGTTTCCGGGCTTAATCATCCCCGTGGGCTCCCTCCGTCACTGGCCCTTTCTGGAAGAGCGCTGTTTGGTGCCTGAATGGACACCCGCGGGGGCAGGTTGAAAGGGCAATCTCTCACTTTCTGTCTCTTTCTCTTTTTCTGACATTCTTTTCTGTCCCTCCTCCCTTTACCTCTCCCTTGGTCTTCACCCCTACACTCCGTCCACTTTATCCTGAAACTTCTTGTTTGTGTCTTTAAGTTTTGTGATCGGCATAACTATTCTTTCCTTGGATCGAGGGGCTTGCATCTCCGCCTCTGCCTTTGCAATGTAACTATGCTGCCTGGGCTCTCAGGAAGCACCTGATCCATCTGTAGTCCCCCACACCGAGGGAAAAAAGAAAAAGAGGGCCATTTTAAATTCAAGCAGGAAAACTATGAAATCTCTGGTTCTGTAGAAATTAACTTGTCTAACTTAAGCTTGTGGGTTTAATTAATACAGACCTATCTTTAGAGTCATCAACTTTCATTGTACCTAAGGTTCCTGGAAGTCAATAAGTGCATATTGTTTCTGTTATAAAATGTGTCAACAGGGGAAGTAACCTGATATCATTAAATTTTTAAGTGAAAGTACTGGGATACGTTTTTGGTAACCTCTATAGGAATAATTATGTCTTGGAAACATCCATCTAAAACAAGTCTCTCAAAATTTTGGTAAATTTGAAACTAAATTAAGTTAAATTGAATATTCAGGCCATTTCAAATAAGGTAAAATATTGGAACATTAATTGCTAAACAGGTCTAAACTTACCTACTTTTGTCTTCTTGTGAGAGAAAAATTAAGCTATTTGGTACTGCCTTGAAATGTTCTCTACCAATAGAGAATGCTTATGTAAAAGTTCATGGGGGACTTCCCTGGTGGCGCAGTGGATGAGAGTCCACCTGCCGATGTAGGGGACACGGGTTCGTGCCCCGGTCCCAGAAGATCCCACATGCCACGGAGCGGCTGGGCCCATGAGCCATGGCTGCTGAGCCTGCGCGTCCAGAGCCTGTACTCCGCAACGGGAGAGGCCACAACAGTGAGAGACCCGCGTACTGCAAAAAAAAAAAGAATCCTCCTGCCAATGAGATTTAGGGGACACAGGTTCAAGCCCTGGTCCGGGAAGATCCCACATGCCGTGGAGTAACTAAGCCCGTGAGCCACAGCTACATAAGCTCGTGCACCTAGAGCCCGTGCTCCGCAACAAGAGAGGCAACAGCAATGAGAAGCCTGCACACCGCAATGAAGAGTAACCCACGTTCATCACAACTAGAGAAAGCCACGCACAGTAATGAAGACCCAACGCAGCCATAAATAAATAAATAAATAGGACAGTTCATGGTTGCTTAAGGAAAGTAGGATGCGTGTTTTCAGAAAAGAAGGTATGAGGAATGGAAATATATTTTGTCGAAAGGAAAAAGGGTGATCGTGTGGTAGAGCTGGATATTTCTCCATGGGGAAAGGATGAGGGACAAATTATGGCTACAGAAATTTGCAGAAGGTTTGCGGAAGAGGAACACCGCACCGAGGAAACAATTTTGTATGTGGTCAGGATTTTCTAAGGTTGGATTAAATTTAATTAGGTAAATGGATTTTATTAAGAGTAGGCTGATGCAAGACTGGATTTGGTTTCTCTCTCATAAAAGAACAGAGTTGTCCTGGAACGCTGCTTTTGATAACAGCTTGTGTGAGTTTCTGTGCCTTTAAGTGATCTCTCACCTGGCAGGCCATCATGGTTATTCTGGCCCACTGTTGCACCCCAGATGACAAGGAGCATATACTGAGAAAGGCCAGGGAACGCGCAGGTGGCTTACTGGCCACCAGTCCATGCCACCAAATTTATCAGGTGGGTGGGGATGCAATCCCAGATCATGACCCACACTGGGGCTGTGAAGATCATGTAGGCCAGGCTAGGATGAGACATTATATTACTTGTCTATCAGAAGGAATGAAAAGTGTATGATGAAGCCTGTAAATGATGATAAGGTCCAAGAGGTTACACAGGAAAAAGATGAGAACCCAGCAGTCTTCCTGAGCCGGGTGACAGAAGCATCCATGAAGTCCACCAATACAGACCCTGAGTCTGCAGAAGGGAGGACACTATTGGCCATGCATTTTATCACCCAGCCTACTCCTAATATCTGGAGAAAATTACAAAAGCTTGAGGCTGGGCCCCAAACCCCGCTGTCAAACTTGGTAGAGGAAGCCTTCAAGGTCTATAACAACGGAGACTTAATGGAGGAGGCCAATGAGGATGAGAGGCTAAGAAACAAAAGGCAGTTTTTGGCTGCTCTGATCCACCCACCACGTCGAGGAGACCCTGGAGGGCCAAGAAGCCTGGACAGACCACTTAGAAGCCGCCTGGGCCCAAACCAGTGTGCCTTTGTCAGAAAGGGGGGTACTGGAAGAGGGAACGTCCTGAGCACCGCCCGAGGGGCGACCCCGACCGGCCCCATTTCCTTGCAAATCTCTTGGATGATAGATTCCTGCACACCGACTGACAGGGCCCAAGCGCCTGCTGGGCTCCAGGTCCCACTCAATCCATCCTCATCACTCCAGCGGAGCCTCGGGTCACCCTTGACATGGCAGGCAGGGGAACTGTATTTCTTGTAGACACTGGAGCCACCTGCTCTGTTCTGACTTGGCCAGCCGGCCCCCTCTCCAGGCGTGACTGTACAGTGACGGGAGTTGATGGACAGCCAAAGGTAAGGTGATTTATGTTTCCCCTTGCCTGCGGAATTGGGTCCATTATTATTGCTCACTCATTTTTGTATATGCCAGAATGCCCTGGCCCTCTCCTCAGGAGAGACTTGCTAAATAAGTTAGGAGCTAGTATATTCTTAGGACACGGTGAAGTCCAAGGAGGTAAAGAATTCAAACAGAGAATGCATCTATTAGTAGCCCCAAATGACCCACCTTTTGGGCATCAAAATATTCCCCAAGACATCCACCAAGAAATTAGAGTGGCATGGACATATATACACTACCAAATGTAAAAAAGATAGCTAGTGGGAAGCAGTCGCATAGCACAGGGAGATCAGCTCGGTGCTTTGTGACCACCTAGAGGAGTGAGATAGCGAGGGTGGGAGGGAGATGCAAGAGGGAGGGGATATGGATATATATGTATGCGTATAGCTGATTCACTTTGTTATACAGCAGAAACTAACACACCATTGTAAAGCAATTATACTCCAATAAAGATGTTAAAAAAAAAAAGGAAAAGAAATTAGAGAATAAGTAGATCCTGCAGTTTGGGATACCTCGGGCAAAATGTGTTCCCCCAATAAAAATAAGGTTAAGGCCTGGGAAAAAATACCCCTGGAAGAGACAATATCCTTTAAAGCCTGAGGCCCTGAGGGGAATCCACCCGCTGCTCAGCAAATTCCTAAAACACCGACTCATTAGGCCCTGCCAATCCCCTTGCAACACCCCTATCCTCCCTGTTCAGAAGCCTAACGGGGAGTATCAGTTTGTGCAAGACTTGCGAGCAGTGAATGAGGCCGTCAGCCCTATTCACCCATTGCTGCCAAATCCATAGACCCGTCTCACCCAAGTGCCGGGGAGCGCTCAGTATTTTTCTGTTTTAAACCTCAAGGATGCATTTTTCTATATTCGCCTACATCCAGACTCTCAATATGTTTTTGCCTTTGAATAGAGAGTCCCTGACACCCTGCGGGCTAACCAATATACAGGGACAGTGCTTCCGCAGGGTTTTCAGGGCAGCCCTCATCTTTTTGAAAATGCGTTAGCAAGGGAACTGAGCCTTGAGAAGGGTGTTGATGATTTATTGATAAATAGTGAGACCAAACAAGATTCAGATCAAAATACTATTAAGGTCCTAAATTTTCTGGCAAGAAAGGTACATAAAGTCTCTCCAACCAAGGCTCAGATCTCACAGCAACGGGTTCAATATTTAGGATTTGTTTTGACCCCAGGGGCACGAGCCCTAGGCATAGATCAAAACACAGCAATTAGTGCATTACCATCTCCAACCACAAAGAGGCAACTCCAAGGCTTTCTCGGGATGGCTGGGTTCTGTCGTATCTGGATTCCAAGTTATGGCCTTATAGCAAGACCCCTATATGAGGCTCTAAAAGGAGGAGAAAGGGAACTCCTTCGATGGAATAAGGACCCCCAGCGGGCCTTTGAGACTCTAAAGACTGAATGGAGTAACACTGGGGCTTCCAAGTTTGGACAAGCCCTTTACCCTATTTGTTCACAAGAGGTCAGAGATAGCACTAGGAGTCCTGACCCAAAAGCTGGGACCGGATCAGAGACCAGTAGCTTAATTTTCAAAACAACTGGACTCAGTGGCCCTGGGATGGCCAAGTTGCCTGCGGGCAGTAGCAGCCACAGCCCTGTTGGTTAATGAGGCGTCCAAGCTCACCTGGGACAACACTTCGATGTGTCAGCCCCTCATCAGGTACAGTCTGTGCTGGAAGTCAAAGGACATCATTGGTTGACTGGAGGAAGGTTAACAAGATATCAGGCCCTCCTAATGGACACCCCTGACATTACCTTAAAGGTGTGCCTAACTCTGAACCCAGCAACTCTGCTTCCAGAGGCCGAGAGTGGAGACTTACTGCATCAGTGTATAGAGACCAGAGAATGAACTTACTCCAGCAGGTCTGATCTTCTAGGTGAGCCTCTTGAAAGCCCTGAGGTCGAATGGTTTACTGATGGGAGCAGTTTTGTAGAAATGGGAACCCGAAAGGCGGGGTATGCCATAGTTAGTCCAGATGACGTCATAGAAACCAAGACCCTGCCACACCAGACATCAGCCAAGAAGGCTGAACTAATTGCATTAATGAGAGCTTTGCAATTAGGGAAGGAAAAGAAATATTTTTACTGACTCTAAATATGGGTTCCACATGCTATGTGCTCATGCTGCCATTCAGAAATAAAGAAGAATATTAACCGCTAGAAATTCCCCCATAAAACAAAATAAAGGACTCTCCTGGTGGCACAGTGGTAAAGCATTCACCTGCCACTGCAGGGGACAAGGGTTCGGTCCCTGGTCAGGGAAGATCCCACATGCTGCAGAGCAACTAAACCCATGCACCACAACTACTGAGCCTGCGCTCTAGAGTCTGCAAGCCACAACTACTGAGCCCACATGCCACAACTACTGAAGCCCACGCGCCTAGAGCCCGTGCTCCGTAACAAGAGAAGCCATCGCAATGAGAAGCCCGCGCATCACAACGAAGAGTAGCCCCTGCTCGCCACAACTAGAGAAAGCCCGCACGCAGCATCGAAGACCCAACGCAGCCAAAACAACAACAACAAAACAAACAAAAACAAACAAACAGACTAACAAAAAAACATAATAAAGAGTTGATCCTGGCTCTTTTAGAAGCAGTGCAGCTTCCCACCCAGGTGGCAGTAATCCACTGTAGGGGCCAAGGAAACAGCAAAGCTGATCAAATTGCAAAACAGGCAGCTCGACTGCAGGAACCTGAGCAGGTTATGGTTCTAGTGATTGGCTCCTCCGAACTCCCTAGCCTTCCCCAGTATTCTCCACAGGAACAAGAAAATGCTGAGAAATGGGGCTATGAGAAGGGAAGCACAGGCTGGTATATAAAGGAGGATAGGGTTCTAATCCCTGAAGCCCAACAATGGAAACTCACCAAGAGCTTACATCCCTCCACTATGGGAGGGATGCGCTATGGGACTTGATGCAAAAGGCTTTTTCAGGGAAGGGGCTTAAAAGAACAGTAAAACAAGTAACACCTGCCTGTGATTTATGCGCCCGTAATAACCCACAGGCCCATCCAATCCCCCCTTCATTACTCAGACCAGTTCAACACCGAGGGACATATCCAGGGGAAGACTGGCAGTTAGATTTCACCCAAATGCCCCCACGATCAGGATATAAATACCTTCTGGTATTTGTTGATACTTTCACAGGATGGGCTGAAGCCTTACCCACCCTATCTGAAAAGGCTATGGAAGTCTGTAAGTCCCTTTTAAAAGAAATAATTCCTCGGTTTGGACTTCCAAAGTCCCTCCAGAGCAACTAATGTGTCCTCTTTTATAGCCAAAATCACACAGGGGTTCACAACGGCCCTAGGGATAGACTGCAAGCTACACACCTCTTGGCATCCCCAGTCTTCAGGGAAGGTAGAGAAAATGAACCATCCTTTAAAGAAAACTTTAACAAAGCTCTGCCAAGACACTCATGACCTTGGACCAACTTGCTCCCTATTGCACTCCTCAGGGTCCGTGTAGCCCCCAGGGGTGGTCTGAGACTTAGCCCATTTGAAATAACCTACGGGAGGCCTTTTCTTACTACTGACATTCTACTGGATGTGGAAGTGAACCAGGCCCTGAGATATATTATTAAACCAGGACAGGTTCAGAAAGCAATCCAGGACTAGGCCCACAAGACACAGCCAGCTCCCACTAAAACTGCAGAGGAAGGAGCAGTTCCTTTACAAATAAACCCCAGGGACCAAGTTCTTCTTAAAACCTGGAAAGAGGGGGTCCTGCCAAGACCAACTATTGCCAAAATGGACGGGCCCCAATAAAGTAATTTTAGCCACCCCTACTGCTGTCAAACGGCAAGGGATATCTAGTTGGGTACATCTGTCCAGACTAAAGCTTTTACCTCCAGAAACCCTGCAGGTCACAACAGACGAACAGGTCACTGGCTTTAGAATCAGAATCATGTTTGATTTCAAATCCTGGCTCCCTTTCCTAATAGCTGAGTGAATTCCTCCATCAGCTTCGGTTTTTTCCTGTCGAACTGAGCATAACAAAACTTCCTTCAGAAGGTTGTTGAGAAGAAGAAATGACAGAATGCAGGCAAAGACATATCACAGTGCCAACCATAGAGTGGGAAATCAATTGTTTCATTTCCTATGGGAGCCTGAGACATTTACTGGCTTTATTTTCAGAATTTGTGGTTGCCTGTGATTTTTTTCTCCTTGAAAATAGCATTTTTATTGCTGCATCGCCTATTCTGACCTCTTTTGGAAACAGGGAAGAAAGTACCTTTCTGCCTGTGCAGTAGGAATAGTTGACAATTGTACCCTTTCTCCATTCATGGGAACAAGATGGTATCCCTTGCCAGAAGGTTTTCCCCTTAATGTACTCTTTTTCTCTATTTTTCCAATTCCAGAAAGGAGTTTTTTAAGCCTCTAGATTAGCATGTATTTTTATGCTTAGTATAATATCATAAAACTATTTTCTATGAAAATACTTCAATAGGGAAAGAAAGTCATTCTGGGAAGAGTGCGTCAGTCAGTGGGAAAGCAATATTTAATTTGCGAAGATTCCATTTGTGTGCATTTCAGAAGTTCAGGGCTGAATGCGGGAAGGAAATAGGGAGAGCTGCTTGTGATTATTAGAAACATGTGGTTTAATGTATTTTTTAAAAATAGAAAATGAATTTTCTTTTATTTACATGATGCACACAGTAGCGTCTCATCAGTTGTGCATTTAGCTTACAAGAATGAAACTGTAACATTTAAGGACCAGTCAGTGTAAGAGAAATCACACTAGGTATTTCAGATAGAAAAAAGAAATACAGGTAATAGTTAATATAGGTTTTGCAAGACTGAAAGGGGAAAAAAGAGTACAGTGAGGTAACCCAGGGAAGCACTTACCACCCTTAGGGCTGAGGTAACAAAGGGCAGAGATGGGATTTCAGAAAGTAAGAGCTCAGGGGAGGGGCCCGCAGGGCTGGTGCTCAGACCTCCAGCAGGGAAGCTCTGTGCAGCTGTGTTCAGATGTCTCAGGAGACGACATTGCATGGCTGGTGCAAGGAGTGCTCAAAGAAGCTGGAGGCTGGGGTGATGCTAAGAGAACCTGAAAAACAGATAGGAAGTCTCTTCTCTCTTCCTCCTTATTGTCAGGACCCATCAGGAAGCCAGGTGGAAAAGGAGTGTTAAAACATGGTAGGCAGAGACCCAGCCCCAGCATTAGAGAGCAGAATATATACAAGAGTGAAATTGGAGATCAAAGGCCAAAGATTAAGAACCAGGCATGCATTTGCTTAGGCCTGAGATAGTATCGTCTTTGATTCCCCCCTCTCCTTTACCTTATTATATGAATCCATTGACTTTTCTCCATCCTATTGCAACCACCTAAGTAAGTTCAAGCCTCTTCCTTCCTGGTCTCTTCCTAACTGGTCTTCTGCATCCACTCTCACCATGATCCAATCTGTGCTTTGCTTGGCCACCAAAACATCTTCCCCTAGGTTCCCCTGAAAGCAGAGACTGAGGCAAGCCACATGTGCTGCTGTTTCATTTAGAGAGCAAAATCCAAGGCAGCAGGAATAAGGGGGAAAGGGATTGGGACAGCGTACGAAGGAAAACCGATCAAGAGTGTGTGACTGATCTGATCAGTGCATAGCATCAAGGTTGACTGATTGTTTGATGTTATGGGACCATCTTTGGAGAGGACTTATAAGTTGTAAAGCTTCTTAGGGCAACCTATGTAGGCAAGGAAGGGATGAATTTATTTACCAGCTCTCAGTTCTGATTGCTCAAGGGTTTGTCTTAATGAGTTAATTTCCTTGTACCCGGTTATACCTGCATGGACACTGAACAGGTCTCAAGCATCTCACACCCCGGCATCAACAACAACACAGCTCACCAGTAGCGTGGGCACCAGCAGAGGGCTGTGCAGTTGTGCCCAAGTGAAACTGGTCCACACGGAGTTGATACCACAGCAGTGGCCGGAGCTAAAGGGGCAAAGAAGGGGAAACTGTACAGTGATCTTTTAAAAGTGCAACTCTCATAAGTTTTGTTTTAATCATGACTATTTCAATCATAAGTGAGAAAAACACAACTTAAACTAGGCAAAAAGATAATTTATTGGCTTCTTATGGAATCTACGGAACAGTCAGACCGTGGGAAGGGAAAGGTTGCACACGAGCCTCAGGAGCCACTGTCACTTGCTGCAATAAAATCGGGTTGTTCAAAGAACAAGGGTCTAGGGCTTCCCTGGTGGCTCAGTGGTTGAGAGTTCGCCTGCCGATGCAGAGGACATGGGTTTGTGCCCCGGTCCGGGAAGATCCCACATGCCACGGAGCGGCTGGGCCCGTGAGCCATGGCCGCTGAGCCTGAGCGTCCGGAGCCTGTGCTCTGCAGCGGGAGAGGCCACAACAGTGAGAGGCCCGCATACCGCAAAAAAAAAAAAAAAAAAAAAAAGAACAAGGGTCTGAAGAGAGGCGCCACTGTTCCAGGTACCACGGTGCATTTAGAGAAGGAGATGCCACCCTGGTTTTGAGCAGCAGCTCAGAGTCAAGCTGAATAAAATAACTAAGATGTGAAATTACTAGTTAATTGAACATGGTTTGGACCTAACTCCCAAAATGTAAGGTCTACTCATCCTCATTCACTCTTTCGAGCTCTGTTCACTCTGACTTCTCCCCTCCAGGGCCATAGACAGAGGATTGTTGCCTGGGCGCCAGTCTCTCCTCATTTCCCTGGGCTGCAATCTGAGTATTTGCCCTTCTCATTTCATAAGGTCGAGGACTGGTGACCCTGCACAGTTCTAAGTGGCTACAGTACCACCAGATTGTAAGACCTGGCTTCAACATCACATTCTGAAAATTTTCATCACCATGATATCTGAGAAAATACAGATGAAGCTGGTAAGAGGAGGAGAGAGCATTTCTACCAGGCCTCTGGACTGAGGTGCTACCAAGCACATGGTACCACAGACTCTGGGCTCCCTCAGAGCTATGCTCACAGCTCTTTGTATGGGGTTATATGATTCTTGGGCCATGAGCATCCCGGAGGCAAGGCCCTTGTCTTACCATGTTTATATACCCAGCACCTATTCCAGGGATGCGTTTGGGGTAGGTGCTCAGTGAGAGTTACGTGAATGAAGGAGTGACGGAGTCCAGCAGACTCACCACATTGGGAGAAAACAAGGCAGAAGAGCAAAGCATCACATCTATGGCTCAGACAAAATAGGAGTAGGAATGCCCACGTGGCGGGGAGTCCTTGCTCAGGAGCAATCAGGAAAGACTCCATAAGCAGCTGGAGCTAGGGCTTGGAGAATGGGAAGGATTTATAGATATGGCTCGTCAGACAGAGGACAGCCCTGTGGTTGGGCGAAAGGGGAGCTTTGGCTTCAGCTGAGGCAGGAGACGATTCACAGGCTTTCAAGAGGACCCACAGAGAAGACAGTTTTGAGTCTCCGAGCCCCTCCTCTCGGAGTTTCGATCTGTTTAGCCGTCCTGAATGAGGTGACTGTGAGAACTTAAAGCCTGAGTGATTTACAAATTGTTAATGTCTCAGGTAGCCCAGAGAAGCAACAAAACTCATTCACTCCCAGGAAAGATCTTGTGATTTCAGAAGGCTGAATTCTGTGTACTGTAGGCTGGGTCCGGTGAAGCGCTGAAGGAGACAGAAACGTCCAAGCTTTCATGCGGTTTGCCACCAACTTACAGGGTTCAAACACTGAGGAAACAACAATAGTTGTTGGTCCTTACTGGTCACCCACTAGATGCCAGGCACTGGGTGAGGTAATTCCACACACAGGACCTCAGCTGTAGTTGCAAAGACGTAGTAATGGGGCAGGGACTCAGAAGCATGAGATCACCTAAATATGTCTCATTTCAGTATATGACAAAACTTGGATTTAAGCCAGTTCTGACTGGCCCCGTGCTTTCCAGTGCACCACAGCGCCATCATTTCTGACACCTGTCACCATGCCCACCTCCTATTCTAAAATTAAAATCAAAGCAAAATACAGATACACATACAGATACAGTGATTGCAAATACTTCTAAGCACTTACTACATGTCAGGCTCATTTTATCCTTTCATACTATTGGGTTGGCCAAAAAGCGCTTTTGGTTTTTTAAGTAAAAATAAAAGCCATATTTTTCATTTTCACCAAGAACTTTATTGAACAATGTATTCACCCTTTTGTTCCACTGCCTTCTGCCATTTTTCAGGCAACTTCATAATTCCATATTCCCAAAACTTTTTGTCTTTGTGAGCAAAGAACTGTTCTAGGTGCCTTTTACAGTCTTCCAGGGAATTGAAATTTTTTCCACTAAGAGAATTTTTTGTAAAGACCAAAATAAAAGGAAATCCGAAGGTGCAGTGTCTGGTGAATACAGCAGATGAATCAGAACTTCCCAGCCAAGCTGTAACAGTTTTTGCCTGGTCACCAAAGAAACATGCGGTCTTGCGTTATCCTGATGGAAGATTATGCGTTTTCTGTTGACTAACTCTGGAGGCTTTTCGTCAAGTGCTGCTTTCAGTTGGTCTAATTGGGGGCAGTACTTGGTGGAATTAACCGTTTGGTTTTCCGGAAGGAGCTCATAATAGAGGACACCCTTCCAAGCCCACCATATACACAGCATCAGCTTGTTTGGATGAAGACCGACCTTTGGTGTGGTTGGTGGTGGTTCATTTCACTTGCGCCATGATCTCTTCTGTTCCGCATTGTTGTACAGTATCCACTTTTCATCGCCTGTCACAATTTGTTTTAAAAATGGAACTTTTTCATTACGTTTCAGTAGAGAATCACATGCGGAAATATGGTCAAGAAGGTTTTTCTTGCTTAACTTAGGTGGAACCCAAACATCAAAGCAATGAACATAACCCAGCTGGTGCAAATGACTTTCAACGCTTGATTGGGATATTTTGAGTATGTCGGCTATCTCCCGCGTGATATAACATTGATTGTTCTCAATTATTGTTTCGATTTGATCGCTATCGACTTCAACTGGTCTACCCGAACATGGAGCGTCGTCCAGCGAGAAATCTCCAGCACCAGACTTCGCAAACCACTTTTGACACATTCGATCAGTCACAGCACCCTCTCCATACACTGCACAAATCTTTTTGCATTTTTACCTTTCTTGAAATAATAAAGCATAACATGCCGAAAATGTTGCTTTTTTTCTTCCACTTTCAGTATCAAAATGACTACACAAAAATTCACCGATTTTGATAAGTCTTTTTTAAAATGCACGCTGAAAAGACAGCTGTCACATACAATCTAACAAAATTGTTTCGAATGAAGTTAAAGACGACTAAGTGCTACAAGTGCCGTCTTACGCAAAAAAAAAACGAACGAACATTTTGGCCCACCCAATACTACAGTCTTATGACTTTGGTATTATTATCCCCATTTTACTGGTAAGGACATTGAGATTAAGAAATTAAGCAGTTTGTTTACGATTATAAGACAGATTAGAAGCAGAGCTGGGTTCAAACTCAAGCCTCCATAACTTGGAAGAGCACATCCTGAACCAAGGGATACAAAAGAACTTAGAAATTAGGAGCAGAGGGGCATGTGTATAATCATGATCTTCATCTCCAGTCCCAGGACAAATGGGAGGGATCATTGCCCAAGACCCACACCTGGAGATCTTTGAACAAGTCTCCCTGAAGGCCCTGGACCCCATTGTGAAGTGTGCCTTCAGCCAGCAGGGCAACATACAGACTGACAAGTCAGTGGCCAAAGGAAAGTACTTGTCACCCACTAACATGTTGTCCCACTTTGCCTCTTCCAGGACCCTCCAATTCTACCTGGAAGCAGTGTTCAACCTTACCAAACTCACCCACCAACACATGTACAGTCTTTTGTATCACAACGACCTGATTTTCAAATTCAGCTCTCAAGGCCACATCTTTTCTAAATCTAGCCAAGTGGTCCATCAGTACACAGGTTAGTCCTGGGCTTTGCATCGCCTGAGTCCTCTGTGAGACATTCCATTGTCTGAGACACAGACTCTGTGTCTGCCATGGACATATGGCATGGTCATCATTCAGAAAGGCTTATTTGTACCCTTTGAATGAACATGCTACATAAATTGTAGGTAGAGAGATTGTATTATTGAGTATGTATCTGCATTGTAATATTTAGAGTTAGAACTAATAAGCAAACATCCCTATATTTTGCTTCATTTGTTATGCAGCAGCTTCAGCTGTGAAGAACTACTGATGTGAAGGGAAGCAAATTTCTGTAGGAAGACAAAGCAGGACCTCTGGATAAGTCCTGGGCGTGCATGTGTGGTTCATCATTTATTATTTGTAGACTTTTTAATGATGGCCATTCTTCATCAAAAAATCTACAAACAATAAATGCTGGAGAGGGTGTGGAGAAAAGGGAACCCTTTTGCACTGTTGGTGGGAATGTAAATTGATACAGCCACTATGGAGAACAGTGTGGATGTTCCTTAAAAAACTAAAAGTAGAACTACCATATGACCCAGCAATCCCCCTACTGGGCATATACCCTGAGAAAACCATAATTCAAAAAGAGTCATGTACCACAATGTTCATTGCAGCTCTATTTACAATAGCCAGGACATGGAATCAACCTAAGTGTCCATCGACAGGTGAATGGATAAAGAAGATGTGGCACATATATACAATGGAATATTACTCAGCGATAAAAAGGAATGAAATTGAGTTATTTGTAGTGAGGTGGTTGGACATAGAGTCTGTCATACAGAGTGAAGTAAGTCAGAAAGAGAAAAACAAATACTGTATGCAGACATATAAAGGAATAGGCCAAAATTTATCTTTGACTATGTTGGGTGTTTTTCTACAGCTTCCTCTAATCTTAACCCTCTTTCAAGTGCTGGCTTTGATTTGGGCAGCTGTAGTAGTCCAATTAAACTGTAGCAGTATTTTATTGCAGCTGTGCTACTATAGTTGCCCAACAGCAATTTATTGTTTCCTACAAAATCAGCTCTACTTCTGTAATAAAAAAGCAAACAGTTACATAGCACTTTTTAGGTGGTAAGCATTGTTCTATATGTTTTTCATGTATTAACTCATTTAATCCTCTCAACAGTTCTGCCATGAAGGTCATATTATTATGTACATTTTAAAGAAACTGAGAAACAAAGAGGTGAAATTTTACCACCGGTAAACGTTGGAGCCAGGATTTGAACCCAAGTAGTTAAACTCCAGGGTCTGTGCTCTTAACCACTATATTGAAGCAATAACTCCAGTTTTCTCTGAGATCTCTCCCATTACTTGTTCATGAGGATCTGCGCTATTACCTAGTATATAGAAGTTTCCTCTTTTTAATTCAGCGCAATGGTATTTTCACACACTATTCATTGTAATGTTTATTACCTACATAATATTCCACGTGCCTAGTTGCTCAAACTAGACAACTCAGAGTCAACTTTTACTCTCTTTTTCCCTATCTTTCTATTTCAATTATACCTACATCTGGTCGGTGTTTTAGCTTTTCCAGCATCATAAAATGATTTATTGCTGCCTTCCAACTGGAGAAAATTCTTTTCTCTACCTCTATTCTAGATCCCCAATGGCTCATGATCCATGCAATTTTACTATCCCTTTGCTCACACAAAAGCTACATGTACAAAATACGGGAATCAACATGTCTTTTAATTTTTCCCATCCAGGCGCTTTCTGTTTCATTTTCCTTTTACTTTCTCGTCACTTTCTTTTTACTACTGTGGGTAACTTTCTTCGCTTCAGGTCAATCTGTTGAGCTCCTGATGGATTGGGGCTGAAGAACTGCCCTTACACACAACGCCCTGACTTCCAGCCAGGGATCTCTCCATTTGGGCCATCTCCACATCTCCCCAGGGATCCTTTCAACGGCCACTACACTCAGACCCCCAGGCTGGGCACACTCCCCTATACACACAGGAAAAGGGGGTTGCTGGTACAGGAGGGAGCATCCCAGGAACTGTGTGAGCTCTGCCATCTGGTGGCTGTTCAGGATATTGCAAGGAATAGGGAGAAAGGATAAAAGGACAGAAGAGACATCCGGCAAAAAAAAAAAAGTGCTGTACTTCATGAACAGCCCTTTAGAAAGTGTTTGGCCTCAAAGCAAACTGAAATCTTCCCCCACCCCCACCCCCATTGTCTACAATGAACTGATTAAATGTAAACTGGATTCAGCTCTTAAGGAAACCACTAGTGAGCACGTACCTTACAAGAGCCTCAGAAATGCTCATATTCTTTGATGGAGACATCCCACTCCTGGGAGTTTGTCCATTGCTTCAGTGGTTTGATGGGAGGGCCATTGCTTCAGTGGTTTGATGGGAGGGCCATTGCTTCAGTGGTTTGATGGGAGAGGCACAATGACTAGGGTCATCCAGACAGAGGCAGTATAAGAGTGCAAAGATCCAGGAACCAGACCTTCTGCCGAACGCCAGCCAGTGTTGGGACATCAAGAACTGGGGTGAAGAAAAGGAGGCCCAGGAGGGCCTCATTCAGGAGGACAGTGGGGCTTTCAGGGGCAGGGAGGCTGAGCCTGTGCTTTCCAGGCAAATGAGAGCCCACTGGGCTCTGCTGAACCATCAACTAAGCCTAGGCCCACCAAACCCAGCCAGCTTGCAGATTAATTCCAGACCATACTTGGTAAAGAAGGACCTTTGGGAAGAGGTAGAACCATTTTTTTAATTTATTTATTTATTTGGCTGTGTCGGGTCTTAGTTGCAACACACAGGATCTTCGTTGCAGCACGCGGGATCTTTCATTGTGGCGTGTGGTCCTCTAGAGCACGCCAGCTCAGTAGTTGTGGCGCACAGGCTTAGCTGCCCTGCGGCATGTAGGATCTTAGTTCCCCGACCAGGGATCGAACCCGTGTCCCCTGCACTGGAAGGTGGATTCTTAACCAGTGGACCACCAGGGAAGTCCCGGTAAAACCATTTTTAATACCCTCAACTGGGACAGGGAAAGGTGTAAGCACAAGTGGGCAATAGCTGGTGGGCGATGAGAATGAGCCATGGTTGGTAGGTGTCTGTGCATGCTGGCCCTGGGGCTACAGCATGCCAGATCTTATGCTAGGGCTTTACACCGGACTCTCCACAAATACAACATAAAGTCTCTTTTTGATGTCCATTTAAGGAAAAGAAAACTGAGAGCTTAAGCGATTTTCCCAAGATCATGCAAATTTTTAAGTCGTTGAGCTGGGACTGGCTGACACATATTCATTCATCCGACCAACACTGAGCACTTGTTCTATGCAGGGACTCTGCCAGGTGTCCTGGAGATGTCCTGCCCTCCAGGAGCTCTCAGACATAGAACATAGCCCATTTGGTGAGCATGGAGTGGGAAAGATGTATCAGAAAGCTGTCTTGAAGGAGGTGAGGCTGGCAAAAGGGAAAACATGAGCCCGGAACATGAACAAATAGGCACTGAGATGTGAAACGTTGTGGGAGGGGAGGAAGGAGAGCTTGGTGTGGGAAATCACAGAGAGCCTGCAGTGTGGCCATCTAGTGGCTGCTTAAGACATTGCAGGCAAAACAGGAAGGAAAATTCAGATGTCTGTTGCTAACACTTATTGAGCATTTATTTACTCTATGCTTCCTGTACATGCATTAACTCATTTACTCTTCACTGCAGCCCAATAATATGCACATCATTTTACCCCTAATTTTCGGATTCAGGAGTTGAGGCACATTTATTACTAACTTGCCCAATGTCACACTAATATAAAATTGGCAGGGCACGATTTGCCCAGGGAGGTCTGGCTTCAAGCCCAGGCCTGCAGCCACTAAGCTACACCCGCCTGGAGGAGGGAGGCTCACCTCCCAGGTGTGAAGGGATGGGTCCTGGTGGACTCTGTGTTTGGGAAAGGTCTCTCTAGTGACCATGTGGAGGACAGTTTGAGCATGCAACGAGAGTGAAAACAAGGAGTAGAGCGGAGGGTAGCTGCAAACATCCAGGCAAGCCGCAGACCCGAGGCAGGGGAGGTGGGATGGCGTGAGGGAGGGGAATTCAGGGTGCGTCCCGCCTCTGGCCTGGGTGGATGAGTGGTGGTGCCACTAACAGCACAGGGGACTCAAGTGGGTCAGAGATCAGGAACTCCACCCTGGCCTGAGGTGCCCGTGGAGTTGTGCAGGAGGCAACTGGGTCCTGGAGGGCACGGGGCTGAAGGTGCTGATTCGGAAGCTGATACTTCATGGGAAGTGATGTAAATGAATGGAGTGGATAAGGTCTCTGTGTCATTCATTCAACCACCATTGACCGGGGACCGCCTGTATTCTGGACCTGTGCTGGATACTTGGACATCACGACAAACAAGACAGTTGTGGTCTCTGCCTCATGGAGATCAGCGTTCACAACCTTGTTCAGAGAGCAACACCCTGACCAACATGAGACTGTGAGTCCAGGGGCCTCTGGGAGCCTGGTGAGCTGAGGGAGGTTGGTCAGGAAGAGCTCCCCAGAGAAAACGGCCACCATCCTATTATGCTGAGGGCAGGAGGACCAGACAGGCCACCGTATCTTGCAACAAGAAGATGGGACTCTGGTGCTCCTGGTGAGAGCAGTCTCGGCAGCGTGTTGGGGGTGGAAGACTTGGATGAACTAGTGGAAAGGATGGAGGCAGAAGAAGACGATGCAGACCACTCCACTTAGATGCTGCGAGGACCGCTCTCAGACACTTTCCCAGATGCTTCTTTCCAAAGGGACTGTGAGTGCTGCAGTGGCAAACACTCTATTTTCCTCTTCAGCTCTCGGTTTCTCTCTCTCTGTCTCTCTCTGTCTCTCTTTCTCTCTCTCCCTCTCATAAACACACACACACAGAACCCTATGCTGGGGTAGAATTAGACCAGGTCCAGTGCCATTACCAGGCTGTGTGACCTTGGGCAAGTCACCTCCCTTTCTGAATCTGCATTTTTTCCTCAAGAAAATAGGGTCAGAATGAGTCTCCAAACAGAAGACATCCTACACACCATATAGTGGCCGTCAGCTTCAACGTGCAAACCACCACCACCATTACCACAACCATACTGCATTTGGTTTGAGGGAAGGCCCTTCCCGGTCTCTTGTTCCAACTTCTTAGCTCTTGGCATCTGGAAATTTCTTCCATTGGCTTCTTCCCATCCCTCTCTCTCCCTTTCCCCTCTGCTCCCCGGAGCTCCCTCTCCTCCCTCACCACTCCCCCACTTTGCCCACACCCATCCTCACCACCACCCCCATCCCATACCCCCAGCTCACAGCCAGAACCAGTCAGGAGGCCGGTTATTCATTGGCAAAGTCCATGTACAGAACTGTACCAGCCTCAGCAATGCAGAACGAACTAACCCCATTACGTTGGTGCCTCCAGAGGTCCAGGGGAGCAGCTGTGCTCAGCATGTTCTGTACCCACCAGCCATGAAGAGCCTCCAGCCTGCCTCTCACCCGGACTTGTTACATGACCTTGGGCAGGTGCCATCCCTTCCTTGGGCTTCAGATTCCACAGTGCAATATCAGTAAACTGGGCTAAATGATTCTAAGGTTTTTGCTAGCTCTGACACAGTAGTCTTGAATCCAACCGACTTCATCCTGTAATAATGATAGTAATAAAAAACAAAAGCTAACATTTACTGTGTGCACTAACTGTATATCTGGCACTATTCTATATGTTTTGTGTGCACCGTTTATTTGAATCTTCACAACACCTCTTATTAAATAGACACCATGAATAAGGACTTACCGTATAGCACAGGGAACTCTACTCAATTCTCTGTAATGGCCTATATGGGAAAAGAATCTAAAAAGAGAGTGGGTAGGGGACTTCCCTGGTGGTCCAGTGGTTAAGACTCCACGCTACCAATGCAGGGGGCGTGGGTTCAATCCCTGGTCAGGGAACTAAGATCCCACATGCCACGCGGTATGGCCAAAAAATAAAAATATATAAAACAACAATAAGAATAATAAACTAATTTTACAACAAAAAATTAAAAAGAGTGGATATATGTATAACAGATTCCTTTTGTTGTACATCTGAAACTAACACAACATTGTAAATCAACTATACCCCAATAAAAATTATAAAATTAAAAAAAAGAAAACAGTGGATAACACTGTGCTGACACGTTAGAACTGCAAAATGAATAAATAAATAAAATTATGAGCGCATTTTCTCATTAAAATAAATAAATAAATAAATAGACCCCACATACTGCCCCCAATTTACAGATGAGTAACCTGGAGCTTGGTTGAGTTGATTTATCCAAGGTCACATGGCATTAGTGTCAGAGCGGTGCTGTGTCCAGGCTGCCTGGCCCAGACCTGGCCTCTTAGCCTCGTAGTGGGCATCCAACTAGAAGGCAAAATCTCTGGCTCAACTACAAACTGCTCAACTGTGCTTCAGACATGCCCTGTGCATCCAACTGCGCCGCCCCCGGTCCACTCCCTGTAGACGTCCCACCAGCTCCTAAACTCCATGTGTCCAAATGCATCCTCACCCCACATGCTCCTGCCTGTCCCCTGGCACCTGCCATGCTCAGGCCATCCGCTAGCCTGCGCAGTACCTTTGCGAGAAGCAGAAATAGGCACCCCTCCCTGCTGGCGGATGGAGGCCCACCAGGTTGCAGGTAGAGGTGCAGTCCACACAACCCAGTGCGGTGTCCCCCCAGCTCCAGCATCTTCCAGCTTGCTCAGCAAAGTACTGAGACTCGTCCTTGAACTTTCTCGCACTCTCTCTCGTCAAACTCTCTCTATTCTGCTTCTCCAGGGGGCCAGGGTCTCTAGGGAACAGGGCACCACAAACACTGTCATTCCTTACTCTCTGGAATAGCGACTCAGAACAGATGCCATTGGGCTCTCAGACCATTTCTGAGAGAAAGGGAGGTGTGTCATCAGGACCGGAGGCTAAGTGCCCCAGAGCCTGGCCCCACCAGTAGTGCACGGAACCTGAGGTTTTCACGGAGTTGGCCTCTAGCCACACAAGGAGGGGACACTGGAGGCCCGGCTGCCCTTGAAGCCTGCAGGGCAAGGTGCTGGCACAACCTATGGGGTCCCCGGGGCCGTGCCATGGGAAGGCCTTTGGTGCCGGTGCTTAAGGGGGAAGAGCCCCCTGAAGGTCAAGTTCAAAGGTTCTGCTGAATCTGCCTGTCCCATTGAGTGTACAGCCACCAGGTGGCAGCCGAGGCTACAGGCAGATGGGGGAGAGCAGCCCTTCCCCACCAGCTGCAGACCAGATGGAGTAACAGTATTCGCTGACCCCAGGACCTTCAGCCAGAGAGAGCTTGAGAGAGCACGTGCAGGTGTGTGTCTGTGCCTGTGTGAGGCTGAGGGGCACGGACAGACATACAGCTGGACAGACGACTGGGGTTCAGTCCATCTTCTGGGTCTCTTCACCATCCCTTGGGCTTCCCTTCCCTGGGCCCAGCCCTGTCCTGGGTGCTGGTGACTCAGAGAGGAAAGTCACCCCCTGCCTGCCCTTGAGGAGCTCCCAGAACTGGGGCTGGAGCTGGACACAGACAAGGAAACAGACAAGACGGCGCAGTGAGTGTAGAGTTGGCTGGTGTGGCTCAGAGGAAGCCCCTAACCCAGGGGTTGGGGACAAGCTTCCCAGAAAAAGTAACTTCTAAGCCGAGCCTAGGCAGACTTCTGGCGAGTCTCAGGTGTGATGATATCACATACATTATCTCTGTGTCCTCCCAGCAGCCCCGCAGGGCAGCCATGACAGAACCAATCTTACTGGCAAGTGAAAGGAGCATCTGAAAGGCCAGGTGGTCCCACAGGCAGTGAGGAGAAGAGCTGGAATTTGAACCAGAGTCTCTTCATGATTCTTAAGCTCAAGCTCCTGGCCACTAGCGGGGAGTGGCTAGGGGGGGAGGAGAGCTGAGCTGGGGGCTCCGGGCCCCGGGCCAGATCTGGAGGGGAGGCAGATGCCTCCCACCGGCATCCCGGAGCGAGTTCTGCCGGCTCCAGCCATCTGACTCATCTGTGAGGCTGGTCCAAGGGGTTCCGGTAGGATAAGGAGAAAGTCACACCCACTCCGCACCTCTCCCCACACCCACTCCTTTACCCTGCACTGGGGGAGGAGACTCTGGCCAGCAGTAGTTCCCATCTGATGGGTCCCTGAAACGCAATAAGCAAGCAGTATTCCTGCTCATGTCACTCTGAGCATAAGGGAAGTCATCTTGAAAATCAGCCCAACGCCCTGCTAACTCTGTCGTAAAAACAGGTGACACTCAAGCTAGAATCCTGCAGCCTTTTTTCAAAACCATCTCCAGGCTGGAATTTCCTCTTCAAGTCTAACTGAAGTAAGCCGTGTTGCAATCTATCTTCATTTCCTGCGTGGAGCTTTTAGTGCATGAGTTTGTGTGTAACCTATCATGTAACCCTGTGAAATCCACATGTTTTAGGTAGGAGAAGAATAAGAAAGGTGCAAGCCCTGTTCCAGGAAGCTGGAAGAGCCAGAACGCCCTGTGTGGGTAAGAGAACCTCGGGTTCCTACAGCCAGGGCCTGGGCAGCCCGTGCATTCTGCCCAGAGAGCAGGTGGCGGGCTCAGCTGGAGGTCATGCGACATCACACAGGGCACAAAGAGTGAGACCAGTGAGGGCACCGGAGTCCGCCCGCCAAGAGGAGGCATCAGGGAAGCGCGGGCACGTCGGGGAGAGCTAGGGAGGGGCCCACAGGGAGAGCCAGCTGGAAAGAGAGGACGGATGCGAGGGGAGAGAGAGGCCGGTGAGCACTGAGTTCAGGTGCAGGGAGGAGAACGGAGAGACGCGACAGATACAAGAAGATGGAGGTAAAAACAGGACGAGAGATACGCTCAGAAAAAGACAGAAGCACAAAGATGGAGATGAGTAAAGGCTGGGAGAGCCGAAGAGGAGACCGGGCCCTGATGGGGGAGGTCCTGCTTGGGGAGAAGGGGTGGGGAGGGAGCAGGAAGGCGTTGAAGGAGCATCCTCCCCCTTGTCTGCCAATCAAGGAGCCCAGAATCCGCTTCCCCCAGGGCGGGGGGCGGAGAGCTTCCCCCATCTCCCCTGCCGCCCAGCCTGAGCCCAGAGGCTCCCCCTCCCAGCGCCGCCCCCTAGGGACTGGCTGTGCAGCCCCGATAGATGGTGGGGGGCCCAGCTGGTGTGTTATCAGCCTTCTCCAGGAGCCAGGCCGAGCCACTCAGCGGCTGCCAGTCTGCGATTAGGCCCCCGGAGGGTCATTAAGCACCGCCCTGGCCCGGGCCCAGCCACCTTTCCCTCCCTCCTCTGGCCAGGCTGGCAGGTGGGAACTGGCGATAAGGACTGGGGGCTCGGGCAGCTCTGGAGTCGGCAGCTCCATGCCCCCTGCCCCCTGTCAGGGCAGGAACATGGGGCTGGAGGGAAGGTCAGTGCTAGCCCCGCACGGCAAGGACCCCAGGATGGAGTTCCCACCATCCTGGTCCTGCCCCTGGGGAGGGGCTGAGGAGGGTCCTGGAGAGGCCCAGGCAGCCTGCTGGGGATTCTGCCTCCCCGACCCGACCCCAGCTCCCCACTCCCCCACCCCCAGCGCCAGGGCAGGACAGCAGCTGCCACAGCTCCTGCTGGTGAAACCTCAGGAGTGTGAGGGGCTGGAGGGAAAACAGAGGGATGGTATCTCTGTCTTCAGGCCCTGGCAGGCCAGTGAGGGGTCAGACTGGAACCCCCCTGGGACAACAGGGGGCAGAGGTGGGAGGGGATGTAGCTTCAGGCAAGGAGGATCAGATCCAAGGCAGCCAAAGGCTGGTCAGCTGACTCCGCCCTCTGGTCTAACCAAGGAAGACTTCCTAGAGGAAGAGGAACCCACGCAGGGCCAAGGAAAAGGAATATGCAGTTTCAACTGGCAGAGATGGGTGAAAAGGCATCCAGCCATGTGCACACAAGCCTAGAGTGGGAATCACAAGAGCTCCAGCCACAATTCACTGAGCTGAAGCCCAGAGAGGGGAAGCAAGTCACACAGCAGGGCAAAGACCCAGCCAGCCCTCTGCTCGGGGATCTTCCCTCTGCTGCAGGCTGCAAACTAGACCCCAGTGAGGTGAGAAGGATAATTTGGATTTCAGATGGGTCTCCCCAGGGATATTTGGGTGAAACCCTGGAACAGCAGAGGAGCAGCTCTAACGGAGAAACGAGGGGCTGTGACAGGTTGGAACAGGCGACAGAGGGAGACCGTTGGGACAAGGTGGGCTGCCTCCTGCCTTCCAGCCCCTCTCCTCTGGATCTGGGAGTGCTCCTGGGGAAACCAGCCTCCAGTTGTCACCCCAGACAGAGAGACAGAGGCTGTTCCCATAAGAATGACAGTCACAGAGGTGAGGGTCCTCCACGGTCAGCCAGCCCGGCTGAGTCAAGCCTCCCGTGTCCTTTCCCTCCTGCTTCATTCCCCCGGGGGCCCAGTTACTTGGCCCCGGCCCCCCCAGGACTGGGAGTCAGTGGCATTAAGGAGGATGATTCTACTCGAGCTCTGTGGTGGACTGGCCAAATCCTCCACAGAGGGTTAGCAGAGCTCAGAGGGGACAGTGACTCTCCAAAGTCACACAGCAAGTCAGCAGAGGACCGCAGACTGCAATCTGGGCTTCCTGAGTCCTAGCCCAAGACTCTTTCCTGGGGCTTCCTATGCCCAAAGCCCAGCCCAGAAGGGCTACGGGCAGGAGGACAGAGCTGGATGGACGGGAGATGAGTGAGCCCACTTCAGTGCCCGGCAGCATGGAGACAGGGGGTCAGGATGTTGGTGCTGCATGAAGACCCCAGAATCGCCCAGAATTGTGGTTGTGAAAGGCAGGTCAAGAGAGGGGGCACTTGTAGGAGGGTCTCTGCCTGGAGTAAGGGGTGTGCTCCCTGGCCCCAGGTGTTCTCCCAGAGAGGGCTTCCTGGGAAATCCTCCAGAATCACCATGACAGAGGCTTTGGAAGATGATTCCAGAAAGCAAGATCAGGCCTCACTGGTAGCCTGAAGAGCTATTTCTGAGCCCTGGGAGCCTCAGACACAGAAGTACAAAACGTCTTTATTTCACAGAAATGAGAGCCATTTCCACGGTTGGAGGGAGGGAGATGTGAGGCAGGATGGGAGGTGCTGAGTTGATTGTCCTTTTCAGAAGGGTCTTCTGAACTGAATTGAGTGGGAGGCCCCCTAGGACCCCAAAGCCACGGCTGAGCCCCAACCTGGACATAGTCTGAGCTCCGAGCTTGGCTGGAGGGTGGGGCAGGTGTGAGAGCTGGAGGGGTCAGCCCCTTACTGCAGATTCCTGTACAGAGAAGGAGGGGCCTGGACATCGGGCACAAGGAAGCAGGGGTCACATTGGGGTGCTGCGGACCTTGCCCTCCTCCTCCAGGTTGTTCTCATAGGCATTCTCGTGCTCACTGGACCTGAAAGAGGATGACAGGGGTCATTGCTCCTCCTGTCCCATCCCCTTCTCCCTGACCCATCCTGCATTTGTGAGGGCAGTGTCTTCCAGAATAAATGTCTGAGCCCCAGAAGGGAGTTCCCCTGACCACATCTGGTCTTCTGCACCTGAGACCTGAGGCCTCTCCCCACCACCCCTGAACCCCTTCTCTCTCTTCCACCTAGCCCTCCCCCCACTGGGCCCCATTGAACCCACCTCCCCACTGAGCTCCCTCCCCTACAGATCCTCCCCCCACACACTGAGTCCCCCAACTCATCCCTTCAGAGTCCCCTTCCCGCGCTGAGCCTCTTTTCCCCACTGCACCCCTATGAGTCCCAATCCACCCCCTGAGGCCCTCCCCCCACCAAGTCCCCATCCCCTTACTGAACCCTCTTCCCAAGCTGAGGCTGCATGTCCCCGTGGAGCCCTGCAGTGCCCTCAAAGCCCCCATCGCTCACCATCTCCCCGCACGGAATCCCCTCTCTTCACTGAGCCCTTCCCCATATGAGCCCCCATCCTCTGAGCCCTCTCCCCTTCAGAAGCACCTGGTCCTGAGGTCCCCAGGGGACCCTGGAGCACAGGGTAGCCAGCCGTATACTAGCACCTCACCTGAAACTGGCCTCAATCGAGGAGTACTTGCCGTCCGTTCCTACCAGGATCCCATCTGCTTTGTTTCCGACGGTCATGACCATGTTCACAGGCTCCCTGGGGAAAGAGCTCACCATCAGGGCTCTCTGGGTCCCCTCTCCCTCGGTCTCCCCTCCTCCCTCTAGTCCAGTCAGGCCCTGTTCTATAGGCCCTAAGGCAGAAGCTCCTCTCTCCAGCAGGGCCCTGTCAACAGCCTGATTCTGGCCGTGGGGCCGCACACCTTTCTCCCTGCTCCACTGTGGGGCCCTCAGGTCCCAGCCTGAAATCTACCAAAGATGCACCCCAGGCCTTGCACCGGCCACCTCCTGGCCTCCCTCTGCTGTTCTCCTCTGGCCTCAGCTCAGCTCCAGGGCAGACCCAGCAGGACTCAGTGTCTGCCCTAGATTTCCGGAAGGTTCTCCTAGGCGGTAGGAGCGGTCACTGACGGCAGAGCTGGGGCCAGTGGAGAAAAGCAATATTTCCGACAAAAATCTCCTCGCCTCTTACTCAAGTGTGTCCTCTGTCCCCAGCTCCCCAGACACCACTCTTATGAGGGTCACAGGGACCCTAACCACTGCTCATCTTTCCTCGGACATCCCATGGGCACCTCAGACTTAATATGTCCCAAACTGCCCCAGATCTGCCTCTTGTGGCCTGTGTCTCAGTGGGTGGTCCCATCAGAAGCCTGGACGTAATCCCTGTCCTTCTTCCCTCCTGTTCTCAGTGTCCCCACCCCCTCCTAGAAAGCTCTTAGACGTGTACTCTCTCTCCATCTGCTCTGCCGCCTCCGCAGCTCAGACTCTCCCCTGACCTCACCCTCATTGCTCACCTCGCCTGCAGACTGGCCCAAAGCATCCGCCACGGGGCAGCCAGTGATTCCATTCCGGCCACATCTCATCCCAAGACTGGCTTACAAACTTGCCCTGGATTCCTACTGCACTGAGGATAAAGCCCAAAGTTCGGGGCTTTGGTGCCCAAGGGTCTGCTTGGCCTGGGCCCTGCCGACCTCAGCAGTCTATCTCGGGCCTCTCCATCCATGAGCTGCTTCTGTTCCCTCAGTGGGTCCTACACTGCTGCTGGTACCCAGGCACCAGGCTGCCGGTGTGAGAGCTGGGAGCAGATGCAGCCTTGCCCCAGAGTCAGCAGGTGTGGAGTGAGCTGGATTTCAGCCCAACCCCTTCTACCTTTGTGCTCTGCTCCGAACTCAGGACCCCCAGTGACTCTTCCCTCAATGGCAGTGCTCTCCCACCCCACTCAGCTCCTGCCTGGGCTTCAGGATAAACATACAGTAGGAAGCCTTCTCTGAACCCCCGGCTCAGGCCCACACTGCATTCTGCCTGCTCCTTAGCGTCAGCACTCACACTGCGATCACCCCTTCCATGTTTGCCTTCCCTTCTGGTCTGGGAGTATGTGCGCACAAGAGTAGTGTCCATCCCATTGCCCCCCTGTAGCCCCTGCATGTGACACAGGAGCAGACCCTGAAGAAGGGCAGAACATTCCTGTCCAGGGGTTTTCACGGTGTCCATCACAGATGGGCCACTGTCCCAACTATACAGATAGAAACACTGAGACTCCAAGAAGAGAAGACGGCTCCCCGAAGCGCAGCAAGTGCGCTCGCAGGGCTCCAGCAAGCCTCAGCTCTGGTCCCTGAGACCTGGGGCCTCAGTGCCCCTTCCACACAGTGAGAGGAATGGGCTCAGGGTTTCTGCGGCCCTTCTCACTGCTACCAGAGCAGTGGCCGTGGTCCTGGGACCTCCCGGCTTGCGCCGGTGCAGCTCCCAGGGCCCCCGCACAGCACTCACTGTTCTTCCTGGCACCAGAAGTGGTTGACGGCAAAGGCGATTGCAACGAGGACCAGGAACACAGCCACGGCGATAAGGCCCTGCATCCAGGGCTGCAGGTTCCCCAGGCCTGGAAAGGGAGGAGTGGGGGCGGGTGCTGCAGCGGGCTGGGCACAGGGGGGCTGCCAGTGCAGGTGGGGCCTCACGCCCCCCGGGGCTGCTTAGAGGCTACCAGCCTGCTGCCGGGACCAGTGGAGACCTTCTGGGGAACGAGGACCCCTCTGACCCCTGGGCTTATAAAAGGGACTGTGGTTTGGAGGAGGACAGGATTGGGAAGAAGGAAAGGAGCTGAGGAGGGAACAAGCCTGAGAGAGCAGCATCTGAGGTGCAGGCAGCCCAGAGCGTCCCCTCACCCCCCCACCCCTCCCCCGCTGCAGTGGGTCAGTGCAGGGCCCCCGGGGAGTGCCTAGGCCCCAGGGACCAAAGGGCAGCCCCCTGAACAGACGGCCTTGGCCTTTCCAGTGAGGGTGGCTCCCCTCCTCCCCGGCTCCCAGGCTAAGGCAGCCCAGAGCTAATAGGACTAGGCTGGCATCTGGAAGATCCTGTTTCGTAACAGAGGTTTCTGTGGGGTTGGGTAGGCGTGGGAGTGCAGGCGGACGGGGCTGGGGTGCCAGGAGTGCCCAGAGAAAGGGGTGGGACAGAACGTCTTTGGAAAGTCAAGACAGAGGGGCAAGCTCTCCTCTGGGTCTTGGGGGCCGGGAGGGGAGCTTCAAGCCTGAGCCCCTTTTGTCTTCTCTGGCTCAGCGCCCCAGGGACTGACTGGGCCAGAGACCAATTTGAGACCCCTTCCAGGCACCTTCTCTGCCTTTTGCCCCTTGCCCCTTGACACCACCTCTAACCCTCGGGTTTCCCAGAAGTCTCTGCCCTCAGCCACTGGCAGCCCCAAAGGGCTCTCCTCTCCCCGGACATCCCTGTGCTCTGTGAGCCCGAGGGGGCCCGGCCCCGCAGAGGACAGACACACGGTAGCAGTTAGAGGTCTCAGGAGGGGAGAGAGGCCAACAGGAGACTTTTGAAGCATCCTGCCTCCAGGCCAAAACACCTGCCTCCCTAGTGCCATCCTGTATCTTGAGGGGCCCAGGCTGAACATCAAAAATCTCCTTCTGCCTCACTCCTGCTCAGAAGTCCTTCCTTGAGTCTACCCGAAAGCTCTCCTGCTGCAGGGAGGCCCTGCCTCTTCTCCAAGCGCTCTCTGAGCCTGGCAGGTGTTGGGAAGGAGGGAGGGCTCTGGGAACTCTGTCCTGCGGCCAGGTCAGCCCTTGCTTATTTCCTTGGATAACAAAAGATACGCAGTATGCTTACTGTAAGTTCCGTACTTGCCAAAAAGCTGTATTTTGGACTCATTGTTTCCCCAAAAAACAATAGTTCAGACCCATTGTCTCCTCAGGTCAGTGGTTACTCAAGAACTGGGAGTTAGGGCTTAAGCCCTGGGAGGCTTGTCCTTGCTTCTTCCAGACCCTGCAGCCAATTCCTTCCAGACACACCAGGGACACTGCTCCTCCTTCCAGGTGGCTCTGGGATGAACATATAGCATAAGGGGCAGAGCCTGGGGCAGGAGAGAGGTGAACTGAGCCCTGTCCCTTCTTGCTCTGCTGTGTGACCCACACAAGTTACTCCACCCCTCTGATCTTCGATTCCCACAGAGGGCTTCTAAGACCTGAGAGACAGAGTTGAAGCAGACATGCATGAGAGCTCAGGGCATCTGCAAAGGAGGGGGGCATTGGGAGCATCTCTGCCAACCCGCCCTGGACCCAAATCCCACCGGCAGACTCCCCACAGCTCAGGGCTGACACCGGATGGTGGGTGTGGTGCTTTACCAATGTGAAGCCCTTCCCCACCCCTGAGTGGAAGCTGCCCTGGGAGGTGGGTGGGGCAGGTTTATTGTCCTCATTTTATGGATGAGAAAACTGAGTCTCAGAGAGGGACAGTGATTTGCTCAAGGCCACACAGCAAGACAGAGGCAGAGCTGGACAAAGAGCTCAGGCACATGGTGGGGGCCACACTGGGACACTTGTCTTCTGGGTAGGAAGCGGAAACAACTTAGGCCAAAGCCATGGGCAAATGCCTGACAGCACTGCCCACCCCTGAAACAATCCTGCCGTTGAGAGTGGCTCACACACTATTCCCACCCCCCTTATAGCCCCCGACGCTCTGTCCTCAGCAACCAGCCACCTCTAGGGCAATTCCTGCTCCTGGAACGTGGGTCTCAACTCCCCTCCCCGACCCTAGACCCTAGATCCAATATTTCCCCTGCTGCCCCCATTTCTCACTCGTGGGAAACAAGTCACAGACAGAAGCCTGTGTCTCCTTTGGAGGTTCCTCTGTCTAAGCCCGTCCCTGCTCCCCCTCCAAAGCGTAGGTGCCAAGGGTGATGAGACGGGCCAGAAGGCCACCCCTTCCACCCCGGGGCTCCCAGCACCCAGTACTGCAGCCCCTATCCCCACCCCAGGCTGGCCCAGGCCTGTGCTACCTTGCTGACCGCTGGCGGGTGGCACTGCCGTGAGCAGGCCCAGGATGACCAGGCCGAGGGCTGACATGGCTGCAGGCAGCTCCCAGGCCTTCTCTCCGGCCGCTGGAATCTGGGCTCCTGGAGCTGCCCTGGGGCCTGTCGGTGTCTGCTGAGATCAGCCTGGTCTCCGTCTGACCCTGGAGGAGAGGTGCTAGCAAGGAAGGAGGAGAGGGAGGACGGAGGCGGGAAGGTGGAGCGAAACTGCCCTCCCTCCCATGGTAATGTGCCAGGCCTGGCCTCCCCTGGCTGGAGCCCAGCCCACTCAGGCTGGCTTTCGGGGTCATCTTCTAGAGACCATGGGTCTGAGGTCCTGGGAGACGTGGGGAGAATCGGGGCCTCACCTCCAGGCCTCAGGCCTCCTGGAGTCTTGCGTCAGCTCCCCTTCCTGGCAGCGGGGCTGGGCTCTGGGGATAGAGTGACACATTCTTCTCCTGCCTTGAATGAGCCCAGTGGGTGGGGCCTCTGGGAAGGCTGAAGGTGGGATTAATTAATTTGCTGGCTGGCCCGGGGACACGGGGAAAATCCCGGAGGCTAGGGAAAGGTCAAAGCTCCCGCTCCCCGAGAGCCTGGCCCATTTCCTGTTCTTCCCCTCACCTGTCCCCAGTCAGCCAACCCAGACCCCGGGGCCCCAGTCCTGGGGCACAGCCCTGGCTTCTGTCCCTGCACTCCCTGCCCAGCTCAGCAACTCTCTAAATGCGGCCTCTCCCATGGGGATCACAACAGAGGGCCCGAGGGTCCCAGTCCCAGCCTTCCCCACACAGCCCAGCTGACCTGACCCAGTTCAGCTCCTCCTCCTGGCCCCAGAGGTGGTCCCTGGAAGCTGGGACAGGATCTGGGCTTGGTCAGAGGCCTCTGCACACACCTTCTGATCCCTCTCCACCCATCACAGGGAGAGAAGTAAGTGAACACAGCCGTGCTCTAGAGGACGAAAGAAGGACACCCCAGGTGGAAGGTCCAAGTCTGGGGCCCTGAACCCCTGGGCCCTCAACTCCTAAGATCCCGTGGAGCCCATGAGACCCTCCAGCTCAGGAACTGAGAATGACCCAAGTACCTGTCGAGGCCCCGGGGCCAAGGGCCATACTGGGTTTCCTTTCTCCCCACCCCCTCCCCTCCCCCAGGAGTACAGGAAGCCAGGGATGCTGGAGTTTGGCTCCACAGATGTCAAGAAAGAAGAAGGCAGAAGACTGGGGCAAAGTCTCAGAGATGGAGAGTCCTCAGAAGCCAGGGCGTGAGCTGGAAGCCCCTCCACAGCGTCCCTGCCCAGAAGCCACCAGACGGCTGCTCACAAGACCTCCTGGGCAGCCCTTTCTCCTGCCAGTGGTAGCACCCAGACATCATGCCTCGTCCCTGCTTCCTGTGTGTGTATGTGTGTGCCCCCTACCATGGGTGGTACACACAGCCATGCAATGACGGGGTCTCAAGATGACGTAGGGGAACGTGGCTTGGAGGTGAGTGACGCCTCCTATACCTAGACAGTTGTTGTCTGTCCTACCCCAACTGGGTGTCTTCAGAGTGTTCACGGCACAAAGTTTGGCCAGAGTAGGCACCCTGTGCGTTAATGAACAGCCAGGGAATCACTGATTAGAATGCAGGGAACTGGGTTGAATGTAACAAACAACCACTGACGCCTTCTTCTAAGCAGGGGAGTCACAGGGTCAGATTTGCATTCAAGAAAACACCTCTGGACACCGTGGAGAATGAAAGGGGAGCACAAAGACCGGAGAAAGGGAGGTCATGGGGAAGCTGCTGTAACAGCTGGAGACGCGGGCTGCAGCAGGGCAGGGCAGAGGGGATGGGCTTGAGCCATATTTAGGAGGATTAAATGGACTGGACATGGTCACTAGAACACTGACAGCTGGGTGTGGGGAGTGAGGGACGGAGGGAGCTGAGGGTCATTCCCAGTTTCAGGCTTGGTAGTGCCTCCGAAGGGGCCAGACCAAGTTTCAGGAGGTAGGGCGGGATGCCGAGCTGCAGGTTCGGATGCTGTGCTTGTGGATGCTCCAGAGGGAAGCACCAAGAAGGCAGCGGGATCCCTGGGTCTGGAGTAGAGAGGCGCGTTTTGGGAGCCGCCTTCGGCATGGCGTTCGTAGCTGAGGCACGGGAGCACGTGGTCTCCCCGGGGTGTGTCTGTGTGGGTGTGTGCACGCGCATGCAGCAAGGAGAGAGCCAGGGCAAGGAGGGAAGCAGTGAGAGACCCAGACGCAGTCGAACGCATAGGGTCTTTCAGAGGAAGAGGAGTCAGGGTGTAGCAGGAGGGGAAACTCCAAGAGAGTGGGTGTCCCAGAAAGTGTGGAAGGTGAGATCCAAGAAGAGATGACAGGCAGGGACCCCCATCCAGCCAGTGCCCCCCCAGAGCAGCCCAGCCTCTCCCATCAGTCCCCAAGTCCCAGCGCCTGCCTCTCTCATCCAAGCACCCCCCTTCCCTATAGAACCCAGGGAAGGACAAGAACTCCCTGGGCCATGCTTGGGGACCCTGCGGGAGGGGGGTGAGCAGGAAGGACATCAGGTGACCAAGAGGAGGAAAACACACCTCCCAGGTCAAAGTCCCAAGCTTTAGAGCAAAACAAGTTGTTCCAGAAAAGGGGGGTGTGGGTGGACACTTGGCTTTGAGGCTGGTCCCTTCTCTCTAGGGGTCCTCATCCAGCTGAGGGGAGGGGGGGTCATCTCCCCAGCTATATGGACACAGCCCTGGGTCCCCATGGTAACAGGTTGGAGCCCCTGCTGGTCTGGCTTGGGTCCAAGATCTGGACTCAGGCCTCAGCCGCCCCACAGGGCTGGACCCCGTGTCCTCATCGCTGAGCCACTGTTCCATCAACGCTCAGTTCCTCCCTCCTGTTCCCAGCCCAGCTCTGCCACTCCGTGTCATCAGGCCCCCTTATGCCCTCCACACAGCTAGGTCTTGTGTGATTACCCTTCAGAAAAGCCAAAGTGGGCCTCACTGCTTCTAGGGGTCCCCTTTCTCCGCACCCCATCCAGCCTGCCATTCCACTTGTTGCCAGCAGGTGGCAGAGTCTAGCCCCGATCCCAGACTAGTTGGGGAGGGGATGGAGGGGAGCCAGTTTGCCGCTGAAGGTTCTGCAACTTCCTCTCTCCAGCGCCCCACTTCCGACCCCTTCCAGGGGTAGTTTGAAGGAAGGGAGGGTGGACGCTGACAATTAAACAGTCAGTGATGCTGTGAACAGCGCACCTGGCATGCTCAGGGCTATGCTCTAGGGAAGCACTACAGCTAAATCGTTAGGGATGGCGTCCTGGCGGGGCTGATGCTAGGAAAAGTTTAGCTGAATTGTTGGAACTAGCAGAGAGACAGCTAGGGGGAAGGCATCCAGGCAGAGAGCTCAGCCTGAGGAAAAGCACGGAGGCACGTTCTCGTTGGGGCTTAGAGCACAGAAGTAAAATGTTTCTTAATTCATTCTTATATTTCATCTTGCTAATGTCTTTGCTGCAAGCCCGAGAGCTCCTGGAGACCTTGTTTTATTTATTCAAACAGATCCTACTTAAATCCCTTCAGGACTGCCAGTGACTTCAGATTATACGCAGTCTTCTTAGCATCGGCTTGAAGACTCCACCACCTGCCCTTACCCTCCTCTCCAGCTTCATCTGGCCCCAGGGCCCTTGTCACTTCCTAACAGCAGCCAAGCTCTCTCCTGCATCAGGGCCTCCTCCACAATTGCTCTTCCCCTCTGTTTGCCTGGAGGATTCTAACCACTCCTCCAAGTCTTGCATTCGGTGTCACTTTCTCCAAAGGGCTTTCTTTGATCTCCCTTCTCCCCCATCTGAAGTCACTCCTTCTGTGAGTCCCCTGTTCATCTCTTCACAGCCGTTATCACAAATTGCAATGACATGTTGATGTGTGTGTTTACTCATTTAGTCTCTGTCTCCCTGGAGAGAAGGCATCATGTCCGTTTCAGCCCCAGCACACTAGTACTGAGCACACAGGCAACAAATGTAAGTCTCAGTATATCCAGCGCCTACCTCTGGCCTCGCGGAGAGCAGCTCAGAGAATGACTGTTGAATGAGTAAGGTATTTTAGCTCTAGTCAGGATCTTATCTTTCTCTGTCCTCTAGCTGTGGGCACAGAGCAGGGATCTGCTTCATCTCTGGGTGAGAGGAGACAGGGTCACGGCTGTGCAGGGAAGCTGGACCTGGCCAGCCCGGGATGAGCATGAGTTCCCATCCCTAGAGGTGCACCAGCCAGGGTTGGGAACCAGGTCCCCCAGTGGGGGCAACTACAGAAGGGGTTCTGGCCCTTCCGTCTCTGGAAGCCTGTGATTCTGTGACTCTGTTAAAAGACTATGGTAGATTTTTGTATTTTAATCAGGTTCTGAGGAAGTGGGCTGGTTAGGGGTGAGTCTCTCTCCTCTCAGACTCAGCATTTGGTTCCCCCAGCTCACTTCACTTAGCACTCCCTCCACAAGAGCCCATGGGCAGTACTCGGTTCACGAACTTGCATGGGAAAAACATTACATCTGTATCTCACTAACCTCTAACTGAAATTCACCATATTCTGCCATTAGGAATGAAGGCATTAAACCACAGTCCCTCTGTGACCTTTTCCTGTCACCATACAATTGTTGCAGATATCTGGATGGATTATTTCTGCTCATCACTATGGAAATATAACAGTCATTGGGACTAGACTTCCACTAGGTCTTATCATAAAATACATATAGTTACTATATTGCAAACTTGTATTTTTAATATTTTAATAACTGTATTTCAATGTAATTGGTTTCCTTGCAATGCCACGCATTTTATTTTATGCATTTAAGAACATTACTGGGCTTCCCTGGTGGCTCAGTTGTTAAGAATCCACCTGCCAGGGACTTCCATGGTGGCACAGTGGTTAAGACTCCGCCTGCCAATGCTGGGGATACAGGTTCGAACCCTGGTCCGGGAGGATCCCACATGCCATGGAGCAACTAGGCTCGTGCACCACAACTACTGAGCCTGAGTGCCACAACTACTGAGCCCACATGCTTGGAGCCCGTGCTGCACAACAAGAGAGGCCACCGTAGTGAGAGGACCACGCACCGCAACGAGGAGTGGCCCCTGCTCGCCACAGCTAGTGAAAGCCCGCGTACAGCAACAAAGACCCAACGCAACCAAAATTAAATAAATAAATTTATTAAAAGAAAAAGAATCCGCCTGCCAATGCAGGGGACACGGGTTCGAGCCCTGATCCAGATGCCGCAGAGCAACTAAGCCCCATGCATCACAACTACTGAGCCTGCGCTCTAGAGCCTGCGAGCCACAACTACTGAAGCCCACATGCCACAACTACTGAAGCCCACGAACCTAGAGCCCATGCTCCACAAGAGAAGCCATTGCAATGAGAAGCCCGTGCACCACAACGAAGTGTAACCTCCGCTCACCGCAATTAGAGAAAGCTCGTGCACAGCAACGAAGACCCAACGCAGCCAAAAATAAATAAATAAATAAATAAAATCTCAAAACTAAATAAATAAAATCTATTCAAAACTAACTAAATAAAAGCGCTACTCTGAGAAGGGGTCCATAGACTGCCCAAGGTTTCCATGGCACAAAGAGTTAGGAAGTCCTGACACAGGGAGCCTGGGGCAGGTCTGCTCAAAGCAAAGCCACACGATCTCAAGGTCAGACCTGAAGAAAGATTGTCACTTTCTGGACAGAGGTTTTCTGGGGCTCAGAGCTGGGGGCTACAGTCAGATTGCCCATAGAGGGCCCCAGTGCCCCGGGGGGCTGCAAGGAGCAGAAAGCAGAAAGGAATGTACTGGCTGGACTCCTGGGTCCTAGGAGACCCCATTGGGCTGGTGAGATTTAGGGCCAGGACCCCCCAGTGGGGGAAGCGCAATCACCTCCTGCTGCCCACTCACTGGGCCAAGAAACTAAAGGGCTGGCCCTGGGCCAAGAGCCCAGCCTGCCAGCAGAGGTCCCGAGACCAAATTTTTGCCCAGTGGTTCCAGCACGGCCCTGCTCCCCTGCCCCAGGCTGTAGGTCGGCAGTGGAACCACATGGTGGGTGTGGTTTCTCGAATCACGGTCTCTCCTGGCCTAAAGGCTCCTCCTGAGTAGCGTGATCTTGCCCCTCACTTTTCAGCTGGGGAAATTGTGACCCAGAAAGAGATAGTCACTAACTGGAGGTCACACTGTAAGTTATCAATAGCAGGCAAGATAGGGCTAAAGCCCAAGCATTCCTATGTCCAGCCCAGTCCCACTGTGAAGCACCTACTTGTTGGTCAGCAATCGGTTGCTTTCATTCATTCACTCAGCACACATGTACTGTCTCCCATGGGCTGGAGACACAGTAGTGAACAAGGTAGCGCTTCCATTATACTATTATCTAATTACCGTCGCACCTAATATTTCACAGGAGATGGAAGGGCGCAAAGAGTATATAAATGGGTATGCCCTCTAGTTTACGAAATCAAGAAAAGGTAGTATTAAGTCTAAAATTCACTTCTTCATTCATTCCGCAAATGTTTACTGAATGCCTTCTGTGGACCAGGCACTCTTCGAGATGCCAGGGATAGAGCAGTGAACAAAACAAAGTCCCTGCCCTCACAGAGCTTATATTCTAGAGAGGTTAGCCAGGAAGCAAACAAAGAAACAGATAAAATAGGTCACATGGCAGTAGGGGAAAGGCCAGATGGGATCAACAGATAAAATAGGTCACATGGCAGTAGGGGAAAGGCCAGACAGGATCAGGAAGATGGGGTCCTGGCAGGGAGGGTGTGCTGCTTTACACAGACACTTCAGGGAAGGCTCCTCCAGAGGTGACATTTGAGGAGAGCTGAAAGTGGGGAAGCAAGGTATTCAGCTGTCAGAGGGGAGAGGACTGCAGGCAAGGAGAGCAAATAGCACGTACAAAGGCCCTGGGAAGGAGCAAGGAGGGAGGTGTCCTTGTGGCTGAGGGAAGTGAGCGCAGGGACAGGGCAGGAGAGGAGGGTTGAAAGGCTGCAAGAGGCCACTCCTCTGGGGCCTGTGGGCGCCAGAAGGACTTCAGCTTTTAGTCAGACTGAGACGAGAAGCTCTTCGAGGACTCTGAGCACAGAAGACGTGATCTGGCTGCTGTGTTGAGAAAAGGCCACGGGAGCAAGAGGACCAGAAGCAGGGAGGCCGGTTAGGAGGCTACTGAACACTCCAGGCAAGAGGTTCCAGTGGCTTAGGTCAAGGGCAGCCATGAGCTGGGGATAACGCCATTTGAATCTAGGTGTCTTTTGAGGGTAAAGCGACATGACTTGGAATGTGAGGGAAAGAGGATGGCATCAAGGTTTTGAGTCTGCTCAGCGCACTGGGCTGCGATGGGGAAGGCTCAGGAATGCCGGCCATTCTTGCTCAGAAGGGGCAGGATTTGCGAGTTTGGTTTGGAGACAGGCACGTGCATCTGGAGTTAAGAGGCAAGGTCCAGGCTGGAGATGTACATTTGGGAGATGTGGGGCAGTGATGTAAGGCTCCCCTGGGTCCCAGCGAGAGAAGATCTGAAGTGCTGGGTTTGGGCAGTGGTAGGGAGGAGCCCTTCCAGGCTGGATAAAAGCCTATGGGAAGGAGCCCCAGCAGGAGGAACTGATGGGGGATGGGCTTGGCCGGAGAGCAGAGGGTGGTTGGGAAAGGGGTCTTGAGGGCCTTGCAGGACCTGTTAAGAGGTTTGGTCTCTACCTTACAGAGGATACTGAGCCATTATGGGGTTATAGGCAGTCTTGCATTTCAGCAAGATCTCTCCAACCACAGCTTGAAGAATGGGTTAGATAAGGCAGGAAGCTGTAAGCAGGCTGTGTATGGGGGTAGGGGAGTAGGGGGGCGGGAATCCAGGAGAGAGATGGTGTGGCAAGGCTTAGAGCAGTGCGTGGAGAAAAGTGGGAGGATCAAAGATCAATTGAAGGGGTACAACTGGCAGGCTGCGGTGACCACATGGATGCAGGGAGGAAGGGCCTCCAAAGAGAAGAGTCAAGGCGGCACCCGCGTCCCCACCTTGGACAATGCTTGGATGTTGGTGCTGGTTTTTAAACCAGAGAATACTGGAAGAGCAGCAGTTTAGGAGTGAGGAGAGAGCATGTATTCCTTCATTTAACAAAACACTCAAAGTGTCTGCTCTGTGCCAAGCACTGTTCTAGGCACTACAGCTATGCAGCCCTGCCCTGGGGGAACCCACATGTTAGTGGATAGGACAAGCAATGAGCAATGAAACATATCCGGGCTTCTAGTGCAGAAAGGCTGAGTTCGCAGGGCCTGGGGGACAGTTCTCAGGATGCAGCTAGGGGTGTCGGTCTGGTGTTCCTGAGAGAGATCTGAGCTGGAATTAGAGGTTTAGAATTTAGCAGCGCATGAGTGGTGGCTGAGGCCTTAGGCAGAGATGATATGGCCATGATAGGGAAGGATGAGACATCAGGCTGGGCCCCAGCCTTAAGAAATGCCCTAATTAATATGGGGACGTGTGTACGCACATGGCTGATTCGCTTTGTTGTGCAACAGAAACTAACACGGTATTGTGAAGCAATTATACTCCAATAAAGATCTATTAAACAAACTAATTAATTAATTAATTTTTAAAAAAGAAAGAAATGCCCTACTTAAATGGATGGAGCGTGGGTCTCCATCTGAACTGAAGGGAAGATAAACCGCACATACAGCCTTTATATCCTTACGATCTACAAGCATCAGGCATGCCTCACATTTCAGGGCCTTTGGAGTCATGGAACTGATTCTATTTCATCCTAACTAAAACTGTTTTCTTCCCTTGTTACTAATTTTGCCATTGGTCTATTAAATATTTGGAGAAGCTGAGCTTTCAGCCTGAAAAGGAGCCGCCTCAGAGGGTTCTGTCTCCAGATCCGAGAGCGAAATTGTGCCGTGTGCCCTCTGAGCGCCGAGCTGGGGGTGATGAGAGGAGTCACACAGAGGCTGGGTTTGGTTCAGCGAGAGGAAGGCTTGTCTAACAGAGCTGTCTAGTGATAGCAGAGATGACTCTGAAAGGTGCTCAGCTCCCCATCACTAGAGGTGTGCAAGCAGGAGCTGTGAGCTTGCAGGGGGGAGGTAGAGCACAGCAAGGGGCAGGGGAGGGATGAATAGACTCAATGCCTAGTCCCTGGGGACCAGGAGGTGTGAGCTGAGGGTCAAGGCTATCACCCACCTGTAGTTGTGTGATCTGAACAAGTCTCTTCGTTTCTCTGAGCCTTCATCTCCCAGCAGTGCTGCACCAGATTGGTTGGAGGGTAATGCATCTGAATACCTTGTAGCTTTAGATACTCGATCAATGTTAGGAGCTCCCAGATCTGAACAAGGTGTCAAGTGTTTGAGCTGTACTGCCCTGTCCCAAACCGCTCCTTTTTCAGAACGGAAGCACCAGCAGGGTGGAGAGGGGTACGTTCTGCTGGCCACATATTCACCACCTCTAACTCAGTCTAGAAGGAACCACACCCAAACCATCGGGCCACTTCACGCTTGGAGCTTTTATCTGAAAGGTCAGACTTTGACCTTCAATATGAAAATAACTTTCAAAGGCTGCACGCAAAAGTTAAACAAAATGCAATTGCAATTTCACAGTTGGGAAAAGAAAAACATGGGCTTTTTGCGGGGGGGGGATGTGGTTTAAGGGAGGAAATACATGAAAACATTCAGTGGTGACCTGGGCTGAGTTTGTGTTTGTTTGTTTTTAATATATTTTTTATTTATTTAATTTGGTTGCACCGGGTCTTATTTGTGGCAGGCGGGCTCCTTAGTTGTGGCATGAAAACTCTTAGTTGTGGCATGCATGTGGGATTTAGTTCCCTGACCAGGGATCAAACCCAGGCCCCCTGCATTGGAAGCTTGCAGTTTAACCACTGCACCACCAGGGAAGTCCCTCTCTTCCTGTTCCTTCCAGATTTTCTATAACAAGGAATGTTTGTTTGGGGTGGAGGGTAGGGGGCAGTGGCGAGAGATCTTGTAGTTTAAAAATAAAATAAAATGTGCATTAAAAAGGCAAAATCAAGTTACTTTTCCAAATTTTTACTGATGCCCTTAAGTAGCCCAAAAGTTAACCCAGAGCCTTTCTTTGCCATCCCTGGCCAGGCAGGGCCACTAGAGTTCTGTGGAAGAGCCCAGTCTGTATGGCTAACTGGAGGCTTCCCCCACCATACTCTTCTACAGAGGCCGCTCAGGTGCCAGGACACACACAGGAAGCACCTGGGTCCTGCCATCCAGCTCAGTCCATGGTGAGAGAGAGGCATGTCCCATCAGTGATGCTGCCACTTCTGGAAGGAATGCTTACTGTGGGCCAGGCTCTGTACCAGGCGCCTCAGATCCATTGCTCATCTAATCCTCACAACAGTATGAGGGGAGTACTAGATCTGCATTTTACTGACAAGAACACTGAGGTTCGGAGAAGTTAAACTCGTTAAGTAAATGGATCTAGAACTTGAATCCACATCTATTTGATTCTAAATCTCTTAAGTATACATTACAATGCCTCCTCACATAAACAAAACCAAACCAAACAATACTAAAAAGCAATGAGTTCTGTGAAGAAGGTATACAATTAGAACCCCAAAGAAGGAGCCATTAAACACCCCTGGGAAAAGGAAGAATCAGGGAAGACTTCCAAGAAGAGGTGACATTTGAGTTGGGCTTTGAAAGATGAATAGGAATTTACCAGAATGGCATAGCACACAACCAGACAGAATGGATGTTCAGTAGATATTAATTTAATCAACTAATAGAGATTTTAACTGAATTTACAGATGAAATAACATGATGTCTGGGATTTGATTCATAATAATCCTTTTCAAGGACAGGGAGTGTGGGGAGGGATGAAGGTATAAATGAGAGAAGATTACCCATGTGGACAATTGTTGAAGTTGGTGATGGATTCCTGTCATTTATTATATGATCCTCTCTATTTTCATGTATATTTGAAAATGCCCACAATAAAATGACGGTAATGATCCATTTGTGCCCACTCACCCCAAGGATCTGATGAAATAACTCAGTAAACATTTACTGAGCACCTGTGTACCCCCCACACACACTGGGCCTGACGGAGGCACCAGTGACACACTGTCCCAGCAATGACCAGCTCACAGACAAATAGGGAGATGAGGCCAGGATTCAAACATGGGCAGATGGCAGACAGCACCCAGATCTGGTTCAAGGGTCTCTGTGAGTTCAGAAATAGGAGAGACCCCGGTCCGGGGCGGGGCGGGAGGTGGACCAGCAGATGCAGCCTCAGATAAAGTTTAACACACAGAAGTGTTACTGGTGGTGGGAATCTACAGAGAGGGCATCTCGGGTTTATACAAAGGCTTAGAGGAGGGAAAGTAAGGATGGATGTGGAACACTTGGGGAGCTCAACAGGCCCTAAAGAGAGTTTGGAGGAGAGAGAATGGGGCCACATTTTTCACTCAGCTCTTAAACTAGCCTATTTTTTAGGATACTCCCTGGAAAACACAGCGGGGGGCGGGCACAGGACCATACTTGCTCCCCCTTCCCTCCCCGAAACTCTGTCCACACCCCCAGAGCACGGGGAGCCATCAAAGTGAGTGGCGGCAGGCTAATCATGGCCACTTGGGTGTGAGGAGGGTCCCTTGTCTCTCTCTGAGGACCCCAGCATGGACAAGTGCAAGACAAAAGCGGTACCTCCCCCTCCTCGCCTGCCACTGCCTTCATTAGCATCAGACAGAAAGCCTGCCAGCCAGGCTCCCCGCTTAGCCGCAGCCGGGCAACTGGACCGGCAGCCCAGCTTTGGCCGAGCCCCAACCGAGCAGATGTGAACCCTGAAGGGGCCTGTGGCCAACCCTGGCCCCCCTCCTCAAAATATAACGAAGCCAGGCAATCCCCACCCGACTCTGCCCACCCCATCAGCCTCTCCTTGCATTGCCCCACGGAACCTGCTGCGGCCGCCAAAAAGCCAAAGGGAGTCCAGTAAGCGTGTGATCCCTGAATGACAGCTCCTAGGGCGATGGGACCTGAGGATCGTAGAGACATCAACGTCTACCTGTCATTAGACTCATGGAGTCAAATCTTAGCTCAGTTCAGGGTCATCACAGCATGTCGCCCCTTGTTTGGACCGCTGCTCTAGAATGCGCCATTGCTCAACAACAGAATTGCAGCCTCAGGACCTAGAGTCTTGAGCATGGAAGGCAGGTAGCAGGCATCATAGCTGCGAGGTCCCAGGAGGTCCTGGGAGAGATTGCCTGGGGGCTTGGGGCTGGGAGTGCCAGTGTCTGTCTGGATCCCACCTATTCAGGGGTAGTGGGGAAGGGGCGTGAGAGTGATGAGGAAGCCTGATAGCCCATTGAAGGCGGCAGCTCACGGGGGACTGATGGAGAAGGGGCGGAGCGCTGAGAGAAGGAACTGGGGCTGCCGGTGTGGGAACGGCCAGAGGGCAGAAGGCCTGGCCCCCGCCCCCCGCCCCCCACCGAGATCCCACAGAGCCTGGGACCCGGGAGCACCACAGGTCCCAGGCTGCTGGGGGTGAGCTGGGGAGGGCTGAGGACCCTGGGCTCCCGGGTCTCAGCTGGCTGGGCTGTCACCAGGCATGGGGTGGGAAAGGGTTTTCTACCCTGGTCCCGTAACTCCACTGGGTCTCAGAAACGCAAGGGTCTTGCAGGGGGCAGGGGGTGGTGGCAGTTATGGGATAAGAAGGGGGTGGGGGCCAATTGGGGGAGGGGGTGTTATCTTCAGATCACCATCTGCAGAACTGAGACTGAGTCAGGAGAGATTGTGTCTCCCCCATAACAGGGACTCACAAAAATAACATATAACAAAACATCCCCCCAACAATGTATGGGGGGCAGCCCTCCTCTGATGGCTCCTCTGAGTAGGCTTACACTAACAGCCAGGGACTGGGTGGTGCCCCTCTCAGTAATCCCGGCAGTATTCAGGGGCTCATCTGCATTGGGGTGAGGGAACAGGTTCCCCAAACAGCCCGGATCAGAATCCCAGCTGGTCTTCTCTCTCAGCCACTCGACCTTGGCCAGGTCGCTTAACCTCTCTGACCTTGGAATTTCCTCATCTGGGAAATGGGAGTGACTGTCCCCTCACACCGGGTTCTTGGGAGGAGTCAGTGAGATGGCAGAGCTGAAAGCACAGCCCTTCGGTATAAACTGCAGACACTGAGCACAGGTGAGGCTAACCTTGGTGACCAACATCTTCTTCCCAAGCTCCCCAGGTCTGGGGCCAGGGGACCCTTGGCCTCGCTCTACCAAAACCGGCTCTTCCCTGAGGGGATGGTAGTTTAACAGGTCTACATTAAGGTTAATTCAAATTAAACAAACTTCAAAATTCAGTTATGCACTAGCCACATTTCAAGTGCCGGAGAGCTGCACGCTCTGATCGAGAGGCTTCCATACTGGACAGGGCAGATAGAACGTGCTCATCACCACGGAGTTCTGTCGGACCGCACTGGCCTAAGGGGCTGAGGCAGCTCCAGGTTGCGGGTCAGGACGGCTGGGTTCTAGCTCCAGCTTAGCTCCTAGTTCATGCTGAGTTCAGACATTCCCTTTGCCTCTCGGAGCCTCAGTTTCCCCCTATGGCGGCCTACCCCACACTCTGTGCAAGGCAGAGCAGAGTCAGTGCTTGATGAGGACCTCTTGGTTGACCCTATCACCCCGCTGCCTTGGATCAGGCCCACGTGGAAACAGGCGGTGGGTGAAGCCTGAGGGAACCACCTGCCCACCCACAGGCTCTGGCAACTCCAGAAAACACCCTGGAGTCCCGAGCTTGTCAGGCCAGGCTCCCTGAGTCTCAGCATCTCAGACAGGCCAGCAAAGCCAGAGCCAGGAGGCAGGCCGTGCAGAGGGCCAGTGTGTATCTCTCCATGGGCTTACACAGGCCTGAGTCAAGCCTGAAGACCCCAAACTCATCCTTCCCAACGGGGAGAGAGGCCCAGGCAGACAGGGCCTTGGACAGGAGGCGGCCTCAGGGGCTGGTCCAAAGGGGAGGGGAGGCACGGAGAGCGGAGAGTCAGAACCTCGCTATCAGCACTGCCCGTCCTCCCCACTTCCTCTCTTCGAACGGATCACATCCTGTTATTGTGTGGACAGAGAAGGCCAGGAGCTGGGGAGGGAGGCAGGGCTCGGACCAAGTGAGTGGGGAAAGAAAGGAGGAGCCAGAGGGAATGTCCTGGTGGGCATGGATAGCTCCAGCAGCCCAGCCCTGCCCCAGGTGGCTTGGACCAGAGCAGGGCCTCCAGGACGGAGGACCAGCATCTCTGGAGCAGCTAGCCCCTGCCATTGAGAGAAGATGCTGGGGCTCGGGACAGGCTGTGCGAACCTGCAAAGGCACCCGGAAGAATGGAAATGACACCGTCTCTAGGAAGCCTTCCCCAGCCTCCTCCCAGGCTCCTTCAATTCAGCAAACATTTACTCTGGGCCTCCACTGCCAGAGCCAGGTCTCCCACACCCACTGGGCCTCCCTCTCACAGCACTTGCCTCCAGGGTTGTCCTGCTCTGGATCTCCTCCCCTACATCTCACTTCCACCCAGCCTGCAAGCGCCCTGAGGACAGGGACAAGGAAGGTCCCTTGCTGGCTCCCCAGCATTGCCCAGCATGGGGCAGGTCCAGAGGAATTCCTGCTGCTGTGAATGAGTAATGTTCCCACTTCCCCTCTGTCCTCTTTCTCTCTTCTGCCATTCCAAATACAGCCCTATCCCAAACCCATTTCCAGCGAGAGTAATGGTTCTTTCTACAAGACACAAGCACTTACATATATTATTGAAGTCCCATGACCGTCCTGTAAGATACGTGTTAATAACTTCATTTAACAGATGAGGAAACTGAGACTAAGAGAGATTAAGTGATTTACCTAAAGTCACACAGCAGGCACAAGAAGCGGCAGCCCTGGAACTTAACCCCAAAGGCCAGGCTCTTTCTGTGGCCCTGTTGCCTTTCCTGCTCAGTCCCATTCCTGTCCTGGCCTCTCCCTCCCTGAGCTGATACCACATCAACTGTCCTCACTGCCCGCGAGCCTGTCCTCCAGCCGGGCCTGTAGCTATCGGCAAGCTCTCCAGCGCCCACACTGATTGCTCATGGTCCTGGGCAGATTGCTGGACACACCGAGCTGCTATCTGCCCCCAGCCTAGCACAGGCCCACCTGCTCTAAGAGCACTAACTACCTGTTGGCCATTTCTTCTTCCTCTCCTGAGGGGCCCTGAGCACTGGCTCTGGATCAGACCTAAATTCAAATCCTGTGTAACCTTGGTGAAGCCCATACCCTCTCTGGGCCTTATTTCCTCCTCTGGACGATAGAGAGGGTGCCTGGGTGATCTTGACTGACTCCTGTCCTTACAGTCATGATGGCTGAGCCTCTACTGCTGGACACGGTGCCCAGCACCAGGGCCCGTCCCCAGCAGTCTGGTCACACAGCCAGAGGGGGAGACCTGGTTGCTGGGGAACACTTAGTTGTTTTGCAAGCTGGGGAAAGGGGAGTGGGCAGCATGGGGAGGTAAGGCTGCTATGGGCAGACCAGATCACCAGCCTCCTGATCTTCATTATACCCACCTCACCCCAACCCGGATCCAGTACGAGAACCAGGCTAGGGGGGCCCAACCCAAGAAAATACATACCCCACCTTCCTATCCACCAACCAAAGCAGCCCAAGGTCCTCTACCAGCCCAAAGGGGCAGAGCTGTCTGTCTGCCCCTGACCAGCCCAGGACCACGGTTTTAGGCGGAGGGCATCTTTGCAGTAATGACCCAGCCTCCCACCCATCCATCCCTCTACCCTTTCATTCCACACTGGCCTCAACACCAAGCTGAGAGATTCCATGCAGGGGAACCTCTTCATTCAGCAAATGTTGAAAGGGCCCCATACCGGGTCTGACACAGGGCGCTGGAGGCGAACAGACAAATCAGGCACGGCCTCACCTTCAAGGAGCTCGTGTTTTAGTGGGAAAGCAGATAAGTGGACAAGCAGACAGAGAGTGAAGGAAGGCCTGTGGGGACACAAAGGAGGCAGCTGACCCCAGTGAGTCAGGACAGTCTCCTGATGCTGAAGGCAACTTACCTAGATGAAAGGACGGTGGGAACAGACGATGGGTAGAAACCAAAAGTGCAAAAACTGGACAGTTAAAAAAAATAGTAGCAGGAGCAGAAAGGCTAGTGAAATACGGGCAGAGAGAACGAAGGGTGGAGTGGTGAGAAATGAGGCTGGAGAGACCATCTGGGCGAGGCCCGTGGCCACCCCTCCCCCTCACAGGCACAGCCGGGGTGGGGGGGGGGGGGGCGGGCGGCAGGAGGCCCGGCCCTGCCCTGCCTGCCGCTGTCCAAGGGATGTGTGGCCCTGGGAAGATTCCTCTCCTCTCTGGCCTCAGTCTCCCCATCTGGAGATGGGGCACCAGCCAGCCTGGGCAGTCGATGGCCTCGTAGTCTCTGCCTGGTAGCCACAGAGCTGATGGGCTCTTCCTGAGCTCTCTGGACATGGACTGCCTCGCTCTCTCCTGAGAAAGGTCCTCCTGGAAATGGGTGCTCCTCCCTTCCGACTCTGTGTCCGCGACAGTCAGACTGTTGCCTCCACCCCTCCCCTGCTGCTGTTCTCGCCAATGCCACCAGTGACTTCCACGTTGCCAGGTCCAGCCAGCACTCTCAGACCTTTGCTTGCTTGCCCTCTCGGCTGCCTCGGGCTTGGCTAACCACTTCCCCAAACACCCTTTGGCCTTAGCCTCTGACACCCCACACTCACACTCTGCCAGTAGTTCTCCTACTCCTCTGACTGCCCTGCCCTGTCTCTCTCTCATGTCCCTTCACCATGCTGCTCCCACCACCAGCGCCAAGACCTGCAACCCACTCCCCCTGGTGTCCCCATGCCATGACTGAGTTTCACCATCTCTCTGCCCAGGGACCTCCTTGCTCTGGGCTGGCGAGAGGCACACTTGGCGTCTTTCAAAAGCCGAGGAGCTTCCCTACAGGCCAGGGCAGTGTCCCCATGCCCTGTTGTGCCTTTGCCCTCCTAGCAACGGTTGGAAGCACCCCCGGAACAGGGGCGGCCAAGATCAGAGCCTGGCAGGATGAGCAAGGCTCACCCCAAAAGAGCCAAAGTTATCTGTGGGCCCCTTGAGCTCCCCCCTTGGCTCATCTTCTTCCCTTAATACTAACCACCTTCTAACCTACTATACAATCAACATATTCATATGGCCGTGTGTCTGTGGGTTACCGTCTCCCTCCTAGAATTTAAGCGACACAGAAACAGGGATCTTGGTTTTCTTCACCGCTAGATCCTAGTAACCTAGAGCAATACCTGGCCCAATAGGGGCTCAATAAATATTTGCTAAATGAACCAAAGAAAGAAGGATTGGTACTTCGCTGGAAGTGCCTACCTGACCTCCTGAGGTTCCCGAAGATCCAACAGTCTGCACGCAGAGGCCTCACTGGCATCCACAGTCCCTGCCTCTGAACGGCAGCTCTCTGCCTGAGCCTCCACTCACTGCTCCCAAAGCCTCAGCCCCTGTCGCTGAGCCCCACGTAAGACCCGCACCCCCAATCCTCAAGAGCAGCCTCCACTGAGTCACTGGGGAGCCTGGGACCATTCTCTGGTGAGAACTTAATCTGCCCTGAACCTATGACAAAAGCCACTGCCCCAGCCATGGAGCTGAACCCGACACGCAGAGAGGACTCTCCAGCCCGAGGCCCCGTGCCCGAAGTGTGCGTGCACAGCACTGAGAAGAGGCCCCCCTCCATGAGGCCTGGCAGAGGGAAAAGAACAGAAACCCTAAGGGGGGAGCCTCAGGGTAGAAGGTGGGAGCCCCCCCGGGAGCACCCATTTCAGGGGAGACAGGTTCGTGCCACGCCTTTCCTTTAATGTCCCATCTTAGGGGTGCAACACGCAAGCACAGAGTCTAGGCCCCTTTGTAAAACTTTTATTTAGAAATCTTCCCAATATATCCTTATATATATACACACATCATCACCACATGGGTTTTGTCGCTAGAGTCACACGCCCACAGTGTTGGCCTCTGGGCTGTACAAAGGTCAAGGTACCTGGAGCGGTTACTCCTCTTCTGCAGAAAAATGCAGAGACCAACGCAATGCATCACGTACAGTACAACATTGACGGAAAGTGCTGGGCCCGCCCGCAGGAACGATGCGCTATGTACATGGGCTGGGGGGCAAGCCTTCGGCGGGGGCCACGTACCATTGACATCACAAGTACGACACGACCACCCCCAAAGGCCGAGACAGTTGTCGGCTGACTACCGATGCTGTGCCCTTTGTTTTGCTTTCAGAAAAGGATAAAGGTTGTACCATCTTGTCGTTTGCCACTACAAATAAAAGAATACGAATTTGTCTTAAAAGACATGATTCCCTCCAGTCATTAACAGTCATCTTTGTCCTCCTCATGTTTTTTTACATTTTTTCCTTTTTGTACAGATATTATTCTTGGATGGAGAATGTTCATGGGTGAAGAGGAGGCAGAGGAAGGAGAAGAGTATGGTGGGGGGAGGTGCTGGAAAGGAAAGTGAAAATTATGGATCTTTTCTAGTACTTAACAAAGACACAAAGCTTTGCCCACCCCTACCCAGGCCTGTCTCGGGTAGCTGTAGTACTTTTTACATATTCTGCCTCTTTCCCATCTCTCTTTTCTAGTCTCCCTCCTGTGCCTTGCTTTGGAATGAGACTGAAATGAGGTCAATCTGGAGAGATAAGGATAACCTAGATAACTCAGGATAAAGTGGTTTAGAACCTAAATTACCCAAATGCTATGCAGACAGGCAGACTGGCCCACTGCCTAGGTCCCGGACTCAGGGTGGGAAACCCCACTGCAGGAACGACAGTGAGGGGGACAGAGTTCCATACGATCTCAAAATGCTTCTACTTTCACGATTCCATTCAGTCCACACCACAGCCCTAGGAGACAGGCCAAGCTAGCGTATTTATGAGAAGTTGACTTTCAGAGAGAGAACTTTTCCAGGTCACACTGCAAGTCTGAGAGAAGAGGAAGCCAGTAGCTGGAGTTCCTCAAAGAATGTGTGATCCATCTCCTAAAACCCACCCACCTATGCTCACCGTGGCCACTTTTCACTCCCAGGTCAAATTAACCCACCGGAAGCAAACGCAGCCTTAGGACCTAGAACAGGTGCTCCATCTTTAGACAGATGGGATTTTTCACAGGAGCGTCCAAGTATCAGAAAGGAACGAATCCTAATGTTCATCAAAATATGATTGGGGGGGGCGCTGAAATGGGACAGACAGAGTGCTACAAGGGTAACCATGTTGCTCCCACCCCCACAAACTGGACCTCTCCTCTCACAACTTAAAAGGAAGGGGAGGAGAGCAGGGATCATTCCCCATGGGCATGTGGCTGTTCCCAAGGTCCTGCCACGGTGAAGGCGAACCACCAGGCGGGAGCCCATAAGGTGTGAGGGCCTTTCCCGACAGCCGCAGCGATGGTTCTTCCACATTGCTATGGACAGGGCAAAGTCAGAGCATTGTTTTCCCTCTGACCTCAAAGGCAGCGCCTGGTCAGAGCCGGTTGGGGTGACTTGAGGGCACAATGACAGGTATGTAGGACTTGTGTGCAGTTTGTTCCAGGGGCTTGGGAGGTGGGTCACAGGCAGGCGTCACCTTAAGAAAACCATGTCCCACCATCTGGATTGACACGGGAGATCAATGAGGGGGCAGCAGTCCACTCTACAGAAGGATTCTCCACTTTACCAAGGGACTCGTGGCAGTATTTCTTTAAAAGGTGAAGATAAGGATTTGATTTACAAAAATGTCATGTACAGCTTCTGGGGGGGAGTATTCCTACTGCGTCACGCCAGCCTCCCATACACACCCTGGATGACCAAAATTTGTGCGCTCAGGAATGCCGAAGGTTCTGCTAAGTGAATGTCAATGTGTTTGGGTCTCCGCCAGGGCCTGGTCTCTCACTGGGCTCCCCAGGCCCTAGAAGTGGGGCTAGATCCTGGGTCATATCAAGACCTAGAGATCCCACAAATACCTGAAGTTAAGCAAAATTCCAAATGCCAGGAATTCATAGGACAGAGTTTGTTGTCGATTCAGTTTCAGGACACAGACCAGACCATCAGCAAACAGACATCCTGCAGCAGGGAGGCCCCTCTGAGGAGCTAGGAGAACGCGAGATGGGGCCGCATGTCTACTCTCAGCATCAACACACACCGATCAGCACACTGGCATCTGCTCCCTGCGTGAACAGCGACGTGTCGCTGAGGACGCAGGCAGGTAGCTCTGAGGCACCGCCACGATTTGAAGCCCACGTGCCCCAAATAGCTCTTGCTCAATTTCACTCTCATCATTTCTCCTTTGTCTGCCTTCGAACAAAGCTCACAGGGCACGCTCACAGCCGCAGACTCAGTCCCCACAGCCACAAGGATGAGGAAGGCAAGTCTCAGTGGGGAGAGAGCAGAGCTTCGATCCCCAGGGCAAGGAGTAAGGGCTTCTGGGTTTCTGACCCTCTGGCCCAGCTAGTCGAGAGCAGGCTGTCCACTGGCCGTCTTCTTCAGCCAGGCCCTGAAGAAGGCACCTCGAGGCTTGTGACTCTCTGCAGCTGGACGGACCAACAGGGGCCTGGGTGAAGATGGGGCTCAAGAAACGGGCAGCTATTGGGTACCTGTGTATTTGGACAGTGTGGCCACAAAAGCCACCCCAGCGAGTTTGGGAGGGGTTCAAGGCGAGGCAGAGGCTGCCGGACACAGGAGAGAGCTGACAACCCCAGGTCTCAGCGAAGACAGGGCTCCCGTGCGCCAGGCCGAAAGCAACGCCACTCCAGCCTCTCACTGGAGAAGTCTTAGGGATATGGAAGAGGGGGAAGACCGTGCCATCTTCATAAAAAGTACCTACCACTTTGCTCCATGTTTCTGTTCTCCTACTGAGGCAGGAAACAGGAAAGCCAGCCCCAGAGGCAGCTGGGACTTCCCACAGCTCAGACATCAAGGAAAGCTCATCAAAAGTCCATGCCCTGCTTCAGAGCTGCCCAATCCTCACCCCACCTGCCCTAAAGCCCATGGTGCCCGTGGCCTGAGGGCACCCTCCTGGCTGGTCCTGGGTGGCCCCAGACCCATCACCGAGGGCCGGCTCCATCCGCGGCGGGCAGCATGGCAGGATGGAGGCTGCGGGCCGTGTGCTTGGGTGCCGGCTCTTCCGTGTAGCTGTCCGGGCTGGCTGCCCCGTCCAGGGAGCTACCACAGCTGGAGTTCGGGGACAGCACGTCCTGCAGGAGGTCATCTGGAGGTGCAGCGCCCCCTCCGCCACCACCCCCTCCACCAGCCCCCACCGCAGGGTCCTTGCCAGGTTTGGCCCGCTGGCTGCCCTCCTCCTCCTGGTCATTGAGCAGCTTGGCCAGGAAGTTGATGTACTTCATGGCCAGGCGGAGGATCTCATTCTTGCTGAGCTTCTTGTCTGGGGGATGCGTGGGGATCAGCTTGCGGAGCTCAGCGAAGGCCCCGTTCACATTCTGCTGCCGCCATCGCTCCCGGCTGTTGGTGAAGATGCGCCGCACGACTTTGGTGTGGGGACCTGGAGGTAGGAGGACAAGGGTTAGGACAGTGGGTCGGGGATCCCCCAGGGCGTCTTCTCCTGTGGGGAAGCGGAGAAGCCATCCACCTGGAAACTTGGGAAACCTAGAATGCCCTCTTTCCTTTTACTCAGAAAACTCTTTACTTGTCCTTCAAAACCCTGTTTATCTGTTTCCTCCTCTCTGAGAACTTCCCTCATCCCTCCAGACAGATCTAACCAACCACCATGGCCCTATAATCCTGTAATCTCCATCACTCTTGATCATCACTTATGTTTCCATGTTTGTCCCCCTCTCTGAGCTGTGAGACATTTGAGGACAGGAACCATATATTATTCATTCATTCACTTGTGCTAAGAGGCCATATGGCACTAGTTAGAAAGATTAAACTCTGGAGCCAGACGTTCCAGGTTCAATTCCTGACTGTTACTCCCTAGATAGTAACTCTGGGCAAGTTACCTGAACTCTCTGTGTCTTAGCATCATCACCTGTACCATGGAGATAACACTAGTAACTCAAGTCATAAGATTGTCTTGTGAATCTAACAACTAATACAGTTAAAGTACTTAAGATAATACCTGGCTCTGACGAAACAGTCAATAAATGTTAGCTATTATTATCCATTCATCAGTTATTTCCTGACAACCGGCACTGTGCTCGGCATTAAGGAATAAAGGTGCACAGAGTCCCTGCCCTCGTGGAGCTTACATGTTAATGGGGATGACAGATGATGAACAATCGGCAAACAAATAACAAACAAACGGGAAGCTGAATGTAAACGAAAGATGGAAAGGAGCGGCCATGTTTACCTGAGGTGGTTGGGGACAGCCTTTTGGAGGAGGTGACATCTATAAGGGAAGAACTTAAGGCCGAAGAAGAGCCAGCCAGACACAGGAAGGGAAGTTGGAAGGGCATGTGCACATGCCCTGAGCTGGGAAATGGCTGAAGCCAGCCCGGAGAGATTAGTGTGGGTAAGATCAGAGGATCCTGAGTCCAGATCCCATAGGGCCCTGTGGTAAGATGTAGGGATTTTATTCTAAGGGTGATGGAAGCACAGAGTAGGCAGGAGCTCAATAAATATTTGCTGACCAACTGATCATGCTGGCAGGTACAGAATGGAGGAGAGAGCAGAGTGGTGGGGAAATGACTTACACTGCAGGCTCTCTTCCCCAGGAGAGGAGTGGAGAGACAGCCATGCACAGGCATGGCCTGAGGCTCTAGGCAGGAGTCTGAGGGCTGCCTCCGTCTCCCCGTGTCTACAGTGCACTGATCACAGACTAGAACAGTATTCACTAGCGCTCATGTACTAAGACTTGCAGAGCAGGGGCAGACACCAGTGTGCATGTATCGAGCACCTATGGTATACAAAGCACTGCACTAAATGTCCAAGCGTGACCTGGGATTCCCAAAGCCAGCAAAGGCAGAGGAGCGCCCCGCTAGTGCTCCCAGGCTCCTGGGCTGAGGCGGCTGCTTCCTTCCGCAACCCTGAGGCACAGAGCCAGCTCCTGGCAGTCCTCAGGAAGCTCTGAGCACTGAAGGAACTGCCAGTACTGGGATGGTTGCTTGCCCTCTTCTGATGACCCTGGAACCGGATCTCAGAACGTGGAAAGCTGGGTAGGAGAGAAGACATCACCTAAGACCCATTGCTCATTTCACAGCTATGGAGACGGCGGCCAGGACGGAGGCAGACCTTGCCTCTGCAACCCAGCTCATCCGCGCCGACACTTCCCGCTTAATCATCTCTTACACATACACACACCAGTCTTACACACACACAGACACACACACACCATGTTTCCCCCAGGGAGAATCACTCATCCTCTGCCCACAGTGCCTCAGAAGCTATCTTTCCAAACCCCAGCAGGCCCCAGCCCAGCTGACTCTTTGCCAAAGGCCAGACCCAGGCTGGGAAAAACACAGCACGCCTGCTGGGCAGTCCTACCCTGGGTGCCTCAGAGGAAATAACTTGCTGTTCTCCGGCCTCCAGGACAGACAGAGGGGAGTCCCTCAGCTGTGCCACCAGGAGGACCTCTGCTCTGTGGCTGAAGCTGGCTGATCTTGAGGGAGCTCCTAGGTGGGGAGAGAGGCATTATGGCCGCTGTCACAACTAGAGCTACACAGACTCCAGAAGCCGTGCCTACCCCAAGCCAGGCCCTAAAAGCACTTTACCCCACTGTGCTCCTTCAACAACCTGTGAGGAAGCTATTATTCTCCCTACGTTACAAATGAGAAAACGGAGGCCCAGAAAAGTTCAGCAACAGGAATGCACGTCGAGTCCTGGCTTTAGACCTTGTGTTAGCCCCACTTTTATGGACTCTTTTCATTTAAATCTCTGATTTCAAAATCCTGTGGGCATATCCTGCACCCCTCCACCCTTCCCTTCACCTCCATTTCTGTCTATTCCTCTCTGGTCCTTTCCAGAGAACCACCCACCTCTCCACACCTTCCTCTTTCCTGAGTCTGTACCTCCCTCCATGTCCTCTGTCTCACGCTGGCAGGGCACAGAGTAGGTGCTTGGTAAATATTGGCATCATTCATGGGTAATCTCCTCTCTACACTCCTGCACTCCCCCCAAACCCTCACCCCTTGCCCCTTCCTCTGTGCCTGATTTCTGTCGTCTCTGACCTTTGTAGAAATGCCTCTTCCCTGGGGAACTTCAGGGCTGGTCTTGCCTACTTCCTGTTTGGTACACCCACCTCCTGTCTCTAACCTAGCAGCACTGACACTCCAACACCCTTCCCTCCCGGCCCTACACCCCTGTGCCCCAGGCTGGCTGGGTCTTTTGAGATCTGTTCCTTGTCCAGATGCTAGCTTGCCTCCTCTCCAGAACACCACAGAGGGATCCCCTCCAGAAGCCCCAGCTCAACATACATCCCTCCCACCAGCAACTTGCAGAAATCCCAGTCTGGCTTCAAGGCCTCCGGTGTGCACCAGGAGCTCCAGGAAGTCCCTCGGCTCTGAAGAGCCTGCTCTCCTGCCCCCTGGTGCTGGGCCCCATCTACTACATCTAGTCAACCTTGGGAAGAGGGAGGGGGTCCTCCAAATTTCCCACTCATCCAACTCCTTCCCCCAAGTTCGGGGCCAAAGACTACTCGGGTAGTTCACATTAAAAATGCTGAGGCCTTTGGGGTCGGGGGGAGGGAGGGAGCAGGGTAGAATCTATGATGTCAGGAAGGGAACTCCGAGTCTCAGCTCAGAGTGTGGAAAAGGGCACAAGAGGGCCCCACTCTGCAGGGACCTGGGACAAGACCCTTAAAGGTGCAATTCCAGGCAGGGAGAAGACTTCAGATTCCAAAGAGGACTTGGGAGGAGATACAGAGAATCCCTGGAGGTTGGTGCTTAGAAACACTGTGTGTTTCTGCCCTCCCGGGGGATCCTTACCAACTGTAGGAATGGAGCTAGAGTGGGGACTACAATTGACGGTGGAGGTTAGGGCTAAGTGCCACAGTGTGTCCTCACTCCCATGCACTCTCTTCCCAGGACCGTGGTAAACCCCCAGCCCCACCCATGACCTCCCCTAGTCCCAGGTCAATAGGGCGAGGACTTCAACAGCTTCTCTTGGCTCCAAGAGAGCTGCCCATCTATGTGAGACACCTAGGGAGTAGTCCCCGATGATTCCTCCTTCAGGGTTCTAACACCTTGAGGGAGTGAGTACACAAGTGGAGCAGGGGGGTTGACTCACCATCAGTAATCTCCATCTCATAAGGGGAGGGTCTCCTCTTCACTCGGTTGTTGGTGGCAAACATAGGGAAGGCATCTGGCTCCCCAAAGAACCCACTGTGGGAGGGAGCAGGCAGATCACAAGATCACATGTGGGTGGAGGGGAGAGAGGGGCTCCATACAGATCCTCCCCACATGTTCTTGAGCCCCCGCCCCAAAAAACAAGGGCAACCCTGGTCCCTTCACATCGGAACTGGGGATAGAAGAAGCATGAAACACACACACACACACACACACACACACACACACACAACACCCCCAGACTCTCTCTGTGGTGAGACAAACAAGGGGAGGGTGGCCACACACCCCTACACACACACACACTCAGACACACACAAACACACATACACAGAATTAATGGTGAACACAGGGAGCAAACACAAAAATGAACATACACCCCCCACATACAAGCGCACAAGCCATAGGCACCTCCACTCCCAAACAGGTGCTCACACAGGCAGACACGGCCTTCACACCTGGCAGTGTGCAATTCCTGCACCACATAAGGGCACCCTGTTCCTTACCCCCAACTTCACCCCACCTTCACTCCAGCCCCATGGGGCCCAAGGACAGACAACAGACAGGAAACCCTGACTCAGCCCCACTGACATGCCCCCCCATTACCCACTCGACTCTCCGTAGCTTCTTCCTCCAGTGTCCCACAGACTCACCGACTGCCCCCAACTGTCTCTCCCTGCCTCATCTTCCTGTCCCCACCCCAACCGTGTCTCCTGCTCTCCACCACCTCAGTGGCCCCAGCAGGGAAATGGATACCCTCACACCAAAGGGAGCACAGGTCCTGGCCAGAGATCGCAGCTAGGGGCAGAGGAGCTCAGGAGAGGAGGGAGGGATCTATTCCCCAGGCAGGCCCTGGCAGGGAGTTTCAGAGGAGGGAGACCTCTTGCAAGCACATCTCTTACCTGTCCACCGAGGGCTGCAGCTTCCAGAAGAATTTCACAGCGGAGCGCATTCAGACACATTCCTTCCTGGTACTCACACTCAGACTCCTCCTGTCCACCCCACGCCCCCACCACCACCACCACCAGGCAGCGCCCCGCGCTTCTGCTCACAGCCAGCCGCATGCCGGTACTCCCCCTCTTTGGCTTCCAAGCTCGCAGCACGCCGCGTTAACAAGACACCTGCACACCGCCCCCCGCGTGCGCACACATACACACACACACTAGCAGAGGGCTCGTTCCTCACTTGCACGGGGACTCCAGCCAAGACTTTTCCAACCCCGGGTGTAAAACGTCCCCCTCTCCCCCTCTCCTAGCGCGCTCAGCCACACTGCCCCGCCGGGAGGAGGGCAGCCGGCTCCCGACGTGCGGAAGAGGAGCCCCGGCGCCCATGCCTCCTGCCCACCCGCCCCTCCCGCCGGCCCTGACCTGCCGAGAGAAGCCAGCGGCTGGCTGAGACTGTAGAGCAGCGCGCGGCCGGGGGCGGCCGGGGCCGCCAGCGCGGGCGGGCTCAACTGCACCATGCGGCCGTCGCCGGGCAGCTCTGCGGGGGCCGAGGCGGGCGCGGGCCCAGGAGGTCTGCACAGCTCGGTGGTGGGTACCCGATGGCGCGCTTCGGCAGCCGCAGCGTCGCGGCCCTTTAAGTCTCGCGCGGCGCCGCCCCCACCGGCGGGGCCGCCCCCCGGGCCGCCGCCGCGCGCGCCCAGCTCGATGACCGGGGGCTCCGCCGGGGCCGCGCGGCTCGTCTCCTTGGCGACGCCGTTCAGCAGGACCAGGTGCGGGGGGGCCATGCGGGCCTCGGCCGCGTCCCGTCCGTCTAGCGGGGGGTCACTGCGTGCCGCCTCGCTCGGCGGCCGCTCCGTCATCCTGCGGGCAGACAGACAAGCGGACACCCGCTCTGACCACCGCCCCCGGCCCATCCACGTGGGGTGGGATCGGAGCGGGGTTGCGGGAGGGGGTAAAAGGCAGAGAGAAACTCACGCACCGAAACGTGAGAAGAGGCGGACAAACTTAGCGCCACGTGGACACACACCCGCCCGCAGTGCTGGGGCAGGAGGGAAAGGGGGCCTCTGGTTTGGGAGAAGAGAAGAGGGTGCCCGGGAGACAGAGACTGAGGGCCAAAAGGACAGAGGTGGAGAAGGACGACAAAGACATTGGAAGAAAAGGAATACAACCAGCGAAAGAAAAACAGAGGGTGGGGGGGAAGGAGGAAGGAAATGTAGAAAGAGACGAGAAAGAAATATCACCCCGTGCCCCTTCTCAGGCCGCAAGGGAAGAGGAGGGAACAAATCCCCGACCGTGTTCTTCCCGCCCCCCTTTTGGTTTTGGCGGGGAACCTGTCGCGCGGAGGTGGGGTGCTTTTCGAACCTCCCTTGCCTTTCAGCAATACCTGCCCCCAGCCTACCGCCACACACATACACCCAGAAACCTGGTGGGGGTGTGTGTGCAAGAGGGATCAGAGCTGGCAGAGAATTATCCGGAGGAGCCAGCTCTCCCTTTCAACACATATTCACCCCTGCGGGGACGGCGTCCGTCTACACTCCGCAAATCCACCTGTATTCTGTGTAGCCGCCAGAAACCCCAGTGGCCCTTTACTTTTACTCCTCCTGGGACTGGAGACGGGACATAAGGAAGGGAAGAAGATGATCCCGGCCATACCTCCCCGCACACTATATATACCCGCTTCTGCTCAGCTGAACTCAAAAGTGAGGTGGGGTCTAGAAGGGAAGCCTGCCTGAGGCAGTGTGAAGCCCCGACGTTCAAAGGGTGCTCCTGAGGCCACTGGGGTCTGGGCTCCCATCCAGGAGTGTGGGGCGAAGGGGTGTCATGATGGCTGCTGAACTCGTCCAGCACTCCCCCATCCCCCTCTCCTACCTCGGTGTTGTCCTCTGGGAAATGGGAGGTGTACCTCATATATGCATTTAAAAGCACTGTGCAAATGCTCAAGTAAACATTATTATAGACTGGGAGACTGGGCCAGCAAGGAGACTACCTTGCCCAAGGTCACACTCGCCTGTTTGCCACAGAGCAGGACTCGAACTCCAGTCTCGCTCTGTCTTTGTTATCCTCCCATATACACCCTCTCATATATCCTGCCCGCCCCCCTCCAGCAAAGGACAGTCCTCTCCTCCTCAACCATACTCCTGGGTGACCGCAGGCAGAGGCTCCACTCCCCACTACCGCTCCCTCCAGTTCTTCCAAAACCCACCACACACACACACCCCACCCCCGCAAGGATGAAAACAGAAAAACTATGAGACTCTGGGTCCAGAGTGGGGAAATGCTTGTGAGTTTTAATAAAACAATAAAAATATAATCAACTCAACAGGCTTCATAAGATGTTCAAAATAAGATTTCTGCTGTTGGAATTATATAATTGGCGTATTTTATAGCAGAAAACAAATACACAAAAATCCAACTCAGCACCAAGCAGAGTCCATCTGATCATTCCTGGCAGCCACTCTGCCACTGCACCACTCTGGACTGGAGTCGGCCTGGGAACCATCCTCCCACCCCAGAAGAGAGACCCGACCTTCTGAAACCTCCTCAGGAGCTCAGCTCAATGGCCACTGGACACACAGCTGATGGAGAATCACCATTCAGATTAAGCTCCTGCCCTAGCTCTGCCAGCCCCATGGGCAGTGCCCCAAAATGACAAAATTCCCCCAGACCTGGTGCACCCTGGCTGCAAAGGCAGTAGGTCTGCAACACTTCATTGGAAACGAGTTTATGTTCATGGTGGAAACAATAGGTCTGTCTGTATCCACAGAATGGGACCGACCGTCAAGACACCGCGGCCACTAGAAATGCACCAGTGGTATACCACTGGAGACTTCCTGGCTCCCCTGCAACAGTGAAATGCATTAGAAATATACCGTCCTCTGGCAAAGCGTACAAGCCCCAAGGAGCTGGCTCCCTACCTTACTGTGCCCAGGCACCGTTGTGCACCCAGTGACACGTGCTTAAGTCCCAGCTCCTAACCGAGTGACAAACCGTTCACTCAGCAATTGCCAGAATGAGCTCAAGCTCTCCATATGACACATTTGTACCTTCTGATTAATTCCGAGACTCTGAGTAGGAGCAGATCCCAGAGGGGCAAGGGGAGCACGTATCTCAGATGAGCTGACTCTGGCCCCAAATGCCCTCTCCAGACGCCTATAAATATCTATATCTCTGAGCACCCCCCCCAAACCTATGATTGGTCCCCAGGGGTCTGTGGTCAACCTCTCCCCGCCCCTCCCAGGACCTCAGGAAAACCCTGCCAGTTCATCTGCAACCAGGATCACCCAGGCCAGAGGGCCAGGCTCTCGAGGAAGCTGCCAGAGAACTCACAAGCACTTTCGGTGGTCGGTGACTAAATCCCATCACTTGGCTTTGGTTAAGATTATTAAAAGGAAAGCCGGAGTGATGTTTATTTATTTTTATTAGGGAAAATGAAAAAGGGGGTGAGAAGGTTTCAGATTTCGAACCGAACAGCACTAGACTATTGGACCATTACAACTCCTCTTTGTGCAACCAAGACCCAGCTCAAAGCCCCCTACACCGGCTCATCTCCTGCTGCCAGACAGCCAGCCACATAACTTCCATGTGTGTCTGAACACCACAGGGGAACCCGAGAGCTCCTGGGGGACAGGCACCTGGTCTCCGGCAGCTTCCAATTCCCAGCAAGGAAAATTTCTTATGTGAAAACAGCCTCCGCCATGCCCCGGCTAGAGCCGCCGCCTTAAACACAGCCTCTGGTCCCTGATACTGCATCCACACCCGCATGACCCACTGGGGGAGCCCCAAGCCTGCACGCAAACCCAAATCGCCCGTGAACAGAACCACTTTCCCGCTGCTACTGGAGTGGAGCGGTGTTTGAACGCAGCCCCACCCTAGGCCTTAGGCCCCAGCCTGGGCCCACCCGAGTTGGGACTGCGTTAGCCAGGATGGCTGCGGCCTTCTTCCTGCCAGAGCCCCGGGAGCACACAGCCTGCGCTATCCGGATATAGCCGCCCCAAAGTTATGAGCCCGGTGAAACGTCCACGGAACCAGGACAGAGGGGGACCTTGGGTGAGGGGGGACTAAGCCCAACTAGCTGTTTTCACCCAGGGCCAGGAAACGGCCCTGCTGGAAGCCACAGTGGCACAGAGGCCACAGTCAGTGGCAGAGTCAGATCCCGGATTCCCAACTCTGGGTTCGTCCTCCCCTCCTCCTCCCCAATCTGAAACTGGTCTGTCCTCTGTCCCAAGCTTTCCCCACCTCAGGCCAGATCCCAAGGCCTTCCTGGTGACTGTTTCCACCAGTACTATTCCCCCAAAAACTCACCTGGGGCATATTTAGAGAGAGCGGCCCCTCTGAATAGGATCTCCACTCCTCCTCCGGCGGGAGAGGGGCAGGAGCCGAGGTCCAGGTTGTGGAAGGGGTCTTTGCTTTCCCCCTCTCTCACTGAGAGACCGGCAGTTAGGCCGCGGTGTGGTCCTGGGCGGTCTGCCGCGCCCAAAGCGAGTTTCCAGGAAAGATGGGGGTGGAGAGAAAGAGGGAGGGCGAGAGGGAGGGAGAGAGAGAAATGGGGGTCAATGGCTGGGAATTACCTCATGTCCTCGCCAACCCGCCCCGGGAATCGCCAGCAGCTTTCCGCCCCCAACCTGCAGGTGTTTGAAGCCTCCCCCGCACCCCCATAAAAAAGAACCCTACACCTGACCAATCAGGAATAACTATCTAGTCCAACAACAACAACCCAGCCGCAGACTGCCCGGAACATTATCGGACCCTCCAACCGGGATGTCTGGTTCAGTGTGGCCATTTGTTTTCTAAGCAGACTCGTCTACGCCGTTGGCTCGGGAACCGAAGTCAGGCCGGAGCTGTGGCCACAGCGCGGAGTCGTCCGCAGCCTGGCATGGGTGGGTAGGGGGATGTGTGTCCGAAAAGGGGAATCCGATCTTCAGACCCTGGTCGGTGGGACAGAACCTCTGAGGACCCCATTCTCTCCATGACTCTCACCTGCCCACCTCCAACCCAAAGCGAAACCAGAACCCAATTCCAAAGGCTACTTTCCCGAAGGGATACAGTCTGAACGGCGCAGATCCCAGAGAAAGGGGTGGGTGGGGGGATATCTGATGTAACCCAGTCCCTTTTTTTCTTCCTACAGATTAAGGGGGGCGGGGAAGAAGAGGGAGAGGAGGAAAAGAAAGAAAGGAAAAGAAAAGAAAGGGAAAAAGAAAGAAAGGAAAGGCCCTCGCCTTTCCCTCAACAATCCCTACACAAGATTTTCGATTTATCGGCATTCAGATCGTCAGAGAAGGGGAGAATTTTAGTAATTCTTTTCAGCAATAAACAAGGAAAGGACGGAGGGTAAAAATAAATCCAGTACTGCTTCCCAGGGTGTAGCGGTAGTGAAATTTAGTTCACCTTTTTTTCCCTCCCTCCGGAAGGGAGGGAAACAAATTATTTAATTTGTTTTGCCTAAATTGTCCAGTTTATGGTCACACATCGAAGTCTTGGATTAATTGCTAAGGCCACCTCCTTTTTGCCCCGGCTTTAGTGGAAATACAGTAAAGTAATAATTATTCCCTGTGGTTTCAGTCCAATGCGGGAGATTTTCTTTCTCCTCTTCTAATCCAAATGAGGGGGGAGGTGTGGGAACAAGAAGGAATCCAGTCACGCCCGGTGTCTGAGGTCGGGTTTAATTTCTGCTTTAGGACGGAGTCTCTGTGTTCGTCCCTCTCTCCATTTTCTCTCCCTACCACAAACCCAGCAGTTTAAAGATCAGCGCTGGTGGGAGGAAACCCGCGCTGCTTTGTTATCGCCCCGAAGAAGCTAAAAGGGACAAGCCGCTTCGCTCCTGGACGATTATTTTAATTAAAATACGATGATGATGATGATGATGATGATGGTGGTAGTAGTAGTGGTGGTGGTGATGATGATGACATTAGCAACCACAGTAACTGGCAAAACAAAATCCTTTCTTTCGGAGCTAGGGCAGCACTGACCCCGTCCCTCCAGGAAGCCCGGTCCGGGTCATCGATGTGACGGGTACCTGACCCACGCGGGAATGTCGCTCACCCGGGGAGGGGGTAGAAAAATGTTCCTTGGAGATGATCCCGAAGGTCCCCACCCGAGGCGCGAGGCCTGGAGAATGCGCCCATTGTCTTTTCCGGGCCTCTCCCGCAGACCCCGGCGGCCGTACCCGCGAAACTGACCAGAAATGGACGAAGCCTGAATGCGGCGAGAACCGAAGCCGGCGGCTACCGGCCTGAAGGCGCTGGCCTCCGCGAGCGCTGCTCAGCTTCCAGCCTGGAAGAGCCTCCCACTCACTAACAACCCCTCCAACACCGAGGCACAGAGTGGCCTCTGGACAGAGCAGGGCTGCTCATCCAAGCCAACGCTGGCTTCCGAATACATCATAATTTGGAATAAAACGTGAAATCCCTCTCCCCGCCCCCATGCCGCCTCCTCAACTCGCGCATCCATCTCTCGCTCGCTCGCCCTCCCCTCCACCCCCCAGCGATTTACAAACGCACTTCCAAAGGACACCAGCACACAGGCACACACCCCGGTGCGGACAGGGCCACACGCGGTCCAGCTCCATAGAAGGGAAGCGAAGTAAGCACAACGCAACACTGCCCCACAAGCCGACTCGGTCAGGCCCACACATTGTCCAGCACGACACAACGAAATCGATCAAACGCAATCGCTCAGGGACGCACAACCCAACGCAGTCAGGCTCACACACGCCCGACACAACGAGACCATACAAACACAATCGCAAAGGCCAAGCAACCCCGCACACATGTCGAGAAGGCAAACGAGCGTAATTATATACAACGATGAAAACGCAGAAGGGCCTCGGAGAACTCAAATCTACACCCTAAAGAGGGCAAACACCATCACACTTGGACACACAACCTATCGCCTAGAAGACCACACTCAGAAGAAGTCAACACTGCCCACAGCTCACACACTCCCTCTCACAATCCCACCGCATGCACACAACCACTAAGGAGAAATGAAAACCAACCACCGCCTCGCGCATTTCTGTATATTGCGTAAGGAAAAGGGGAAGGAAGGAAGAGAGTCTCCGAGGCGGGAGGGGCGGCGGCGGCGAGCTCAAGGGCGTCGGTGGAAAATGCCCCCCATCGAAAGAAACCGAGGGAAAAGGAGCGAAACCTCTTCTGCGAGCGGGCAAAAGAGGGAGGAACTGGATGGGGATTCCGTGGGAGGTTGCAGGTTGCCTGCCCCTAGGAAAAGGCCAGAATGCTCACGTTTTGCCGCTAAGGGGGTACGCGTGTGGCCATTTTGAGGCCTGGTCCTTAGTGCCGAGCCCTCCCCCAGCCCCCCCCCCTCCAGTCCCCCGCTTCCGCGCCGCGGCGCGCCCGGCTCCTCCACCGCCGCGCTCTAATCCCGCTCACGTTCTAGGCCTCGTTAGCATGGGCCGAGGCGCGCGGGGGCCGTGTGTGCCGCGGAGATAAGGCACTGCCGCGGGTCCGCTCGCCCCCGATAAGCGCCTCGGCCATTACGGGCCAAATGATTCATTTTAATTTGGCAATTTCACCGGAGGGAGTGGGGACTGGTTGCGCGGCTCTGGGACCGTCTCCGTAATGCGCCACGGAGAGAGTTGGGCGGGCGCTCTGTCTAGGACCCGCCGGGTCCAGCCTCATTACTGATCCCGAGGCCTCTCGGGAACCCGGGCTCCCCACAACCTCAGTCCCTCGGCCTTCCAGACACATTTCTCCAACGACTCGCACCCCAGCAAGACCACAACACCAAAATGATCACATCCAACCCTTCCTTCCCTGACATTCATTCATACCAGTGTCCTGGATACTCGGATTTCAATGGGCAGTTCCTCTTATCCCAGAAAGCTCCCCAGTTCCCCCCGACTCTCACCCGCTTCAACCCTGGCTCTTTTCTGTTCTAAAATGGAGCCTGCTTGCCTGAATGTTGGGACTGAGGTCACACCCAAGAGGCTCTATGGAGGCAGAACTGGTGTCAACGAAGAGTTTAAAGTATCCATTATACCGAGTTTCAGGCTGAGCCCAGAGCTGGGAAACATCCCTCCCCTCATAATTTAACATTTTAATCTCGATACTGAAGCAGTCTTCTGAGCAGGGTGCAAATATTAACTCATTTAGTTCTCATAAACAGTCCTAAGAGGTTGGTGCAATTATTCAGCTTACAGATGAGGAAACTGAGGCAGAGTGAAAGTAACTTCCCCAGTGTCACGTATCTAGTGAGTGGTAGAACCTGGGTTTGATGGAAATCTGGCACCAGAGTCCTCTGGAGCCCAGCTAGAGCCTAGGCTTGGAGGAGGGATCTGGGCTCAACTCGCAGCAGGAGCTGAGATCCGTACTGTGTCCTAGAAATCTGGGTTCAGTGAGGGGTAGGCAATGGGCTCAGCCCATGGAGGGTATCTGGGTTCATTCTTTTAGGGTGGAGTCCCAAAGTCACTTAGGGACTTCCCTGGTGGCACAGTGGTTAAGAATCCACCGCCAATGCAGAGGACATGGGTCTGGGAAGACCCCACATGCCACGGAGCAACTAAGCCCGTGCACCACAACTACTGAGCCTGTGCTCTAGAGCCGGCGAGCCACGACTACTGAAGCCCACGTGCCTAGAGCCCATGCTCCGCAACAAGACAGGCCACCGCAAGGAGAAGCCCGTGCTGCTCGCCACAACGAGAGAAAGCCCCCGCGCAGCAACAAAGACCCAACGCAGCCAAAAATAAATAACTAGAAGTCACTTAGTTCCAAACCTCAGTTTCACCTCAGAGAGCTGTTACGAGGATTATATAAGATGATCTTTAAAAGGTGGTGAGGGCAATAATCTGTGGAAACTTACCAGCCTGGAGCCCAGCATGACATCATGTGCACTTGCACACAGGAGTTCTGGTCTATCCTTATAGGGAAGGAAATTAGGTCATGAGGAGATGTGACTTGACCAAAGCTTACAGTGACCTAGAGGAAAAGCCAAGACCCAAACTCAATTATCCAGTTCCCAGTCCACAACTCTACCCAACATGCCAGGCTGCTTTGTCCTTCTAGCATCTCTGGTTTTGAGCTCCTTTTGGCGCCTGAGAATTCACAGACTGAGTGCCAGTCGAGGACTGAGCCCAGAGTGTGGCTGCAGTCTGAGTCTGGCCCCTCCTTGGCCATCAGGCAACTCTCCGTGAAGATACAGTTAATCCAGTGCAGCCTGTTCCCTCTGTTCCTGTCATGCTCTCTGGCGGAAGTCAGGATGCCATGTGGATACAGGTAACTTTTACAGAATCCCATGGGAGAAGGGCTACCCATGTCCTGAGGAAAAGAGTCTAATTCCTGGACTTGCCACAAGGCCTCCCCTGGCCCAGCCACACCAACTGCTCAGCAGGGACTCAGGGGACCGACCTCTGTGGTTTGCTCAGCCCCATCTCATACTCTCTCCCCGCGGCTCTAGCCACACATCACCCACTGCTATCAAATTCAACTCACCCTCCATTATGTGTCAGCCTCTGCTTTACCGCACCCTCTCCTCTCACATCCATCCTTCAAGACTCAGTCTTTCTGCTCCATCCTTCTTGAAGCCTCTCTGCAACGGGGGTTGGTTTTCATCTCTCCCTCCCCTGGTCCCTGTTGTCTTTGCTTGATTGCATCACTAAATATAATTCTGAATTCAAAGCCCAGCGGTGCCACCCTTGGGCTGTGGCACCACTGGGCCAGTCATTTCACATCTTTGAGCCCCTCCAAAAAAGGAGAGCCCATCCAGGGAATGCTTCTCTGAAAACTGATGCCTGGACTGAGATCGGAGAGTGGGTTCTGAGGGTAGGTACAGGAGTGAGCATTGGGAACCTTCCAGGTAAGCCAAGGGCTGGAACCGAAGGGCTTGAGGTTCATGAAAGGCATAGAAAAGAGTCCAGTACTGGCTGGAGCAAGGCTGTGGACAATTCAAAGAATTGTGGGGGGGCACCATTTTGTTCATTAGGTTAGAGGGGGTGCGTAATGTCCTATAAAAGATCAGCTTTGCATTTCTAGAAAGCTCTTTGGCTGCACGGTGGAGAAGGGGTATGTGGGGGAGCGTGGACTAGGGTGTCACCAGGAGAGATGGTAAGAGGCAGATGCAGATGACATGTATTTAGGATACAAAATCGGGTTTGTATCCAAAATCGGGTTTGAGGGATGAGGGGGAAGGAGAAATCCAGGAACCCTCTGGGTTTCTGGCTGTATTTGCCTAGATGGGAGTGTTATTCCAGGTGATGGGGGCTTGGAAGCCAAGAGAAACGGAGAGGGATTCTGCATTTGGTTTTAAATTTCTTGAGTTTAGGTGCCTTCGAGGCACCTACAGGCTGTTGGACAGGCAAGGCTTTTGTCAGCCCTGCCGAGCGGGGAGAGAGAGACGCGAGGGGAGGTGATGTTCCCCATCCCCCTCTATTCTCGAAGCTCCAGATTCTGACAGTCTGGCAGCCATCCTGACCTGTCCCCCAACTCCCTGCCTGGGGTTGGGGGCTCGTGACGTCTACACCCTCCCCCCTTTCCCCGTTTCCGACGGTCGATGGAAAAACGGAAACTGCGCGTTGAGCCGAGAGCCGCCCGAAATAGCGTCTGGTGCCTGTCGATCAGCGCGCTGTCCGAGTGTCCGGGAGCGAGTGACGCTGCCCACGGCCCCGCCAGGAAATGCCACCCCTCCTCCGCCTGCCCCAAGCAGGGGCCTCGGACGGGCAGGAAACCCGGAGCTCCTGGGCTGGGGATGTCGAGGGGGAGGGGACGTGGGGACCCAGACTTGTGCGTCCGGAGTCTGGTCCTGGAGGGAGCAGCCTGGAGAGAACAGCCTAGCCCGGCTCTGGGGCTTTGGGCCTGAGGGCGTCGTCGCCACTCTCCGACCTGTCCCCTACCCCCACCAAAGGCCGGATTCTCCCCCAGATTCGAGGCTTTAAATTTTTTTCAAGTGTTTTCTGCCTACCCTGTCTCTGCGTCCTAGGCAATCTCTGAGCTTTCTCCCCAGAGCTAGTCCCCTGGAGGGATGCAGTGTGTGTGCACCGTTGTGGGCAGCCAGCTTTGTTTTCAGTACACGTATATGGTGGTACTATGTGCCAGGTGCTGTCCTAAACACCTCATAAATATTAATTTCAGTTAATCCTCACAACAACCCAGTGACGAGGGACTATCGTTACCTCCATTATTGTAGGTAGCCAGTTGAGGCACAGAGAAGTTGAGCAACTTGCAGAGAACACCCAGCTGGTAGGTGGTGGAGTCAGATTGCACACCTAGGGCAGCAGAATGAGTACAATAGTCAGGCAGTCCTGAGTTCCCACCCTGCTCCCCAACTTGCCCGATGTTTCCAGGAAAGTTACTTAATCTCTGAGTTTCACTTTCCTCATCTGTAGAAGGGAGTTGATAATTGTCTATACATCATACTGTTCTTAGGATTATTTTTAACAGTAAAAACTCTGATTTGAGATGTCATTGTTTCCCCCTTCTACCTCCATATGACCACTGTCTCCATTCCTTGCCCTGGAAGAACCTCGCCTCCTCAGTAAGCACATCTGAGCCCAGAATTCCAAGCTTGAGATGTGAGGAGAGTCATCTCTGTGCTGCCAAACCCAGCGCTGCCATCACAATGCTCAGGGATGGAAAGGACTTCACTCTAATTCAGTTGCTCTCAAAGGGAACCATCACCATCACCTGGGAACCTGTTAGAAAAGCAAATTCTCGGGCCTCACCCCAAGCCTGCTAAATCAGAAATTCTGGGAGTGAGGCCCAGAAATCTGTGTTCCAACAGGACAACCAGGTGATTTCTGATGAGCACAAAACTGTGAGAACCACTGCTCTGGTTTACAACCCTCGTGTCACAAAGACCAATGTAAAAGAATTGAATGTATTTAGAAAGCTCTGTGCTTCCCAATGTTTTGAAGCCATTTCCCTTTCCCTAACCCATGCTTTGTACAGGAGCATCCAGAAGACCAGAGCTGCTCCCCAGACTTATAGAGCCGATAGTACCTAAGTGGGTCTGTCCTCACAAGGCGAGAACCCCACACAGCTCTGCCATAAATGATTTCGCTCCCAGAACTGTCAGAAAAGGACAGAAGAACATGTGTGCAGCCACCAGCCCTCTGGCCAGCAAATAGTTGTTACTGGTCACCCAGATGGGGCCCTGGCCCTTGTGTAATGTAAATACTTGTGGGTGGGATCAATGAGGGTGACTACCTGCTGTGTGTGCCTGCATTGCTCCTCGCTCTGCCTCTGTTGGTTACTTCATCCTCCACAATAACCCTGCTGGGCTGCTAATGTGACCCCAACTTAAGAGGTGAGGAAACAACTTACCCAAGGTGATTCAGCCAGTCGCACCCATGTCAGCTCGGACCCAGTGACCTTTCCATTCCTGCTGGCTATAAGGAAATATTTGCTACATTGGGAGAACTACTTAAAAATCTTGTGGTACGTCCTGGTTTAAATCCCTTGTGACCCTAAAGAAGATAAACAAATAGCCAAAATGTCATGGGAAGATGTGCAAACTTGCATTTGGGAAATGCAAATTAAAACTACAATGAGATACCATGATACATTCGCTAAAATGGTTAAAATTTAAAAGGCTGACAATCCCAAGTCCTGGTGAGGATGTGGAGCAACTGGAATTCTCATACGTTGTTGAAGGGAGTGCAGAAATGACTCAACCACTTCGGTGGGTCTTTAGCAGTTCCTTATAAACATGCAGTTTATAAACATACACTGACGTGGGAGAATCGAAAAACATACATCCACAGGACCCCTTGTACATAAATGTTCATAGCAGCCTTATGCATAATAGCTAAAACCTGGAAACAATCCAAATGCCCAGCAACAGGTGAATGGATAAACTGTGGTACATTCATGCAACAGAATACCACACAGCAATAAAAAAAGAACCAAACTACGATACAGGCAAGCATATGGAATCTCAAAAACATTATGCTCGGTGAACGAGGCCAGACACAAAAGAGCGTGTTAGTGTCTGATTCCACCTATAGGGAACTCTGGAAAAGGCAAAGCTAATCTATAATATGACAGAGCTCAGATCGGGGTGGTGGGAGAGGGAAGATGACAGCAAATTGCACAAGGGAACTTTCTGGGTAATGAACATATTCTATATCTTGATTGTGGTGGTGATTATATGAGTGTATGCATGTCAAAACTCAACAAACTGTACACTCAAACAGGATGTGTTTTATTGTACATAAATCATGCCTCAATAAAGTCATTTATAAACCTTTTTTTGTGGCCCAGTTTCAATCGTATCTTGTCCAGGGAGCCTTCCCTGGTCAATCCTGCGTGGATATTTCCTCTTACCTCTTTCTCTTCTGATGAGCACCCCCCTGAACCCTCCACTACAGTCCAACTCGTGCTGCTCAGGGCCAGCACAGGAGGCAGTCGTATGTATCTGGGGACACGAGAGGAACTAAATGAATGGTGTTTAGAAAAGTGACAGAGACATCTGCCAGGAAGTAGTGTCATTCCCTCTGACTCTCAGTTTCCCCATCTGTAATAGGGAATGTAATGGGGTGAGGGGACCACAGGATCCCTCTCTCCCTTTTATCTCTTATCATTTCTTTCACTCTGCCTCTCATCTCTGCCACCTCTATCTCAAGCTTGCGCTCTCTGTCTGTCTCTGTTTCTCTCCCTGGGTCTGCTCTTTATCCTGCCTCTGGTCCTCACTCTCTGTCTCTGTCTTAATTTACTTCTCATCTTTGCCTCCTTCCTCTTTTTTCGGTCTCTGCTCCGACTCTCACTGAGAACTCCAGTTCCCCCACAGGTACCCATACCAACAGACATCTCGGTTCCCTTGTCATATTTCTAACAAGTCAGACCAGATAGAGAGTTATAAGCTGGTCTGTCAGTTGTTCTGGGCCAGGGTGAGGGGGTGGGTGATGGAAAGGAAGGTGGAAAGGGAAGGGGAGAGTTTATAAAGTCACCATTTAAAGACACACACGGGCCTACTGGACTCTGTCACCAGCTCTGAGTCACCAGGAAAACACTGCAGCAGGAGCCCTCTTGTCCACATGGCCTGGGTCCTGTGTATCCAGCCCGGAACCCTCCCACAGGGCAGAGCCTAATGGTGTGGTTAAGCATATGTTACTGATTGTTAGGCCAACCTAGGCTAGAGTTCCTCCTTGGCTACTCAGTAGGTAGTGTCCCTATGCAAGTTACATCACTTTTCTGTGACTCGGTTTCCTCATCTCTGAAGCGGGGGTAAAAATAACATATGATTCACAGGATTGTGGGAAAGCTTATGAGACATATAGAAAGAACTTAGCACAGAGCCTAGCACCATCTGATACACAGAAGCTCTTATTTTTTATGAGGAGCCTCTACTTTGCACCAGCTCTGTATTTAGACCTAGGGATCCTAAGATGGAGGAGACAGACACACAAGCAAAGAATTATAGTGCAGCTTAATCAGTATGCTACTAGGGCGGAGTGTGCACAGTGTGCTGGGAACCCAGGAGAGACTCTGTGTGTGTGTGTGTGTGTGTGTGTGTGTGTGTGTGTGTATGTGTGTATGTTTATTCTGCCAGGAAGGATAAGACCAGACTTCACAGAACTGGTGTCATCTGTCTTGCACTGTGAGGAACAGGGGCAGATGACAGGGAAGAGTAATAGCAAGTACAAAGGTCCAGTGGTGGGAAGTGAAGGGCACAGATGGGGACAGCAAGCAGCTCAGTGTGACTGTGGCTCAAGTGATCCGCAGGGACTCCGTGGTAGATGCAGCGAGAATGGGGGGCCAGGGCTCTCCACATCGCATGCCACCCAGCTCCATTCGTTCATTTTATTCCACATTTGCTAAGCATCTAGTTCGTGTCAGACAACATCTTAGGTGCCTGGGTGACAGAGACAAATAAGACATGCTCCCCTTTCTTAGACAGCATGCCCTGTCCTAGGGTAAGAAACCTGGGCTCCTTCTCATTCTGTTACTAAAAGCTGTGGTGGGGGAGCAATCTCCTGTCCTGTCTGGAATTCAGTTTCCTCATCTGCACAGTGGGCACAGCCCCTGCTCGTTTGTCCATTTTAAGCAAACACTTTTGGAGCGGTAGTTCTGGACCCCATGCTGGCTGCGGGGGATGGGAGAGGATGCAGAGCCCAGCTGGGCTGCCCTCAAGGAGCCAAGGCTCACCTTTAGGAGAACGGAGAGGAGTCGAATGAAATCATGTCCATGATCTAGGGCCTTTGGCAGCACACAGTCGGGTACCTTGCTTCTCCTGGATTAGTCCCAACACTGTCTTGTTTTCCCAGGACCGTGCGCTGGGGCCCTGCTGCACAGGGGAGGCAGGAGGAGGCGGGGGACAAGGGTGAACACCAGGTGAATCTCCTGGAGGAAGACAGAGGGAGCCAGGGACTCTGGTTGGCCTGGGACTTCCAGCAGAGTAGGAGTTCCTGCCTCCAGCTCCTTCTCCTGTGGCCCTTAAACCTCCCTCCATTGTGGTACCAACCACACGCGATGGGTTTCTGTGTACCCCAATGGGGGCCTCGGAGACAGGGACCGTGTCTGGTTTGTCCACGTCCCAGCCTATCACAGAGACAGAGCAGGAGCACCACAAATGTATTTTGAAGAAATAAGAGCGACAGAGACAGGACTGGAGAAAGAAATTGAGGGAGAGCGACACCACCCAGCAGGAACCTGGGCCATGAACTTAGAGGAAACAGAACTGGTCAGCCCTCCGGCTTCTAGAAAACAGCCCCAGAGAACGTGCAAGTGCGTCCTGTCTGGCCCTTGTAGGAGAGAGAAATGGTTCCGCGATTACACAGGCTGTGAGTCGCAGCCCCTTCCTGGGCGGCCCAGGGAATGCAGGCCCTGATGGGGGTGGGGCGCTGGACTCTCCCTGGCTCGGTGGTACTCTCCGTGCTGGGGGTGGGGGAGGGGAAGGAGGCAAGAGTCACAGCGCACCCCCTGGGGGTGATTCTGGGCGTTTGGAGCAAGTTACTCAACAGGATTGACTCAGCTGTGGTGAAGCCAGCATGTATGACCTGGTATCACCTTATCAAGGTAGGAACAGGATCTTTAGGGAATGGACACACATGCTTCCCTCAACCCTCTGCTCTGAGGGAGGAGGAGAAAAAGGAGAAGAGAAGCCAGACAGGCCTATATTCAAATCCTGCCTTCCACCGTGTGCCCCTTGGGCACAGCACTTTATCACTGAGTGTCCATTTCCTCTCAGGGATAGTCCCCATAGAATGCTCCAGTGAAGAACGAGGGCTCTGGAGCGAGATTGCTGGGGTTTGAAACCTGGTTCTTCACATTGGCTGTGTGACCTTGGGGAAAATTCCTGTTTCCTACTCCCTAAAATGGGGGATAATAAGAGTATCTACCTCATATTGTTGTTGTGAGGAATAAGTAAGCTAACAATGTAAGGGGCTTAGTACATAGCAGATGTAGTCAGTAAATGTTAACTATTGTTCTTAAGTCACTGGGTTGTTATGGTGATTAGATGAGAGAACAAATGTAATTGTGCTTTCCTCTGTGACCTGAAGGATCCGCAAGGCAGTAAGCAAACTGTACTGACTCTGTAACAGGCAGTTTCTGATCTTCAGAAAGATCTCTAAGAATAATCTTGTGTTCCTTTCCCCCATCACATGCTCCTACCACAGCCCTCAAGCAGGATCTTGCCTCTCGCTGCAGGTCTTTTCCTCTGCTTTTGTTCCAGTTTTCTGTGGTCGTGAGTACCTCTGTGACTGCATGAGAAACTGCACATTTGCTGCTGTTACCTCGCAGGACTGGGTGAGGTCTAACGAGACTGAGTAGGACTAAGATAAGTGTTCGATGAGTGGGATTCTGCACCTATGTCCATGCACGCATAGATGCATCTTTACAGTGGCAGGTGTCTACCAGAAACCTTCTCTTTCTTGGTTTTGCTCCCAAGGGTCTAGCACAAGGTCCCAGACATAGTGGGGACATTCAACAGACTTGTCCCTGTGACTCTTCATTGGACAAGGCGATCATACAGGGTCCCTGCCCTCAAGAAGCTCCCAGCTTGGATACTCACTACCAACATACAAGCTGGCTGTAATCATCTGGAAGAGGACAAGAAGAGGACCAGAGAGAGGGTAATGAGAAGTCAAGAGAGGAAAAAAATCACTCTCACAAGAAGATTCTGGGAAGGTTTCCTGCAGGGTGGGGAGGAGTCATGGAGCGGGGAAGCATCTAACCTGAGCTTTGAGCCCATGGAGAGTGTGGAGGCAAAGGGAGCAATTGGAGTGTGTGTGTGTGTGTGTGTGTGTGTGTGTGTGTGTGTGTGTGTGTGTGTGTGTGTGTGTGTGTGTGTGTGTGTGTGTGTGTGTGTACGTGCCCGCGTGCACACAGAGCCTTTTCGTTCCTTTATGGTAGAAAGGCAAATGGGGGTCACGGGAGGCAAGGCTAGGTTTGATGCTTGGTACTTGATTTACTGACTCAAATACCATGGCATATGACAGCATGCTCTGAGAGGCTGGAGTCCTGAGTTCCAGCCTGAGCTCTGTGCTTACTGAGCTGTGTGAATTTGAGCAAGTCCCTTTTCTTGGGGCCCTGATGTCCTCATTTGTACAGTGAGGACCAAGTGATTTCTGAGGGCACTGCAGCTCTGAATACCTGACATCGCCTTTTCCATTGTGTTTTTAATTAGTTCCTCTTGTCCTCCTGGTCCCAGACCTCCCGTGAAGAGGCAGGACACAGGGCTCTCCCCAAATCCATCCTTTTCCTGGAGTTCAGCCTCTTACCAGGAGGTGGGAAAGCAGGATTTCCTGTGAGGATGTTTTCTGTGATCCAAACAGTTCCCGTTTGGGGAGCGGAGAGGAGATAGGGAACATCACCCAGGCCTGCAAACCCTTAAGCCCCTTTCTGTGGGTTTGATGTTTTCTTCCACACTGGAGTTTGAGCTCCTTAAAGTCAGGGAATGTATTAATTCAGAGCTGGAGAACGAGATGTTGGTACCTCTTTGAACAGATATTATTACTCAACATTTTGGTGGTGAAAACGGAATTCTTTTTCTTTTTAAAGTGTTAAATAATTAGGTATTATTAAAAGTAAGGAAATCTTTTCCTCATCGATGACTGTGGAAATCCTTCAAAATGCTTCAAGGCCCAATTCCAATGCTATCTCTTGCAGAAGCCTTTCCCTCCTCTGGACTTATAAATCACTCCTCACAGCCTATTTCTGTGTTAACATTTCATACAATCACAGAATGTTAGAGATACATGGCTAACCCCTTCACCTAAAAAACTGGGAAATAAACCTAGTGATATGAGGTGACTTGCCCAATGTTATGGAATTTTGAGCAGAGGGACAAGTGGAACCCAAATGTTGCTGACTCCTAACTCAGTGTTCTAGATGTGTCTTTTTTCCCTTCCTATCTTTGGTTTCCTGCCCCAAACCCCCTCCTCCAATGCTATACCTATTCAGATCTCCATGCTTTCCAATAAGCTGTTCCCTCTGTCAGAAATATCACATCTTCCCCTTCTCTTCCATATTGCTCCTGTAAGATTTTGGAAAAACCTGGAGCATTCGCAAAATAACTGTCCTCTTAATATATCCTCACGTCATATAGTTTTATTATAAGCCCTGACCTCACTGTATTGCTAATGTTTGCATGTGTCTCCCCCATTAGATCGAGATCCTACAGGACAAGTTGTCTTGTTCATCACGGTATGCTCAGCATCCCAGCCCAGAGCCCAGCAGAATCAACATTAGACACCTGCTGAATGACTAGGGGTATAAAAGGTGCCGGTGGGGAGAGGAAGAATGGAGGGAATGGCTACTGCTGGGCTGGATGCTATGAAGGGCTAGGTGTTAACTATAAGTGTGTGACCTTGGCCCACTTATACCTTATTTGTGTCTGTCTCATCATCTGTAGAAAGAGGTTGATGATGTCTGCCATACATACTTCAGTTGGGTTTTTGTTGTGAGGATTATATGAGGAAATGTGTGGGAAAGCACTTTGAAGAGTGTGAAGCAGTCTGCAAATCTAAGACATTATCATTAAATTTATTTTGCAGGCATAAAGGTCTCTGTTAATCTAGGAGCTAGGAAAGGTTCTGCCCTCAAGAGTAATGTCTAGGGGCTTCCCTAGTGGCACAGTGGTTAAGAATCCACCTGCCAATGCAGGGGACACAGGTACGAGCCCTGGTCCGGGAAGATCTCACATGCCACGGAGCAACTAAGCCCGTGCACCACAACTACTGAGCCTGCGCTCTAGAGCCCGCGAGCCACAACTACTGAAGCCCGCATGCCAGAACTACTGAAGCCTGTGCACCTAGAGCCTGTACTCCACAAGAGAAGCCACCACAATGAGAAGCCCACACACCACAACGAAGAGTAGCCCCTGCTCACCGCAACTAGAGAAAGCCTGCTCACAGCAACGAAGACCCAACGCAGCCAATAAATAATTAATCTTAAAAAAAAAAAAAAAGAGAAATGTCTAGAAAACAAGGGCACAGAAAACTCTTTTGCTCCTCTAATTTCCTGGAGCCATTACAGTACTCAGTAGAGGTTACCACGATGTAAAATCATTGACGTGAATTCTTTAATATTAACAGAGCTGGGGTTCCCTTCTTTAGGACTGTTGACCAAAAAACCAGTAGTTTCTAGTCTTGGCCAAAGGGCAGGGGGACTTCTTGGCAGAAAATAAGGCCGGCAGCTTGGAGGACAGCACATACCTGAAATAGCACTGACTGTAGTATTCAAAATCATTCATTCAGCTCAAGATCTGTGCCTCGTAGGCATGTGAAGTGCTCTGCACAGCGCCCTGTGAGCATGTAGTTAAGTCTTAAAAGATGGAAGCTATCGTGATTACACTGTTGTGGCTCTTCATAGTCCGAATCACTCGTTTTGGCTTTTCATCATACACTGTCTCATACTGTTGTGCCACTGTTTCCAGTGTGTATCTGTTTCCCCTAGAGCCTTTACAACTGGCAAAGGCAAGACTTATGTCTAACATGTCTACATCCACTTCTCTGGAGCTTATTTAGCACAGGCAGGGAAAGGCAGAGGACAAGTGAGCATAGAGTAATTAACCATCAAGGGGCTCAGAGGTTGAGTGAAGGGACATTTGATGAAGGGTGTGGAGGTGCCGACTGGCCAGGACCTAGACTAACAGGTTTCTTTCCCAGGTAATAGAAGCTCCATCATTTCCTTATTCCATTTGACGTAGCGCCCACATATCTATAAACAGTATTCTGTGGGACTGGATGAAAGAAAGAAATTCAGACAAACGTCACTTGAGAGGCAATCATCTCCAAAGTCTTTTCATCCAACTTTTCCCGTATTAATGCTGTTTCCAAAGATGCCGAAAAGCTATTGTAGATAGCTAATTTGTCAGATAGCTTCCAGAGTGAGTTCTCTTCTTAGAGAACTTCTAGAGAGGCTTCAGTGATGGTCCCTCTTCTCTGGATGTTAGTAGGAGACATGTTTTATTGAATTAATCTACAGTCTAAATTCAGTCTCCAAAACTGCTTAAGTGTCTTATCAGAGGCCTTGAATTAGATGTGCTAACAGTAGTGATGGAATTAAAAGCCTTGGGTTCAGTTTTTATTGCTAAAAAAAAAAAAGCCTAAAAAGCCTTGAGTTCAGTTTTTATTGCTCAGATAGAGAGCTTCTTGTTTGGTGTGAAAATTACAGGATTCCCAGAGATAATGGTATAGTTAATGAGGCTGTCAGTGCATCAGCATTCTCTCAGTTTTTTAAATAATATGCAATATAAATTGTACTTACACCCACTTCTTGGGTGAAACACTGAGGGCTAAAGTTAAACAGAACACACTTGAAGTGGCGATGACAATTCCATTACTTAAAAATTTACTCCAATGAAACCTATAAGTGGATTTTTAAAATATTTATTAAAATAACCGAAGCCCCAGACATTGCCAATGGGAACAAAGGTAAACACAGAGAATCACCATCAGTGACATTTCTATATCTTGATTTTAACCTGAAAGGGCAATGTAACAGGGAAGTGTACACTAACTGGTGCCTGGCTCCAGTGGGGAACAGCAGAGAGCATCATGTTGCCATACTTTGGCTGGCTAAGTATAAATTGTTTCATCAGATTATTACCTTAGAAGTCCCCAGCTGGGTATTTAGAGACCCAAAGTCCATTTCTCTCCAGTTTACGTATCAAATTTTGATATAAGGCAACGACGTCTTAATTTAACTTCAGCAGAAGAGCTTTCTCTCTCAAGTGAATGAGGACTTTTTCATTTATGTTCAGAAATAACCATTTAAAACTTATTTCTTAAGAAGGTGAGGAAAGGAAGCAACTACTGATGCACTAAACAAGTTGGATGGATCTCAAGGATATTATGCTGAGTGAAAACCAATTTCAAGAAATTACATACTATGATTCCATTTATATTAGCATTCTCAAAATGACAAAACTTCAGTGATAGAGAACAGATCATTGGTTGTCAGGAGTTAGTGTTGGAGGGAGGCTGTATTTTAAAAGAGTAGAACTAGGGAGTTTCTTTGTGATGATGGGACAGTTCTGTATGCTGATTGTGGTGGTGGTTATGCAAATCTATAAGCAATAAATTTTCATAGTTACACACCAAAAAGTAAATAAATGAGTGCAGCAACTTGTGAAACCTGAAAAGTCTGTGGTTTAGTTACTAATATTGTACCCAATGTCAATTGCTTGGTTTTGATCATTTACTATGGTTATATAAGATATTATCATTGGGGGTTGCTGGATAAAGGGTACACCTGAACTCTCTGTATCATTTTTGTAATTTTTGGGGAGTCTAAAAAGTTTTTTTTTTAAAGTGGAGAAGGATATGCTACAGCAGAGGACAAAGGAAAGTAGTCAATCTAGACATTTTTATTAAGTTCCATTAAAAAATATTAAAACATCTGAAAAACTCACAAAGTTTATAAAACACACTCATACTCAATAATTTTATTATGTGATCGCTAGTGCTGTATGTTGAAAATGTTACATTAACATCAACCCACAAGAGTGCAAAAGTTTTACTTCCACAGTATTTAACAAATATGCATCTTAAGACAACATCTATACTCCTTGTATAAAAGATCTTAAGTTACTTTTAAAAATAAAACTTTCCCCTTAAATTCAATAAGGGTTGATTTAGCTAATTTACTCAGGGTCATGATAACTTTATATTCTTTTGGTGATAATGGGTAGATGCAAAATGCTAGGAAAACAGTCTTACTTTTCAAAATGTACAGTATAAAAGAGCAATTCAGATTCATAGTTGGATAGCATCTGCTTATCTAAATTTGTTGAAATAACTGATCTTAGGATTTGTTTAAAAAAAAAAAAATCCAGTGATGCTGAACACCACTATTTGAACAAAGGGCATTTAGCCCTCCTAATAGCCAGCCATCTCATAGACAATCAGGTCACTTGTTCAGCTCTTTGCCATCAGCTGCTACCAAGAAAGAGTGATCCCTAGAATGACTAGGAATTCCAAAACTATCAAAAGGCTCTGGCTTCCATAAGTATCTTCAGGAGACATCCCATCCTCATATCAGGAGGGCGGGGGAATTAAAAGTTTAAAATAATTTTGGCAACTGTCTGAGACGCTTCACATCTAAGAAGGTGCCTACTGAATTCATACTATTCATTTGCTTTAAAGTGTCAGAAGGTTTCAAACTTTCAGGAAAAATCGGAGTGTCCCTGACATTTTCTTTCTCAGGATGTTGGGTGAACTCTGCTTTTCCAGTTCGGAGTTTCACTGCAGGACTTGATTTAAGGTTCTTTAATAAGAAATCTGGGTTTTCATTCAACTGTGGTGTTGCTTTTGGCTGAACAACTTCATTTGTAATATTTCTCAATACTGGCATATCTGTGTGGGTGCCCATGGAGTCACAGTTACAAGTAGTTATCTCCCAAGCATTCCTAGAAGGCTCTTTCTGACAATCAAGTTGTTCAGCTATGCATGTAAGGTTTTGATTCGCTAAATGTTCACTCTTGGTATCTGTATTGTTTGGAGGCTCCTCTTCATCTTCACTATTGTCACTGCTTTGAATCAGTCCATATCTCTTCATGTATTTTTTGGTTGCAAATGACATGTTGTTTGGTGAAATTAAACTAAGGCCCACTGTGTTTCTGTCTGTATTAATATGTAGAAGACTAAAAGATGAGTCACAGTTATTTTGGTTTGATCGAGTGAGAGACAGTTGTGACAGCTGATTTTCATTTAAATATTTCAGAGCTATAGCATTTGCCTCCATGCTCAAATCCACACCGTTGGGGCTTAAGCCACTCATGCCAACATTAGCAAATGACATGCAGTTTAATCCAGAGATCACTGCTTCAGGGCTGATGCATGCCAACACACTGAAAGACAGAACAGAGCAGGCCATCATTTATCTTATTTTGAGTACTAAACAGTGTAATTGTAAATATGTTCCATTCTATGAAGGTAACAGTAAGTCTTCAGCTTTAAGCTTGATGGTGCTTTTTATCTGAAAGCTCAGACATCTAAGTCTTGATGATCCAGATACATTCAAGGGGTAACTATGATAACCTAGAAGGTAATCCATGATGCAAAGACTGAAAGTGGAACACAAATTAATTTTCCTAAATTTATATCAGTTATGGTTTTAAGACCAAATATAAGACCCCAAAATGTAAAGCTTTTTAATACTGGTAAAATAAAAATAAATAAAATCAAACAGAAAACACATCTGATAATATAACAAGATTTGGTGAGTAGCTCAGAATGTTACATTGTTCATAGTTGAAGAGATTCCATTTGTAATGAATGAAAAATATCAACCAGTCTCTGGATATGGACATGTGTGCGTGTGTGTGTGTATACACCAATTTTCTTTTGTTAGATATAATCCTCACTCACTTTGGCTGGTGTATCTCATTAACAGTAATCAACTGACTTGCCTTTTCCTGTATATCACATATACAATAATAGCTGCTAATTTTTATTGATGCCTTATTATGTGCTAGGCACTCTGCTAAACATTCAGTGCCTTATTTAATCCTTGCAGAAACCTTTCTCTGGGAGGTTGTCCCTATCATGTATTTCAAACTTATTCTCCATTACAACAATTCACATTTCTCTTCCCCTACTTTTCTGTTTTCTCCTCGGCACTTATGGCTACCTATATATTTAACTCACAGTTCTTATTTATAGTCTAGCTCCCTCATGAAAATCCATGAGGGCAAGGGATTTTTTGTCTCTTTCCCCCACCACTGCAGTATCCTTGGTGCCTGGAACAGTGCCTGGCACAGGGTAGGCATTCAATAAATATTTACTGAATGAATAGGTATTATTATCTTTATTTTACAGTTGAGAAAACTAAGGAATAGAGATTTTAACTAATTTCCCTAAGTTGAACAGCTAGTAACTGGCAAGCTGAGCCCAGGTCTGCCTTACTCTCTGGGACTCTATAACCACTGTTTCACTACACTGTATTCAGCAATTTGTATTTTGCTATCAGAGTTTTTCTATTCCCTAAAAATCAGAGTCCTCTGTGTACTATTATATTATATATATAATATTACAATATAGTATATTATTATTATATTCCAGTCAAACAATATGCTATGACTTTCCATACCATCCAACGAAGAAATTCAGCTGTTTTATACATGCCAGCCACTGCCTGCATCCCTACCCTCACAAAACCCAAATAACTATCAGGTATTTTTATTCTCACAAGTACCTGAAATTCTGAAGAAACTATTTTCAACCATCAATATCCCCTAAAACCAGTGATGTCATTACCAAACAATGGAAGAATGTGCTTAATAATGCTGTTCTTTATAACTACCTTGGAATTCTTCCTCAACCTTCTTGGTATTTACTGCTTTGGAGACTGTCTTAATAAGATGGAAGAGATAGTACCAATCTATCTAGATATTATTCTTTTATGATATATTCATAGTGCTAATATCTTCTGAATATAAAGTCATTTTTCTACTTTCTTTGCCTATTTCCTCAAAATTATAAGCAATTTGCATATTAAATCAGACTTGTACATATTAAAAATATATCTATAGATAATATTAATGTAAATAATATGAAGGCAAATAAAAACTTCTAATTCAAAATGTTAAATATTAAGAAAAAGTAGATCTAATTTGAATTAGATCTTTTCTTTTAAACCATTTTTAAAAATTGAAGTATAGCTAATTTACAATGTTGTGTTAGTTTCAGGTGTACAGCAAAGTGATTCAGTTATTTATATATATATTCTTTTTCAGAGTCTTTTCCATTATAGGTTATCATAAGATATTGAATATAGTTCCCTGAGCTGTACAGTAGATCCTTGTTGTTTATCTATTTTATATGCAGTAATATGCATACGTTAATCCCAAACTCCTAATTTATCTCCTCCCCCCATCCCCTTTGGTAACCATAAGTTTATTTTCTATGTCTGTGAGTCTATTTCTGTTTTATAAGTAAGTTCATTTCTGTCATTTTTTTTAGATTCCACATATAGGTGATATCATACGATGTTTGTTTTTCTCTGTCTTACTTCACTTAATATGATAACCTCTAAGTCCATCCAAGTTGCTACAAATGGCATTATTTCATTCTTTTTTTATGGCTGAGTAATAATAGATCTTTTATAGAATGGTTAAAAGATCCATATAAATCCATGAAAACAATCAATACCAGTTCAAAAGGTTCTTCAAGTTTCATTGTCTAACACAGCTAGCTAGTTTCGATTTGGGGTCTGGAGGAAACACCATTACTTTGAAAACAAAACAAATCAATAATACTCAGGACAAATGCATATAAACACTAGTGTAATTAAGATGAAAAGCAAAAGTAGGCCATTCCACTGATCAAATCCTAAAAGCCTTGATCACAGATATACTATATTAGAATCTCATTAGATATACAGTCACAAAAGGATGATGAGAGTCCATTTATGTTTAAATATGAGAGTCACATGCCAACAATTAAGGGAACGATTCCAGCTTACTTAAAGATGAAAACCAACCCTGACTACTGTCCTGTTTGAATCCCAATTAGTTACCTCCTACTTATCCTACATAGGGTTTTCAACTAGAGGAAACATACCATTTTCAAGTAGAGAGCAAGGAAATAACTAGAGAGACTGCTAAGGATCTGTTTTGAATTCAAAAGGTCACTCCAATTGGGAATATGCCTGTAGAGGCTGCTGCCAGTCCTCCATCTTCCCTACAATTTCTAGGTATGTCTGGGACCTTCTTTCATTGTTTTCCTGTTTTTGGACCTTCTTAATCTGCAGTGTTACGGAACAGGAAAACAGAAAGGAAATCTTCCTTCCCCTGTCTCAGCTACTCTTCTGGCTAGAAGATATGCTCCTGCAGTCCAGAACTGGAACGTGAAATAAGTTTTCACATAGGTACAATGACAAAGGTAGCTGGTTTATAGAACTAGGACAACAACAGGCATTACAAGGATTACAAAGATTACTTTTCTGGAATACCAAACTACAATTTATACACTATTTCTATAGGAAAAATGTGTCTTAAATTCTAAACAACTGCCTTATGAACTTTCAGCACACCAACTATATTATACCAATATCTGTTAAAAGATAACAACACAAGGCCATAAATACTGACAATAAGTATTACAGAGGTACTTATAAAAATAAGGCATTCATTGTAAACCTCAGTGATGACCCGAGTAGTTTGGATTTCCTTCCTTTATCAATTCATGAAGACCCACCAAATGTGGTAGAAGCAATGAGGATTCAGATAGATAAAACTCACAATCTTGCTGGAAAGGCTATCACAAGAACATGCTATATAATTTATTAGAAACAAGGTACTCTGAGAGTACAAAACATCAATATTCTGGTGAGGGGTACCAGAAACATTGACAAAGGAGGTGACGTCTGAGTTCAGCTTTGAAGGATAAGGATCCTGGCAAGCAGAAAGATAAAAAAGAGCATCCCAGGTAAAACTAACAGCAAGGAACTTTGCAAATGCCAAAGAGGGGTAAACTGGAATTTGGTAGAGAGTGGTAGGAGATTATACTAAAAGAACTAAGTTCAAGACAAACTGTGAAACAACGTGAATTAATTAGGTAGGTTTTAGATAGTCTTATGCTTGGAATCTCCTCTCAGCCTAAGACTACTGACAACAAAATATGACTTATATGTGTTAGAGAAATAGTTTCAGTGCAGTTTCATTTTTAATCACAATAACATAGAGAATCCATTAATAATGCATAAAATATAAATTAAAGATAATTTAAGAATTTTTGGTCTAATTTAGCACAGATCTTTAAAATGGTCAATTTTAATATAGGGTAATTATAATACAGTATGAAAATATGCTAGGTACCTCTCCTATGTGCTTCCATGATATACTATATCCTTCCTTTTCATAGCAGGTATCAGAGTATTTTATAATTGACTATTTATTTGTGCATCTTCTCCACTGAACTATAAGATCTATGAGGGGAAAGATGTCTTTCCTAGGTTATCTTGTATACCATGATATTTCTCATAGCTGGCTCACAGTAGCAGCTCATTGTATATTTATTGAAGTAAAATGAGTAAAAGTATTGGTGAACTACTAACACATATAGCTGGTAGGAAGGTAAAAATCTTACTCTTTCAGAAAGCAATGTAGTGACAGCCTTAAAATTTTCCTACCATTTGACTTAGTCTTTCTACTTCTGAGACTCTAGTCTAAGGAAATAATCCTAAACCTAAAAAATGCAATCTTGGCAAAAGGATGTTTATCATAGCAATATTTAAAATAGTAGACATTGAAAAAAATTTGACTCAGTTCTGACAAGAGGGGAAGGGTTAAGTAAACAAATACTATGCCCTACTTACTGGTTTATTAGTTCCCCACTAAAGATGATGCTTAGAAGACGTTACAACAACTTTGAAAACGTGATTATTTTCCAGTGTAAAACCAAAAACACTTTTTTGGGAGGGTATATACAGTATGGTCAAAACACAAAGCAGCAAAATATACACCACCGTTAAGACCCCACCAAAAACTTAAGCAATAAGCGTAGAGCAAAATAGTAAAAAAACAAAACAAAACAAAAAAACTATGGACTTTGGAGTTAGAAGAGTAGGTTTAAAATTACAGGTGTGGGGTCTTGAGTAAATTGGTACTTAATTTCCTCATCTATAACACATGTATAATAATAGTATCTATCACACAGATTATTGCAAGGATTAACTGAAATAATGTTGCATAAAACTTCAGCACAGTTCCTCATACATTATGAGCACTCAATAAATGGTTGCTGTTAAAATTATTTTAGAAAAATAAAAGGAAATACAAAAGCAAAATTTTTAATAGTAAATGAAGTTGGTTGGTATGAATATGTTTTGTTTTGTTTTTTTTGGCCTCGCGGCTTGTGGGATCTTAGTTCCCCGACCAGGGATCGAACCCAGGTCCTCAGCAGGGAAAGCACATAGTATTAACCACTGGACCACTAGGGAATTCCCCTGAATATGAGTTTTCCTTGTCTACTTTTCTAAATTTTCCAAGGTTTCCAAAATAAACATATTACTTTGACAATGGAAACAAAACAAACTCTATTTCCAAAGCTCTACAATATTTTACACAATTTATAACATAAAATAAAGCTTTTTAAAAAAAGTTTTCATGTGAAGATATAGCTATATCATTGTAAAATTTTAGCCAGTTTACCCCTCTATGGAAATGATTAATTTAATATATTGTTTTGAACTGAAAATAATTTTTTTCACATCAGCTTTTACTTCCTTGAGAAAATCATCTTACATGAAACTAAAATCCTATCTATGAATGTATATCTATGGATTTTTCAACTCATATAGGTAATTGAATTTTAAAAATGGGAACAGCCCACAATATTAAATGAAAATGTCTATTTTGTAATGGTAAGTAAAGAAAAATAAACAAAATTATATATATAGTAAAACAGCAACTATGTTTCCTAATTTTCTTTGGGTGTTATTAGTTCAGATGACATTTTCTTCACTTTGTAAAATTCCAACCCCGAGCATGTATTATTTTTATAGCATAATTTATAATATAAACTGTCATTTAAATAAAGAGAAGAATGTGACTACTCCACACTGATACATCAAAAAGGCGTTACTTTCCATTTCATTATAGGCATTTAAAAACAGAATCAAGTTCATTATATACTGAAAATTTATTCATTTCAATGTTTCATACTTAAGAGATTAAAACAGGGTGGCCACTATGAAGAAATACATTACTTAGAAACTATTCCCGGGCTTCCCTGGTGGCGCAGTGGTTGAGAGTCCGCCTGCCGATGCAGGGGACACGGGTTCGTGCCCCGGTCCAGGAAGATCCCACATGCCGCGGAGCGGCTGGGCCTGAGAGCCATGGCCGCTGAGCCTGCGCGTCCGGAGCCTGTGCTCCGCAACGGGAGAGGCCATGACAGTGAGAGGCCCGTGTACGGCAAAAACAAACAAACAAACAAACAAACAAAAAAACTATTCCCTACAGGCAGCCATACCAAAACGTAAGGGCTCCACACAGATAGCAGGGTGATTTATGCATTTTAACAGATGTATATAGCCTCTATCCCAAGAGTATTGAAATAAAACCTTCAAAAATGCTAGACTCATTCCTACACTGGTGGTAGGCATATAAACTAGTAAAACTATTTTGGTCGGCAATGGCAACATCTACCAAAACTTCAGATGCACATATCCTTTGATCCTGCCTATTTCCAGGAATTTATCCTACAAAGACACTTGTACAAGTATATGTAGAATGATGTTCACTTAGCATTGTTTGAGATAAGAAATAAGAGATTCAGCCTAAAAGTCCATTAATAGAGAACTTGGGTTCACTATATTATAGTACATGGGCACAACAGAATATTATCCAGCTGTTTAAATGCATGAGAAAGAACTGCATATACCTATAAAGAAAAGTACCTAAGATATAACGTTAAGCAAAAACCCCAAATTGCAACACTTATCACACAGATACATACTTGAACATGCCTAGAGCATTTCTAGAAGAATACCAAAGAAACAGTTAAGAGAAATAATCTAGGAGGAGTCAGACTGAGGAGTCTGGGACGTGGGGGCTTTTGCATTCTATCTGATATTCTTGCATGTTATTTGATATTTTTTTAAATCATGAAATTGTATTATTTTTGTAACTAGAAAATGACATCAAAAATAATTAATAGAAAGCACACTAGCCTTAATAACATAATTTCCAGATTTTATCCTCTTTAAAACAAGTATGTGTTGAGGTGATCTTTGATGAAGAGGAATCTAAACAGAAGAACATGGCCAGTTGGAACTGGTGAGCAATAAGTAAGGTTCATATAACTATATTCTTCAAAACACATTTCTACAAAAAGGAATTTTTTTTTAAAGGAAATAATCTTGTTTTAAAATTTATTTACTTTGGGCTGCGTTGGGTCTTCGTTGCTACGTGCAGGCTTTCTCTCTAGTTGCGGCGAGAGGGGGCTACTCTTCGTTGTGGTACGTGGGCTTCTCATTGCAGTGGCTTCTCTTGTTGCAGAGCATGGGCTCTAGGCGTGCAGGCTTCGGTAGTTGTAGCACACAGGCTCAGTAGTTGTGGCTCGTGGGCTCTAGAGCGCAGGCTCAGTAGTTGTGGTGCACGGGCTTAGCTGCTCCACGGCATGTGGGATCTTCCCGGTCCAGGGCTCGAAGCCGTGTCCCCTGCATTGGCAGGCGGATTCTTAACCACTGCGCCACCAGGGGAGTCGCACAAAAAGGAATGTTTTTGCCTTTTAGATGGCATAACTGCATTAACTGTACATCCAGTAGCTGGCGCAGACTCCATCACCTCCAGGAAAACTTTTCCAGACATCAAAAATGAGCAAAAGCTCATTTCTCTTTCTATAAGACTCCCAGAGCATATTGTTGGCCAATATCCCTCAAGTTACTTAGGTATATAACCTGCTCCTCTACTAGAAAAATCTAAAGGGTAGAAACAATCTCCTATATTCATCATATAGTAGACCCTGAAAAAAGGATAAGCCAATTGAATTGAGTGGCAAGCTTATACCTTTTTTCATGAGACAGCTGCAATACATTTAAATTTTTATCTTTTAAAACAAATTTTAAAGTTACCTGGCATGATCCACTTTATGTACATTTTTCTTCATTTTAGTAGGAGAATCAATTTTTACTCCAAGGCTTCTTAGTTGCTTAAGGGTTGCATTAAGAACACAATCTTTGTCCACCGGTCCTGAATCATGGTTTTTTTTTTTAGTATGGTAAACATTCTGCATTCTGGTGCATTCGTGACTGATAATTACTGCTTTGGTGGATGGCTGCTCAGTTTCCTTGTGGGAGTTATTCAATAGGTGGTTCCCTTGACCCTGATGAAAAAAGAAAAAGGACATATTTGAAAAATCACTATTAACAGTCTTAGGAAACAAAAATGCAAATAATAGTGGTAAGTAATGCCAGAGAAGAGCAAAATATTATCCTGCTAAATTCTACAAAATATCAAATACATTTGCCAAGTTTTATGGAGTTTTTATAAAAGAAGCCCATCTTAATGAATGAATGATTTCATCAGATCCTACAGAAAACTTAGAATGTTTGTTCAGAATTTGTTCATTTTAAAACCAAAAGATTTAAAATCATTTGAGTAATATTTCAAGTATTTTTAAGGATTTATAGTAAATTCTTTATAAACAAAAGTTTAAAATCATGCCTTCATTTGAAAAATGATAATGTTTCAGAGTTATAAGTTTGATCTTTATGTTACTTTGAGAATTTGACTCCTCTCTTTTCTCGCTTTGAATGAGAATGACCTGTGATCCTATCTCTGCCTTCCTGACATTAAATCATATTTCATTCCCTTGAGCACACGGCTGCTAGCACCAGTCTAGGACCTAGCAGGCAAATAACAAATATGTGTTAACTCATGAATACTTAAGGCCCTATGACATATGTTTAATTAGCCTTCAATTATAAATGGAGAAATCAAATGTTCCAAAGTCTACAATTGGTAAGCGACAGCCACGGTCATTTGACCTTCAAGTCCCAGTTTACATTCTAGCTTTTCCAAGATGACTATTTCCTCCAACCAGAATTACCCCTTTTTATTGTGTATTGCCTTTGCTTACAGCACTTCTCAGCCTGTCCTATAGTTATTTGTTACTGGTATCCATGGGCTATTTCCCATAGGTTTTCAAAGGCAGAGACGGTCATATTCATCTGTATATTATCCACTTAGTTCATTTTCTTATACTAAGCTAAATATTCAATAAAAATCTGCTTATCTGAACTAAAGTCAGTAAATATTATCATAAATATTCTACTACTTTCCAATTTTCAAGTTTCCTGCAAACTCTCGCTTATTTTTCTGGTACTAACTTTAGTTTGAATTTGGCATAATGTCAACATATTTTTAAAATAAGACATTTTTTCCCTGGCTATCTAAGTATCTGATGACTGGCATGCTTACAATGAGTTACTGAATTTAGGTTATCACAATTTATGAAAAGCTAAAAGAAATAAGTGACATATCATTAATTTGGGGAAAAACTTTTTATATCAAGGTCCCAATCAGTTTAAGGATAGGAAAGGCTTAACTCACATATCCTAGACTAAATAACCATCTCACAAAAGATGAAATGCTTTACATTTTCTTACCAACACATCCTGGAATAGTTTCTGGTTATCAGATGGTTGATGAGGCAAGGGTTGCATTACTTGCTCAGTTTTGGGTTCCCCTGATGTTACAGAGCTATTAGTGGCACCCTCTGTTGGTCCACTTTGGAAGCACATGCTTACACTCTCCGCCAGCAGAGGATTTGGAAAGAATACAGGCACATCAGGTTCTTTTTCCACAAGTGGAGAAGAGCTGCTTGAAAGGACATACATATATAAAGTAAGTGTTAGTTATCAAGGTATCTTTAATGTATATTTGAAGTGCAGTAACTTTGGGAGAACGGGGTAAGACTCGGCAGCATTCTGGTTTGTACCGTCAGCTCTTAGTGGTACTAGATAAGCATTTCATCTTGATTGGCTGTATATAAATGGTTAAGATGGTAAATTCTATGTTATTTTGTTTTACAACAACAACAAAAAAACAAGCAAAAACCTTAAAAGGTTTATTAAAACAAACACAATTCCTTATACTGTCAGTCAAAGCTCTCTGAAATTTGGTAGTCAACTTGGCTTTTCAGCCAATCTCTTTCAATGCCTGTTTTATTTTATATTCTGAACAAACTGGATTACTAACAGTACTCTGAATTCTGCCCATAAATTTTGTCTACAACAGAACAGTTCTCAATCTTGGCTACAAATCAATATCACTTGTAAAGTTTTAAAAAATACAACTGTTTGGACTTCTCCCTTCAGAGATTCTGAATTGGTGAAGGGTCCAAATTTACCTGTATTTTCAAGCGCCACTGAGCCAAGACTTACTGTTCTAATGCCTTTAAATTGGCACACTCTCATCAAAATCCTATCTACTGCTTGAGGGACATTTTAAAACTTTGCTTCCTCTATGATGTTCTAAAACCTTAACTGGATATGTCCTCTTGCTTCTTTCAACCCCCATTAGCACTTCCTTTTATCTCTTAGGTCACATATATTCTCATTTATAATATAGTTTGTTCATTGTGTCTGGGGCAAATTTCTTAATCTCTCTGGGCCTCAGTTTCCTCATTCATCAAATGCGAAAAATGATATCCACCTCCCTGAGTTGAAAAACATGAGACAGGATTAAAGGAGATACAAAGTACCTAGCATAGTACCAGATAAACATAGTGGGTGCTCCATAACTGCTAGTTCTCTTCATCTCCTGCTGCTATCCCCTTGCTTCCTAAATATCACATTGAACCTTTATCTTCAACCATGTTAACTAATTTCACTTTAGTGAAAATACCAAAACTCAAATGTAGAAGCAGAAATCCAGCCTTTAGAGATTTTATGGCTTTTTGGGAAAGTACTTGTACTGAGCAGGATTTTTATCATGCAAACATTTGCAAAAGCACTTTATAAGGAGAGTCCATGTCAGTTACTGAGTTTGCCTTATTCTACCTTTAGCTAAATGATGACAATAATTAGGTACTAATTCTGGTACTATTCTATGTGTTTTAAATACATCAACTCATCTAATCTTTACAATGCTGATAGGTACTACTTTCACCGTCTCCATTTATAGACAGGAAAACAGAGTCATCTAGACATTATGAGACCTGCCCATGGTCACACTGCTGTGATTCAAATCCAGGCAGTTTGGCACCATGCTCTTAATCACTCTACTATATTGCATTTTCAAGAATTTAAAAATATGTGTCTTGGTGTCTAACCTACCAAACAAAAATAAAAGCTAAAAAAGAAGACAAGAACCAAAACATTAAAGATTTCAAATTAAAAAAAATTGTTTAAAGATGATTCTAATATGGCAAGTATTAGTAGGTATGTCCAAAGCACGACTTCTTAAAAAAAAAAAGCAAGCTTGTGTCAAAAGAAATATCATCTACCACTCTCCCCTGGGAAAAAGCAACCAATTATCATATATGCTGCAAGCCAAAAAATTTATCTTTCACAAACTGCTTTAACATTAGACTGATTCAGCAAGACATCCAAAGAGGGCAGGGAACCCAGGTGGCCAGGTGCCATGTATGAATACTTAGCACTGGGAACCACAGCATGAATCAGACCAGATGTTTGGGAAGAATCTCCTAAAGAAGCACCCAAACCACCATATACCACACTGGAGATACTATTTAATCCAAGTCATATATTAAGCTGAACAAAAATCAGATTTACATCTGTTATATGTTGGAATCAACAGAGTTAGTTAATTGCCCTGAAAAAGCAATTAACTGCATTCTATCAATGAACTCAGATCTGTTTCTGAAGTTAAAAACCAAAATGGCTTGGAGATTTTTTTTTTTTTTGATGTGGATCATTTTTAAAGTCTTTGTTGAATTTGTTACAACATTGCTCCTGTTTTATGTTTTGTTTTTTTGTCCAAGAGGCATGTGGGCTCTTAGCTCCCCAACCAGGGATCAAACCCACACTCCCTATATTGGAAGGCAAAGTCTTAACAAGTGGACTGTCAGGGAAGTCCCTGGATTGGAGACTTTTTAAAGTTCTGACTTAAAAACTATTTCAGGGGTAAAACCTCCTAATTCCTGATAGTCTACAGTTTACAGAAGTTAGGGAGAATAAATAAGGATAACCACAGTTCATGCCTCTTTGTTCTCAGTTTCTATAATTATTCCAAATAAAATGTGGACTTATTTTGGGGCTCACCCCAAATTGCTCTTCCTATCACTGAACGTTTATGAAGGAGCTAACATGGGGAACCAGACACTGGGTCAAGTCCTAAAGATACAGAAATGAGTAGGATCCCTATCCTGTAGGAATTCAGTCTAGTCGGGGAGACACATATACAGATCTTTTTAATACACTTGTGGTACATACTATGAGTACTTAATTGAATTGTAAGGTTAAGACATATACTCTACTGAGCAAAGCAGATAAATATTTCTAGTTTTCTGGAGGGGTGTATTTATTGTTTTAATCATTATTGTAACCAGAATAATTTAAAATGTCAAATATTATCAAAAGGCTTATAATTTTAAAAAGTAATCAACGGCCTGCCCCATGCCACCCCCACCACTGAATTCACCTCTTTTAAAACTGTTTCATGTGATATATTACCCTGTAGTGTTTTAACTTACATTATTGCACTACCTTTAACATTTATGCTACACCTGATCCCTTCCACCACAGTCAATTCCGAGGCACCTTCACCTCACTTGGTCTTTAGTCTATTAACGAGTCTCCCTACTTCCACTCTTAATCCTCATCAGTTCACTTGCCACAAAACAGCTAGAATGGCCTTTAAAAAAAGAAAATCAGATCATACCAGCCCATCATTTAAAATCCTCCCTGGTTCTAATGAACACAAAATAAATTCAGAACTCCTTTTTACAACCTACAAAGCCCTACATAATTTGGTTCCTGCCTGTTATCTCTGACCATATTTCCTGTGCTCTCTCAGTCACTAAGTTCAGCCACAATGGCTTTCCTGCTTGTTTCTGGAACTCTCAAGCTCACGCACACCTCAGGGTCTACACTTGCCATTTCCTCCACCTGGAACACTCTTTGCCAGATATTGTCATGGTTGGCTTCTTCTCATCATTCAAGCCACTGCTCAAATGTTACCCCCTCAGGGAAGGCTTCTTTCACCACCCTACTTAATAATGCCTCCTCACTCCCATGCCACTATCCCAGTTACACTCCACTTGGTCACCCTGGTTTATTTTCTTCAGGCAGTTGTCATTATATGAAATTATATGATTTCCTGCCGATGTGGTTACTGTTTGTCTCTACAACTCATGGAAATTCCATGATGTCAGGAGCTTTGTCTGACCTACTGCTCAATCTCTAGGGCCTAGTTCTGTGGCAGCACATACCAGAAACTCAAAGAATATTTGTTGAATTTATTTCCAAATTTGCTAAGGATCTAAATTACTTCACAATCCTTATCTTTTTTTAATGAAAATTTCATAATGAAAAATTTCAGACACAAGAGGGAATAGTTTAACAAATCACTATGTACCATCACTTTTTAAAATTACCTACTCAGTCTACCTTACTTCAACTATACCCCTAGCCATTTCATCCCCACCAGCTTATTCTGAAGTATATCTCAGGTAACAGGTTGTATCTCTCAGAAATAAAGACTTAGCTATACATATATAATTGCAATATGGTAAATCTTTAAAAATTTACAAAATTCAGGACCCCAGCTCCAACTGGGATCTAGTGTTATCAGAATCTCTACAGTGAGGCCTGAGCATACATATTTTTGAAATTTTCTTCAAATGTTCTGATTCAGCCAGACTGTTTTACACATCCAGTGAGCGACATCTGGGAATGGTTCTAGAAGGCTCAGAATTATCTGTTACAGGGAATTCCCTGACGGTCCAGTGGTTAGGACTCCTCGATTCCACTGAAGGGGGCACAGGTTCAATCCCTGGTCAGGGAACTAAGATCCCGCATGCCACGCAATGCGGCCAAAAAAGAAAATTCAAAAAAAAGAGAAAACAATTGTCTGTTACATAGGAATCACATTAGGAAAGACACCAATGAAAATACTTTTAGAAAACAAACAGTTTCTGAGTTAGAGTACCAGAAGAATATTAGAATTTAAAAAGAAAAAAAGAGGTAAGATGAATACTGAATCAAAGAGATCTTACTTGGATATAGAAAGTTGCTGATTAAATTCTTCCACAGCAATGTTGCTCTCTTCAAAACTGGGAATATCAACAGCTTTTAATGAAGATGCACTACCAGGAGTACTTGTGACTTCATTATTAATATCGACAGAAAAATTCATGTCCTCACTGGAAATCTTGGTATCATCTTGTCTCAGCTGAGATTCAGGCTCTTGATCATCACCTGCCGCATTCCAAAACAAGCTGGCACCTAGACGTTAGATGATTTAACAGATACTGAAACAAACATTCACTTATAAAAATAATTCTCTGACAAACCTTTGTTAAGTAACACTAGCTATATTAGTTTAACACAATTACCCAGAACTGTTTTCAGATTATATTTTCTCAGAAATGCCATGAAGAGGTAAGTGAAAGGTGAAAAGAGAGAAAACTGGGGTACAAAGGGAAAGAGGACATTCTGGGCCCTACCTCTTCAAGAGGTGTGGCTCTCAAATGATGTGTTTTACCTATCAAGGTTCTAAATATGATTTGGGGTGTATATGTGTTTTGAAAACTGCTGTTCTGAAAAACAGGAGAAAATATATAAAATGCAAATCCCTAGGCTCTCTGATTTTGATTCTTAAATACAATATTTATGATGCTATATTAGAGATGTATCAGACATACATAATATCAGGCGAGTATTTAAAAATCAAATGTCGGGACTTCCCTGGTGGCGCAGTGGTTAAGAATCCACCTGCCAACGTAGGGGACACGGGTTTAAGCCTTGGTCCGGGAAGATCCCACATGCTGCGGAGCAACTAAGCCTGTGCGCCACAACTACTGATCCTGCGTGCCACAACTACTGAAGCTCGCGCGCCTAGAGCCCGTGCTCCACAACAAGAGAAACCACCGCAACGAGAAGCCTGCACACCGCAATGAAGAGTAGCCCCCACTCGCCGAAGCTAGAGAAAGCCCGCGTGCTGCAACAAAGACCCAACACAGCCAAAAATAAATTTAAAAAAAAAAAGGCCTTCTATTTTGCTTACCAAATGAAGTAGACATGGCTTTGTGAAATATGCAGTAAAGCCTCTCCATGACACAGTAATGTGTAGAGTACCAGACAACTCAGAACCCTGTGTTTCCCCACTGAGCCCTATTTTCTCTACCATCTGTTCTGCCATCTCTCAATTCCACCAAGATTCTACATTCCCTTCAAAGCCCAGAATCAATAACACTGCATAGATGAAACCTTCCCTGATCCCTCAAACCACAGATGACTTCTCTCATTAGAACTGGGGGTTCATCTTGAGAAAGCAGCAAAAACAAACAATATATTATGTTATATGGTTTCCAATCTGTTTTCAGGTATAGTTTTCAGAAAGAGTAAAATTACACAAAGACTTAAGTTATACTCTCATCACCTTGGTTTTGACATTATGTGTACCATGTACAAATTTAAAAAATGAAATTACCTGTGCTTACAGCAATGCTTACACTTTTTCTCATGTGCAAAGCAGGGGGAGATTGTGCTTCCATGGAAACCAACTCCATTTGTCTGGCAGCTTGCACTGTGTCTTCGACAGTGGTTGTCTTAGGGGAACAGGGCTGCAGAGACTGTGCTTCCAACAAACGCTGAATCTGTATCAATTAAAAACATACTTTACACTGACAGTGAAGTAATCAACCAAACTGGCATAAGAGTTTAAAAATGAATTACAAAGTGCCCCCGTTATAAATAACTGACTTTTAACTATATTTTCTCACATTTCAACTACATTGTACCATAAAACTTAATCAATGTCGAAAATCATTGTCATTAGTTATTAAGAACTTAAGTGGGCTATCTATAAATTTAAAAATAAAAACATACAGGTGTTTAGATTAGCATTCATAAATTGACACTCACATAGAAAAGCCTTAATGTTAACACTTCAAACATTTTATTCCTATTTCACTTACAAACCAAAAGTAAGATAGGAGGCATACTCTAACTCCATATACCAAATTTGAACAATTTTTTACACAAGATTCATCTTATAAAAGCTAACCAGAATTGCCCGCATTTGGTCATGCTGAAACTAGAAATATTAATAACAGTCTCTAACACTGAGTGCTTCCTGTTTACAAGACACTACAATAAGAGCTCTTATGTATGATTTTTACAATGACTCCATGAAGAATGTACCACTATTAAGCACACTTTACACAGAAAAAAACTTGAGGCACTAAAAATAAAGTTACTTGCCCAGATCACATAACTAACAAGTAGCAAAGCTGAAGTTCAAACACCAAAAGCTTCCCCTCCTCCTTTTAAAATTGAGATGTGATTCACATACAATAAAACTTATCCCTTTGAAGTATACAATTCCATGGTTTTTAGGATATTCACAAAGTCTGCATCCATCACCACCATCTAACTCTACAATATTTTCATCAATCCCCGAAAAATCTCTGTACCCATTAGCTGTCACTCTCCATGGCCCCAGAACCTAGCCTTTGGCAGCAACTAATCTACTTTCTGTCTCTGTAGATTTGCCTATTCTGGACATTTGATATAAATGAAACCAAACAATATGTGGCCTTACATCTTGCTTCTTTCACTTAGCATAACGTTTTCAAAGTTCATCTGTGCTGTAGTACCTATCAGTACTTCATTCCTTTTGATGACTGAAATATTCCATTGTATAGATAATGTCACACTGTGTTCATCTATTCATCAGTTGATAGACTTTGGATTATTTCATCCTTGGCTATTATAAATAATGTTGCTATGAACATGTGTATACAAGTTTTTGTGTGAACATATTTTTTCATTTCCCCTGGATATACACCTAGGAGTGGAAAAGCCTCCCTTTTTAAACACTGTAATTTTCTATTTCCCTGTAAGTTATACTGTTGTGTTCAACTCATTAACTTTAGTAGATTAACTTTATTAATATAGGAAAATAAGTATTATCAATAATTGTTGAGATCAATAGAAATACGACCTGCATTAATAATACAAAGTGGCATATGTACTTATAGTGGTTTGGAGCATGGGCTTTAGTGTCATGAGGATATAAGTTTAAATCCTACTCTGCTACCGTTTGGAAAAGCTATTTAGCTACTATGAGCTTCAACATTACCTAAAACTAAGGTTGTTGTGAGGACTAAGAGATAAACAAAATAACTGTAATTTGTTGAGTGTTTACTATAGCCTCATCCTACAGTAAGCACTTTATCTAGACTGACAGGTGTGTGTGTGTGTGTGAATATATATACATATACATATAAATTCATTTAACCATCAAATCTACATATAATACCAATCACTGCCCTCAATTTACAGCTGAGAAAAGTGAGGTTTAGAAAGACTGCCTAGGAAGTACTCGATAAGAGATTTATTATAAAGCTATAGAGATTAAACTGAATGGTAATAGTGCTGGAATAGACAGGCAGATCAATGGGGAACACAGTACAGAAACAGATACAAACACATGATACTTTAATTATACAATAAAAAATGCATTTCTAAATCACTAACAAAAAGATATATTATTCAGTAAATATATGGAGTCAGTCATCTAAGGATTAAAAATAAAAAAATCTTTTATCTCATATACCAAAATAAAGCAACAAATATAATCCTGGGGGCGTGGTGGTAATGAAGACTAAATTTTTTATGATCTTAAAGGGAAGAGGCTCTTCTAAACATAATACAAAACCCAAAAAGAAAATGACTGATAAATCTAATTATGTCTAAGCTGGAATATTCTGTACAAATGATTAAAACACAAAACACTTAAGACAAACTGTAAGAAATACCACATACAGATGATAAAGAACCAATTTCCTTAATATACAATAAGCTCTTATAAATTGATTAGAAAAGAACTTAATAGAAAAATGGGTAAATAGCAGAGACTTTATAGAAAGAAAATACAAATGGCCAATAAACAATAAAATGATCACTCATAATAATACAATGCAAATCAAACATTTCTATTAATAAAGACTGATAACAATTTAAGAGTAGATATGTCCAGTATTAGAGACATGGGAAAAATTTTCAAGTATTAAATTGGTATAGCCTTTCTGGTGGCCTTTTTCACTCATTCAAGTTACAAAATATGTATTAAACAACTGTTTTTTTTTTTTTTTTTTTTTTTTTTGCAGTACGCGGGCCTCTCACTGTTGTGGCCTCTCCCATTGCGGAGCACAGGCTCTGGATATGCAGGCTCAGCGGCCATTGCTCACGGGCCTAGCCGCTCTGCGGCATGTGGGATCTTCCCGGATCGGGGCATGAACCCGTGTCCCCTGCATCGGCAGGTGGACTCTCAACCACTGCGCCACCAGGGAAGCCCTGAACAACTGTTTTAAGTGAAGTATTATTCAAGGTGCTAAAGAATACAGTGATGAAGCTCCCTGCCTAGAGCTCCCTAGAGACAAAAAACTAAAACATGTAATTAAGGCCTGACTGAATGATGAGAAAGAGCTAGCCATTAGTAGAATTAGAAGAATGTTTCAGGCAAAGGGGACTAGAAGCTTAAGCACATAAAGTGGAAAGATGTTTGTGTTTTTGAAGAACAAAAAGCATACCACTGCAGCTGAAGTGTAGTCAACATGGAAGACAGTGGCAAGAGATGAGTGAGGAGAGGGAGACAGAAGATGAACCCAAAGGATTTTGAGGGTCAAGGTAAGAAATTTTGATTTTATTTTAATTGCAATGGAAAACCATTGTGTTTTAAGCAGGATCCCTATGATCTGACTTGGGCTTTTAAAAAGATGGCTCTCATGTTTCCAACTGCAGGAAAACATGAGGGAACAGTACTGGAAGCAGCATGTATGGAGAAGAGAAAATGATGGTTTGAATTAGGGTGGTAGCAGGAAAGATGGTAAAGAATAGTTAAGTTCAGGATACAGCTAGAAAAGTAAAAGCCTTGGTTTTTATGCATAGGATTTTGGCCTGAGCAGCAGGATGAGAAGTGATGTCATTAACTGAGATAGTAACGATAATGAAAATAATAATAATAGTTAACATTTACTGAGCACTATATGCCAGGCACTATTCTTGGCCCCTACCTAGTAACTCATTCAGCCCTTAGAACTCCATACACTTATGTATATTCCTCTTTTGTGGATGAGAAAACTTAAGTCAGACACATAAAGTAACTTGCCCAAGATTGTATAACTTACGTCACACCAAAATTGGATTAGAACCCAAGGAGTCCACTCTCTTTAACCACTACACCAAAATAAGACTTTGAATATTAGAAGAGGAGCAAGTTTGGGTACCTTTGAACATTTAAATGTGTGTTCCCTTTGACTTCAAAATTTTACTTCTAGAGATCTATGCCACAGTGGTACATGCATATATACAGAAGATACAAGTATAAGGGTGTTCACTGCTGCACTGTTTACAAAAGCAGAAACTTCAAACTGCTGAAATAATTGATAAGAGACCAATTAGACAATTTCTTGTACATAACAAGGGAATCCTATGCAGAATAAGACAGTTCTATAGAAACGTATATAGAAAATGTTATGATACTCTCAAAAAATTTAAATAGGGACTTCCCTGGCAGTCCAGTGGTTAAGAAGACTTTGCCTTCCAATGTAGGGGGTGCAGGTTTGATCCCTGGTCGGGGAGCTAAGATTCCACATGCCTCGTGGCCAAAAAACCAAAACATAAAACAGAAGCAATACTGTAAGAAATTCAATAAAGACTTTAAAAATTGTCCACATCAAAAACATCTTAAAAAAAAAAGTTTAAAAAGAAAGTTAAATAAGATGTTACCTTAAAAAAGTTTTAAAAAATATGTTAGCAAAATACTATGTGAATTTATTATAGAAGCATTTTCTACATCATCTTTTGTGTTCTCCAAGTATGACTCATAATCTACTCCAGAGCCAGTAGTCTATAATTTACATTTTAAGTATATAAATCCCAAGTACTAAGATTTCTAAATAGCTTAGAAGACCTTTTTAGCCGCTATTATCTTTTTTCAAAAAACAGGATCAAGGGCTTCCCTGGTGGCGCAGTGGTTGAGAGTCCGCCTGCCGATGCAGGGGACGTGGGTTCGTGCCCCGGTCCGGGAAGATCCCACATGCCGCGGAGCGGCTGGGCCCGTGAGCCATGGCCGCTGAGCCTGTGCGTCGAGAACCTGTGCTCCGCAACGGGAGAGGCCACAACAGTGAGAGGCCCGCATACCGCAAAAAAAAAAGACCAGAAAGAAAGAAAAATTTCTTTTCAATGTGAAATATTTAGCCACATTAAAAATTCTGCCAAATGTTTATAATCTTTTGTTACATTTTACAATTTCAGAGGATATACCTGGGTTCAAAAAAACAGCAAAGCTGAATTTTTCTTGGGTGTCTTATCTAAAGCATTTTAAAGCAGAATTTGAAAAATGTCATTATCTTGTTTTTGCAAAATGCGAACACTATGACCCCAATTTTATAAAAGACTTTTAAAAAAAAAATCACACATGTATATATGTCCATTTTACATATATTAGTATAGTTATAGGGTCATGGAAAAAACTATGAAAGTATCTACTTCAGGTTGTTTCCACTGGTACCACGGGGAAAGGAAGGAGTGGGGGGTTTGTGGTAGGTATGTGGAAGAAGGGTGTCAGTTAGCAAAGAAAGAAAAAGACACAATACAATAAAGACTACACTGTGCAAGGATATAATTAAAAGACTAAGAACTTTGTCATAAAGGCCTGAAGAAAGGAAGCATTTCAGAATAAAATGAGTAGAACAAGCCTAGTATAGATACACAGAGGCGGCACTACATGTACTCTGTAAGGGTACACTGGCTAAAGGTTAGTTTACACACTATAGGGTTGACAAACTACAGAGTATCAGAACCTACTGTGCAGGCTTTATATTTAGTTGTATATAGAGTTTAGTAAATTATACAGACTTCTCATTAGAGGCAAAAAGTGAAAGAAAAATACAATTATGTTGTAGGTTAGGATATGCACAAGACAGAGAAGAGAGGACTTGCTTTCTAGGCCTAGTTCTACTCCTAACTAGCAATGTGTCATTGGGTAAATTATTTTTTCTCTCTAATCCTCATTTTACTTACCTGTAAAACAGGGACGAGAATTCAGTTTCCAAGGTCTCTTCTAGTTCTGACATTCTACAATTCTACTCCATAAACTATAATTACTGAAGAGTTGCCAGTTATTTTTTCAAAACCCTATTAATACCAAGAATTTAACAGAAGAAAGCTAGCAAACCTGTGCCTGAAGTAGTCGCAGCTGTCTGTCTTGCTCTGTGACGAACCTATACGCATCCGGAGATAGTCCCATCATTCCATTATCTGACCCAGTCTTGGGGGTGTGCACGCATACTGCACAAGGCCATGGGTTACATGAGTCCACGTGTGGAGGTAGTCTTGCCACAGGCGATGGTTCTACATTGCTGTGGGAAGAACAACCCCCCATGTTTCCCTGAGGTCTCAAGGCTACAGGACTACTTGAGGAACAGAATGCATTATACTGAGCTGGACATCCACTTGGATGAAATAATGAATGTTTTTGAAGGGCTTCAGACTGGAGGTCTTGAGTGGATCCTACTGTATTCATTCCTTGCCAAGAATTTATTGGACTATATTGAATACAGCCATGATGCTGAAAACAATTGCAAACATTTGTGGAATAGTAAGATGGTGGTGGGGGAGTAGGTATCTGAAATTCCATTGGTCTTCCTGAATTATGGGGTGAAAAAACAAAATTGTGTGGGTGGGACTGTGGGGCAAAGGAAGACTGCCTGGAATTAAATGTGGAGGATCTTACAGGATACTCTTCTTTGTGTACATTTCCAGCAGAAACTGTTTGAAGCTTTTCAGATGCCTCAGGAGACGGTCCATTAAAAGAAGATGGTGTAACACTGCTCCTGATATGGGGGTTGTTCCCTTTCTTACAGGTAGATGGCCGTCTTACTTTGCAGTGTCTCAAAGGAGCAGTGTCCTGGTTTAATTGATTTGGTAGCCCTCTCACGGAAGGCTCTCCAGCTTCAACTTCTGGGCTGTGTTTCTCATCATAAAGCTGCGGTTGCAATGGCTCAAAGTGTTCAGAATGGTTAATCAACAAAGGAGGATTTTCATTATTCACCATTTCCAATGGGTTAGGCACAGGGTTTGATTCTATGAAGTTGCCATCCAATACAAGTGAAAGTTCAGGAACTGATGGCTGGATCTTAGAAACCTGTAAGTGGGAAAGAAATTAAAGAGGAAAAAGTACCTTTTAGGATAATGATATATGCTTCATTTTCCTTTGATTAGTATTTTCCAAATTACATCCAGTTATTTATTAAAAAGTGTTTATTCTTTATTTAGACAGTTAACAAATATTTTCTGGGCATCTATGTGCTAGTACTAGAAATGCAACTGTGAACAAAATAAATAAGGTCCTTGCCCTCACAAACTTATTTAACAATGAAACTCCTTTCCCTGGAACACTGATTAATGTTGCTTAGATCACAGAACACAATATGGGAAACTATGTTATAACAGATCTCTTTTTACCCTCTCTGAAAAAAAAATTATCAGACCTGATGCTTCAACACATCTAGTAAAGAATAATGTTTCTGCATCTTAAATAAGGGTCTTCCAATAAGTATTCAGAATATTCTACTAAGTGAAATTATTCACTGCTATTCTTTTTACTGATATCAACTAAAAGAGTTGGAAGAGAGCCAAAAAGAATAAACAAAATACTAGCTGTGGCGAATTTGGTTATAATTTAATATTAATTTTAAAAAGCCTTTCTCATTCCTTTTTCTTCTAATAAGTAATTAAGACACAACAATTCTAAAATAACCCACTAGTTGGCCTCAATAAAAAAATTATGGCAGGTTATTAGCAATCTCCAAAAGGAAATAGAATGTTTTCTCAGAATATGGTAATAAGAAACGATGTTGAGCTCTGGTTAATGTACAGAATGTTGTGTCTATATGGGTTAAAAGCACCAGATTCTGAAACTAAACCTCCTAAATCACTAGGTTTACCAAATCCCAAACTTCCTGAATTCCAGCTTTACTACTTAATAGTTATATAATCCTAGGCAGGTAACTTAACCAATCTGTTCCTCAGTTTTCTCTGGGAATAATAATTATATATACTTATTACAATATGTGTACATATTCATATATATTATTACATATAATAATTATATGTACCTGTGAGGAATATATATATATCTCTTTATATATAGTCAAAGCCATATACATATAGATAGCTATAGATATCTTAGAATGAACTTAAGGAAGTTTTAGGTAATATTATTGAGTGCTTTAACATGAAGAGACTTTTAGGTTTCTAATCACAAAGGTGAGTTCTAAGATCAGTGATACCTTCTGACTCACTGGATGAGGACTAGGAATTGGTCTTGGAGAAACATCTTCATCTTCAACACCAGAGTCATGATCACTTATTGGCATTTTCCCTGGAGGTAACTTTTGAGAAGACCTAAAGAACAGAGGGGAGAAAATATAAATCTTCAGTAATTTAGTTTTCATTTGTTCTTTCTTTCTGAAGCTCAATAAAGTCCTTTAATAAGCCACAATAGTATCTGGATCATTTAATTTAGTATCTGACAACCAAAAATTATTTTATTTTTTCAGGCCAGTGCCAGATGATCAGGAAAGCTGAGCCAGTCAGACTCATGCTTAATAATCTACCCTCTTCTCCTGATCATGGCAAGTTTAACCCAGTTATTCTTTTTTTTTAATTTATTTTTAATTGAAGTATAGTTGAATTACAATGTTGTTAATTACTGCTGTACATCAAAGTGACTCAGTTATCTATCTATCTATCTATCTATACACACACACACACACACACACACACACACACACACACACACGCACGTGCGGGCACACATACATTCTTTTCCATATTCTTTTCCATTATAGTTTATCACAGGATACTGAATGTATTTCCCTGTGCTATACACAGTAGGATCTTGTTGTTTATCCATTCTATATATACCAGTTTGCACTGATAATCCCAAACTCCTAACCCAAACTTCTCCCGCCCCCCTCCCCCTTGGCAACAAGAAGTCTGTTCTCTACGTCCCTGATTTTGCTTCTGTTTCACAGATAGGTTCATTTGTGTCATATTTTAGACTCCACATATAAGTGGCATCATACGGTATTTGTCTTTCTCTTTCTGACTTACTTCACTTAGTATGATTATCTCTAGTTGCATCCATAACCCAGATAATCTTAATGTCATAATAAAGCAATAGTTACTGAGCATTTTCTGATTAATCACTTAGGGGAGTATAGAAATTAATAAGATACAGAGCTTGCCATCAAAAATTTATTATCTGATAAGAGAAATGTATACTCACTGTATTAAACATACTGCATTAAACACTGTGTTAGAAAGAAAAATCAAGTAAGGAATTACATTTTCTATGTACTTATATCTGTGATGGTAAAAAACTCTGAGACATTAATTGAAATACCTCCTTCCATTTAGTCAGTTGAAGTTATTGTGTCACAGGTGCCATGTCCCAGTAGAACATAGAAAAATTTTAAGTGCTGGTACTGAGTTTCAAAAGCTGAAATTAGAGTTTAAGACTAAAATTTGAAAGACTATACACATCCAGTTTTTTTCCATCCTAAACTAAATAAAATCTCAGTAGATGAGGTAAGGAAGACAAAAGAAAAGCCAGAAGGAAGCTAAGAGAGCTTAGACATCAATGGAACTCCTAAGAAAGGGTCCTGTCTCCTTAGCAGGAGAACAACAGAAACCCCCAAGTAGATATGGAAGATTTGACAGCAGAATAGACCTTAGTCCCAAACCCTGATAGTCTGTAGAGGCAAACACAGAGTTCTTTCTGTGCCAAGGTGCTGCAATGAAACAATCTCACAAAGCTCTCCTCCCACACCCAAGAAGGACATGGAGAATACAGAATGATATTCCATATGCCTCAGTGCAGCATGGGCATGACCCAGAGAGCCAGTGACCTGAATAGGGTAAGGAGGTCGCAGCAGGATCTTGCACAAACCAACTGCCAAAAACCAGATGCAAATGAAAACACCTCAGGGACTTCCCTGGTGGCGCAGTGGTAAGACTCCACACTCCCAATGCAGGGGGCCTGGGTTCGATCCCTGGTCAGGGAACTAGATCCCACATATATGCCTCAACTAAGGAGCCAGCAAGCGGCAACTATAGAGCCCGCAAGCCAGAACTAAGGAGTCTGCCTGCTGCAACTAAGACCTGGTGCAACCAAAGAAAGAAAGAAAGAAAGAAAAAGAAAGAAAGAAAGAAAGAAAACACCTCAGCAGATGGCTGAGTGGTGTGGATGGATGATAATCATGTCACCCCACATCACCAGTAGTGGCAGAGCATTAGTCCCCTCTAAATTACATATAATCTCAGAAGAAACAGAATAAACAGACCTTGAATTAACTGAAATTTGGCTTCTATAACTGAGCAAAATGAATAGGGGCTCAAAATAGAAATTAATTTCAATTACTTTTTTTTTTGGCTGTGGCACCGCGCGGCTTGTGGGATCTTAGTTCTCCAACCAGGGATCAAACCCAGGCCCCAGCAGTGAAAGCACGCTGTCCTAACCACTGGACCACCAGGGAATTCCCTCAATTACTTTTAAAAAGAAAAAAAGTAGGGGACTTCTCTGGTGGTCGACTGGTTAAGACTCTGCACTTCCAATGCTGGGGAATCGGGCTCGATCCCTGGTTGGGGAACTAAGATCCCACATGCTGCACCAAAAAAGAGAAAAGAATAAAAACAAAAAAAGTTACATTTTTGGTACACCTGAGTTTGTGGCAAGGAATTAATATTTGCTACATATTTACTTATGATAAACATATACAAATATACACATAGATACACACATATAAAATTTCCCAACGCTGAGCAATAAAATCCATTTCTGAGGGACTTCCCTGGCCATCCAGTGGTTAAGACTGTGCTTTCACTATAAGGGGTGCAGGTTCAATCCCTGGTCAGGGAACTAAGATCCCACATGCTGCGTGGCACAGCCAAAAAAACACAAAAAACAAAAAATATTCATTTCTGAGCTTTTTTAGCACCCAAGACAAAAAGAAAAAACTTAATGTTGTATAATTTTAATACCAGTTATCTAGGTAAGATAAACATTTTATTAAAATTAAAATCTAAAAATAAGTGATCCTTGGGGCTTCTCTGGTGGTGCAGTGGTTGAGAGTCCGCCTGCCGATGCAGGGGACACGGGTTCGTGCCCCGGTCCGGGAAGATCCCACATGCCGTGGAGCGGCTGGGTCCGGGAGCCATGGCCGCTGAACCTGCGTGTCCGGAGGCTGTGCTCCGCAAAGGGAGTGGTCACAACAGTGAGAGGCCCGTGTACCGCAAAAAAAAAAAAAAAAAAAAAAAAAAAAAAAAAAAAAAGAGTAAAAATAACTGATCCTCATCAAAGCTTTGGTCAGAGTTGAAAATAGACACGGCCAGACTTCCCTGGTGGTGCAGTGGTTAAGAATCCACCTGCCAATGCAGGGGACACAGGTTCGAGCCCTGGTCCCAGAAGATCCCACATGCCGCGGAGCAACTAAGCCTGTGCACCACAACTACTAAGCCTGCGCTCTAGAGCCCAAGAGCCACAACTACTGAGTCCATGTGCTACAACTACTGAAGCCTGTGGACCTAGAGCCTGTGCTTGGCCACAACAGAAGCCACCGCAATGAAGAGCAACCCCCGCTCGCTGCAACTAGAGAAAGCCCATGCGCAGCAACGAAGACTCAATGCAGCCAAACGTAAATAAGTAAATTAATAAATTAATTAATAAATAAAAAAAGAAAATAGACACGGTTTTTCAACAATGTTAAAGAAATTCCAAGTGCCCCCTTAATTTGGCTTTTTCTTCCATAAACATTCAATAAAATCTTGAATAAAACCTTAAACCTTAAGACAATGAAGGTGGTCCTGCAAGTCTGTAAGAATATAGTTTTCTGCTGATCTAACCCGCTTCAAGAATAACTTAAGGGCTTCCCTGGTGGCGCAGTGGTTGAGAATCTGCCTGCTAATGCAGGGGACACGGGTTCGAGCCCTGGTCTGGGAGGATTCCACATGCCGCAGAGCAACTAGGCCCGTGAGCCACAACTACTGAGTCTGGAGCCTGTGCTCCGCAACAAGAGAGGCTGCGATAGTGAGAGGTCCACGCACCGCGATGAAGAGTGGCCCCCACTTGCCGCAACTAGAGAAAGCCCTCGCAGAGAAACGAAGACCCAACACAGCAAAAATAAATAAATAAACTCCTCAACATCTTCTTAAAAAAAAGAAAAAAAAAGAACAACTTAAAATGCCCAAAGATAGCGTATACCTCAGACATCTTTCTAATCCCCAGAACCTGTGAATATGTTAGTGTAAAAGGAAAAAGGGAGTTTGCAGATATGATTAAGTATCTTGAGATGTGGAGGCTCAATGTAATCACAATGGTCCTTATAAGATGGAGGCAAGATGGTCAGGCAGAGATGGAGATATGAGGAGGATAGAAGAAGTCAGAGAGAGATTTGAAGATGCTATGCTGCTAGCTTTGAAGATGGAGTAAGACAAGGAATGCAGGTGGCCTCTAGAAGCTGGAAAAGGGAATATGGATTCACCACTAAAGCTTCCAAAAGGAATGCAGCCCTACCATCACTTTGATTTTAGCCCCAAAGATCCATTTTGGACTCCTGACCCCCAGAACTAGAAGATAATAACTTTGTATTGTTTGAAGTCACTTAAGTTTGTGGTACTTTGTTAGAACAGCAATAGGAAACCAATATGGATATAGTCATAATTCCCATTTTACAGATGGGATAGTGATGTTTACAACCAAGACTTGAACACATATATGTCTTATACCATAACCTGAACTCACAACTATTATGTTATGTAGCCTCTATAAATAGTTGGCATAGCTGGCACTTATTTTAAAACTGTATCATAGTTAACTTCCACCTACAGAATCAAGTGTTAAGGACAGATGAATGAATGCTATTTAAAAAAGGTCAAGGGGCTTCCCTGCTGGCGCAGTGGTTGAGAGTCCGCCTGCCAATGCGGGGGACACGGGTTCGTGCCCTGGTCCGGGAGGATCCCACATGCCGCGGAGCGGCTGGGCCCGTGAGCCATGGCCACTGAGCCTGCGCGTCCGGAACCTGTGCTCCGCAACGGGAGAGGCCACAACAGTGAGAGGCCTGTGTATCGCAAAAAAAAAAAAAAAGGTCAAGCTAGGGACTTCCCTGGTGGTCCAGTGGTTAAGACTCAGTGCTCCCAATAAAGGGGGCACGGGTCTGATCGCTGTTCGGGGAATTAAGATCTTGCGTGCCAGGCGGCACGGCCAAAAAAAAAAAAAAGTGAAGCTATTTTCGCAATAATTGCAATAATCTATAATGAACCTTATACCTGCTTGTTTCTCATACAAGATACTAAACAGATAGTATTAAAGAGGCCCAAAGATAGGTTAAGGTTATAATCAAAAAGTTGAGAAAAGGACAAATCAGTTGTAAGTGCAAGTTAAAAATAACAAGTTTCTGAGCTACAGAATCAAAGAATAAACCAGCATTCCAAAGTAACTTTTAAATGAGGTTATTAAATACTTGGCAAATATTAACTTAAATTAATGAACCTCTCAAATAATACAGAGAATTCAACACTCCATTACTGAACTATAAATTCCATGAGGAAAGGGATCGTGTCTGCATCTGTTTTTAATACCACTATATCCCCAGCTCTTAGCACATTATCAGGCACATAGTAAAATAAATGAGAAAGCTAGAATAGGGATATGAAGAGTTAATTTTATGTGTCAACTTGGCTAGGCCACAGTAGCCAGATTTTTGGTCATACATTATTCTAGATGTTTCTGTGAAGGTGTTTTTAAGATGAGATTAACATTTAAATCGGTAGACTCTGAGTAAAGCATATAATCCTCCATAATGTGGGTGGGTCTCATCCAATCAGCTGAATGCCTTAATAGAACAAAGACTGACCTCCCCAAGAGGAGGGAATTCTGCCAGCTGACCACCTTTGGACTCTAACTGCAACTTTTCTCAGGCTGCCAGCCTACACTGCAGATTTTGGCCCCGACAAGCCTCCCCAACTGCACAAATCAATTCCTTAACACAAATCTCTCTATGTATATATATCCTGTCGCTTCTGTTTCTCTGGAGAACCCTAATACAAAGGAAATATCTACTTTACCATAAAAGGTATATATGGACCCAAAAATTCACAACCATTATTTAATATTCTCCAAGTGCATTTGCTTTAAAAGTTTTCTTTTTTAGGTAGAGGAGTTATTTTTTATAGTAGTTTATCTGATAGGCCTAGGTTTAATACTACAAGGAAGGGAAGAAGAGAAGGCAAACTAAACAAAAACAGGATGCTTCTTCTTAAACAAGATAATGTCTCGACAAATACTTTTGTTCCCCTATGTAATAAATCAACTCAAATGAGAACCATATTAGAGTTGTCACTTCATTAAAATGATCATCCAACTTCTGAGTATGAAGGAATGCATTTAAAGCAAGGATACCTATGGTAAAAGATTTACAAATAGTTTCCTCAGAAATATTTAGGGAGTTATTTAATTACTCACCAAAAAACTAATAAAATTAATTTAAAAAGTACACATGACAATAAAATATCTTTTACCTCTTAATTGAAAGATTCTTGGAAACTTTGTTAAAAAACTCTCTTTCTGCATTCTGGCTTTCAGCACTCAGTTCAAAATAGACTGGGTTTTTGTCAGAAGGTTCAACATTCTGAAATAAAGTATGTCATACTTTGAGATGTGACTTACATAAACACCAGAGAATTCTATTTAGATGACAAGTAGCTCTGAAACACTGGGGGGAAGGCGACTTCTGAAACTATAATCTTTTAAAAAAAATAATTCTTTCAACTGAGATATAATTGACATATGACATAATACTTTCAGGTGAACAACATAATGATTCAATATTTGAATATACTATGAAACACACACTACAATAAATCTAGTTAACCATCCATCACCATGCAGAATGATAAATATTTTCTTATAAGAACTTTCAAGGACTTCCCTGGTGGCACAGTAGTTGGGAATCCATCTGCCAATGCAGGGGACACGGGTTCGACCCGTGGTCCCGGGGGTATCCCACATGCCGCAGAGCAACTGGGCTCATGCGCCACAGCTACTGAGCCTGTGCTCTGAAGCCCACGAGCCACAGCTTCTTGGCCCCTGTGCCACAACTGCTGGAGCCCGTGCACTGGGAGCCTGAGCTCTGCAACGGCAGAGGCCACCACAATGAGAGGCCTGCACACCGCAACGAGGGGTGGCCCCTGCTCGCCACAACTAGAGAGCCTACGCACAGCAACGAATACCCAACGCATCCAAAAAGTAAATAAAATAAATAAATTTTAAAAAAAAAGAACTTTCAAAATACAATATAGCATTATTAACTATACTCACCATGCTGTATATTATATCCCCATTACTTATTTACTTTATAACTGGAAGTTTGTACCTTTTGACCACCTTTGGCCATTTTGGCCACCCTCAAACCCCCGCCCCCAACCTCTTGCAAACCACCAATCTGTTCTCTGTGTCTGTGAGTTCAATGAAATGTTTTTTTGTTGTTGTTTAAATACTGCACATATAAGTGACATATGGTATTTGCCTTTCTCTGTTTTATTTATTTCACTTAGCACAATGCCCTGGAGGTCCATCTATGTTGTCACAAATGGCAGGATTTCCTTCCTTTTTTTACAGCTGAATATTTTCCCATTATATTAATATAATATGATATAATGTAATATAATATAAGATAAATTACATTTTCTTTATCCATTCACCCATCCATGGACACTTAGGTTGCTTTAATATCTTGGCTATTGTAAATAATGCTGCAATTAACATGGTGGTACACATATCTTTTTGAATTAGTGTTCTTGTTTCCTTTGGATAAATACCCAGAAGTGGAATTGCTGAATCATATGGTTCTATTTTTATGCAACCTTTTAAAAAAACTATCCGTCTCCCTACTACATAAATGAAAGTAAAAACCTAATTATCTTTACTATGTAACTTACTCAATAACCAGGGATTCAGTTAAAATAGTAACTTTAAACTGAGCATACAATCTGAAGAATAAAATGAGTGATATATATGTGAGATATGTCTCTAAAATGGAAATAGACCTCATTTAAGATGATTATGTTTATAATTAAAATACAAAAACTTGATTCATGAATCAATACAACCTATAAATGAAATTAAAGGCACAAAATAAGATCTGAGTGGTAACACATGGTAATTTAGGGCTAGTAAAATTTTTTTAAATTTTATTTATTTTTGGCTGCGTTGGGTCTTCGTTGCTGTGCGTGGTCTTTCGCTAGTTGCAGCGAGCGGGGGCTACTCTTTGTTGCAGTGCACGGGCTTCTCATTGCGGTGGCTTCTCTTGTTGTGGAGCATGGGCTCTAGGCACGTGGGCTTCAGTAGCCGCGTCACGTGGGCTCAGTAGTTGTGGCTCACGGTGTCTAGAGCACAGGCTCAGTAGTTGTGGCACACGGGCTTAGTTGCTCCACAGCATGTGCGATCTTCTGGGACCAGGGCTTGAACCCGTGTCCCCTGCATTGGCAAGTAGATTCTTAACCAGTGAGCCAACAGGGAAGCCCGGGATAGTCAATATTTTTGTAAAAAAAAAAAGCAGAATTATTGTTCATTTTGGCCTTAGAATATTTTTACATAATGACATTTACGGTTTCAAAGATCTACTTTTTCTGCGACCATCACCTAAATGTATTGGGTTGGCCAAAAAGTTCTTTCAGGTTTTTCCATAAGATCTTACAGAAAAACCCAAACGAATATTTTTGCCAGTCATATTAATCTATTCTGATTCCTAGGGTTATATATTATAGACACTGACTTTTAAGTATGAGAAACCATTTGTTATACCCATACATTTAAAAATTAACAATCAGGACAAAGAAAACACTAAGATCACAAATTAACTCTCAGTATCATAAAATGATACAACATATACATTAAATTTGATATAGTCTTCAAAGGTTTTAGGAAAACATGGGAAAGTTACTCTGTAGATAACGTTTGATCCTGCATTAGAATTTGGTTCTGGAGATATGGCCTAAAATTTACAAAACAAAATTAACCATAAATGAATAAAGTTAATATTTAGTAAGACTGATTATAAATAAAGCCTAATAATTTGAGTACAACCCTGAATAGTCATAAGTGTGCTAGGAAATCAAATCACTTACTTTGAAAAGATGTAATGTTTCCTTACTAGTTAGTAGCTGGAATCGAAGGTCAGGCAACCTGCCATCACAAGGGAGGCATTCATAAAACTCAGGATCCTTATGTGTCACAGAATAGAGAACTATAATGAAATTTCCAGATTCTGAAAAAACCCTGGATAAAAAAATGCCATTTAATTAAAATTTACTGAGAATAACAAGAATACACTCAAAGAATTCTATGTGAGTCCCTCAATCTAGTTAATAGACTAACTAAACAGTCCAATTTTTGGAAGAAAACTGAGGGGCAAATTTATGCTTACTTTTCCCTGACCAGGGATCGAACCCATGCTCCCTTTAATGGAAGCGTGGAGCCTAACCACTGGACCACCAGGGAATTCCCTATGCTTACTTTTTAATGTTACTAATTTTTAATTTTTAAAATACATTTATTACAGAATACATATTCCTTGTAAATACTTTAAACAAAAACAGGAATGTATAAAATAGAAAATGAAAACATCCCATTCCACTCTCCAGTTTACAGTATTTACTTCCAGAATTTTCCCCTAGGCATACGCAAACATTTTATACAATTTAACAAAAACAAGATACTATACACACTATTTGCATTTGTTCCTTTTTTTTTGAGGGAAAAGAGAAATAACATTTAATTAAAAGCACACAACATGATTACTAGTGTATTTCTAAACCACATATTCAATAGGTCTGTGATATAGTTTTTTTTTTAATTATTTTTTATTGGAGTATAGTTGCTTTACAATGTTGTGTTAGTTTCTGCTGTACAGCAGAGTGAATCAGTTATACGTATACATATATCCCTTTTTTAGATTTCCTACCCATTTAGGTCACCACAAAGCACTGAGTAGAATTCCCTGTGCTCTACAGTAGGTTCTCATTAGTTATCTATTTTATACATAGTAGTGTATACATGTTGATTCCAATCTCCCAATTCATCCCATCCTCTCCTTCCCCCCTCGGTATCTTTAAGTTTGTTCTCTACAACTGTGTCTCTATTTCTGCTTTGCAAAAAAGTTCATCTGTACCATTTTTCTAGATTCCACATATAAGCGATATTATACAATATTTGTTTTTCTTTCTGACTTACTTCACTCTGTATGACAGTTTCCAGGTCCATCCACGTCTCTGCAAATGGCACTATTTCGTTCCTTTTTTATGGCTGAGTAATAGTCCATTGTATATATGTACCACATCTTCTTTATCCATTCATCTGTCGATGGATATTTAGGTTGCTTCCACGTCCTGGCTATTGTAAATACTGCTGCAATGAACACTGGGGTGTATGTATCTTTTTGAATTATGACTTTCTTCAGGTATATGCCCAGGAATGGGATTGCTGGGTCATATGGTAGTTCTATTTTTAGTTTTTTAAGGAACCTCCATACTGTTCTCCATGGTGGCTCTACCAATTTACATTCCCACCAATAGTGTAGGAGGGTTCCCTTTTCTCCACACCGTCTCCAGCATTTATTGTTGTAGATTTTTTGATGATGGCCATTCTGACTGGTGTGAGGTGATACCTCATGGTAGTTGTGATTTGCATTTCTCTAATAATTAGTGATGTTGAGCATCTTTTCATGTGCCTCTTGGCCATCTGTATGTCTTCTTTGGAGAGATGTCTATTTAGGTCTTCTGCCCATTTTCTGATTGTTTGGGTTTTTTTTGTTATTGAGCTGCATGAGCTGTTTGTATATTTTGGAGATTAATCCCTTGTCAGTTGCTTCATTTGCAAATATTTTCTCCCATTCTGAGGGTTGTCTTTTCGTATTGTTTATGGTTTCCTTTGCTGTGCAAAAGCTTTAAAGTTTCATTAGGTCCCATTTATTTTTGTTTTTATTTTTATCACTCTAGCAGGTAGGTCAAAAAAGATCTTGCTGTGATTTATGTCAAGGAGTGTTCTGCTTATGTTTTTTCCTCTAACAGTTTAATAGTGTCCGTCCTTACACTTAGGTCTTTAATCCATTTTGAGTTTGTTTTTGTATATGGTGTTAGGAAGTGTTCTAATTTCATTCCTTTACATGTAGCTGTCCAGTTTTCCCAGCACAACTTACTGAAAAGACTGTCTTTTCTCCATTATATATTCTTGCCTTCTTTGCCACAGATTAGGCGACCACAGGTGCATGGGTTTATCTCTGGGCTTTCTATCCTGTTCCATTGATCTATATTTCTGTTTTTGTGCCAGTACCATTCTGTCTTGATTACTGTAGCTTTGATGTATAGTCTGAAGTCAGGGAGCCTGATTTCTCCAGCTGTTTTTCTTTCTCAAGATTGCCTTGGCTATTTGGGGTCTTTTGTTTCCATACCAATTGTACAATTTTTTGTTCTAATTCTGTGAAAAATGCCATTGGTAATTTGATAGGGATTGTACTGAATCTGTAGATTGCTGTGGGTAGTATAGCCATCTTCACAATATTGATTCTTCCAGTCCAAGAACATGGTATACATCTCTCCATCTGTTTCAACTTTGATTTCTTTCATCAGCATCTTACAGTTTTCTGAGTACAGGTTTTTTACCTCTTTAGGTAGGTTTATTCCTAGGTATTTTATTCTTTTTGTTGCAATGGTAAATGGGATTGTTTCCTTAATTGCATTTTCTATTTATTATTTGACAATCTTGGATTTCTTTCCATGTCACTGTTCTATATTATACCTTAGACCTCCCTATTCTTTTTTAGTGACTATCCAGTATTACAATTTATAGATGTGCTATTATTGATTCACCCAGACTTCTAAAAGTGGATATTTAAATTATTCACAATAGTTCACTACTATAAACACTGATAAAATGAACATTCATTTTATTATTCACTACATGACTCAACAAATATCTGTAAAGTAATCAAGAGTCCTTAAAATACACACCAAAACCCACTATTTAAAAATGCTTTTAGGGCTTCCCTGGTGGCGCAGTGGTTGAGAGTCCACCTGCCGATGCAGGGGACACGGGTTCGTGCCCCGGTCTGGAAAGATCCCACATGCCGCAGAGCGGCTAGGCCCGTGAGCCATGGCCGCTGAGTCTGCGCGTCTGGAGCCTGTGCTCCGCAACGGGAGAGGCCACAACAGTGAGAGGCCCGTGAACCCAAAAAAAAAAAAAAACCTTTTAGTAGTTGTCTCTACTTTGTAAAATGTTGAATGAAAGATAATTTGGGGATATATTACACTATTAACAAAACAAAGCAGTGAGGGTTTAGGAGGCAGAATGCCTATTCTGCTCAATTCCTCTCTCTAGGGTCAGACAAGACCACTGATCAGAATGCTGTAAAGTACTAACCTAAGCTATGCCAAGCAGTGCTGATACCTCCCTGGTTAAAGGCCGGCAGTAATTAAAGAGTCCAGGTATCAAAGAAATTCCCTAACGCTTCATTTTGACAGAGAGAGCTTCAAAACTAACTTCACCAAGCATTTACTATCAATAAATAATTAAAGCAAGACCCGTCACTGATAATAAAACTTAATATTACTAATACGTTAAAATGAATATTTAATTTCTCTTTTATTGCAAATAAAACTAACTATATTATATAATTAAAATAAAATGTAAAAAGTAGAACTGTAGCTTCTGGAGAAAAAACAAGAGATTTTCATTTCAATAAAAATCCTTTCTAAGCAAAATAGAAAAAAAAAGATGGATAAATCGGACTTTAAAAAAAGTCTGGGGGCTTCCCTGGTGGCGCAGCAGTTGAGAGTCTGCCTGCTAATGCAGGGGACACGGGTTCGAGCCCTGGTCTGGGAAGGTCCCACATGCCGCGGAGCGACTGGGCCCGTGAGCCACAACTACTGAGCCTGCACGTCTGGAGCCTGTGCTCCGCAATGGGAGAGGCCGCAATAGTGAGAGGCCCGCGCACCGCGATGAAGAGTGGCTGCCGCTTGCCACAACTAGAGAAAGCACTCGCACAGAAATGAAGACCCAACACAGCAAAAATAAATAAATTAATTAATACACATGTATTCACACAAACACAATGGGATATTGGCTTAGAATGTATTGAACATATAATTAAAAGAAAAAAAAAGTCTGGGAAAAAATATTAACCGAAGTGAAATGAAATGACAATCTGGGGGAAATAAATTTTTGCCACATATCTATACCAATACAAATACATATATGTATGTACACACGCACCTTTTTATAACATATTTATATACACATATATAAAATCTTTGCAGCATATAACATACATTTTAAGAAATATATACTTTACATATTATATAAATGTATATATACAGAGAGTGAAAAAGAAAAAGAGAGCTCTTACAAAGCAATGTGAAAAAGATACACAACCCAACAGAATAATGGCAAGAGACATGATTAGGAGGTTCCCAGAAGATGAGATTATAAAACGTCAGATTTGCAAAGATCAAAAGTCTAATAATGGGGGCATCCCTGGTGGCGCAGGGGTTAAGGATCCGCCTGCCAGTGCAGGGGGCAAGGGTTCGATTCCTGGTCCAGGGAGATCCCACATGCCATGGAGCAACTAAGCCTGTGCGCCACAATTACTAAGCCTGCACTCTACAGCCTGCGAGCCACAACTACTGAGCTCACACGCCACAACTACTGAAGCCTGTGCACCTAGAGCCCGTGCTCTGCAATAAGAGAAGCCACTGCAGTGAGAAGCCTGCGCACCACAAAGAAGGGTAGCCCCGGCTCCCCGCAACTAGAGGAAGCCCACGCCCCAATAAAGACCCAACGCAGCCAAAAATTTAAAAAAAAAAAAAAAAAAAGTCTAATAATGGCCTTCCAGTTACTTCTCTGAGGTCTTGTTGTTTTTCCCTTCCCTCACTCCTCTCCAGCCACGCTACATCCTTGCTGTTCCTTGAAGATGCAAGGTGATCTTTCACCCACAGCTTTGTACCCATCACCCTGTGATACTGCCCCAGACAGCCACATGGCTTACTCCCCCATCTCAAGTCTTTGTCTGCCTGACTGCCCTATTTAAAACTGCAACCCTACCTGCCACTACCAGAGACACAACATCCACCTCCCCTGCTTATTTCTCCACAGCACTCATCACCTTGTAAAATACTATTTATTTTACTTATTTTTTCTGTTTACTGCCTATCTCTGCAGGGTCTTTATTTTGTTTACTGTTTATTGCCAATATCATGAATAGTGCTTGGTACATAGTAGGTGCTCAACAAATACTTGTTCCACAGTGTTAGTGAGGGGATGGAGAAAACAGGCACTCTCAAACACTGTTGGAAAGATTATAAACTGATAGTCTTTGAAGCACAAATTGGCAATATCTACAAAATTTAAAGTGATATACTATTTGACCCAGAAAAACCACTTTTAGGAATTTATTCCACAAATATACTAGTATATACACACAAAGATGTATACACAAAGTTGTCCGCAAGCAAAAGGAGTAGTTTTTAAAATATAGTATATATTATTTACTATTCAGTTGTAAAATATGTGTATTAAATCTGTATGTGCCAAGATTTAGTAATGATTTCCAAGGTATAATGATATAAAGAAAAAAGCAACAGAGAAAAGGTAGAACGGTTTGATCCCATTTGTGATTTAACTTTTACAGACCAGGGAAGGGTGTTATTTGTCTATGCATTGGTATTTCAAGAAGGAAGCACAAGATACTCCTTTAACAGTGATTGTCTCTGGGGATAGGATCTGGGGAAATGCGGTGGAAGAGACATTTTTATTATGTATCTTTATATATATCTGATTTAGTGCCATGTACTTATACTGCCTTTTCATTAAAGTTTTTTTTAAAAAGTGTATTATAGCCACCAAAGCAGACAGAAACAAACTCTGGAATTTTCATTTAATAGATGAAGAAAGTAAGAGGCAAATAATGGCAACATGTACAAAATAACAAAATTAAATGAGGAGTTGAGGTTAGAAATAAAGTTTCCCTATTAGTTCCAATGCTTGTGCTTTAGTTCCAAGAACATTAAACTTCATCCCAAGTGCTTCTTAAGGTACTATCAGCAGCACAGGGTAACAATAAAACACTTGAAACAAATTCAAACTCATTTTCAGGCACTTCCATGAAAATTAATCTTTTTTATAAAATAGGATGCTAGAGTAGATGATCCCTAGGGGTTTTCTTCCACTCATAAAAAGTATGTCTTTTGTGTTACAGTACTGTCATTAGGCAAGTGAATTCCTTCACATTTCCAAGTATAGCACAATGTCACCTTTTTTGTCTGGTTTTATTCCCATTTAATATAATGTTTGACTTCCTTAGTGTGCCTGTTCTTCTGGTTTCTAAGTATTATAAAAGGTTAAGGCATTGCATGAACGTTAAATAACACCAGTAAAACATGAATGGAGGTGAAGATCAAAATAAAACCCTACAGAAAAAAATATCACTTACCTTTCTTGAATAGAAGAACTGAACATATATCGCAAGCAGCAAGCCCACACCTGAGGACTATAGATATGTATAATTCCAGACAGCCAGCTAAAACAAAAAATAGAAATTAAAAACTATAGTCATTTTACAAATTAGTACTTAACATCCTTTAGATTATGCTCTTCTCAAGGTAATGTGGCAGAAATTCTTGGCATTCATCAGGAACAGATAAAAGGGCTCATAAATAAGAAATCTATGAACATTAAACCATGCTGATAATTAAGAGGGAGACTATAGATATACATATAACCATAGACAGATTCAGAGACAGAGCACTACTTTCTGTCCTCTTCCACTGAAATGATGGTAAAACTGTGGGAAAGAAAATGGTTAACAATAGAGGTGAAAGCAGAAATCAATTAGAATCAATTAGCCTGCACTAGAAAGAATAGTCTGAATTAGGGGAGAAAGAAGTTAGCAGCCTAAAACCATAGAGTTATTGAGAGGATTTAAGTCTATAATTATACAGGTAGGCTGAAAAACGGAAACCGCTTTTAAAAAAAATTTTTTTTTATTATTTTCTTAAGTATTTATTTATTTATTTTGGCTGCACTGGCTCTTAGTTGCAGCATGCAAACTCTTAGTTGTGGCATGCATGCAGAATCTAGCTTCCCGACCAGGGATTGAACCCCGTCCCCTGCATTGGGAGCACGGGGTCTTACTCACTGGACCGCCAGGGAAGTCTCAGAAAACTCTTAATAGATATTCACTTAGCAGCAATAACACACAGCCACTACCAGGACCAGAGCAAAAAGACTGTAAGGAGATTTCGTGGTCCACAGAACATTTCTGTACTCTCATTTTTTGTCTGCATACACCATTCCCACATATGGGTTCCCTTCCCAGTCAATCCTCTCTTCTATTATCTATACACTTAAAGGTCCAGCTCAAGTTTGCCTTCTCTAAGAAAATGTGCCCTATCATCTCTCTTGCAAACAGTAATAGCGCTCACTGTCTAAATTGTTTATTTCATAGTAAATCATACACTTTCTTATTATTTATCTTTCTATGTGGGAATATTTGAATATTTTATCGCCTCACCTTTAATTATTAATTCCTTGAGGAGCTTTAAATCCCAACACAGTATGAAACATAATACTATTTATAGGGTAAGCACTCATTAAATACTGAATTAGTATAAATTTCTGACTGAATAATCTATCTAAATGTCATTAACCACCAACTCGAAAAGAGATCTCCATAAACACTAAAGAGAATTTCTGCAAAATTGCCTGGCAGTGAATTTTAAACAGTGTTATCCTGAGTCCTGAGTTCTTCAAGATGCCTTAAGGACAGGGGTAGTGAATAAGGTTAAAGAAACAGGGCTCTAAGGCTTCAACTTCAACCAGAAGAATTCAGTTTTGTTTTATATACTGGAATTCTTCCTAAGATTGGACAAAAATCTTATTTTAACTGATTCAGCTGTTAAAATAAGAAAGCTTAAGCATCATTAGCATTTATGGTTTTATAAGGTGATCCAAATATTAATACATATTCATAGTACAAATGATTCACATGCTTATAATATACATTTGAATACATACATGGCTGAAAAGGTTTTCATAAGTAATGCAATACTTACATTCCCACTAATGGGAGAGAATAAATCTTGGGATCAGTTTCCAGCAAAAGTAACAATTTGCGTGTCTCATCCATGGTAAGATATCTAAACAGAAGACATTCATGTAAAAACAATTGGAAATATGCACTTTTACCTAAAAGAGATAATCTGAGTGCTGAAGAAGTATATTTTAGGCAGAGGAGAGGATTCAAATGAATAATTTCTTTTACATACACATGCACACAAAGAAAACAGTTCAAAGTGTAGAAAAATATTCTACTAATTATGAGGATGACATGGAAGAGATTTAATATCTTAAAATTTCTATGTATTAAAATGGTCACTGAAGATTACATACCTTTTGAAAAAGTTTGCTCTAAAAAGTATCAACTTTTTTAAATCAAAAGTATTAAAATCAAGGCTAACAAGTGCAGAACCAAATAGGTTTCCCTGGGAGAAATGAATTTCCTGTTGCTGGAAGTATTCAAGCATGCAGGTGACTTGACAAGATTGCAACAGATGTGACTTCTCACTGAAGGGGGCTGAATTAGGTGAGGGATATTCAATCTTCCATGTACTATATTCCTCCAACCGCTATCAAAGAATTTTGCAACCATCATGATAGAACCCCAAAGCTCACTTTTCCCTAAAAGGACATTATACTACATTTATACTTTGTTAATATAAGATACTTATTACTGACAATAAGTTTTAAGAATTTGATAAGTACAGTACAACTGTCAAGAGTTTACTGTTATGGCTTTAAAACACAAAAGTAAAAACAATGCCATTTGTGATATAAAGTCTTAATAGTATCACTGAGGATACATTTTATTGCTATAATAACCCTAAAACACAAAGATGATGAATTTATCAAGCCATGTGACAATATGATTAAGCCTGAGTTGGCACGAGATTTATGTATCAACAATGACCCTTACACCTGCTTTGAGAGCTCTTCTGCCTTGACAACCTGATAAACCAGTTTAGGCTTTCCATGATTTTCCCAGGCAATTTGGACACACCTTCCTGCTTTCCCTGCACTATATATAAAACCCTATTACGTTTATCCACATTGTGTTTACATGATAATATACTTAGTGGACAGTAAGTACGGTTTTTTTATATATTTAATGCCAGTGTATAAAACAATACTATTCCACAATGGATCCTAATAAATATTAGGGTAAACAAGTGAATGTGGTCAAAGAAAAAGGCAAACGTCATAAATTAAATAATTCTAGGTAGAAAGGGGCAAGAGGAATAGGTGATTAGGTAGAATACTGAACATCCTGGGTTACTACTGGTATGCCAAGGGGTCACAAAGGAATAATTCAAAGAAAGGTAAATTCATGCTTCACTAGATGGACTCAGGTACTAAGGAAAATAAATTAATTTTTTGGTTAATTTTAACACAAATTTCTATGTACCAATTGAGAAGTATTTTATTACTCCAAGAGAATTAAATGTTCAATTTAATTCAAACACTTTTTAATCACTATCACCTTTGACCATTCCATGATTTTGGAATATAGCAACGCTTTTTCTTTTGTGCCACCCCAACCAGAAAGGTGCTCTGATCAGCATGTGGGAACTTTCTTGCTGTTCCAGGGACACTCTGAAAAGAAAATCCTTTTTCTTATCCTCTTTTGAAGAGGCATATTTGGTAGACAAGACTTGAAGTTGAGTTTACTTTGCCAAACATTTCGAGCTCTAGAGACCTAACAGGAACTAGGGTGGAGTCAGTGGGAAAGGAAGCCAGAAGTGAACTGCTTAGACTTTAAAGCAGTTGGTGCTTACATTGTCTGATTTAGCTCAGTAGACAATGGATAAAGAAAGTGGATGAGGATTCAGGGAAGCAGCCCTGCTGAGGATCAGAAAGCAAGCAATTTGGCTTACATTTCCTAAGAAACTAAGAGTGTTAATAGGAAGCTAGAGAGGATGCTGCTTCAGCTATGTGAGGAAACTCCACCCTCAAGTGGTTGACAATTTGGTAAGCAAGAGTATCATACATTATAATTTAATAATCTCCTTTATCTGCAGTGCTCATTATTCACAATTAAAACTGCATATTATAGGACTTCCCTGGTGGTGCAGTGGTTGAGAATCTGCCCGCCAATGCAAGGGACACGGGTTCGAGCTCTGGCCCAGGAAGATCCCACATGCCGCGGAGCAACTAAGCCCGTGCACCACACTACTGAGCCTGAGCTCTAGAGCCTGCAAGCCACAACTACTGAGCCCACGTGCCACAAATACTGAAGGCTGCGTGCCTGGAGCCCGTGCTCCGCAACGAGAAGCCACGACAATGAGAAGCCCGCGTACCGCAACGAAGAGTAGCCCCCGCTCACCGCAACTAGAGAAAGCCCGTGCACAGCAATGAAGACCCAACACAGCCAATAAATAAATAAATTAATTAATTATTTTAAAACCCCTGCATATTATAAATAATTCTCCAGCCTCCATTAGGCTCATTACCAGAAAACTATATTCAGCAAAAATTAACAATTTTTTCACCTTCCTTGGTTGTTTATCTAGCTGCCACAGATCTCAGGCATGTAAACTGACCAAACAATTATTTCACATTACGTGAATAACATGAAAATATACTAATGTGACAAATATTTAAAATTTTGGATGAATAGGTCTTTTACTTACCCATATTTATAGGTACCTTGAACTTGAGAAATATTCAGATTACTGCTCAAGTTTCTTGCCAGAGCTGTTGGAATAATGGGGATGGGCTTCACAGGTGTGCATTTAAAGGTATTTGCTAGAGTTACTGCTGCCCAATCCAAGTCAAAATCCACAGTGTCCAAACTCTCCCTGGAAGTGATATGAGCTCTTAGGGAAAGCAGTTTACCACAATCCAAGGAATCTTTGCTACACACATGATGCTGCAGAGCCTGAGGAATCAATATTACACAATTATTTTAAAGCTTTGAAATTTGTCCGTATCTCTGAAGGTTTTGTTTCATATATCTTATATTAATAAAATTAAACAATTTCTGATTTGCAACATTTCAATTCTCTTATTTCTTCCATGTGACCAAAAGGTTATATGAATAATTATGTTAAAGCAAAAAAGATTTATATACCAAGCTCCATCATATATTTCCAACCTATATGTCCCAGCAGCATTTTAAACTCTTACTGGAGAATGTCGCTTTCAATAAATATTTATTACGTGGGTAAAAATGGACATAAATTAACTTTGACTCAGTCTCAGAGAATCTAAGGTCCATTCCTCTCCGATTCTTTTCTATTACTCCAAATTGTCAAGTTAGTTCTTCCTCTGTAGTTACTCATGCAGACTGTGCCCTTTCTGGTCTCACTGCCACCACTCTGCTATAGGCTAATACACCCCCCTCTAATACACACCTGACTACTGCAATGGCCTAACTATTCTGACTTCAGTCAGCCCTCCCTATCACATTAACCATCCCTGATTTAACAGTATTTCCTCTTTTCAGAAATTTTCAATGAAAAACATGGCCCATTAGATAAAGTTCAAATTCCGTAGCCTGGCAGACAAGGCTCTCTATGATCTAAACAAACTAATACTCAAGTCTGACTGCCCACAAATCCAGCAAAACTCTCCACCCTCAATGTTACCTTGAGTACATGTTGCACTTTGCTATCTTGGTCATGTTGCTTCCTCTTCTGGAATGCTACCCATATTACCTACCTAGGATTTCTCTCCTCAGAAACCATATCTAATTGCATTTTAGGTCAACATCATTTAGTCAGAAATTAAATGAATACCTATTAAATATGGGTTTATTAAAATATAACACAGTACACATAGTTTGATTCTTGTGTTGGATAAGAAATAATCACATATCAACAAATCTCACCTTAAAAGCTGAATTGAAGTCATCTGCATTGTGCACTATTATTTCTCTTGAACAAAGTCCTTGAGTATGAATTGTGCATGGGATCACAAAGTCCCCAGGAAGAGAAGCAGTAGGGGTTCTTTCTAAGCATTCAGGTACCTCTCGACCAGGATCAAAACGATCTATTGTCAATGTCACACTTTCTTCATCTGAAGAACAAAAATAGCAGTTATTATATAGCACGCCAATTATGAAATGTGAAATTAACCAAGCAAGCCTAGATTACAGGAAAGTATTTTGTTCATACTAAGAGTACATTAAACTTTCATTAAAAAAAAATGACTTACATATATATTTATCCACCTGACCAAACTGTAAAGTCTATGATGAGTAGTGTCAACTTTTACTCATCTTCATAACGTTGGTATACAGTAAAGAAAATTAGCCAAAGTACATTACAGTAATTGACTGAAACAGTAAACATAAAATCTATTATACTCATAAAAATAATTTTTCAAAGTATATTACCTTCATCTACTGTGAGAGAACCAAGTAAAAAGCATGGCAAGTTTTCTTTATTCTGCTTAGCATGACGACAAGCAAGTCGGATGGTCTTTTCAGTTACCACAAGCTTTGGATTTCTGAAAAATAACAAATGTCTTTTACGAATGTGGTGGATCTGACAGCCTAAAAAACCTTCCTGCCATGAAATGTTGCCTAAGATATAATACACATCTTTTAAAATGTACAGAAAGATCACTGTTGGGAAATCCTAGGGTCAAAGGCAGCAGGTAAGGAGGGCTACCTGGAAAGCAGAATTGCAATAAGCAGACACTGAAGTTATAGTTGTTCTCCAGGCATTCATAAAATTCTTAATTTTATGAATTTTAGGATCAAGAACCTATGAGCCCTCCTGTTTTTGTAAACAAAGTTTGATTGAAATAGTCACATCCATTTGTTTACATATGATCTATGGACTTCAGATACTAGCATTACTGAATACAGAATATAAATACAATTCACATGTTTAAAGAAATATAAAAAGGACTCTAGAATATGAGTAAGGAACAAGATACTATGAAAAAAGACAAGACAAATTTATTATTCTATAAACTGTGTGTATATATTATAAATAATCTTTCACATATATAGCATACTCCCACATTTAAAAACCTAAATGAGGGCTTCCCTGATGGCGCAGTGGTTGAGAATCTGCCTGCCAATGCAGGGGACACAGGTTCAAGCCCTGGTCTGGGAAGATCCCACATGCCACGGAGCAGCTGGGCCCGTGAGCCACAACTACTGAGCCTGCGCGTCTGGAGCCTGTGCTCCACAACAAGAGATGCCGTGACAGTGAGAGGCCCACGCACTGAGATGAAGAGTGGCCCCCGCTCGCCGCAAGGAGAGAAAGCCCTCACACAGAAATGAAGACCCAACACACCCAAAAATAAAAATAAACCCAACCAAATATTTTTTAAAAATCAAATTAAGGTATATGTTCTAAACTACCCCAGGAAAAAAAAAAAAACCTAAATGAACAGATTAGATGGCAACTAAGCACAGCTAAAGAGAAAATTAGAAGAGCTGAAGAGCAAAAGAAATTACTCAAAATGAAGTAGAGAAAGATGGCAATAGAAAATATAGGTTAACAGACATGTAGAAAATGAACAAGTCTGACAAATATTTAAACTTCCACAAGACACTCTCTGTTTTTGTCAATGATACCACCCTTCTCTGAGAACTTAAATACTTTTTTTTTTTTTTTAATTTATTTTTGGCTGTATTGGGTCCTCGTTGCTGCATGCGGGCTTGCCTCTAGCTGTGGTGAGTAGGGGCTACTCTTCGTTGAGGAGCACGGGCTTCTCGTTGCGGTGGCTTCTCTTGTTGTGGAGCACGGCCTCTAGGCATGCAGGCTCAGTAGTTGTGGCAAGAAGTCTCAGTAGTTGTGGCTCGCAGGCTCTAGAGCGCAGGCTCAGTAGTTGTGGCGCATGGGCATAGTTGCTCCGTGGCATGTGGGATCTTCCTGTACCAGGGCTTGAACCTGTGTCCCCTGCATTGGTAGGCGGATTCTTAACCACTGCACCATGAGGGAGGCCCTTAAATACTTTTTGACTTGTAATTTTCCTTTAGTTCCTCTATTCAGTTGATCATCAAATGCTATACATTTCTTCAAAACACCTTGTTTCATTCTTTCCTCTTGGTCTCAACACTGCTACACTGCTCTAAACCCTTATAAGAGCTAGCATTTATTGACTACCTCCTATGTCCAGGTACTGTGCCAACTGCTGCTTTACAGCCTGTCTCATTTAATCCTTACAAAAGTACTATGAAACAAGTGTCATATCCCCATTTTATAAATAAGGAAACTGATCCTTGGCTCCTTTACTGAGGTCACTTAAATAAGAAAGGGTAAAATCAGGATTTGACCCTCCAGGAAGTCTGACTCCAGTTACACCACCTTAAACCACTACAGAATAAATCTACGTTCCTTGGATTACAGAAAACCATCTTGCATTAGGCTGACTCTAGGGTCTCCCCACTATGATCCATCCTTCTTAGAACTCTGCTTTTAGCAAGTAACTTTCTTAAATATAAAATCTCAGTGGATCTCTATTTTCTATTACTTGAAGATTAAGCTTCTATGTCTTTCTTTCACAATCCTGGCCATAACCAAAATATTTTATGTTCCTTCTAATATGGTCTATTCAACTCAAAATCAATCTTCTCAGTGTTCCTCAAAGACACCATGTGGAAACATGACGAAAAACTCAGTTTTTATTATATTTTGTCTCTTTTGATTTCCTATAATACTTAGAACTTTAGATTTGCAGAATATTTTAACTGTGAAATTAAGATTACTTCTTAAAAGCACAAGGAACAGATTTAAGAAGCAGCAGAAAGAATACTTTGTATGAGGGGAGCTCCTGAATAGAAAAGTTTAAAAAAAAAAATTGGGTCACTGTAATCATTGCCTTACATATTCTTTTGACTCCTGTTTAACCTGGTTTGATTTGGAAAGAGAAACGTTTTATACCTGTGGTAATTGAGACGTAAGTAGATATAATCTCCAATTGGCATTGGGTTCCAAAGTGCACATTTTGATGGAGGAAAATAGAAAGGCACCATCCTGCTTGAAGAAAACCTTAAAAAAATTTTTTTTTTAAATCAAAGCACAATGAAAAACAGTAGAAATTTTACAAGAAACAGTTTAACTGTAAATGATAGGGTTTTCAGATTACTTTTGTAATTTTAGAATTGAAAAATATTTTTAAAAAGTAAAAAGGAAAGAAAAATCACTTGTAACTCTGCTATCAAGAGAATAAGCACTCAAAATTTAGGTATGACTTTCTGTCCTTTTTATCCTATCCATATATATATTTATATACACGTGAGTCTTTTTAAAAAGAACTGGGAATATCAATTCTATATAATCTTCTTTAAGTAACTGAAAAATGAATATAAACCATGTATTTACATTTAAATTTAAAATTAATATCCATCCTTCTGAACTGATTTCTAGATAACACTTAAAAAATCATGAAAAGCACAAAAACTTTTCAGGGTTTTCAAATTTGGTATCTTGGGCCCTATCACATGAGTTTTTTATGTTATTGTTCTGTGTTTTTTGGGGTTTTTTTTGGCAGTGCCACGTGGCATCAGGCACCAGGGATCGAACCTGTGCCCCCTGCAGTGTAAGCGTGGAGTCTCAACCACTGGATGGACAGGGAAGTCCCACACATAAATTTAATTAGTGAAGCATCAAAAGGACATCATTAATAAATCTCCACAAAGATCACTCAAGCAATGTAAAGCAAGATTTCAATGTTAAATCATATAGGATATCATCACAGAGTTTTTAATCACATGTAATTAAAGCAAGAAATCTCTGACAGTGAGCTACCTACAAAAGTGCATTTGCATGGTAGTAGATTATGAAATAGTTGAACTGAAAAAATATTTATCATATCATGCACTAAGAATATCTTGTTCTAGATCTTACTTTCATGTTTCATCTGATAAAACTTCTCAACTAAAATATTAGCCCCAGGGCCTTTCCTAATGGTCCAGTGGTTAAGAATCCACCTTCTGATGCAGGGGATGCAGGTTCGATCTCTGGGTTGGGGAACTAAGATCCCCCATGCCTCGGGGCAACTAAGCTCCAGTGCCCTCAACTAATGAGCACTCGGGCCACAACTAGAGAGAAGCCCATGCACTGCAGCGGAGGATCCCGCGTGCCGCAACTAAGACCCAGCACAGCCAAATAAATAAATAAAATTTTTTTTTTTTAAAAAAAGAAGTCAATTGCAGTAAAAAATATACATATATTAGCCCATTTACTGATCACCTACTATGTACCAGGCATCCTACTGGCCACTTTACATATACAATATTTCTCACTAAAACTGTTCCAGAAACACTTTATTGTCCACTTTATAGATAACAAACTGTAGCTTTTATAACTTGATACAGCAACTAAGTAGCAGAGCTGGAATTTGAATCTAAGTGTGGCTGATTTCAAAGCTTATACTAGTAGAAACTGAATGATGTAGTGCTTTATCCACCACATTCTTAGCTATTTGCTTTCAAATCTTTGTCTGATTTGAGCTCATAATATCTATAAGGATTTTTAATCTCCCTTTTTTGAAATGAGGACACAGTCTGAAATTAAGAAATTTGTTCAAGGTCACAAAGGTAGTAAGTGACCAACTGTCAAGTTATCTATACCTCTATATCTAATATATTTATTATTTACCAATTGGTGAGAGGCAGTATGATATAAGGGTTAAAAGCAAAGCCTGGAAATCAGCTGCTTAGGTCTGAAACCTGGCTTCAAAATTTGCTGGCTGTGTGACCTTGATCAAGTTATTTAATGTCTCCGTGCCTCAGTTTCCTCAGCTGTTAAAAAGAATAACATCAGTATCTCCTGGTAGAGTTATACTGAATATGAGTCAATTAATGTAAAATGCTTAGAAAAATTCCTGGCTTATTTTAAGTGCTCAATGTTAGCTATTTCTTTCTGCTCTAAGTAGTCCATTGTACCTTTAAAGCCCAACCTACACTACTTCAGGTTTACTTCCTTGCAGTACAGAGTAGAAATCATTTCAGGTTTAAATATTGGCTATACCATTTACCAACTATATAACTTTGGGTTAGTTCATCTCTCTATGCTAGTTTCCTCATTTAAAAAAAAAAAGAGGGGGATAATAATAGTACCTACTCCTCATGGGTTTGTTGTGAGGATTAAATAAAAATAATGTATGCAAAGTGCTTAGCACAAGAGCAAGATTTCAATAAATGCCATTATTAGTCTTTTTTCTTAATCTAAGGTATACAGGTAGACTTCAGAGGCAAGAGAGACACAAATGCCCTGAAATTGGGTGCAAAATGTTGCATGTATGTATAAAAGTATTTTTCCTTATAGGGAATGAGATTCATGGCTATCAGATATTCAAAGGGGTCTGTAACCAAAAATAATTCAAAACTGCTGCCCTAAAGCCCACAGATTACTGAAAACCAGAGTTCAATAAATGAATTAAAATACTAGAGTTGAATATACCAGGAATAATCAGTTTAAATCACACGAGTATATTAACTTCTCTAGAATGTAAGGAATGGATTTGACCCAATAATAAAATTAAAGAGAAGAACAGAGGTTGACAAATTTTCAAAGAATAAGAGGTAGCAACAGGACAGAACAGAAGGGCCAAAATTAAGTAAAAGGAATATGATAGCCTCTTTGGGTCATGCTTCCCATTGTCTTCATCAAGAACATCTGGCACAAAGAAAAATAATACAGAAAATAAAGGTAACTCATGGATGCAATTCTAGTTTAGAAGAAAAAAATTCACACGTCAGCATTAATTGTTCTTCTCTGGGGGAGAAAAGAACAATAAATGATCCAAAGAGCCAAATAACACAAGCCAATTTGCCTGGTCCTCACAGTAATGACAAACTGAGAAAATCAGGAGACAGCTGGCAAGCTCCTCCTTCCTATACCACTTGAGTGGGCAAAGGCTTAGGGACATGTAGGAAACTTGATACATCCAATGTGAAATTTTTCCCATCAAGGAATTAGGGTTTAGAAGAAGGAACTCAACCACTTTCCCATTTGTCTAGGATGTAAATAAATATGTATGTGATCTTTAGCCTCAAAAGTTCAGGTACTATTTCATGAATAAAAAGACCCTCTGTGAAACTAAAATAAGGGAAGGAGGAAATAAGACTAATATTTACTGAGTGCCTACTATGTCCCAGATCCTTTAGTTTAGTAATCTTATTTAACCCTTCACAATTATCTTCTGTTAGAGATTACTGTCCCCAATTTACAGATGAGGAAACTGAGGCTTAGAGAAGTTAAATAACTTGAACACGGTCATCCACCTAATAAGAGGTAGAGCTGGGATGTGGACCCAGATTTTCCTGGTTCTAAAGATTATTTTTTCCCTTCTATTCCAACCCAAGTTATATGAGCAGCTGTGAAAGAAAACATTTTGTAAAAATATTTCTATACCTGGTATTCATCTGGGTCCCTGTGAGAGGATACGTAGGCTCCATGATAGTTGGTGAATGATTTACTCAATTTCACATGCTCAGGATCCTAAAGAAGTAAAAAGAATATTACTAATGAGTGACAAAAACGAAAAACAAAAGGAAACACGATTTAACCACATATTAAGAAAATAACAGACAAAGTTAGGTTACTTAAGTGAAGTGTCTTCAACCATAATTAATAAGATAAAGTGCCTGTGGATTCTGATCATTTTCATACTTTACAGTATTCAGTATAATTAATGTTAATATTTATTCTAGGCAGCAAAACCCACCAATATATCTATTCATTAAAGAAAGTACAGATTCTGCCCCAAGATCCTTGTATGAATTTAGTGAGCTGGGTAGGGCAGTCGTAGTTTGGGCATGAGATTTTGACCAAAAGCCTCATAATATTCAGAAAACCACAAAGAAGCAAATAGGAACAATTTGGGCCAGATGTTTATTAGGTCTATAATAAAGTCAATGAATCTTCAATCTTGTGGAGATGGGAGGCAAATGCTGCATATCCACAAACTAACTTGTATCAGTGCCAAGTCAGTGGTGTTTCTTTGGCTCCACATACCTTCTCTGGGTAATCTCATCCACTCTCAATTGTTTCCACACCTATCTGTATATACCAAACTTTCGGCTTCTGCCTCTCTTTTGAGTTTCAAGCCCATATTTCTAATTGCCCACTGGATATCTAAATCTAGATATTATCTAAGCAAAATACAAACCTCAAAGTCCTTTCTTTACAGTTCATTATTTGCTATGTCTTTTTATTAAATCTTAGAGTTAATCTTTAGGCCCTGTACATTCTACTTCAATTCTAGCAAAAATGAATTGTTTAAAGCAAGATAAGGAAGGAGAGAGTTATTCATGCTGGTGCAGAAGTCATTTAGAAGAATTTTTTAGTTAAAGTCAGAAGTTGGAAATATTTACAAGAACAAAATCCTATTGAAAGTGCCCTTGTAAGGTTGATAAAAAGTCCCTCTTAGAGGCATCTGGACGTCACACAGCTTCCAGGCAATGCATGTTTTAAACTCTAAAGTCCTTCTATGCTACTTGGTTGTCATGGATAACAATATTCAGATCGATAGTCGTAACTCTAGGAAGTAATAAAGTGCCGTTTTTCTTCATTAAACAAAAGAGTCTTAAAACTCCATATTTGTCTGCTCTTCCTTTATGCATTAGGGTAAAAAGATAATGTTGACCTACTTCTCATTATTAAAAAAACACACGAGACAGTTTATTCTGACAGTAACACACAAGCAATTAAAGCTAGTGAAACATAACACATATACCTAGCAAAACATATTCTCCCTGGATAACAGAAAGCATCAAGTCATCCTTACCTCTTCCTTCCTCCCTCTTCCCCGATGTAAATTCTGTCTTTCCATCTCTGCTACCTGAGTTCCTGACTTCATCAGCTCTCACCAGATTTACTGAAATGTCCCCACAGTGCTGCTAGAAGGGTTATTTCTATATAAATCTGATCAAGTTATTCTGCTTGAAGAGTTGATGGCTCTTCTTTATGTACAGAATAAAGGACCTTCAAAATCTGGCCCCATCCTATTATTCCAAACTTAACCCCTATTCACTCCTCCAACAACACAATCAAAGTGAACTACTTGCAGTTCCCGAGTATCTCTGCATGCAGGCTGTCCCCTTTACTTGGAAAGCTCTGGTAAACCCCCAGCATCCTTCACAATCCAATCCGAATGTCAACTCCTCTGTGAAACCATTTCCTAGGCACCATGGTGGTGTTACTACCGCCTGTGTTCACATACACAGCATTTTCACGCTTTGTTGTTTATACATTACTTCCAGTAGACCACGAACTTCAAACGTTAACTGATTCCCTACTATGTAGCTGTCCGAGCACACAGGGCTTTAGTCAAGAAATTTTCACAGTAAAAACTTTAAACGGCACGTTATCGATTCCAAACCACGTTCACACACCTATGTACAAACGATTCCCAAGGAATTCATGGTCCGCTTAATTTGTTTCTCCTACTAGCTTCCCTTCATTTCATTAGTCCAGGCTCCTGGAGGCCTGAACCCACCACTGGGCCCTGAGTGTTGCCCACCCTCCTTCCTCTCGTCCTGCTGCCGCTCCTCAGGGGAACCGAAGCACATATCCCCACTCACCTCAACCTCCGCCGAGTCGAGGTTTGTTTGTTGGGCCGGAACAGAGGTCGGCCCCAAGGAGCGCCTCCGCCGACGCCGCCCCGCCTCTGGGACGTTGAGGTCGCGGGAACCAGGGCGGCAAACAGAAACTCGCGAAACCGAAGTCCGCGCCGCGCCTGTTGACTGGTCAGAAGCCCAACCCGTCAGGGAGCAAGGGCGGTGCCGAAGGCGTCACTCACGGTCGCCGCGACACCCTGGCGCTCCAGCCAATCAGCGCCCCGCACTGGTCCCATACCGACCAATCCCAAGCTTCCGTGGAGAAAGGAGGGCGCCACCCGCCATCCAGGATTAGATTCCGGAGGATTTAAACACTTCAATTTCGTCAACGGTTAAGTTCCGGGGTGGGGCGGGATTTGCGCACGCGCAGTGAAAAGCCCAGCCTGGCGGATGAGAGGATGGCAGAGGAAACCGGAAGTGCTCGTTGCCCTGGTCCTCGCTCGGCGACTAGAAGCGTACCAAATCCCTTGATTGGACAAAAAGAGAGGGGAAGTTAGATTTCTTCCAGTTTCTTTCCTAAGAATCGTCCTTTCCTCTCAATAACATAAAAAAATTTTAGTTCCTTCCTGTTTGAGCAGAAAAGAACGTGACAAATTTATAAGTCATTTATACTTATCTCCACAACGAAAACTGGTATTATGTATGATGTATGGTATTGGTATTATATATAGTATTGGTATTATATATAGCATATGGTATTAGTATTAGTGTGATGATTTATAGTTATCTCCACAAGTATCGTTGGTAATTGAGCCTTCTCCATTATCGTATTTGACTGTCCTAACAGTCAACGTAGGTATTACTATCCCTATTCAACAAGGGATCACACAGCTAGTTATTGCAGAGTCCAGATTCGAAATGTCAAATGTCACGTTTCTCTAGAGTTTTGTTAGTTTCTTGAGCAATGTGGGAGTGTGTTGAAGTCTGCGCTGCATTTGTAGCCTGTCTTGTTCTGAATATGCATCCACCCTTTTGACAGAGTGAAAACACCATCCTGAAAAATGTATCAAACGAGCCAAGAAATACATGCTCCATAGAGCGTCATTCTCTGCTTTCCTGGAAAAATTCCTAGAATCTAGGGCACACATTTTAAGAGAAATGCTGGTGAGTTCTTCAGCTCTGGTGTGAGAACAGGAAGAGGCTTAGCCAGTGATGCACGTCTGACAAAGTTGGCTGACCCAGTGGGGAACTCTGGAGCAAATATTGCCCATTGGAGGAGTCCCACATTAGGCAGAAATGACTAGAACCCTTGCTGTGCTCAGTCATTGCCTGGAGCTTCCCAAAAAGAGCAAGCACAAAATTAAGGCAGATCCAGAAGACCATAACAAGAGGCCGTCAGCTAAGTGTACTCTGCGCAGCTAATTGTCAAATTCTTTCTAGAGAGAGATACAGGTGGCACACTTAGATGGCTGCCATGCTTTACATTAAGTGCAAAGGCCCTGGGGTGAGAGTTTCCTGGCATCTTCAACGAAGAGCAGGAGGCCAGTATGTGCTGAGCAAAGTGGGTTAGAAGAATATCAGCAGCTGAAGAGGGAGGAGGTGTTGGTAGATCAAATAAGGCATTATAAGGACTTACCTGCACTCTTCAGTTAGACTGGAAGCCAATGGAAGATTTTAAATAGGAGAATGACAAGATCTGATTTTAGGTTTTAAAAGCATTACTATGGTTGCCACATAGAGAATAAACTGTAGGGAGCAAAGGCAGAAGCAAGGAGACCAGTTAGAAGGTTGCTGCAATAATGTAAGGGAGAGATTGATGGCTTGAACCGCAATGGAGGTGGTGAGAGGTTGCTGGATTCTGTGTATATTTTGAAGGTAAACTCAACAGAATTTGATTACAGAGTGAATTTAGGATGTAAAAGAAAAAAACTTTGTGTGGGCCCCTCATGATTTATGTTTTCTTTTAAGAACTACTTTAGGGCTTCCCTGGTGGTGCAGTGGTTGAGAGTCCGCCTGCCAATGCAGGGGACACGGGTTCGAGCCCTGGTCTGGGAAGATCCCACATGCCACGGAGCAACTAGGCCCGTGAGCCACAACTACTGAGCCTGCACGTCTGGAGCCTGTGCTCCGCAACAAGAGAGGCCACGATAGTGAGAGGCCCGTGCACCGCGATGAAGAGTGGCCTCCGCTTGCCACAACTAGAGAAAGCCCTGGCACAGAAACGAAGACCCAACACAGCCAAAAATAAATAAATAAATTAATTAATTAATTTTTTTAAAAAAAAGAACTACTTTAAAATATCTGAAACAGAAATGTAAGATGAAATGAATTAGACAAAAAGGAAGGGGCAAGCATAACACACAACTCTCTACTCCTTAGGTGTAGGCTGGGCATATTGACAGCTTTCCAAGGTGTACAGAATGTAAAGGAGTGGGGAAAAGAGTTACAGTGGAGAAACCTGACCATCAGTATTTCAGCCAGGTGATCAAGGCCAATAGTATGTATACTTGATATGCTGTGATGAAAATGGCACTTTACCTCTGTGGTCTTCCTTCCAATAATCTATAAATCCAGACTTATCCTGAGAAAAACATCAGACAAATTCCAACAGTGGGGAAACCTATTAAGTATCTGAACTGTACTTCTCAAAACTGTAAAGGTTATCAAAACAAGGAGAGTCTGAGAAACTAGCTAAGAGGAGCCTAAAGAGATAACTAAATGTAATGGGCTATCATGGAACAGAAAAATAAGACTGGGTTAAAAACTAAGAAAATGTAAATAAACTATGGATCTTAATAATAGTGACCAATATTGGACAGTTAATTGTAACAATGTACCATACTAAATATAAGATGTTAATAATAGGGGAAACTGGGTGGCGGTGGGGGGGTGGTATGAGGAGACTCTACTATATTCTCAATTTTCCTGTTAGTGTAAAACTGTTCTTAAAAATAAACTCTGTTTAAAAAAAAAGAAAGGAGGGGGCAAAAGGAGAGTTGAAGTATATGCTAATTTTTTGAACAACAGCAATAAAATAAGATAAATGCCTTCTTTTTTGCTTAATAATAACTCAAAAAGACTTCAATTAAACATTTTATTACCACTGGACTTCTAAGCAGGATATACGTTAAATGCTATGGATAGAGTAGATATTTTTTGAATTGAATGAAAAGTAATTACTGACTTCATTTTTGGATTGGAATGACTCAGCCTCATATTTAGGACAACGTGGAGGAGTCCAAAGGGCTTATTCCTTAGGTATTGAAAATTTTTTTTTGAAATATGGTATGATGTAACAAGCACTGGCTTTGGGCATCTGGCCCCAATTCTGCCATTTAAACTCTCTAAGATTGATTTTCCTCATTTGTATATTGTATATTATCATAAAAGAGTTAATTCATAATAAGTGTGAAAGTTAATTAAAAGGCTGCCCATATATTATTAGTCCAGGTATACTGACAACTGCCAGTGTTAATAAATGAGCAACACATTGCTGTACGTACATAGAGATTAAGGGAATTGATTTGTTAAATTAGAGAATAAGCTTAGTGAAATAAAATCTACAAATTTTCTACCAAGGATCTACTACACATTAAGCTTTGTGCTAGATGGCATGGGGAATTGGAAGGACATGACAAGCAAAGAACAAGGAAGGCACAATTTTATGGGGGGGTAATAAGAGGTAATTATCCAAAGCAAATATGAATTATTGTTAGATTACAGGCCAGTTTAAATAGACTGAATATATACTGTGCTATTCTTTGATCCTTGCTTATATATATTTATGTTATTTCAGGACACCATGGAATTGCTATGGCTATTGGCCCCTACAGAGAAAAGCTACCGGTATTATTTTTCAAATTTCTAAGCACTTTAATTTGCTTCACAGAGAACCATTTCCAGTATGTCATACTTTGTTTTTGTTTTTGTTTTGCGGTACGCGGGCCTCTCAGTATGTCATACTTTTAAAAAAATGTATGAATTTGTCGCATAAACAATGCTACAAAGAAAAAAATGTAAAGAGAAAAATTAATCCAAAATTCTACATTCTAACATATCAATTGTTTTCATTTTTCCTTATTCCCTTTCAGTCCCTGACCACGTGACATGCTCTTTATGATAAGACCTGGTAAATGTTCAGTGTTATAAACCCTGATGTACCTGCTAATAGGCTAGTCGTGGGAATTAAAGAGCTATTGTTTTCACCAGGAACAGGGAAGTTGGAATCAGTTACCGGTTCTGCCCTTATTTACTAAATTTCTCCAAACACCCAACTTTCCCTTTCTGTATTTACACTTCTGAGCTAAGCTGGACTGCTGCTTTTTCAAAACAACTACAGCTTTGCTTTTAAGCAACATCATATTTTTAAGGGGGACTGTTAATCTGTTAATTTATGCACAATTCCTTGAGACTCAAACCTCTTGGGAGAGGTAATAATAATTTATTGTGTCAAGTCATGTGACTTATTTTACTTATTTTTTAGAGCTTGGATTGTTTGGAATAAAGACTAGAATGAGCAAATAACACACATCGGTAAATTCTCTGTAAGTATTGGCCACACTGATTTTTTTTACCATCATCCTGATTTTGCAGACAAAGACACTGTAGGCATAACCAAACTACCTAGGCTTGCAAAGTTAACAGGCAAAAACACTGTAAGACCTGCCAAAGACAATCTCCCTTCACTGGTCAGGCTGCCATTCTGCAGTATGGACTGAGCTTAGCCGACAGTCACTCCCAGGAGGGTAGGCATATTGTCTGTTGCCAGATTTGGCACATCAGCTTTTAAAAGACCATGTTTCTTTTAACCAATGCTCTCAGAATCTTTGATAAAAGCTCCTTTGATAAAGCATTACAGCAATAACCGTGCAAATCTGAATAACGTGAATCTTCATTTTAGAACCTCCATTAAGCATCAGGCTGTGTAATGGGCTAAGCATCCTTCCAGGAAATAGATCACAATATAACAGATGGCTGTGAAGTCCTGAATGCAAAGCATATGGCCTGCCACCCACCCACCTGTGCCACCCACATGCCCTATCTTTGCTCCATCACCCAGACTGATCCTAGAAACCAGTTCCTAGGTACACTCAAGAAAGGTATTTCTGGAATTACAAGGAAGTAGTTGCCAAAGACCATTGTAGATAGAACTTGAGTGGCAGCAACCAAGTTATATATTCTGAATCTTCCAAGAACCTTGGAGTTCCCTTAAGAGAGCAAATCACGTTGTAACAGTAGACATTGTTATGTTGTACAAAGAGTAATCAGACATAGTCTCTTCCTTCAAGGAGCTCTAAATCTAGTAGGGAGATACACAATACGCCACAGTGTTAGGCCAGAAGTAAACAAGGAACAGAGTAAGTGTGGTGGTGGTGGTAGTGGGTGTAGAAACAAAAGAGGGGCACCTAACCCAGTCTTGGGAATTTAGAGAGAGCTTCCCGGAAGAAGTAAAATCTGAGCTGAATCCTGAAAAATGAACAGCACATACCAGCAAACAGGTGTGGTCAAGAGTGGGAAAATGAAAGTATGGGAACAGATATCTAAAGGACAATTATGATAAACAGGACATAAATGGTGACAAGGCCCTACTTCTCAAGACCCTCAAGAGTTCACTAGGAACATAGCTATACTCTGGGAACAGTATGCATACACTGAATATATGCCCCGAAGACCTAACGTACTTGATAAATAAACTCATATGGGTAGGAGTGGGTTTTGAGGATAGCTCTTGTAATACATCTTTCTGAGATCAGTCTTCTCATCTGTAACAGAACTTACTTTGAAGGGATTTTGTGAGTGTGGAACTTCTTATCTCATAAAGGGTCAGTAATGTATAGAAAGAACGCATATTTTGAAGCTATACACGCTAAGTTTGAGTTTGACTTTGCTATCTACTGCCTCTGTGGCCTTGAACAAAGTACTTCCACTTCCTGGTTCTCTTTTTCAATCTGCAAAATGACAGTACTAACTTCATAGCATTACGAGCATTTTATAAGGCAAGGCTTGATGTTTAGCCAACAGACAACTGGTGAGATTGTGTTGGTGGTTAAAAGTGAATTATTTCCATATGAGTTAGATATAGCTTCTCTCCTGAGAACTTTGAATGCCCTCTTCCCCTCTCCTGGGACACCTAGGACCTCCTTAAGACCCCACAATTAGAGGACTGATGCCTGGCACAGCAAATCCCCGCCCCAGAAATCTCTATAAATATTCTGATTGTACTGATTATTTAAAAGTTTGAATATCATCCAAAAACTAAGGAATATAAGTGAAATCCTTGGCACATAGTGGATATTCAATAGATATCAATCAAATTTATGTAATCTATGGATTCAATCTATGGATTTAGGTAGGAAATGGCCCTCTACCATTTACAGGTGACAGCCATTTACTCAATATATTCTTATTGAGACATTTTCTTATTGAGGGTCTGATTGTTTGCATCTAGGTGGAACTCATTGCTTCTCTGCCACCTCCAAGGAGTAGAAGCACTGATATAAGGCTAAGGCAAAATGAATTCTTTGGGGACAAATGAGGACCAAGGCACTAAGAGTTAGACCTTTCACTCTAGACAAGCAGAGGGGTTAAATGTTCGAGCATCAGAGTAGCACCGTGTCGTTTACGGATCCTAGCCTCCTTGGCTTGGCTCCATGGGACTGCCTGGTGTGGTAAACAAGTGTCTTGGAAAGACACTCCCATGTGTCTCCTCTCTCTACCCACAGCACTACTCAAACCGAACACTTCTGGTCACCAAATGTGTGTGACGTTTGGGCTGGGGGTGGTGTTCCCACGCCAAGCATTTCTTGTTGTTGTAATCCACTAAGGTTTGCTGTGTAAGAACAGATAACCAGAATAGGCCCAAAGAGCCAACAAATAATAAACTGTCCTTTTGGCCTAGTCTTGTTCTTCCTGGAAATAACTTCCTGGAAAACCCTTGGTGGATGTGGATATCTAGGTTTCACTTTTTTTTATATCTTTCTTCTTTAGTATTTTCCTCAGTTGCCTAGCATGGTTGGCAGGAGATGGGCAAGGTGGAGGATACTAAGAACTTAGCCTACTGTAGTCAAGTTCTCCAGGGAGTCAAAGAGAGAAAAGTCACTACATATTGCTCTAAGTATACAATGAAGTTTTGAACCCAGACTCATATGTGGAATCATTAGTACTGGTGGATTCTATCATGGGAGCCAGAAAGACTATCTTTTTGTTTCTCTCCTAACGCATGTGAAAAGGGCACAAGGCTTTCACTAAAAGCCAAAGAATAGCTTCCTAGGCCCTTTTCCACAGACCCCCATCCCCTTAACATCTTTCAAATCTGGCAATTATGCCATAAGATACAGAAAAGTCACTTAAGAGAACATGCACAATGGAAAAGAGGCACATTTGCTTCAATATGGCCTTTTTTTTGTACTCCTACTACCTCTTTATAACATGACCAGTCATTCTTACTTTCAGCTGACATGTCCTAGGTCCTCCTCCCTGGTAGGTGGAGGATTTGGAGCGTTCCTCTAAGCTTGGATTGGACTTCTAACACCAGGCATTCTGCTAGGCCAGGGGGCAGCAACTATAGCCTGTGGGCACCTGTTTTGGTATAGACTTACAAACTAACAATGTTTTTTGCATTTTTAAATGGGGGCTACCATATTAGACAGCAGGGCCCCTATCTCCCATCCTAAATGAACTTTGCCTTGACCCTTATTCTCAGTATTGTTTTCATTTACTCATCTCCTATCCACTCCTTTTTCAATCGGGATTCAAATTAGATACAGTGTATGATTTGCTTTGGGCAGAACTGTAGAGTTCATAAGTTTCCCTGCTGCCAAATCCAATTTATCTGTACTCATTTGTTTTTAAGTGTTCACTACTACACCACCACAGTCCCACCCCAAACACTCTCTTTGCTGGAACACCACATTCTCCTGGTTTTCCTCTTAACCTTTCTGGCTCTGCCTTCTCAGGTTCCTCCTTCTCTCTCCAACTTTTAAAGGTCTGTTCACTAAGACTCATTCCTTGGACTCCTTTTGTTCTCAAGGTTTTTCCCTAATGCAAGGGGCAGGGAAATGGAGTTATAGTTAAAAGGGCTTCCCGTTGCAATTAGAATATAATCCAAACTGCTTTCCTTAACCAAAGGGCCTGACTGATCTGCCGTCGGCCAAACTCTCCCACCTTTCATTCCCTCCTTCGTTTCACACAACTCTGATCTCACTGGCCTTTCAATTGCTCTAACAGTTGAAAGTTTTAGGCTTTTTGCACTCGCCTTTTCTCTTTTTGTGGGACACTCTATCCCAGTCTTTGCCTAGTTTTGCTCTTTGCTATCCTTATGCCTTGGCTTCTATGTCACCTCTTCAGAGGTCTGACTACCTTACCCAAATTACATTCATCTCTTGTTATTCCTCCTTTTGGTTCCTTCAAAGCCGATATTGCTGTTTGCATTTATTTATTCGTGTGTTGACTTGTTCAGGTCGGCTGCCTGGCCCCTGGAATTTAAACTTGCGAGCAGCGACAATGGGCTTTGCTCTCCCGTGGGTCACATCCCTTACGCCAGCACAGGCCCGACACCAGGAGGCTCAGGATAAAAGACCCGCGGACCGAAAGAATCAATGAGCCAGCAGAGGGGCGGGGAGGACGCGAGCGCGGCCCCGCGTGGGGGACGTAGGGGCGCGGCTAACGAGAGAGCAGCGGAAGCCCGCCCCTTCCGGCCGCGGCGCGGACGCCTCGGCAGCCACGGCGGCTGGACCGCGGCTGGCGCAGGCTCGGCCCGCCCCCTTTTCCGTGCCCCGCTCCCGCTCCAACGCCTGCCCGGCCGCTGTCAGCTGCATCAGCGTCCTACCGACCACGGTGCATGCTTCGCCGCTGCGGCCGCCGGCTGCTGTACGTCCTAGGCCTTAGCTTCCCGCTGCTGACCGGCCGGCCGCTTTTCCTCTGCCCGCACCGCCTCATGAGGCCGCAGGTCGTGTTCGTCCTCGGCGGTCCCGGCGCCGGCAAGGGGACCCAGTGCGCCCGCATCGTCGAGGTGAGGCCCGGGCAGCCGGCGGCTCCCTGTGCTTGACCGGACGCCGGGCCGGCCAGTCCCGCAGCGCGCGTCTGTCCGCGCCTCCCCCACGCGCCCCACCCCCCACCGCCCCGGAGCCGCGGACTACGGGTCCCGATGACCGGCGCACCGTCGGCGTGGCGGTGCTTCGGGGGTCCGCCGGCGCGCGGCATGTCGGAACTGGTAGTCCACGTCCGCCCGCCTCGGGGGTACCCAGAAAGGAGGGGGACCGTTTGGGATTGCTTTGTTCCTGCGCCCCTCTTTCCTTACATTTTGGGGACCAAGTTCGTCTCGAGAGTGGGCTGGGAGAGGTATCCCGGGAGGGTCCGCTTCCGGGGCCCCCAGCGCGCAGAGGTCACTGTGTCGCTGGTTGTGGGGCGGCCGGAGGCGGCAGCAGCGTCGATTTGGGTTAGAGGCTGGGTGAGCTCACCGCTGCCTGAAGGGGAGACCGGTTTTTCCACCACGCCCATTCCTGCAGGCCCTCTAAACTCTGAACCGTCTACTAATTAGTCTTTATCCTAGAAAGGAGACCCGGGCGACAGGGCGTTACCTTAGGTGTTCTGAACCCGTCCAAGTCAGTACCAGCCCTGAGGCTCAGCCCGGGTTGGTGTGGTTGGAAAAAGCCGTGGAGTATGAGATCAAACTTCAACCTCTGGCCCGGCTGCCAACTTACCCTGAGTCGATGGCCAAGTCACTTCCTCTCTCCGAGTCTCGGTTGCCCCCACTAGAACAGTAGAGGCTGTGCACACAGATTTAAACTCAGTATGAAATGCCTCCCAAGTCTAAAATGGTGTTACTTTTTTTTTCCCCCAAAGCGTGGTAAGGTTAATGCTTCAATTCCGTTAACAATTTTCGAACAGATACGTGGTTAGCTGCAGTGTGGGTGAAAGGCTTATTGGAGAATCTGGGGAATGTTTGCGAGAGAAGGAAAACAGAAGATATCTAGAAACAGAAGAGCAGACCAGTAGTGCTGTAAAACACCAAAGAATCCTTGTGAAACTCGGTGACCAGCAAAAGTTTTGACCCAGAACTTCGAAAATAGTTTCCTCCTCTTTTCCAGGTTATGGCTTTTATTAGCTTTGGGATTTTACTCCTCACCCACTCCTGTCCTATATTTTATTCTCTAAAGAGCATCCAGAAAAAGTTGGATGGTAAAATCTTCATTATGTGTTTTACAGCTGTATTTATAATTGTTGATCATTTGTAAGACTATAAGTGGAGCTAATTCAAGCAAAAGATACATAAATATTTTTCTCCTTATTTTTGTTCGTTCTTTTCACTTTTTAAAAGACATGACAATTGGATGGTTTAAGGTTTTTGTTGTATATATGAAACCTCTTACATGTAAATAGCATAGTAGGGGAAGGAGAAAAGACTTTATTTTTGTTTGTTTTTTATTTTTATTGAAGTATAGTTGATTTCCAATGTTGTATCAGTTTCAGGTGTACAGCAAAGTGAATAAGTTATACATATACATATATCCACTCTATTTTAGATTCTTTTCCCATATAGGCCATCACAGAGTATTGAGTAAAGTTCCTTGTACTATACAGTAGGTCCCTATTAGTTATCTGTTCTATACACAGTAGTGTGTAAATGTCAATCCCAATATCCCAATTTATCCCTCCCCCTCCCTTCCCCCCCCCCCCCCGCCCCGTAACCATAAGCTTGTTTTCTACATCTGTGACTCTGTTTCTGTTTTACAGATAAGTCCATTTGTACCATTTTATAGATTCCACATGTAAGAGATATATGATACTTGTCTTTCTCTGTCTGACTTTCTTTACTCATGATGACAATCTCTGGGTCCATCCATGTTGCCACAAGTGGCATTATTTCGTTCTTTGTTATGGCTGAGTAATATTCTGTTGTATGTATAAACCACATCTTCTTTATCCATTCTTCTGTCAAGGACATTTAGGTTGCTCCTATGTCCTGGCTATTGTAAATAGCACTGCAGTGAACATTGGGGTGCATGTATCTTTTTGAATCATGGTTATCTCTAGATACATGCCCGGGAGTGGGATTGCTAGCTCACATGGTAGCTCTGTTTTTAGTTTTTTAAGGAACCTTCATACTGATCTCCATAGTTGCTATACCAATTTACATTCCCACCAACAGTGTGGGAGGGTTCCCTTTTCTCCATACCTTCTCCAGCCTTTATCGTTTGTGGATTTTTTTTTTGTGGTACGCGGGCCTCTCACTGTTGTGGCCTCTCCCGTTGCAGAGCACAGGCTCTGGACGCGCAGGCTCAGCGGCCATGGCTCACGGGCCCAGCTGCTCCGCGGCATGTGGGATCTTCCCGGACCGGGGCACGAACCCGTGGCAGGCGGACTCTCAACCACTGCGCCACTAGGGAAGCCCTGTTTGTGGATTTTTTGATGATGGCCATTCTGATGTGTGTGAGGTGATACCTCACTGTAGTTTTATTTTGCATTTTTCTAATAATTAGCAATGATGTAATGATGCTTTTTAGCCATCTGTATGTCTTCTTCGGAAAAATGTCTATTTAGATCATCCGCCCATTTTTTGATTGGGTTGTTTGTTTTTTTAATATTGAGCTGCAGGAGCTGTTTGTATATTTTGGAGATGAATCTGTTGTCGGTCACTAATATTTTCTCCCATTCTGAGGGGGAAAAGACTTTACTAGAGTCAAACAGATATGGGTTCAAACCCTAACTGTTCCATTTACTATCTCTTTAGTCCCAGAGAAGTTGTTGTTTTACCTTGGGTTCCTCTGTAAGAAGGAAGAAATAACACCTGTCTGGTATGGTATTTATGAATATGAAATGAGGTAAAATATCTGGCATGCATGGATGCAAATAATTTTTTCCTCTGTTTTAGAGTTCCTGTTCTTAATTTATGAGGTTGGTTGTTTTTACTTTGAAGTGCACTGTAGTTTTACTTTTTAAAAATTGGTTTATGGGGCTTCCCTGGTGGTGCAGTGGTTGGGGGTCTGCCTGCCGATGCAGGGGACACGGGTTCGTGCCCCAGTCCGGGAGGATCCCACATGCCGCAGAGCGGCTGGGCCCGTGAGCCGTGGCTGCTGGGCCTGCGCGTCCGGAGCCTGTGCTCCGCAATGGGAGAGGCTGCAACAGTGAGAGGCCCGTGTACTGCAAAAAAAAAAAAAAAAAAAAAAAAAAAATTGGTTTATGACTGATGTTTTGGAATGTATTTAAATATTTTGTTTTTGAATCATAATGTGACTTTTAAGTGTTCACACCCAAACTGATAATACCCATATTACTCCAATGGGTTAAAAATAATCTCCACATTCTGTAATTAGTATTTATTCTTTACTCTGTTTGATAATGGTGGATAATATTTTAAACCTGTTAATTAAGAATTATAAGGTTTCCATGATGAGATATGTTCTATAATGTATTATCTTATTCTTTAAGATTTCAACACTTATATGAGCTTAAATTCAACTGTTTTCTTACAATTGCAAATAGCTTATAATTCAGCAGTTGCTGTCTTCTAGTGGATTAAACAATGGAATGTCTATCGTCAGTTAAGTCAGAGGATTTTTTGTTTTGTTTCTTTTGTGAGTCTCTTGCATTTTTACTCAGTGTTTTATTATACGGGCAAATGTAAGCTGAATCCCAAACGATTGTAATTTTTGGAGTTAATTTTTTTCTGTAGGGGAAAAGTTATATAAATCAAGGTTAAATTCCCCAACTATCATGCCATTACTAATTTAGCTAACAGGGTACCTGAAATGTGGCTGAAACAGAATTGTTTCTTTGGGAAGATTACATTAATTTCTAACTCAGGCCACCAGAAGTACATCTTTGGACCCTTGCTACAGAACCTGAGAATATCTGGCCCTCTAATATCCTGGGACATTGCAGTTATGGTTGAGGGTGTCACCACAGGGAAGCTGTTGCTTGTTTTTTTTTTTTTTTTCCTGCTGTGAATTCTACCTGTACTACTTGCTCTCCCAGACCTTGAGGAAGAAAAGGCAAATCTGATGCAGCATCTTCTGAAAGTGTTGTGAACTGGAAAGGAAAGGTTTGAGGGAGGCTTTGAGATTGAATTTTGCCCATTTAGTTGAACTGATCTTTTTCAGTTTTGTTTTATTTTCTAACTAATTTTTAAGTCTGTCTTCTCACACTCAAATTTGTTTTTGAAAATTAGCCATTTTCTAAAGCAGTGCAATCAGGAGTCAAGTGCTCAGAGTGGAGTTATTATTGTGGAATAACTTGTGACTAAAAAATCATGATGGAAGATACTGTGTCATTTTTGAATTTTTTTAATTAAGCTTTATTTGTATTGTTTTGGCCCAAGAAAAATTATAGTGCCATAACCTAAACTTGTCTGAAAATAACAACCACAGTTTTGCATGTGTTAGCTGGGATATTTAAACCTACTCTCTTTTAAAGATGGTGAACATTCTCCTTAAATGAACAATTATGCTAAAGTTTATATCCATGCCAAATTGCTTTCGGGAGCACCCCAGAAGCATTTTTATCATCTTGTGTTTTAACTTCCTCCAGGACCTGTATGGATAACTTAGACATTGTACCCTACCTGCTATGCTTAGAAAGTTTTGGGTGATACTGACTTTAAGTATGTAGAAAACAGAAATTTGATTTTATTTATCTTTTTGTCTCTAGTGTTGAACATTGTGCCTGACATATAGGTGCTTAATAAGTATTCTTTGAATGAATAGATAGCACACCAGTTTGTCCTAAAGATGTAAAAAAATTTAAAATTCGGTCTCCAGGGGGCGCCCAAGGAGCAGTTAGTACTCCCAATTTCAGGACCAGAAGCATTTGAATGAAACCTCTGTCTTACTCTGATTTCTCATGTAACACTTCAGTTTACTCTCAGTGAATAAATGGTATAGTTGTAAAAATCTGATGAGCATTCTAAAACTTTTAAGCTCCTGGTTACAAATCCCTAAAGCAGACTACCACTCATTAAAGAAACGAGATAGGAAGATCCACTGGACATTAAGCTTGCTTCAGAACAGGCCTTTCTCCTTTTGGTGGGATGGGCTGGAGTAAGAGATAGGTTTTTTGGGCTTTTTTGTTTTTTTTAAAGGAAAGTTTAAATTATCTGTAAAAGAGAGTCCACAGAATCCTCGACTCTCCTGAAGCACCACCCTTTCATTAAGGTAATGGTAATGTGGGATTTTTGTTGTTGTTGTTGTTAAGAATTTGGAGGAGGGGAGAATATGTTCAGGTTATTTACTATTCTTACTTTTGAAAACTTCATTTTTTTCTTTCCATTTTAAGTTACAGTAGTAATACATATTTGTTGGTGACCTCTAACCCTGAGTTGGTGACCTCTCACCAGTATTTACTGTCTGGTATTAACTCTTTCTCAATATTTTTACAAATAAAAGTGCATATAGTTACCTTTTTAACCTCCAAATGGGACTATTCTGTTTTTTTTTACTGAATGTATCATGGCCCTCTCAGGCCTCTACACATAGACTTAACTTATTTTTATTAGTAGCTGCAGAATAGTCCATAATATGGATGTTACCATAGCATAGTTGTACCATTCCCCCCATTGATGGACACTCAGGGTAGATTTCAGGAAATTATTCTGCTATTGCAAACAGTGCTTCAGTAAATTTCCTTGTAAATATAATATTGCATATGGATGCTTTTATTTTTGCAAGCAAAATTCCTAAAAGTGGGATTGCTAAGTCAGAAGATAAGTGCATTTTTAATTTTAATTGATAATTGTTTGATTACTTTTCAAAAACATTATACTTACATTTCTATCATCAGTTGTATGCTTTTTTTTTATTAGCACTGGATGATTATCAATCATTTTAATTTTTTCAAATCTGTTAATCTCCTCTTCAAAGTTTTTCTGAGTAAATTACTCATTTTTTCCAAGAAGTCCATTAAGGTGAACGGCATAATTAGACTTAAAAAAAAATTTCCCTTTACTTGTCATTTATTCAGAAAACATTCTTTGAGAGCTAGGCACTGTGATAGTTGCTAAGGTGAATAAGACACAGACCCTACTGTCAAAAGTTTACAGTGAGCTGTGAGATATAGAAGTTAAACAGTGACTGTGACAGGACAGAGTGATAAGTCCTATGACAGAAATATACACACAGACCATTTAGATAAGGGACATTTAAGTTACAGCTCAGTGGGTCAGGGAAGGCTTCCTCGGGGGCAGTGATATGTATGAGCTGAATTTAGAAGGACAGTAGGAAAGAAGCAGCCAGGAGATGTGGGGGAGTGGAGAACACTTAAAGCAGAGTTACCCTTGCATAGGGTAGTTGGAGGTTTCAATTCTGAGAAAAGGCTAAGGAGAGTAAATGGACGCAAGTGAGATTGACCCAGAAAACACTTCCTAAGTGCAAACTATTTGCTCTGTGTTGGGGGATACTGCCTTCTAGAGGTTCTCAATTTAGAGTAGAGATAAGACACATACTTAATAGAATTTCATGAGAAAAGATATGAAAGATTTTTGCAAATATTAAAGTTAAATTAAATTTTTAGACTAGGTCAGATTTCTCTATTATGTGATCTCAAAGCACTTCAAAACATCTGTCAGTTTGTTATTCTTTTGTCCTTTCAGTTTTTAATTCTGTTGTCCTTTATAACATTTATGTTTGTAGTTCACGTTTAATTTCATGGTTATTGGATTGTCTCCCTCATTACACCATAAGCTCCATAAGGATGAGAACCTTAGATTTCTAAATTTACTCTTATATCTTCAGTGTCTAGTACAATGTCTGGCATAAATTGATGCTGAATAAACATTTGGTAAGTAGATTTTGAAGCCAGTCATACCTGGATTTCTGCCATTTAGTGAGTTATTTAAATTTTTGGCTCTTTGGTTTTCTCCCCTGAAAATTTGGGATATTAATCTACTTTACAGGGTGATTATGAGGACTAGCCAAGAGAATCCATGTAATAAAATGTCTGGCACAGTGCCTACTTTGTGTTAGCCACTTCATATATGTTAGCATCTCTCTCCTTGCCTATTCTGTGCTTATCTATAAATAGTCAATGAAAGAAATATCTTGAGCAGCGTCAGTAGCTACACTTCGGCGGTCATTCTTAGTCAGTAGACTGAAGAAAAATTGATTTGCAAGGATATGAACAAATGTCAAAGTGTCATACCAGTGTATTGTCTACTAGGCAGTATGTAGAGTTCAGACTCCGGAGTTAGACTGTCTGGGTTTGAATCTTATCGTAACACCTACTATGTGTGAGATCTTAGCAAAGGTTTAGTTTCTCTATGCCTCAATTTCCTCATCTGTAAAATGGGAACAATAATATATAGTATCTAACTCAGAGGGGTGTTGTGAGGACTAAATGAGCTAATGTATGTAAAGTACTTAGAGCAGTGCCTGGCATGTGATAATTCCTATATAAATGTTAACTATTATTTTTATTATCATCATCATCATCGTACTTTTTCTGTGTTAGTTTTGCCTGCCCTTTTGACTTGCTTAAGAATTTTTTCCTTCCTGATTTATTCCTTTGTACTTTGGAAGCTGTACAATCTGTTTTTAGTGGTTACCCTAGAAATTTTAAGCACACATATTATTTAACTTAAGTCTAATATTAATATTTTTACTCTCCCCCAAACAATACAAATACCTTAGGACACAACTCTATTTTCTGTCCTATTCTTTTTTTTAGGATTTTAATTCTATATTGACATTTTTTTTAATCCCCGCAAATGACCTGTTAATGTTTTATAACAAATGTTTGTTTAGAATAACTTACATACATACCATTTTCTTTACTAACCATTTATTTTTGCACCTCAGATCTTCCTTCTGAGATCATTTTCTTTCTTGAAGTATATCCTTCAGAAGGTTCTTTAATCAGTATGGGCTTGTGGTTAGGAAATTTTGCTGTACTCTTTACATGGTAGGTTCTTTTTTCCTAGTTCAAGCACCTAGGGTATCATCCTTGAGAGGTCCTGACTTTATGTGGAGCTCATTGATCTGACCTCCAATCCTATTTAGGTCTCAGTCTTTGTCTCCTTGCCCCTCTCTGTGGCTGATTAAATCCTGGGCTCTAGCCACCTGTGATTTGGGGATGGGGAAAGTCCCCAGGGCAGCCATAGCTCCAGCACTCTCTCGCTCTTCTGGATTTGTGCTTTCTTGATTTATCTGAATTTGAGTTACTCCTTTAATTTTTGGCCAGCTCAGTCATACATTAAAAAATAATAATAAAATTATATATTAATAAATATACAAATATTAGAGATTATGTATATGTATCCAACTACATGAGTGTGCTGTGCTGGGAGGGGTTCCTCTCTTTTTTTTAGTAAGTTTTATTTATTTATTTATTTATGGCTCTGTTGGGTCTTCGGCACGAAGGCTTTCTCCAGTTGCGGCAAGCAGGAGCTGCTCTTCATTGTGTTATGTGGGCTTCTCATCTCGGTGGTTTCTCTTGTTGCGGAGCACGGGCTCTAGGCTCACAGGCTTCAGTAGTTGTGGCACACAGGCTCAGTAGTTGTGGCTCGCAGGCTCTAGAGTGCAGGCTCAGTAGTTGTGGCGCACGGGCTTAGTTGCTCCGTGGCATGTGGGATCTTACTGGACCAGGGCTCGAACCCGTGTCCCCTGCATTGGCAGGGGAATTCTTAACCACTGCACCACCAGGGAAGTCCTGGGAGGAGTTTCTCTGAATGAATGTATATTTTCCACCCCCATCAAAATTAGACACCTCTACCTAGGTCTGCCCTAGCTCAGAACACCTCTTCAATGTCAGTTCTTCCCCTTATCCTTACTCCCATTGAAATCTACTTGATTTACATCCTTTGGATTAAAGTTTTAGTGATGGTAATCGATTAAACACCTAGTTAAGATGCTAATAGGAGAGGACTGTAGTCACGTGAGACCTCCGAAAGTCACATAGGAGTACAGTATTTTAATGGTTGTTCTTCTGAATTGAAATTGAGAGCATTTCAGAGAAACCACTCTAGTAGTGGGACTTTCAGACTAGATAAGAGAGAAAAGGTGGAGACGGGATAACCATCTTACTCTTTGTGTCATGTTAGCTTGATCACACTGACTCTTGCTAACCTTAAAGCTAGTACTTTTAGCCCAGTTGGCATATGAGAATGTATTTATTCTAACATTTCAGTTAAATTAAGGACATTTTTATAGACTGAACATGTGATAAGAGCATTTAGAACTTAATAGAGAACAGGTGTGACTGAACATACTGTTAGCTGACAGTTTCCTGCTGCTGGTGAACAAAGCTAACCAAACAGCACTTTGGTAAAGGAAGAAGCCCCAGTTATTACGTACCATTCTTAGAAACTTTCACTTTGAGGAACTGGATCCCCAAAAAACCACATGTTCCATGCTTGGTTTCCATCAGTTATCTCCAGAAGACCGGTAAGTTGGTTCCATTTATCATTAGGGTATATTCTATACCAACAATCAATTGAATATGCTTAGTTTGGGGCTCTACAAAAGACTGCTTCTTTGCTCACTTTGTGTTTGGAATTTCCATGATGCATTAGTCATTGATGTTTGCCACTGAAAAGTTCTATGTGTTTAACGTATAAGACTTTAAGTATAATTAGGTAGATAATAACATGAATTTCTGTTCTCTTGGTGTCTACTGGGAGTAAAGAGACAGTCCAGAAGATGTTTTATTGATATTATGTAATTGGGAATTGACTTGATGGTTAATTTAGGTTTTTAAACTGGAAATTTTTATTTGCTACTTATTTAATGATTGTTGGGTGAGGCAAGTGGAAATGGAAATGGTGTCACAAGTGGAGAAAGGCAAGAACGAAGCAAACGAAGGATGGTCAGAATCTGGCTGAATGGTGGGTCAGATATGCCTGGCTCTGTGTGTGGATAAAGTTCCTGATCCTCTCTCCATGCTAGAATACAACAAAATGATAAAGTCCATGAACTTGGAGTCTCCTTTTCAATTTCCACCAGCAGATTCTGTCATGCGAAGGCCATAGTAGCTTGATGGCAAGACTCTGTATTTCCATGTCTGTCACCTAGGAATTACCTCAGAGGCCCACTGTGGAATAATCGTCACTGAGAGTCAGGAGACCTGAGTGCCAGTTTCCTGTCTGCTAACTAGCAAGTCAGCTTATCTCAGTTTCCCCTTTCATAAAATGAGAGGTATGGAAATAGGTGGTCTTGCCAGCCCTACAACAGTTCTGTATACTGAGACTTCATTGTTAGATAGTGTTGTAATCCTGTGTAGTCACATTCAAGAGGCATGTTAATCCAATCATTATGAATATGTGTATCTTCTTTGCCATTCTATGCTGTATGAATGGGAGCACCAAGGAATTGTATTTAGTAAATTCCCACTGTATTTCATGTTTACATAGAACTTCAGAGTGATAACAAAGAAAGTGTAAAGGCTGGAAAAGGAGTAGTTTTTTGAAGTAGAACAATTGTGTGTGAATTTTTTTTAATTAAAAATATTTAAGAAATGGGACATTGGAGCCAACTTTCTTACAATATAGCATAGTAGTAGAAACAGTGTAGACTTTGAAGTCAGTTGTTGGTTCACATCTCAGTCTAACACCTGTGACTGTGTTGCTTAACTTTTCTGATTCTGTTATCTTCATTTGTAAACTGATGATAATAATGACAATTTCACTAGATTGTTATAAAGATGAAACAGCATAATGCTTCTACAGTGTTCAGCACAGTACATGGCACTCAGTAAATTTGTAAAGGCTAGCATTATTTTAGAAAAGATCTACAGTGAAGAGATCAAAGAGTAATTTAGATTAAAGTAGTTTTGGGGAGCATTGTATTCCCATTGTTTACTACAGCATAAGGAAATGATTACCCACACTAATCAGTTTACAGATTTTTAAAAACCCAGGATGGTATTTTAGAGTCTATCAAACATGAAAGGTCTTTCTACTTAGAGAAAATGTTTGGAGTTAACTTAGATTTTAAAATCCTAGAAAGGGCAAGTGGATTTAAGGAAAAGTTTATAGTATACATGCTCTTTATATTCAAAATAGGTTACTAGTTGCCAGATGGAGCTAATGACCTAATGACTGGATAAGTTTCATAAGTTAAGCCTGAATATGCACCTTAACTGTCCTGTTATTAAAAATATGCATACTTTTACTTTTGGTTACTTTTAAAAAAAAATATTTATTTAATTTATTTGGTTGCACCGGGTCTTAGTGCAGCTCATGGGCTCCTTAGTTGTGGCGTGTGAACTCTTGGTTGCAACATGCATGTAGGATCCAGTTCCCTGACCAGGGATTGAACCTGGGCCCCCTGCATGGGCTCCTTAGTTGTGGCATGTGAACTCTTGGTTGCGACATGCATGTAGGATCCAGTTCCCTGACCAGGGATTAAACCTGGGCCCCTGCATTGGGAGTGCAGAGTCTTAACCACTGCACCACCAGGGAGGTCCCACTTTTGGTTACTTTTTAATTATATAAGTAGTACACATACATTATAGAAAAATTAGAAAATACAGATGAGTAAAAAGAAGGGTGTAAAAATTACCAGTAATCTTACCATCCAGAGAAAACCACCATTAATCAATATTTTGGGACATATTTTTCCAGAGATTTTTTTTTTTTTTTTACTAGGCTCATACTCTGGAAACCTGATTTTTACTTATAATATCACAAACATATCACCATGTTAATAAATGTACTTTTACTACATAATCTATATGATATTGTACTCTGTAGATTACATATTTAATTAATTGATTCCTTGTTTTGGAAATTTTGTTTCTGACTTTTCAGAAGTTGTATTCTGTGTTTTTTGAAAAATACTTGGAGATATAATTTATATACCATACAACTCATCCATTTAAAGTGTAGAATTCAGGACTTCGCTGGTGGCACAGTGGTTAGGAATCTGCCTGCCAATGCAGGGGACACGGGCTTGAGCCCTGATCTCGGAAGATCCTACATGCTGCAGAGCAACTAAGCCTGTGCACCACAGCTACTGAGCCCGAGCTCTAGAGCCCGTGAGCCACAACTACCGAAGCCCATGAGCCACAACTACTGAAACCCGTGTGCCACAACTACTGAAGCCCACGTGCCTAGAGCCCATGCTCCGCAACAGGAGAAGCCACCAGTGCGTGAGAAGCCCACGCACTGCAATGAAGAGTAGCCCCCACTTGCCACACTACAGGAAGCCCGCACTCAACAATGAAGACCCAACACAGCCAAAAATTAATAAATAAAATTATTAAAAAGAAATAAAATTTAAAAAGCATAGAATTCAGTGTTTTTGGTATATTACGTTATTAATTTTTTTAATTTTGGTAAAATATATCATGAAATTTACCATTTTAACCACTTTAAGTGTACAGTTCAGTGGCATTAATTGCATTTACAGTGTTGTGCGACCATCACCACGATTTCTAAAACGTTTTCATCACCCCAAACAAAAACTCTATTAGGCAATAATTTCCCATTCTTCCCTTCCCCCAGCTCTTAGTAACCTCTAATCTACTTTTTGCCTCTGAATTGCCTATTTTAGGTACTTCATGTAAGTGGAATCATACATTTGTCCTTTTTTTTTAATGGCTTATTTCACTTAGCGTAATGTTTTCAGGGTTCATCCATGTTAGCATGTATCAGAACTTCATTCCTTTTTATGGCTGAATAATGTTTCATTGTATGTATTTATTACATTTTGTTTATCCATTCACCTGTTGTTGGATAAGGGCTGCTTCCACCTTTCCGCTATTGTGAGTAATGCTGCAATGAACACTGGCATACAAGGATCTGTTTGAGTCTTTTGGGTATAGAGCTGGGAGTGAGATTGCTGGATCATATAATAATTCTGACTTGTTGAGGAGCTGCCAAACTGTTTTCCACAGCAGCTGTACCATTTTACATTTCTGCCCGTGATATGTGGTTTCTTTATCCTCACCAACACTTATCATTTTATGTTTGTTTGTTTGATTATAACCACCCTACTAGGTGTGCAGTGGTATCGCATTGTGGTTTTGATTTGCGTTTCCTTAATGACTAATGCCGTGAGCATCTTTCTTGTCTCACGTGTCCTTTTTTTTTTTAAATAACCATCCTGAAGGGTGCACTGGCATCTCATTATGGTTTTGATTTGCATTTCCCTGATGACTAATGAGGAACTTTCCCATACTGGCCATCTGAATATCTTCTTTGGAGAAATGTCTGTTTGAATCCTTTGTCCTTTTCTTTTCCCCCCAGAATATTGCATTTAAAAAATTATCTTTTGCAATTTTTAAAATTGGGTTATTTATCTTTTTATTGCTAAGTTGTAAAGTTTTAAAAATATATTTTTGGTACAAGTCCCTTATCCAGATACATGATTTGTAAATATTTTCTCCCATCTTGTGGCTTGTCTTTTCATTTTCTTGGTAGTGTCCTTGGAAGCACAGAAGTTTTAAATTTTGATGAGGTCTCATATCTTGCACTTTAGAACATACAGTATGCTTTCTATTGCCTGTGGTGCAGAGATTAAAAGATTGATAAAGTGAGGCCAGAACTGTAAAAGAGGTATAACTGGTAAGTGTATTGTGCCTGGGACTGAGAGTTGAGGGTGGAAGAGAGAGGAGATAGTGGTAGATGGAAAGGAAGAGTGGGAGCAACAGATTCTTGATACTTCCTTGACTGATTCCAGGGCATAATTGGGTCCAAGTTAAGTCAGGCTAGAGAGGTGGGAGAGGTGGTCCATTTTGCAAAATGGTTTTCAGCATTCTTCCTGTTGTGTAGTCGTGGCAGGAAAGAAAGCTTTCCATAAATATTTCCCATAAGCTTACCACTTTTTAGGACATTTCCTTTGTGTGAAGAAGTTAGATTCTAATCAAGAACCAGTAATCCCTTATATCCTGTTCTACATTATATAAATGGGTACAGTTGTCTATGGTCAACATTGAATCCCAGGCTGGGCTAGGATATGACGGCTATACCATCAAAAATGTATATTCTTAGACTGACTTTAATTTTAGATTGAGAAAAATGTAATCATGAAGGTAAATTTTACACCAAAAAAGTTTGGAAACATATACTATTTTTTAAAGCCAAATATTGATTTTCTTCACACTTTGTCCTATTAGCACAGGTTGATGGACTAAAAATGAAGATGATTCTTTGTTGTCTAAGCTAGATTAATTTTCTCTTTTTAAAAAAACGTCAGTTGAGAGTGGTTGGCACAATAAAGTTCTGAAAGTGCTCCAAGGGGTCATTCTGGAGACTAGAAGTAGTGTGGGTACATTGTCTGTCATGGAGGTGTCATTTCCAGAACATCTTGCTTATAATTTTGAACTCTAGTGTCTAGAGTAAGGCTTCACTGAAATATGTTTCCTTTTAAACTTTTGCTGCTGTGCTTTTTGGATCCTCTCAACTGAGTATGTCTCTAAATTTCCATCTGTTTTTAGGCTATAAAACTGGACTGCTTTCTGTCTCTTTCTATAACTCTTGACTTCATGCCCATGCAGTGTGTTTCAGTGTTGCTATATTATACTTTTGTTTCTCCTTTGTTTAAGGAATGGATCACTTTCCAGAGAAATTTTTATCTAAACATTTGACTTGATTTTTGCTGCTATTCTCTACAGTGATTTAGTTTTAAATTTTAAATAAGTTTGTGATTGTACAGGTACTGTTTTTCTTTTTTCTTGAACTTAGATAATGTTTTTTTTTACAGCATTCCATTACACACATTATTGATAGAATATATTCTTTTATTTATTTATTTATTTATTTATGGCTGTGTTGGGTCTTCGTTGCTGTGCGCAGGCTTTCTCTAGTTGCAGTGAGTGGGGGCTACTCTTTGTTGTGGTGTGCAGGCTTCTCATTGCGGTGGCTTCTCTTGTTGCAGAGCATGGGTTCTAGGCACGCAGGCTTCAGTAGTTGTGGATCGCAGGCTCAGTAGTTGTGGCTCACGGGCTCTAGAGCGCAGGCTCCGTAGTTGTGGCACACGGGCTTAGTTGCTCCGCGGCATGTGGGATCTTCCTGGACCAGGGCTCGAACCCGTGTCCCATGCATTGGCAGGCAGCTTCTTAACCACTGCGCCATCAGGGAAGCCCTTAGACAATGTTTTTTATGTAGGGATTTTTATTCCTAATGTGAGGCAGTTCATTTTGCTGTTCTCTTAGGATTTGATATTAATAAAACACTTAAATCAACAATCTTACTTTGTGATGCTGTATCAAAAATAAATTAATTAAATTAAAATTTAAAAAAAAACAGTCTTTGTGATATTTGCCATTTAGAGATGTGTGGATAGAATATATGCTTTTTTTAAATTAAAAATTTAGTAAGTTTATATACATGTACATTGAGATTGAAACAATTCAGAAGTACGTAAGGTGAAAGTTCTCCTTAACTTTAGCCTACTCTTTTTTTTTTGGTTGCTTTGGGTCTTCATTGCTGCGCATGGGCTTTCTCTAGTTGCGGTGAGCAGGGGCTACTCTTCGTTGCGGTGCGCAGGCTTCTCATGGCAGTGGCTTCTCTTGTTGTGGAGCATGGGCTCTAGGTGCACGGGTTTCAGGAGTTGTGGCACACAGGCTCAGTAGTTGCAGATCGCGAGCTCTACAGCACAAGCTCTGTAGTGGCGCACGGGCTTAGTTGCTCTGCTGCATGTGGGATCTTCCCGGACCAGGGATGGAACCCGTGTCCCCTGCATTGGCAGGCGGATTCATAGCCACTGCGCCGCTAGGGAAGTCCCAGCCTACTCTCCTTATGTAATCACCTACCAACGTTTTTGTGTGTGGCTTTCTGGTCCCCTTTTGATGTATTTATACACAGATAAAAATGCACGCACACAAACGTTGTCTATTGTTATTTTTTTGCTTAACAGTGTATCTTGGATAGCTTTCCATATCAGAACATGCAGATAGCTCAACTCCATTCATAATATATACAATAATCTATTTAACTATTCATATATTTGTGGACATTTAGATTTTCTGTTTACAGATGATGCTGACATAAACATTCATTACATATGTCTTTGTGCACATGTGCAACTATTTCAGTAGCACAGCCCCTAGAAACGGAATTACTGAGCCAAAGGGTATGCAAACTTAAATTTTGTTAGACTCTGCCAAATTGCCCTCTAAAAAGGCTGAACCAATTTACACTCCCACGAACTGTCAGGATGCTGGTTCTTCCCCACTCCCACCCTTGCCATAGCGAGATATGTCTTTATTTTAACCAATCTGATGGGTGAAAAATGAAATCTCATTGCTTTAATTTGCATTTTCATGATTACCAGTAAGGTTGAGCATCTGTTGTTTTCTCTGAATTGTTTTTTCTTTGCCCATTTTTGTATTGAGCTATTTTCTTTGTTAGTAGGATCTCTTTGTATACAACGTATATTACCCTATCACCTTTGTATGGTGAAAATATTTTCTCCCAAGCTATTGCTTGTCATTTGGTTATATCTGTGATAAGTTTTTATTGTTCACGTGGTCAAACATAAATCTTAGCTGTTTTGGTTCTTGTTTTGGAGTGTCTTTCTCTATCTCAAGATTATCTTCCCCTGGTACTATCCTAGGGTTGTTTTGTTTTTTGCTTATATTGTATTGTTTTAGAACTCTAATTTACCTGGAATTTAGTTTTGCATATGATATGATGCAAGAGTCTAATTTTTTTTCAGATGGGTAGCCAGTTGCATAGTATCATTTATTAAATAGTTCATCTTTTCCCCATTGACTTTTAGATGATGACTGTCACTTATTGAATTCCCATTTATACTTGGGTCTGTTTATGGACTCTGTTGAATTTCATTTTTCCGTTTGTCTATTTTTATACCAGTATCATGCTGTTTTAATTACTGTAGCTTTATAATATTTTATGCCACCTGGTAGGACACGTTCCCATTTGTAGTTGTTAATATTATTTTCGAATTTGGTCATTCTCTCACATTTACCCTTCCTGATAAACTTGAGAATCAACTCATCAAGTTTCATTAAAAAATAAATAATCCCAGGTGAAGTTTGATTGCGGATGCCATCAATTTATAGATTAATTTGTGGAAAATTTAAATATTTACAGTATCGAATGTTTCTATCCAGGAACATAGAATGCCTTCTTTTTATGATACTGATTTTAAGTGTTTCTAGTTTCTTCTTATAATTCTTATATACTAGTTTTAGATTTATCCCTAAATTTAAGTTTTTAGTACTGTTTTGTATAGGATTTTTTAAATTGAGGTACAATTGACTCGAATAGGATCTTTTAAAATGTATATTTTCTAATTAGCCATTGCTAATTGGTTGGAAGGCTATTGATCTGTTTGTTTATAAGAAGATAGTAAGCATTCTTGTTCTCATAAGATTTTTAATGTACTCAAATACATCTGTGATGCCAGTTTTTGGAGCCTGTGTGTTTGAGGGTATTTTCATAGTGAATTGCATTTTCATGTATCATATTTTCCTTGTTCTATAGTTATTCTTTGACTTCACTCCTTTATTGCTATGTAATTAGTAGTTTAGCCACTGATTATCTTGGACTTTGCTCCAGGAATAGCCTATATGAGTTAGTCTAACTCCTCCCTGACCCGTCTGAGTGCTCTCATAGTAGGTCTTGAATCTAGTAGCGTAGACCGTGTTTTTAGGAGTATGTTCTTCACACTCCTAGTTTTAACAGCTAATAATGATATTTGGCTGTGGCTGATAGTGTAATGTAGTATAGATATGATTTCTGGTAGTATAGATATTATTTGTTTTACAAATGAAGAAACTGAAGTCTAAAAAAGGTTAAATAAATTTCCTAGAGTCACACTGGATTGTGAAAGAGTTTAGTTATAAAACCTTATCTCGGGCTTCCCTGGTGGCGCAGTGGTTGAGAGTCCGCCTGCCGATGCAGGGGACACGGGTTTGTGCCCTGGTCTGGGAAAATCCCACATGCCGCGTAGCGACTGGGCCCATGAGCCGTGGCTGCTGAGCTTGCGCGTCCGGAGCCTGTGCTCCGCAACGGGAGAGGCCACAACAGTGAGAGGCCCGTGTACCGCAAAAAAAAAAAACCCAAAAAAACCCTTATCTCACATTATTAGTTCAGTGTTCTAAGTATGTGACTTCATGCACGGTTCTTATGTTCTTCTGATCCTTGCTGAAGCCTCTGTGTTTCTCTAAATGCATTTCTCCATTTGTTTGATAATGTTGCAAGTGCTCAAATTTTATGTTTGCATATATTACTGAATTCAGTGTTTGGTATCCTTTGCACATTTTTCTCAAGTGTTGATTGGTAAATCCAAATAAATTCTAGTTCTTAAAGAGAACCCAAGCTGTTAAAATGTTGTGGTTATTTTGTAGTGAGGCTCTTTACAAATTGTATTCCCAAGTAGTTATATTTCTTAGGGTGACTTTCTTTTGGTATTCCCTGGGTAAATGGTATTCTCATTTTAATGTTACTTACCTTTTTTTAAAAAAATAAGTACAGTTGGTACTGTACTGCTTAGTGTTTAAGAAACCTCTCTTTCATAAAGTGAATAGAGGCTAGAGATTCATTTGAGTGGTTTGATGTATATCCTCTGAGTGTTCTCACAGGAATTGAATTAACTGTGAATTCTAGGCTCTTAGACCACCTGCAACAGCGTTTGTGTTGTAGTGATATGAGTGTGTTGCTTGTAGGCTCTGCAGTGACTATACGAATTGATTATTTAGGGCTTCCCTGGTGGCGCAGTGGTTGAGAGTCCGCCTGCCAATGCAGGGGACACGGGTTCGTGCCCCGGTCCGGGAAGATCCCACATGCCATGGAGCGGCTGGGCCCGTGAGCCGTGGCCCCTGAGCCTGCGCGTCCAGAGCCTGTGCTCCGCAACGGGAGAGGCCACAACAGTGAGAGGCCCGCGTACCGCAAAAAAAAAAAAAAAAAAGAACTGATTATTTAATTAACAAGATGAGATGAGTGTTTCTTAAAGATTAACAAGACCTCTGTACCTATCCATTAATGTTGGAAATTTTCAAATTATTGAGCTCCTGGAATCCCTGGAGGCTTCTGGGCCTCATCTTCATCTTTGACTATTTTCCATCCCTTTCTGTTATAGGGAATGTGCATTGATTCAGAATGGCTGAGATGAATTAAAAGAAGTAAAAATACTGGAAATGACCAACTGGAATGAAATTGGAGTGTGAAAATTCCAATTCACAGTTGCTATAGGGTCCATTTGGTATGTAGAACAGATGCCAAAATCCTCAATATTCTGAGAAGTCTTCTGCAAAATGTCAGAGGGATATTGAGGCCTTACACAAATGAGAAAACAGTCTATTTCATGGCTTCTAAATCACCCTTTCTTTAAGTTTTATTTATTGTTCTACCTTCTTGTCATTGCCTCTGAAGAATCACCTCTTCCCCAAGCAGACAGTGCTGGTAAAGACTGAATTCCTTAGGAAAAGTTAATGCAAATATGAAAAATTGACTTTATTAATTAATAGTAGGGCTCAAGTCACTGTAAATATGTAAGTCATTATTTCATCCTTTGTGAATATAACCTATTTATTTCCCCAAATTAGCACATTGCCTGGCACTTTATAGAGACTTAATAAATATTTATGGATTTAAAATAAGTTCCATGTATTGCCTGAATTAAGGTTTTCTTACGTGAAGAGGAAAACATTGAGGAAAATAAAATAGTGCTGTAATTGTCTGCAGTTGAATGGATTATATCCCTCCTCCTTTCTCCTTTGCAGGATATAAGCTTTTAAACTATCACTCTTTAATTAGAGAAAGAAATATGCTTCATGTTAATTTGGAGTCTGTCTGCTAAAGATTTTGCCTAGGAAAAGATTTAGCTTGGTTTATAACTTTCATAGTTTATAGTTAATATGTAGATTTGTAATTAAATAGGCATGGTCAGACGTGATGTACACATTTGGAAATACAATGAGGGCGGAGTAAAAATGAGATTGGAAATCAGCTAGCAATTTAAGTCAGATATTCTATTTAACCTTTCTCCCACTGTCTTCTTTCCTTCCTATGCCTCCTTTCCTCCTTCCGTCCTCTTTTCCCTACCCCTTCCCTTTCTCTCTCTCTATCCACTCCCATTCCTCCCTCCTTCCCTCCCTCCCTTTCTTTCTTTCTTTCTAACCTCTGTAAAATGGTGATTATAAGAAAAATCCTTTTTCTAACCCTCTGTGGGTAAAACTGGAAGGAACCCTAAACAGTTCACCAATTTTAAGCATCTGGGCACTGTACAGCAGTTCTTAGAGTCAAAAGTAAGTTCTCCAAGACTGGCAGGTAATGTTACTGGAAAGTGCTTATCAGACATCTCAAAGTAATCAGAAAAAGTTCTGTTGGAAATGCCTTTTGAAATAAATGATAGCCTTACATGAAGTGTTGCTGGGATGCTGTAAGCTCTAAAGACATTGTTTGCAACAGTGCCAAACTGGTGAGTCTGGATGGCTCCGGATAGCATTTCCAGGTGTTACGCTGAAGGTGCCTTGTTCACAGTACATAATCAGAACTAGATTTTTAAGGTTCACTCATCTTACAGGGAATGCAAAGTAACTTAGTCTTAGATGCTTCATAGATGTGTCAGCTATTTAAAGGACCAATAGTTTTAATTCAGTTGCTTTAAAAATATATTTGTTTCTGCTATCTCTGCTGTGTTCCCTCTATGTAGCTCAAGGCTCAGTAGCAGTCCAATGGCACTTTCTAATTGCCATACTCACAGGAGGAGGTGCCTGGCATGTGGTTCTCCTCTGCCCCCAAGGACTTGCCATTTACGCATCATTTGTACCTTGAACTCTTTTTTTTGCTATTGTTTTGGTTTTGATTCTTTTTGTTGTTGTTTTTATTCACATAGAACGACATTACCTAAATTTAGAAAGGAAGAAAGAGAATTGCTAAGAAGGGAGAGAAGTTATCAAGATGATTTGAGATTTGATACCGTAAAATTGTCAACATTTGCTTAGTTGTAGTAACAGAGTGCTGTTCTGTACTTGCTGAGAGTATGGTGCATTTCTCCTCCCTCCAAATCTTAGTGTCTAATTCACAGAAGTTATTGAGTTGTTTTTCAGCTTCTTAAAGGAGAAAATGAAAGTAAAAAAATTTAGACGTTTACTCTAAATGAATTGAATTTATACATTTGTCACTAGAAAACTACTATTTTTAGCTGAATAGTGGCTTGTAATTGTAGCTATTATAGTTTATAGTGTTTATAATTTGCTGTGGTTTAAATGTTGGTCTTAAGACTGTAATTAGTGACCCACTAGATTTTAATTGCTAGGAAATTTCAGAGAATGTGAAAAAGTTTGGGTTAAGCCTGGGAAATATCCATTCTTGCTTTCCTCAAAATTGGCCTCAGTGACTATTTAATGACAGCAGAATGCTTTGAAAACATGCTCTTTAAAGTCTAGCTATAATTAAATACCATAATAACTAGTGTGTAAGTGATAGTTGCTTTTTTGTTGTAGAAACTCTGTGGTAAGTGGAAAGCTTCAGCAAAATCCTAAGAAAAATATAGTATAAAAATGTAACTAGTAAATAGAGGATTTTAAAAAATGGAATGTGGATGAGAAATAGACATATATAGATTTGACATGATTATATTTATTTAAATTCCTTATCTCCTTGGACTTTGCAGATAAGGTTGTTTTCTGTGTAATTTTTAAAAAACATATCATTTGTACACTTCTACAGTTTACAGCTAGTCTCTCTTTTAAAAAAGTGATATGCCAAAACCCATTGTAATGTAATGTAAGCTTGCAGATTTGAGCTCTTCAATGTCAGGAAACAAACAGTGTGTGTACTAATTTCTAAATTACTAGCTGGGTTTCTAAATGTATATGTTGTTCATACAGCCAAGGCAATCTGTACAGAGCAATCTGTATTGTTGGTGTTTCACTGAGCGTTTGCCATTGTTTAGCACTGTTTGTCTCTGCATTTATTCAATATTACCATATGCTATAATCTCTAGACCAGATGAGAGCATCCAGCAAGCATAGACTTCCAAGCAGGAGCCAGAGTAAGCAGTGGAAAATGAAGCTGCTGTAAAATTTTGTGGACAGCCGTTGCAAAATGCTTTCTGAAAATTGTACATAGTAAATGGGAAAGTAGGTCACATCTCGTTTTTTATAAAGTCTTTTCCATATCCATACCCGTCTTTCAAAAATTTATACTTGGTGATAAAAGTAGACATTTAAAAATGGTGTGGTGTGAAAATAATTTTAAAATAACAATTTAAATAATTAAGTACTTTTGTATTTATTTCCATTTTCTGTAAATGATGGGAGTGTTTTTAAAAGCCTGTTACAACAACTAAATACACTTTTGATCATTTCTTTTCATGCAAGGAGCTATTGTATGCCTAAGAGAGACATGAGTGATACTATGGTTTTTGTTTATTCTCCTCAAACTTTATATCCAATTTTAGTCAGCAAATAAACTATTTAGTTTGTTTTTCTTTGCTGACTACCTTATTGTTGGCTCACTTTAGTAATAAACAAGAACAAGTTTAGCCAGCAATTTTTAGAGATAGAAAAGGAGTAAAGAATGGCTTCTGCAATCTTAAAAAAAAAAAGAGAGAGAGAGAGAAAACTCACTGTAGCCTCAGTAATTGAGAGAGTTAAGTTTTGTAAAATGTGCAATTGAAACATTCTATTCTGGAAGGAGGGGTGGGAGTGTGGGCTGCCTCAAATCTTAACATTGAAATTAAAGATAAAATTTAAGTTATCAAATATTTATGGTACACTTACTATGAATGAGATAAAAACCCATTTAGGGAATCGTAAAAATTTGGGACTAGATGATTGCTGTAATTGAACATTGAATATAGATCTCAGTGTTCTGATATTTGAGAGTAAAAATAATCTATTTTATTATTATGGAAATTATTATTATGAAAATAGATTTTACAGTTCTTTTGATTTAATAAAAGGGAACATGCTAGTTCATGTGGAGGAAGAAGCTTTTCAGTATTCATAATTGTCTCTTAGATCTGTATTGTTTTCTCATTCCAACCACGGGGAAATGGCAGAATAACACTATAGCATCTTATGTGACTTAGTTCAACTATTATCCTATACCCTGACCTAATACATCATTTGTAAATCCTTAATAATGACTATCACAATTGTAATACTACTATACTCCTGACCTTTCACAGTGTATTCATATCTTTTATCTCACTTAAGTCCTTTGATTGGTCTCTCTGTCAAAACCTTTAAAGCCGGACTTCCTGGTGGCACAGTGGTCAAGAATCCGCCTGCCAACGCAGGGGACACGAGTTCGAGCCCTGATCCGGGAAGATCCCACATGCTGCGGAGCAACTAAGCCCATGCACCGCAACTGCTGAGCCTGTGCTCTAGAGCCCATGAGCCACAACTACTGAGCCTGCGTGCCACAACTACTTAAGCCTGTGCGCTCTGGGGCCCGTGCTCTGCAGCAGAGAGAAGCCACTGCAGTGAGAAGCCCAGACACTGCAACAAAGAGTAGCCCCCACTCGTCATAACTAGAGAAAGCCCGCGCACAGCCATGAAGACTCAACACAGCCAAAAATAAATAAATAAATTTATTTTTTAAAAAACCCAAAAACCTTTAAAGTGAATACATATATATGCACACATGCACACACACGCGTGTATGTAATAATATAAAAATGGTGTGTATATATAATATAAAAATGCTTCCAGGTTATTTAAGATAAGTATCTTCATGATGTCAAGGAGGTAATTGATGGCTTTTATCTCCTGCTGCCTGTCAGGCTCTTTGGTAGGCATTTTATATAAATACATTATCTCATTTAATCATCACCACTGAATTATAAAATAGGTATCTATATTCCCATTTTACAGATGAGACCTCTCTAGTCACAACTAGAGAGGTGGGAAATGGACTTTTGAGAGTGGTAAAGAAGATACTGGTTTAGATGGAGAGACAGTGATATTCTAAGACACTATTTGATTATGTGTCCACTCTCCAGAGTGGTCAGGAAAGCTAATTTCATGGAGGGGTAGGACTTGTACTGTTTACTGAGAAAGGGAACAAAACAGAAGAATGGGGTTTGTGTAAGTGCTGATGAGTTCAATTTAGATGTGTTGAGTTTAAGGAAGGGAAGATCTTATAGAGGGTGGGTACAGCCAACTGTGGTAAGATTTGGGGGGGTTTTGCCTTGAATTATATAGATTTTTGTTAGACATTTCTTTGAACATTATTAAAAACATTTAAACTTTGTGTTTGTGAAGGAATATGATGAGCTGTTAATGCCTTGAATGGTTAAATAAGTTTCGGGTTGATTGCATGATTTGTGAACATTATAGCTACCATATGCTACATAGATTAAGGATATTTTTTAAGCAAACTGGATTGTATGAAATCTCTCTTCAATTTTTCTTTATTACTTATTTATTATATAAGCAGAGCTTGTTTATTATAGAAAAATTAGAATATAAAAGTTACCATGAAGGGAAACAAACAGTAGTCCTAACCCTGGGTTGAATGTATTTTGATCTTTTTCCTATGTGTTTGTTCTTTCAGAAATATGGCTACACACACCTTTCTGCAGGAGAGCTTCTTCGTGATGAAAGGAAGAACCCAGATTCACAGTATGGTGAACTCATTGAAAAGTACATTAAAGATGGAAAGATTGTGCCAGTTGAGATAACCATCAGTTTGTTGAGGAGGGTAAGGAGTGTGAATGCCAACCAGTTCAAACCACCAAGGAACTGAGAAGTTAAATCTGCTTCCCTTTGAGCAACGAAAAAAATCAGAGTATTGAATTTCTTGATTGTGGAGGGTGGTCATGGTGTTTGAGAATGGCAGAACTGGAAATTCCACTTCACCTGGGAAGAAATTGGACCGTAGGAAACATTCTCTACCTTGGTCTAGGATCAGCTACAACTGAACATTCATATGTGTACACTTGACCCTTCCCAGCGTGCAGACAGTCCATCCTCCTTCCATTTCTATTTCTTTTTCCTCCTTTCCCATTTCCGTTTTCTTCCAGACTTTGTCCCTCCCTCCCTCTTTCTTTCCCTCCCTCTTTCTTTCCCTCCCTCTTTCTTTCCCTCCCTCTTTCTTTCCCTCCCTCTCGCCCTCCCATGACCCTCCCATTGTTGCCATTCTCTCAGTCTTGATGTTTCCTTTTCTGGTGCATGCATCACCATCTTCAGTGTGAAATGCTGAGACTAACAGCTATCAAACTAAAATAGGTCCCATCTAAAAACAGATACCTTGCATTTACATGAAAACTCTCCACTATAGATTCTCAAGATTATAGTCATTAATAGATATTTTCACACACAAGAAACGTGAAGGAGAAATGGAAGAGTGGGCACAGCAAGAAATAGTTGAAGCTCAATGGAAAAGAGATACATGAGCTTCTGATTGGAACCAGAGAAACTTGAAGAGTGGCTCATTCACACACATTCTTAACTCTTGTTTCAGAGATTGGAATGCTTCCATTCAGAGTAACTAAATCCTCTCTCCTTGTTCTCTGGATTTAATGCCCTTTCTCCACTTTTATGCTTAATTGTGAAAGAATAGTCTACATTTTTTACTTTTTCATTTTCTACTCTTCAGCTCTTTGCACTAAGACTCTATTTCCATCTTCATTGAAACTATTCTTGCTGATGTTACCAGTGATCTCTATCAAATCTAGGGGATATTTTCAGTCATTTTTCTTGTAGCCTTTAACTTCCTGTCTTTTTGAAACTCGTTCCTCCTTTGTTCTCTGTGACACCATTTCTCTTGATTCTCTTCCTCCTTCAGTGACTGCTGTTTCTTAAATCTCCTTTGATAACTCTTCTTCTGCAAGTTTCTTAAACCATGATGCTTCTTGGGGTTTCATCCTTCATCCTCCTGTTATTTTATACATTTCTTGCTGGATGTTGTTAGCCATGTCCAAGGTTTACACTGTGCTAATGATCCCAGAATCTATGTATAACTCTAGCACAAACCTCTTTTTCTGAACTCCAGACCTATATTTCTTTTTTTTTTTTTTTTTTGGCTGCACTCTGCCTCTTGGAGGATCTTGGTTCCCTGACCAAGGATCGAACCTGCACCACCAGCAGTGGAAGCACAGAGTCCTAACCACTGGACTGCCAGGGAATTCCCCAGACCTATATTTCTAACTAACTATTAGGCATCCATCTGAATGTCTCACAAGTATCTCAAAATCAACATGTCCGAGTCTGACTGTATCATCTAAAATGTGATCACCCTTTATTTCCTATCCTGGTTAATGGTTCTACCGTCTACCGAGCTGCCCAAGCCAGAAATCTGGGAGCCATCCTATATTTTCCACCTCTTCCTCAATTTCCCAAATCTACTCAGTGAGAAGATCCTTTCAATTATCTTTCTCTTTATCCTCATTTATTGATAGTTTTTTTCTCCTCTATTAGTACTATCATCTTAGTTCAGACCCTCTTTTTGTCTTTTTTTTTTTTAAATAATATTGGGAAGAATGCAGACATTATGTTGGGAGATCAATCACTGAAATATATTTTTCATTTTTTACTTATTTATATTTTGGCTGCGTTGACTCCTCGTTGCTGTGAGCGGGCTTTCTCTAGTTGTGTCGAGCAGGGGCTGCTCTTCGTTGTGGTGTGCGGGCTTCCCATTGCAAGCCCGTGCCCTTGTTGTGGAGCACAGGCTCTAGGCATGCAGGCTTCAGTAGTTGTGGCTCGCAGGCTCAGTAGTTGCAGTGCATGGGCTTAGTTGCTCCGCGGTATGTGAGATCTTCCTGGACTGGGGATCGAACCCGTGTCCCCTGCATTGGCAGGTGGATCCTTAACCACTGCACCACCAGGGAAGTCCCAAGATCCTCTTTTTTTCTTATTTGGACCATCACTAGAGCCTTATCATTAGTCTTTTGCCTTTAATCCATCTTTGTCCCCTTCTAATCCATCCTTCATGGTACAGTCAGTGATTTTTTTTTCTAAAGGTGATGGGAGCATGTTCTTCTATTACTTAAAATTTCTCAGTGATCCTGTATTGCTTGCAGAATAAAAACCAAATCCTTAGTGTGGTATAACAAGTTCTTCATTAATTTTGGCCCTACCTACTTTCTAGTCATTTCTCCTTCCACTCTCTACACGCATCCTAAGGTTCACCTCTACCAGCTTATTTCAGATTCATCAAAGCTGTTATGCTTCTTCATTTCTGAGCCTTTAACATCCAGTTGACACCATCTGGAGTACCTTGATCCCTGTCTGCCTGCCATTTCATTATTCAGAATTCAGCTCCTCTGCCACCTCTTTGGTAAAGCTCTTCCTGGCAGTTTCCCAGGTAGTTTGTGCTTGCTTCTTCGTTTTATCACAGCATCCTTGCATACCTCAGTATAGAACTTAGCACGTTTACTTACACATATTTGTTACGCACTGGACTGTGAGCCCGCCAGGGGCCATGACCTTGCTCTTCATGTTCCCTGATGGTAGGCCTTGAATGAGTGTATGTTGAGTGAGTAGAATATTGATGTACCCCTTCAGATATCTTCTACTACCATAATTGTGATAGAAATGCTATAGCAGGAGTCCAAAAGCATTCTGAAATTTTGTGGATATTGGAGAAGCTAGATGCTGGGTTAAAGCCAACCCTCAGATAAAGGAATTAGGGGTCCTGACAGCCATTGTTCTTCTTGAGGAACCAGGAAAGTTTGAGCACTGAGGGAACTGGATGTCGGTTTGCTTTAGAGTAGAGGCTCCTCTGGAGTTTGTTGAAGGCATGCATCTGTGCTTACCTCATGGTGATTGATAGCGGTAAGGATTTGGAGATTCGAGATCTGCATCTCCCAGTCACATATTTCCACATTCTACCTAAATTCAGACTTTGGAAGAGGATGGTGAAATGTGCAATTCTTGCTGTCTTTCTGAATGTATTGTTTCCTTTGCTACCTGTGTTTTGGTGTGGCCAGTGGCATTTAGGTTTAAATTAGCTTCAGTTTAAAAAAAAAAAAAAGAGTATTGACTCCTACACTAATAATTAATGCTAGCAATCTCTTTATATATCCAAAGCTTTTTGCAGTTGGACTTGAATTATTGCAGAGAATCTGAGTACCTATAGAAGCAGCATACTTCCTACCATAGCAAAATGACCTGGGACGAGGAAAGGGAAGGCAAGATAAGGGTCTCTGTTGACTGGAGCAAAGATACTGGTTAATGCTTATTTTTCTCTTTTTGCTGTTTATAACTTCGTGAAAATAATATATGCTTAACTGTAGAAAATTTTAAAACTACAGAAAAAAATTGTGTGTGTATGTGTATAAAATGGGGGATACATAACCATAACTCTACCAGTTTGAGGCAAACATGTTATTTCCTTGAAGTCTTTTTTTTCCTATGCACCCTCCATGCTTATGATTTAAAGAAGAATAATAAAACACACCCATATAGCTACCACTCTGCTTAAGAAATTGCATTAATGTAGTGTTGAACTTAAATCTTCCCTTTTTCATTAGGAAATGGATCAGACGATGGCGGCCAATGCTCAGAAGAATAAATTCTTGATTGATGGGTTTCCAAGAAATCAAGACAACCTTCAAGGTTGGAACAAGACCATGGATGGGAAGGCTGATGTATCTTTCGTTTTGTTTTTTGACTGTAATAATGAGGTAATGAAAATCTTTATCTGCCTATATGGGCTTTAAACAGCTGATGGTCAACTGTTAGAGAAAAAGAAAGTGATTTGTTTCACTTATATTTACATTTTATATTGACAGCAGTATTTTTTGAATTGGTAAGTTGGATGCACAGAACAGCACTGTCTTAAGCTATTTGGCATCAGCAATATTGTGGGCCTAAAACTTGCTTTATTTTCAAAATAACAAGAATTTGTGTTTTGCGTTAAGAATTGACTCATACCATGTTAGGTAATGAAGCTGCATTGTTACTTCTTGAGTAGGCACTATTATCAGAGAGTATCTTGCCTTAGGATGTCGTTTGCTGGAAAAGAAACACACATTTCTGGGAAGTTGGGAAAACTTTCTACTTTAAAGAAACATGTATGATAGCCTGATTTGTCTTCTAAGAGTGAAATGAAAGAAAGCAGGAAAGCAGTCTTTTTCTTTCTGGTTCTTCTAATAACATACCCAGACATACTTTCGAATAACTAAATGAATTTCTCGGTATCTTTTTTTTTTCCCGGAATCATTTAATTAAAAGGCCTGACTCTGTATGACAGCTGTAATATAAACTTTATTAAATTAATGCCAACGGCCTGAAAGAATAAGAATCAGCAGTACTGCCTTGAAGGAAGTTGACTATTCTTAGGTTGAATTGCAAATGTGCCTGTGGTGGAGAGACTTGCTGCAGCCTTTGAGTTGTTTTAAAATGTAACTCTCTTTTTCCAACCCCCAAAAATATGTTTTCACTTATTCTTCAGAGTTAATTTTAGAATGTTACCACAGCTTTATAACTAAGGAATGTTTATTCACGATTAACAAGGGATGCTTTATTCAAATGCAAATATGTTAACTCTTAAATATTTGGATATTTATGGAATTATCAAAAAGTAAGCAAAAATGGAACAAAGTTTGACGCATGTAATTCATACCTAATAAGTTAATAATAGATGGAACCATACACATAGAGATCATCTCTTTATTGCGGTTTGAAAAAAAATACACAGGAAAAACTGAGTCATGAATGAATTCTTATTATGCTCTGTACTTATTTAACCTAGTTTATATAAATTGAACCACATGTTTCAACTTTGCATGTTGATTAATGAATTAAACACATTGGGTTTAATGCAGGGTTTTGTTGGTAATCTCTTCGAACTTTCTTCTCTTTTCAGGTTTAAAAGACTGGCAAATTCATATCTTTTTAAAAATAACTTTTTATATATTTCTCTTTTTAGATCTGTATTGAACGATGTCTTGAGAGGGGAAAGAGTAGTGGTAGAAGTGATGACAACAGAGAGAGCTTGGAAAAGAGGTACTTTGCAGTTTTTACACATTGCCACCACGTCTCAGTTTGGAACTTGAGTAACAGATTAAACACGTGCCCCATTTTGGACCAGAAAAAGAAAATGTCATGCTTAAATATGTAGAATGGCTTGTCTAAAAAGCTGATAAGGGAGGGAGCCAACTGGGTTTTATTCTGTATTGTCCCCCGATCTGTCCTAAACAGGGGAGAGAAGTATGCTTAGAACTTCGCAATATTTGCTTCTGTTGCAGAATTCAAACCTATCTTCAGTCAACAAAGCCAATTATTGACTTATATGAAGAAATGGGGAAAGTCAAGAAAATAGATGCTTCTAAATCTGTTGATGAAGTGAGTATCCCTAGCCTGCCTAATAGTAAAGTAACAGTGTGATTTGGGGCAGGGAGGGGAGCAATATGCAGGAGAAAAAGAAATACCATGACAGATTAGTTTGCTTTTCAAAACACTGGAGACTGAATGAAAAGCTAGGCTTTTTCTTCTTTTTTTAAATTAAAGTATGTATATTTTATCAATTTACAATATTGTGTTAGTTTCAGGTGTACTTCTTTTTGAATAGAGTCTAAAATGGGTTTTACAATTTCAGACTTGTTCTTTGTAAAAAGTGGGTGGTGTATTAATTCCAAACCTCTTTTCTCAAGCACTGGAAAATTGGCATTTTCAGAACTGTGATTTGGGCCATGATCATTTTTTAAAAATCTGTAACATGAATAGCAAATCATCTAGCTGAAGAGCCCCCGGTTTCTTTCATCTCTTCCATCACAGAGCATGTAGCTCCAGAGGTACAGGGTTTCCACGACCCAATGCTTGCCTCTTCCTTCATGAATCTTGGGTCTCTGTACTGTGGTTTGTGGACTCTCAGTGCCCAGCCGCTACTAGTGTCTCTTAAATTCACCTCATCTTTCCCTGATTCCCTGAATCATCTTCCCCTGGACCTTTTTTTATCATGTAGTCATTTTTGGTTTTTTATCCACGGTCCCTTCCTGTAGAGGTGAGGTAATACAGAAGACTTAGTGTTTTAGAATCAGAACTAGGAAGATAAGCCACTTCAGTTTACTTTTACTTTTTATAATATTGGTAGCCTATCAAGAAGTTTGTTTTGTCCTAAAAGCACTAGTAAAATTGAAGCAACATGTTCATAATTTTATATTGAAGCAACACGTTCATAATTATTTACGGTATTGTACTACTGTCTAAAGTAAAATAGATGAAACTAAGAAATTATAATGTGTTTTTTTTAATAATCCATTTTGAAAATTCATGTAAAATTGACTTTTAACAGGAACTTAGCCATATGGTGTTTTAACAATATTTGCCTTTTAAATTATTATTATTATCCTTTTCCTTTACAGGTTTTTGATGAAGTTGTGAAGATTTTTGACAAAGAAGGCTAACTCTAAACCTGAAAGCATCCTTGAAATCAGGCTTGAATATTGCTTTGATAGCTGCTATCACAACCCCTTTTTAAGGCAATTTTAATCTTTCATAATTACATCTCAATTAATGGCTGGAAAGTATGTAGTAAGACAAATTAAATTTTTTATCTTCATCTTTTTTTTTTTGGTCACAGGAGTAGACAGTGAATTCGAGTCTAACTTCATCTTAGCTATGGTGCTCACAAAACAAAGAAGGGTGTTAGCTAGTTCTTTGTTTTTATTCAAAAAGAATATCCCTTTTATAGTTTGTGCCTCCTGTGAGCAAAACTTTTTAGTATGTGCGTATATCCCTTAAGTAATTACAACATGTTTGGATTAGGGATTCCCCACGTCTTCTTTCTCTTGCAGGATTTAAATTTCCAACCTGTTAAGTGAATTTATGGACCAAATTCTAAGGAACTTTTTGTGTAGTGAGTTCTTGGACAGTGTGTTTGGTAAACAAAGTCATGAAATGAATTCCTAGAAGTATTTTAGTATTTATCAAATAGCTGACCATTTCCTATAGAAAGGTAAGAAAACTTAAGCTTTGTTTTACTACAGTTTGTACAGAGTTGTTTGCAGGGCATAGTCTTTGCTTCCAGGGGTTGGGATGGGGGCACTGGGGTTTCAGAGCCTGGTGGAATTGTCAGTTTTATTCTGACATAAATCTGAGGGTAAGGGGCAAGGATCACATCTAATGACATGTGTTCCTTTTGCTCTATTATATAATGTTATTAATGATTAAACTGATCTTAACAAAATTCCTAGTAGTGGAACCTTGAAATGCATGTACTTAGTAGATTTACGGTAAAATGATTTGGTTAGCGTTTTAGTAAAACTTCAAAGCTTTTTTTGTTTGTTTTCTAGACTAAGCATAGGGTTAGTACAAAGCAGAAGAAATCTAATGGTTAAATTTCCCATTTGTATTTTATTTTCTTGAATACTTTTTTTCGTAGTTGTTTAAGAAGATTTAAAAATTGCACTTTGGTCAGAAAAATAATAAATTTATCTTACAAATGTTTGATTCCCTTCCTGGCTACTTTTATTCAGTAAATTCTTTTCTTGGCATCATGTTGAAGTATTAAAAGGTACAGAATTCTTAAAAAAGTATAGAGTCCAAAGGAATTTTCTCTTACATTCATTCTTCCTTTAAAAATCTCTGGAAAATTTTTCTCCTTACCTTTTTCCGCCATCACTAATGCAAAGTGGTATCCAAGGTTCTTAATGTGAGATTTATTAAAATTTTTCTCATTTTCAGCACTTATACTGTTTGGTATACAGGGTTAAACTGGGCAAGGAATTTTGATTTTGTATAATTACATTTTATATTTAAATCATTGGGAATAGTGAGGACAATTTATGGATGTTCTTAAATTGTAATAGATTTATTTATTTCTGTGTGTGTTATGAAATTCACTTATTAGTGATGAATTTTCAACATACTTGCCATAGAAAACAAAGTATCCATAAGTACTGTAACATATTAGCCACTAAAATCTGTGTTAAGATTATCTTGGTTTCTTGGAAGAGATTGTAATGAATTCTTATCTAGTGATTTAATCTAGCCAATACTGAGGGATTTTACTGGTAGTGGTAGTTCAATCAAACAGCTGTAGTATGAAGCAAGAGTAAAGACTAAGATTTTGAGAACATTCCTGCTCACATAAGTGAAGAAATCCATTGGATGGGGATCTAAATATTTATATTTATATTGTGAAAGCAAACTTAAGGTTTTTAAGAAGACTGCTGAGACTAGGTGCTTTGCTTCCTTTCATCACATATCTTTCTGTGGCATTTGAGAGCAAAAACCCAGAAACATAGTAATTGCTAAATTACGAGGCTTTCCTTTTTGTTTGCTTTTTAAGTAGAAAAACATGTTGGCAATATTGAGTTTAGGAGTTGATTGAGTTACATCTGACTTCACTAGTTTTGGTCATTTCATTTATTAAAGATACAGTCATCAGTGAGTTTTTGACTTTAAAGACCCCAATGGAAGGCTTGCTGTTTTTAAAAAATTGACTAACATTATTTTTATTCGATGATGTTGGATGTGTATGAGTTATCAATATTTAGTGAGTAATCCCAATAAATTCTGTGCTGTGGGCTTTGCTGTTTGCTGGTTCAGATTTCTGTTCTCTCAAGCGTACCGAAGATCCAGAAGTATCATATTTAACATGTGGGTCCTCACAGGGCAAAAGCAGAGTTCAGGATCCAAGAGAATTTTCCGCTCTGTGTGTGATGTTGATGCGTCTTGAATTAAGCAGAAAGCATGACTTTATCCTGTTCCTTCAAGAAGTAATCCAGATTGAGGCACAAGTAGCCCAATTCATTACTGGCCTGCAGCATTAATTGCTTGTCTCTTTGAGGGGGAAATTGGCAGCAGGCAATGTGTATCAGGATGCGGGGTTTTCTGTGGCCTTGTAGCTTTGTCCATGTAATTTAAGTGGTTGCCTGACATTCCAGTGGTCCCTGGAGATAATAGTGGTTGACAGTTTTGGCCAGACAAGGTCAGCATCTTTTCCCTGGAGGTTTGGTCCTTCATCTGCAGACATATACTAATTGCACAAGCCACAGTGCTATAAACACATACTCTGCCTTCCAAGAGTTTTCTATCTAAAACTAACACTCTGACGTGGACAGACCTTCAGATGTCTTCTGTTGGCTAACTTCAGTCATTTTTATATAGCTTATTGCAATTCTCCCTAGCCTTCTTGCATACTTCAGCTTAATTAAGTACTCCTTTATTCTAAGCAATTTTTTTTAAATGAAAGGAAGGAAGTTCATATATTGTGTACCAAAGGAAAAGGTAAAAATGGTCCTAATCACTTATCCCTTTATTTCTTCATCTCTGACTTCAGTGTAAGTACTCTCTTGGATTCAAGTCTGCTTTCCTTTGAAGGGGTGTGGTTATTTTGATTGTGATGTTAATTCTGGACTTTAGCTAAATTCTGCAGGTCATCATCTTTCCTGTTCTGGGGAGAGCTGAAGGACTAAGTTGAATTTCTGGCTACCACCCTATGCCCTATGTCAGCCATACCAGCTCCAGGCTATCACCAGGGCTCAGACTCCTGTGGGATCTCTGCCATCCCATTCATTCTTCAAAGAGGTTTTTGTTTCATGACTTTGTCCTTCTAAGACTCAGGCATAAGAGAAGCGGGCTTAATTATTTTGTACTGTTCAGTGAGACAGAGGTAATTAATCAGCATTTCTCTAGGTGGTGAAGTTCTTGCAGCCACAGAAAATTGTTTTTTTTATTTTGTGATACATGTTGAAGTAACTTTATGCAACTTCTTAGCACTGGTCTTTGATGCCCTAGCCAACCAGAGGAAAAGCATCTGCAGAGGTGGGTTACTGCATCCCAACCCTAATGGTAGATAACCCTAAGAAATATTAAGAGCTGTCTTCCACACAGTGAAATCAAGCAGTTAGGCAGCGTACTACAGAATAGCAGATGTATTCTTGTTTGGTTGAGTAACCACACTTAAAAAGAGAATGTAAAATTTTTAAAAAGCCACGTATGTGAACTTCGGGAACACACATATAGTTCCCTTTAGAAGGCTCCCTGGAAGAAATGTACTTTCGGTGGCAGTGTCTATGAAATTAAGGGGAAAAAATTGCTACAGTGGACTCAGGATGGACTTCCAAGAAAACTCCTGAATTGGATAAGTTTCCCTGCTAGTTGGTAAATACTTGCAGCCCTTTGAGGACTGCGGGTGGAACTGGCTGTCTCACAGCCACCTGGCTCCAAGGGCTTCCTGAGCCAGAGGGGAAAGATGTTGAATCGGTCCAGCAGTTAGTACTGAAAAGCACAAAGCTCTTGTACGTGGCTCACCCTAGATTGTTTATTAGTTTTATAAAGAAGCATTTTTATAAGTGGCTCCAAAGCAGCTGCCAGAACTTGGCCAGAGTACCTATGAGCACTGCGAGGCTGCATCAAAGTGGCTTTGTCAAAACGTAAACCTCTGTTTTGTTTTCTTTTTATTCTACTATTTAGTTTTGGCTGCGTCAGGTCTTAGTTGTGGCATGTGGGATCTTTTCTTGCGGCTCGTGGGCTCTTCGTTGCAGTGCGCGGGCTTCTCTCTAGATGTGGCATGCGGGTTTTCTCCTAGTTGTGGTGCGCAGGCTCCAGGGCGCGTGGGCTCTGTAGTCTGTGGCACGCAGGCTCTCTAGTTGAGGCGCGCGGGCTCAGTAGTTGTGGCACATGGGCTTAGTTGCCCTGTGGCATGTGGGATCTTAGTTCCCTGACCAGGGATCAAACCCATGTCCCCTGCATTGTAAGGCAGATTCTTTACCACTGGACCACCAGGGAAGTCCCAACCTCTTTTAAGTTATCAGGTAATGTGCGCAAAAGGCACAACTGTCATCCTATCCTCAACTGGGATGGTGGTCAAGATGAACACATTATTTACATTATTTAAGGGGAAAAAATGCTAAAGTTTCATGGCTAACTTTTCGATTGAGTCAATATTCCCACATCAAAATGACCAAGTTAAAACAGCAGCATCAAAACTCCTCTGGTGTTGGAACTTCCCCAGCGGTCCAGCGGTTAAGAATCCGCGCTTCCACTGCAGGGGGTACAAGTTCAATGCCAGGTCTTGGAACTTAAGATTCCACATGCTGCATGGTGGGCCAAAAAGTAAAAACAAAAAAACAAACACCTAGTGTCAAATTCTGTGTCACAATGTCTGTGTCATATCCAATATCAAACGTGACTGAGCAGAGACTGTATCTGTGTTCCTTCCTCTATTTAGGGCCTTTACTTAGGTCTGGATAAGTGCTATTTAGGGAAAGAAGGTAACTGCTGACTTGAGGCTGCTGCTGGTAGTGTGTACTAATGGAAGATTCAGAAATTTAGGGGATGGGATGGGATGAGGGTAGGGAGAATAAAATCATTTGTATAGAGAAGCAAGAGCTGGTTGAGCCCAGTTCTGCTTCATACATAATGGATTTCAGGTGTTAAGGTGATGTCCTTAACACCCTCTATCTTTATCCTGTGGTTTGAGTAATTTCATGGATATTTCTGAGTTTAGGTTGTGTATTTGACTTAGGAAAGGAGCTATTTAATTTACAGTCATCAGCTAAATCATTGTTTTATATGACAATACACAGATTATGGCCAGTTGCTGAAATAATAGATGCATATAGGAGGCATTAGTACAGTCTATAATCACATTCATGCAAGGATCTGCCATCTTAATTGAGCTAACTGGTCACGTTAGCAAGCCAAATTTCAGAGATGCTACCCCTTGTGACTGAGATCAGAGGGTTAGTTACAGGAGATGACAATAGCACTAAAATGATGACATTACAAAAAAATTGGCCGCTCCTTCAAAATATGTTTGATGCAGGTTTGTGAGGAATACAACAGTATACAACCTTTGGTTTCTTAACTGTATTGTGTTTCTGTAGAGTGCTTTTAATGCTGGCAAACTTTTTTACCTCTGATCTCATTTTGTTTTCCCAGCAAGGCAGGCTGCGATGATTCTCTTACCGACCTGTTTCATGGGTGATTAAACTGAGGTCCAAGGAGCCCAAGTCAGTTGCCCCACAATCTTTACAGCTAGTAGTTGTGCGTCTGGAAGCAGAGCCCAGACCTCTGGGCCTTACCACATCTGCCTCCTGTCTTTCTGGTAGTCCATGCCTACCTGTAATTAAGCCCAGTTTTGAAGTGTGACCTCTAATACCCCACCAGACTTCCTCCGTCTCTAGCCCATTACCCACATTTATTTCTCTATTGCACATATGCATAATTTGTGAAGTTTCTTTGTTTACTTCCTGTTGATCTCTGCTAGATTATAAGTGCCAGGAGAGCAAAAATGTTGTCTGTCTTGTTAATCTCTGTTTCCTATTACCTGCACATAGTAGTCACTCAATAAATATGCATTGTAGGGCTTCCCTGGTGGTGCAGTGGTTGAGAGTCCGCCTGCCGATGCAGGGGACACGGGTTCATGCCCCAGTCCGGGAAGATCCCACATGCCGTGGAGCGGCTGGGCCCGTGAGCCATGGCCGCTGAGCCTGCACATCCAGAGCCTGTGCTCCGCAATGGGAGAGGCCACAACAGTGAGAGGCCCGCGTACCGCAAAAAAAAAAAAACAACAACAACAACAAAAAGAAAACAAATATGCATTGTAGTTCTTGATTAATGGAGTCTTTGGGAAAGAAGTTTCTAAGAGGTCTTAGTTGTATTTTTTTATTCTCTTACTGACTTGGCACAGAGTATATTCTTAATAGGTTTTATTATTAATACATTTTATTGGCTATTGATGTAGCAGGGAAGAGAGACTGAGGAACGTGATGAGAGTCTGTGCCTTCACATAAGAACTCAAATACTGAGAAGTTTCCCTAAGCTTTCTTTCTGCTTCCTGGGTCCCCTCCCCAGTGCCTGGGATAGGTACTCAAAGAAGTTTGCTGATGGGAATGCTGTCGGTGGTCAAGAGGTGCCTGGTTGGCATTGGAGAAGAGGAGAAGTGTATTCCAGGAGAGGGAAACAGCACTAGCAAACCCACCCACATAGAAGCAGAACTAGGCCTAGAACCCAGCTCCCATTCCTTAGCACCACTATGCTTTTACCTCTGTCGTTACTAACGAGGATTTGGGAAGGCAAAGTAATATCTTGTGATGCTTCGGAACCAGTACTTTTCAATGGATTGCATTCAGTGTGCTGAACTTTTAGTCAGTGTCTTTTAAGCCATTTTTTAAAAGCCAATGCCTCAGGCTCCACCCCAGAAATTCTGATTTAATTTTAAAGGCTCCCCAGGTGAATCTAAACCAGTGGTTCTCAGACTTTCAAGTGTATGAGAATCATTTGCAGGGCTTCTTAGACCCAGATTGCTGGGCCCACACCCAGAGTTTCTGGTTCAGTAGATCTGGGGTATGGTCCAAGAATTTGCATTTCTTTTAAAGTTCCAGGTGATGCTGATATTGATACTTTGAGAACCACTGTACTAAACAGAGTGGCCAGAGGCAGTATTGGAAACTCCCAGCCTTGCATCTTTCCGGGCAAGGGACTATGTGTTCTTGGTCTTTGTTTCCACGGTTCCTAGCATAGTGTAGGTACTCAGTGCATGATGAATTGACAAATTGATAACAACCTTAATGGAAGCTCACAGCTCAAGCAGTTGCCTAGCCTGCCATCCCTGAAGCTCATGGGTTGAGGCAGGAGAAGTACTTCGAGAAGATCACAAGTGTTCCCCCACTAAGGAAGTTGTCAAATGGCCACCAGCTTGACATAGGAGAGCTGCCTTTATCTCTCTTAGTAGCTGCCACTGTCTTGAAAGGTAAGGCGAGCCCAGGGGGCCACTGTCACTTTCTCTAGACTTCTGAAGAAAGATGGAGTAGCTGTGTTCAGTGTGGGCTTGAGGGCAGAGCAAGGGCAGCAGAAGCAACATAAGGAAGACCTTTGAAAGTCAGAGCTGACCAACAGTGAATTGATCTGCTTGATCAATTGATCAATTGATGAGCTCCCGATCACTGGAGGAAGCAGAGCCTAGGACTCTACTCAGCAGGATGCTTTAGTGTCTTCTAGCCCAGCGATTCTTTCTTTCACAGACCATCCTGTTCAAGTTGTAGTCTCAGTCTGAAGTCCACCTGGCAGCCCAGCCACATTCTCTGGTCCCTCCTGAAACCCAGGACACAGAACAGCTCTCTGTCCATAGTAGCAGGGAGGAGAGACTGAGGAACGTGATGAGAGTCTGTGCCTTCACGTAACTCAAATACTGAGAAGTTTCCCTAAGCTTTTCTTTCTGCTTCCCAGGTCCTCTCCCCAGTGCCTCGGATAGGTACTCAAAGAAGTTTGCTGATGGTAATGCTGTTGGTGGTCAAGAGGTGCCTGGTTGGCATTGGAGAAGAGGAGAAGTGTATTCCAGGAGAGGGAAACAGCACTAGCAAAAGGATGGCAGTGAGAATGCGTGAGGCATAGGGGAGACCATGTTCCAAACAATGGGAGATGGGAGTATGCAAAGATAAGGTGGAGAAATACAATGGACGGACCTTAAAGACAAGTAAAAGAATGTGGATTTGTCCTGTGTCTGTTTAGCTGGGTCTAGACCAGAACGCTGGGTAACTGCTAGGCTGGATGAGCCAGCGTGACAGAGTCTTTTCAGATTTTGGAAGCTGCACTTTGCCTCCTCTCACCCCTCCTCTTTATTCTTCTCTTTCTCCTCCTCACTGTAAGCTGTCCCTTGAGTTCTATTCTGAACTCTTAATGGTTTTTCCATCTCACTGGGGACAGTGTGCAAACCCTCCTTGGCTTGGCCTGGTTGGGGCTGGGCCCGGGGCCGGCTCAGGAGAGCCGGGGAGAGGAGGCGGCTCCCAGCAATAAGCAACCCACAGAATTGTGTCTGTTATTTATGAAAAAGTTTCTGGGTTTTCGGCTAATTGCAAAAATACATAATGGATGCTTTTCGCATCTGCTAGTTATTCTGGAACAGGCCTGCATCCAAGAGCAAACTTTAAACAAACAATAAGATTATGGAGCTTAACTATTTCAATGTGTGACAGAAAAGAAAGCCAAGGCCCCAAAAGTTGCATTAATACACATGCACTCAGACACAAGCAAAGGAGCGACAGATACACATACATACAAATACACAGATTCACATCCTGGTACCAGTGCACACAAATGCGTGCTTGGGTACGAGCACCTAGTACATACGTGGACATACAACTCGAACACATGTGCCCAGTCACAGGCACCAGTGCATATACACACGAAGACAAATGCACATGCATGCACTCATGTACATGTATACCCCTACGCAGTTGGGCAGCGCAAGTGCGCAGACACAAAAGCACACAGACACACAACCCCAGACACCAGTGCAACAAGCGGTCCTCCTAGGTGGGTGAGTGGGTCTTCCCAGTCCAGAGGTAAGTAAAGTACTCAGCTGGGCACTGGCTGTGCCTGGGTGGTATCGGGTGTAGTTATTCGGTGTGGCCACCAAGGGGCACCCAGGATCCATACTGCATCCTCTTTTTTGCTGGTTCTGTCAGCCCGTCAATTGTTTTTGTACCCACAAGCTTGCGTCTTCCTGTTCCGGATCCCTGAACAGAGCTGAGAGGCTCCTTGCTCCCAGCTCCAACCTTCTAGGACCCACCGTATTCATTCTCACCTTGTCCCTGTCTCAAACCACTGAAACAAGCACAGGTCTCCATCCCTCCTCCCTCCCAGCTGAACATACACTTCAGAGCCCCCTGCTCAGTCCTCAGACTGCTCTTTGGAGAAGTGGATCTGTCAGGTCTTGATCATAATGTAGCCTCCACCAAAGCTTCTCTCCCAGGAGCAGCTGTGAAAATCCCACCTATTTTTCAAAGTCTGCTTCAGCATCTCCCTGTGCAGGACTGCCACAGTTAACAATGTGTGTTAAAATAATTGAATAGATGAGTTAATGTCCAGCTCAACACCTGACTCTGCCTCGTCCACTGACCCCAGCCGGAGAGGTCTCTCACCCTCTAGTACCTGCCTCCCGGCTTTTTATGTGCTTTTATGAAACAAATCCAAGCTTTAATACACAGCAAAGCAGAAGTCAACCCCTTTCAGCATCCCTGACAGGTAGCTACCCTAGTAACAGAGAAATCACCCCTTCCTGAACAGCCCTCCTCACTGGGTCTAGAAAGTTCCTCTGTGTTCCTTCTCCATAAACATTCTCAGAGCTCCTTCATGACAGGGGCTGTGGCAGGCTCCGAACAGACAAGATCTCTGCCCTTCAACAAATTAGTCTAGTGAGGGCGTTTAACCAGTACAGCATGAAGCATGCAATAGTACAGTAAGTACAAAGTGCAGGGGAGAGTGTGATGAACTTTCCAGAGGAGTGAGGTGGGGAGTCAGGGAGACATTTACAGGGGGAGTGAGAGCTGAACTGAGACTGGAAATGAATAAGAACAATCGTTATAGTTCTGCGTACTGAATGTTTACTGTGTGTGTGACTGCTCATCCTCAGAGGTGAAATTCTAACTCTAACCCGTGTCTGCCTATCTGCAGCCTGAGAGCTTAGCCACTAGTCTAAAACACCTCATATGACATAAATCAAGTAAGAGTTTGGGGGCAGCAGGGAGGGGAAGGGCATGCCAGGTGTTTTAGTTTTCTATTGCTGCCTAACACATCATCACAAACTTGGTGACTTTGAACAACACCCACTTGTTACCTCAGTTTTGTAGGTCAGAAGTCTGGGTTCTCTGCTCACAGTATCACAAAGCTGAAATCAAGGTATCATCTGGAGGCTCAGGAAAGAATCCACTTCCAAGCTTCCATACTGTTGGCTGAAGTCAATTCCTTGCGGTTGTAGGACTGAGATTCCTGTTTCCTTGGTGACTGTTGGTCATGGGGTACTCTTGGCACTAGAGGCTGTGCTCGCATCCTTTCCATGTGCCCCCTCCATTTTCCAGTCAAGAAAGGCAGACAGAATCTTCCCCATGCTTCAAACCCCTGACTTCTTCTGTCACCAGCTGGTCAAGCGAATCTTTTATGCTTTGTTTATAGATGCATCTGAAAACTTAGAAACTAGTAAACTGTTTCTCATGTAATTGTGTTATCATTGTTCATTGCAGATCTGGGGATTCCTAGATTGCATATTCTTACTTGCACCACTTTTTCTTTTCCTCAAATTCCTAACTGCCTTTATCTCTCCCTCATATTTATCCAGTCTCGCTTTTATCCAGTCTTCCTCTCTCACCAGAGACTTCCTTCCAAGTCCCTCTATTCTCATGCTGTAATGTGATCAGCTAGTGTCCAAGCCTGCTGGAAATCCATCACTTTAACTTCCTTTCACAGCTTTCTGTGTGGGGTCCACCCTTTTTTGAAACATGTTTCCCACTTTCATGATTTATGTCCATGTTTGTCTAGAGCACACCCACACCCTCCAAGTAACCACCTGAGGAAGAATGCATAGGATGTAAATATTCTCACTCCTGGCGTGTCTTCCTATGTCTTTACTATATCTGTATAGTTGATGGTGCATACGACTGTGTTCCCTCAGCACTTTGAAGCATTTCTCTACTAACTTATAGCATCCTGTGTTGCTGCTGAGAATTCTGAAGTCACTCTGATTACCATTCCTTTATGACCTTTTCTTCTTTATTTTTATCTTTCTCCCATCTGAAAGCTTTTAGATCTCCTCTTTATCTCCCTGTATTAAAAAAGTCAGGATATGGTACCCAAGGGCAGGTCATTTTTTCATTCATTTTTGGGTGCACATATGGAGCTCTTTTAATATGGAGACTTTGTGAACTTTGTTCAAGGGAAATTTTCTTAGGTAACTTTTAAATATAAATTTCTCCATTTTTATCTGTTTTTGCTAGAATTCCCATTTAGATTTTTAACTTCGTGTATTGATCCTTTATGTCTCATATTTTCTACCTTCTTATCTTTTTATTTCACTCTCTGAGAAATTTCCTGAACTTGAAAACATTGAAACCTACTAAAATTTGAAATATATATTTAAATTTTCAAGAGCTCTCTCTCGTTCTCTGGTTGTTTCTTTTTTCTTCATACCAGCTAGTTTTTATTTTATGGATACACTGTCTCCTTGAATCTCTATAAGGATTCTATTGAGTGTAAAACTTTTTTCATTTTTTTTTAAGTTCTTTTCTGGTCCTTGCATTATTTCCATTTCCTTTGGGGTCATTTTATTTGTTTGTCTTACTCTTTCAGTTTGGTGGCTTTCCTCAGATGTTTGGCAATCCTTGGATGTCCATTCATATTTACAAATGAAGAACCAAAGAGCTTGCTGATTAACTAGTGTGCATGCCTCAGGTTGACTGGGCAGTCAGTCAATCTATAGTAGAGGACTTGCTTCCCCTACTCCCACCCCGATACCAGAACATGAAGGTCTTTCATCTGGGGACAATAGGTTGCTCCAGAAGCCCCCCTGATCTCCCCCTGGAGAGTAGACCCTGACCTCTTGGTGCTCTGTGCCTGGCGTTGGGGAGAGACTGTCCAATGTCGATTTTTAATTAATCCCCTGTTTTAAGCTCTGTGTCTTGCTGGTTCTGCCAAGACAGGCTGCCTTCTTCCTTGGCTGTATCTTCCTCTCCGCACACTCTGTCCTAAGACTTTCTCTGCCCTCCTGCATCAGTTACCACTCCTCCACCTGCTTTCTATTGTTCTGTTGTAATAGCTTGTCTACTGAGGTTACCTCACCCATTATCTTTATTGTTGTGGTTTGCATCCTTTGTATTCCCTAATAGTCATTTTATCAATAGAAGTCTCTCAAGCAAAAGGGGCATAAAACAAGAGTCAGTTTATCATCCTCAAGGACATGTCAGCCCAAGCTCTTCCTTATTATCCCTCTAATTACAGCACTGGCCCAGTTGTGAGGTCTTCCAAGTGTGTCTCCTGTGCACACTCTCTCCTCTCCTGGCCCCAGGCACCTCTTCCTCACCTATCAAGTCTCTCTCCTCCTCAGGAAAGGACCGTAAACTCCTTTACTCTGAGGGTGCCTGTCAGAGGGTGAGAACTTCAGAGAACACAGTCCCCATTGGTTCAGACCTAACAAATGAAGAGTGAATGGTGGGATCTCAGTTCTAGGGCTTAGTTTAGGGAAGTTCTACCTCAAGTGTGAGTGCGGGTCTTCTATGCCTCGAGGCCCTAAAACGCTCCCATGTTACTCACTGGTGATAATAGTACAAATGTGACTCCACCAGAGGACTGAGACGGCCCAACTGTGGCTGGAGATCGGCTGCTGCTTCTCTGCACTACAACCCCTGCCTCCGGGCCTGGACTTTGACAGAAAATCCAACTCACTCTGGCTTAAGCCTTTAGAACATTATTTGCTTATTTAAGTCCAGAGACTGTGTGGTGGCTCATAGGTAACAAGGACCATGACCCTTTCCATCTTCCACATCATCGTCCTCAGGGTGTAGGTGTGGTAGATTACATTTTCCAAAGATGGAGGCAGCAATATCTCCCATGCCACTTGCTCTTCTGCAATGTGACCTTGCCATGCCTTCGTTAAGAGGTGGAGTCATGGATAAAGAAGATGTGGTATATATATATACAATGGAGTATTACTCAGCCAAAGAAGAGTGAAATAATGCCATTTGCAGCAACATGGATGGACCTAGAGATTATCGTACTAAGCGAAGTAAGTCAAGCAGAGAAAGACAAATGCCATATGATATCATTTATATGTGGAATCTAAACTATGACACAAATGAACATATCTACAAAACAGAAACAGACTTACAGAGAACAGACTTGTGGTTGCCAAAGGGAAGGGGGAGTGGGGGAGGGAAGGATTGGGAGTTTGGGATTAGCAGATGCAAACTAGCGTGTATAGGATGGATAAACAAGGTTCTACTGTATAGCACGGGGAACTATATTCATATCCTGTGACAAACCATAATGGAAAAGAATATGAAAGAGAATATATATATATATATAACTGTGTCACTTTGCTGTACAGAAGAAATTAACACAACATTGCCAATCAACTATACTTCAATAAAATTTAAAAAAAAAAGGTAGAATCTAATTCTCTTCCCCTTGAATCTGGGCTGGCCATAGTGACTAGCTTAACCAATATAATGTGGTAGAAATGACATTTTGAACTTTCAAGGTTAGGTCATAAGTCTTGCAGCATCTGTCTGGGCCTCTTAAAATGCTTACTGTTTGAAACACTTGCCCTAGGAAACCAGCAGCCATGCTGGGGTCACCCAAGCCACATGAAGGGGCCATGTGCAGGTGTCCTGGTCAAGAGCCCTGGCTGAGCTCTCACTGGACATCCAGCATCAACCGTCAGCTATGTGAGTGAGCCATCCAGGACATCCAGACCAGGTGAGCCTGCAGATGACTCCTGCCCGAGCCTCCACCAGATTGTAACCTCACAAGAGACCTCAAGTGAGAACCATCTAGTTGAGCCCAGGCAACCTACAGAATGGTGAAAGATGATACTTAATTGTTGTTTTAAGATACTGAATTTGGGGAGGTAATTTGTTACATAGTAAAAGATGACTGGAACAGTTGGCTTTCTTCCTCTCGCCTGTAGCCTCAAGTTACAAGATGGCCTCTTCAGCTCCGAGCATCATTACAAACAACCACATCTAAAAACAGAGGTAAGGAAGTAAGTACAGACCAAAGTCTTTCTGCTTGAGTGACTTTCAGGGGGAGGAATATCTTACCCAGAAGTCACCCAGCAGAATCCCCCGTATCCTCATTGGCCAGAACTGGGTCCCACAGCCTCTCCTAACCACTAGACAGGCTGGGTACAGCCTCTTCAGTGGGAGGTAGGCAAAGGAATAGGAGGCTGGGAATCGCTGTCGTTTGGTCAACCAACAGCGTCGGCTCTACTTTGTTGATGTGGTGGTGGTTCTAGGGGGAAGAACAGTCAGGTGGGAAAATGACCCCATGCTAAAGACGGAACCTTCACTGCTCCTTCCAGAAGCGAAGCTGCCTCAGTGGGAACAAGTTTATTGAAAACTCCTTTAGGTAGGAAGCATGGTGTACTGCCTGGAGTCCCCCGCTGGGAGGCAGAACCTGGCCCTAGAGCTTGCTAGTGGTGCGGTATTAGTGGGTTAGTTCCCCGTTCTGTGCCTCAGGTTCCTTATCTGCACACTGAAAGGATTCCTTCCAACTCCGTCACGTTAGGAGACGCTGGGGCAGAAGGGAAGTGCTGGACGCTTACAGTGTGTGGAGGCCATGCACTGCCCAAGTCAAGCTCGGCAGAGCCTGCCTCTGGCCACAGATGTTGGGATTTGCCAAACAAACTCTAATCACTTAATGAGAAATGAAAATGGTGCCTGGTTCCTCCACTTAATTGCCCCTTTGAAAACAACACACGGGAGATTTACAGTGATCACCATAATCGCCTCGTAAAAACCCAAGAATTTGAGGACTGACATGCCTCATTTCTGGGAGGAATTAGAGGCAAAAATTAAGGCAAGGAATTCCTGGCCTGCCTTGGCCTTGGCTCCCTGGAATCCAGGACTCTGCCCACAGAGAGCCTGCCACCCTGGACAGCCTCCTGGCCCCAGCAAATACGGCTCCAAATGCTCCGCAGCAGTGTTTCCTCACAGGTCTGCTCCCTGCATCTCCTTGTCATTGGTACTGCCTAAGGGAGGTGGACCAAATGCCAGAGGGCCTGACATCCCTGAGGGTCCGATGGAGGTCCTCAAGAAGGAGAGAGCGGAATCTTGCTGCACCCACTAGCGACATCTGAGCTAAAGGACGGGAGGGGAGGGGAGATGCGGAGGTGGGAGCACAGTGTCCCTAGTCACTGGAAAGCCGCAGCTCTCAGGTTCTCCTGAGGCCATCCACCTTGATTTGCACACCTCCCACGACAAGGTGTTCTGACCTCCCAGGACATCTACTAAGGTAGCCTGGCAGGGAGAAGCTTCACACTCAGCTCAGCAGAAGTCTCTTGCCTTTCACTGCCTCATAACTGGACTCAGAATCACTGAGTGTCAAGGTTAGAACTGTCCTCTGGGTTTGCGTCTCCAGCTTCTCCCCTCGACAGCAATATTCCTTTCTTTCACTCTACTCATTCATTCAAAAATATCTATTAAATCCCTGACGTGCATCAGAAACTACCGATTCTTACCACAGTAGCCACAGTGGTGCTTTTAAAACCTGAATCAGATCACTCTCCAAATCAAAGGGAAGCCGGCTTCTGCATGGCTCTCATGCCCCGCCCTTCGCCCACTCTGCTCCAGCCACGCTGGCCCTCCTTGCTGTTCCTGGAAAACACCAGGGACCCTCCCACCTCAGCGCTTTTGCCCTCGCTGTTCCCACTGCCAGGAAGGCCCTTCCCCGGTATATCCAAATGCCTCCCTCCCTCACTTCCTTCCAGGCCTTTCCTGACCTCCCTACATAAAATTGCACCCCTACTCTCTCTATTATCCTCCCCAACTTTATTTCTGTCCATCGTGCTTGTTACCTTCTGAGACACAGTCCACGCTAAGATTTGCTGATTGTCTCTCTTTCTACACTAGAAGGTAAGCTCCAAAGGGCAGGGATTTTTGTCTTTATTATTTTTTTCACGATTATATTAAAACACTTAGCACAGCAGCTGTCACATGGTAGGTGCTCAACAAATATCTGTTGAGTGAATGAACCATGTGGAGAGAGCAGAGAAAAAGATAAACCCCCCACCCTTGTGGAGCTTAGAGTCTGGTGGCAGAGGCAGATGTTAGGCAGATAGTCACCTGTAGGACTAAGTGACTCAACTGTGGTAAACGCTGGTGGGAACGCGGCAGGTGGAATGAGGGTGATCTGACCACAGGCCAGACAGGCCAGTTGGCGGAAATTTGGCACAAAAATCCTCTGTTTGCGAGAGGATTGGACATGTAGGGGAATGAGGGTTTGGGCCGCGAAGCTTCGGGAGGAAAAGGTGCTGGAGAAGTTTGGGGTGCCACCTCTAGACCCTCTAAAGGCAACGGGACTCTGTGGCGAGAGGGTGGCCGTCCGCAAACTGGGTTCAAGTCCCCGCTCCTCTGCTTCTTCCCAGCCACTCACCCTGGGGCAAGCCACCTCAGGGCCAGAGCACTAGGTTCCTCGTCTGTGGGCTGGAGAAGGGATAACTAGGCCTGCCGGGAGGAAGGGATGAAATATCGGGTAGAGCCGGAGCCTGTAGGTGCTTGGTGAGTGCCAGCGCCTTTCTGGCCCCTTTCTTCTTTGTTGAACTTTTCAACACCCAATCTCTTTTCAAACGGCTGCTCCGCCTTCTCTCCTGGCCCCTCACAGCCTTTGGGAGCAGTATGAGGAAGGGAAGCATCTAATCGACCTGAATGTCAACTGCAGGTTAACAGAAATGAACAGGACCTTTGGGGGCAGCATGTGACAGAGGATTAGACTGATTTCTGCTGAGCCCCAGCCCCTCCTGGGCTCCGGGCCAAACAGGGTCGGCTTTGGAGCTATTGACTACATCTCCCATCAGCCTCCGGGCCGATGCCTGCTGACCCATCATGGGACCATGTGACTAGAATGAAGCTTGGGGTGGGGGATGGCTGACAAAGCTAGTGACACAACTAGTGTTGCCAACTGCCAGGCTCTGGGAGGAGCCCTCCTTGACTGACAACCTAGAGAGAGCTCCCAGCACCCATGCACGCATATACACGTGCTCGCGTGCGCACACACACACACACGCACACGCATATCCACACACAGCTCCTGGCTCCACAGCCCCCCCCAACCCCCATGGGAGGACGAACTCCCTGCTCCCTCACATCCTGCTCTCTCTCCTGATTGGTAAGTGGGGGAGGGAGGTTGGTAGGAGGCAGCAAACACATCACTTCTTCCCATGGTTAGCGTGGACAGTGGCTACACTCAGGCGTGTGGCAAACTCTCCCGTACTGTGGGCCGGCTCCAGTGTTAAGCAACGGAGAAGCAATGAATCAGATCTGAGTCTTGGCCTCAGGGATCACATTCTATTGGGGACAACAGACATTTGCACAGATAATTACTATATAAACTACACAGTAGAGGATCCAAGAGGGAACCTGCAGAAAGAAAACCTGGATTACACTTTGGGAGTTGAGGGTGGTGACAGGAAAGGCTTTGGGATAAGGTAGCCTTTAAGCTGGGCTGAGGTTGGATGGAAGGGCTCCTAGGTTGGTAGAACTGCGCAAAGTCACAGAGGCGGGAGAGTGAGGGGCCGGCAGGAAATGGCAAAATGCCTGATGTCAGCCTAGAGCACAGGTGGGATGTAATTGCTTTCACCACAGCGATTCGGTTTGTAACCAGCCCTGAGGAACCCTCCCAGGGGCTACTGCCTCCCAACCCTTCCCTGCATCCGCCGGACACCTCGGATGGCTTTGGATGGCTCCTAGGGGACCAGAAGACCACTGTCTTTCTTGTTTGCTACTTCACTGCCCTGCTTGGCCCTACATTCGACTCCTTCAAATTAGCCTCTCTTGCATCATCTCAAGTGTCCCCTGGAGGTGCTCCTGCCTCTTCTCTCCCTGCTTACACGCATCTCATCCTTCAAGGACAGAGGAGTCCTGCTTCCTCCAGGGAAGCCCTCCTAACCGCTCCAGCTCACTCTGGCCTCCTCATCAGGTCACCTGAAATGCCTGAAGTAACCATGTGGTTCACTCAATGACCCCTTTTCAGTAAAGGTGCTTTGTCACATGCTGTAGAATGATGCTACTTTCACAACAAGAAATTCACTAGAGTCTGTTTAATATATGCATATGTATAACTGATTCACTTTGCTGTACAGCAGAAACTAACACAACATTGTAAATCAACTACACTCCAATAAAAATTAATTAAAAAAAGAAATCCACTGTCTAAACAAAGAAAGGGAGATTGATTACAAGGGACTTAAGAGTCTCAAGTGACCTAACGCAGGAAAGGACTTGACCTAGCTCAAGACCCCAGGGGGTTAGTTCTCCCCACCTCTATCTCTGCCCCTTTGCTCTTTTCTTTTCCCAGACTGGCCTTCTCTGCCCTTCTGATCAGATGGGGGAAAACATGACAGTTCACAGCACCCATCATAGCCAGCCATGTGGAAAGAATCTCCACATTTTCAAGAGAGGGTGATTGGACCAATTGGAGCAGGTGTCCCACTCTAGGCCAATCAGCTTTGGGAGGGGAATGGGGTCACATGGTGCTAACACGGCTGCCAGGCTACCCCTCTGGGAGTCATTCCTCACAGTCCTGGGGGTTGGTGAGTGGTCTGTTCTAAGAGAAAGGAATTGTCATGAGCAGAGCAGGTACCCCAAAGGTGCCTGTTACATATCTACTGATGTAATGTGACTATGTGCTCATGAATTTCAGTTCCAGACTATCCTACTGACCTACTCTGCGACTTCAGGCAAGTCCCTACCCTCCTCTTGGGGTTGCAGTTTCTTCATTTGTACACAGAGGATGGTGGGTCTAAGTGTTCTTTTGGGCTCCCTAACTCTCTTGGACTTTGGGCCAATTACCCTTTTTGAATCTCAGTTTTCTCATTTATGAAATGGGATAATGATATCTACCTCACAGCGTTATTGTAAGAGTGAGCATGAACATATCTAACAAGCGTTGGGTACAGAAATGCTCAAGAAATGCTAGTGACTCTCGTAGATTTAAATTGGGGTGGCTGCCTTGCTCACAGTGATTTCCCCCAAGGGTCATGGCTGTGATGCCCTCATGTGTTTGGGAGAATTGCTCCTCCTTTAGTTGGGGGCTGCCATCCTCTGATAGTGATTTGCAAGGAGTGAGCATGGGTCCCAAATTGGATCATTCAAAGTGCTTCTCGGGGGCTTTTTTCCAACTGCTGCCCTTTTGTCTCTGTTTGCAGAACTGTGAGAGCAGGAAGCTTGCCAACAGCCAGGTCCCCAACCTTGTGGAGAAAGTGGTCTGGAAAAGTGATGCTGACATGAAGAGGATGTTTGAGTACTTGGTTCCAGACCTCACTAAATCCAGTTACATCCTTGCCATGAACCAACGGCTCCTGATAATACCTTCTCCCTTCCCTTTCTAAGCCTCAGTATCCTTATCTATAAAATAATGGGGCTGCATCCTTCCCCCTTTATCTCTGATGCTCTATTACTAGGTTCATTAATTTATTCTTTCCATCAATTAGTCAGTCAGCATCCCTTGTGCATCTGTTCTGTCTCCGGCCCTATGGTGGACACTGAGACTCTTGGTAAAGGAATAATTCCCATCCCCGGTTCTCAAGACTCAGAGTTAGGCAGGGGAGGGAGTTAAGCAACCATTCAGGACTGAGTGTGGTAACGGCTGTGACAGAGGGAAGCACAAAAACTGTGGGGATGTCAGAGAAGGAGACATATCCTCATTTGTAAGTCTTCCTGGAGGAGGTGGCAGGAGCTGAGTTTTTCAGACAGGGGTGGGCGCGGAGAGAGGAGGAAGAGTATTCCAGGCAGAAGAACCTGCCTTTGTAAGGGCCCAAAAGAGAATGAGAGAAAGTAGCTGCCTGGGGCCGGAGGGGAGGGGACACAGGAGGTGACCTTCTTTGTATTTTCTACCCATGTAACTTCTGGGAAAACAAGAAAAAACTCCATTTTTTAAAGCTTGGAAAATCCCCAGGGTGGAGTCTTTAAACAGGGATGAAAAGAAGTGACTTCTGACCACAGTAAAGCCCTGGAATGAATGATGCTTCCCCTAGTAGGCTGCCCCATGGGTCCTTGGTCCCATCACGAAATCCACGCTCACAGTTGCATTCAGCGGCTGGTCCTAAGGCTGTTGGATCCATCTAAAAATAGGAAGGCCTGGAGCCTAAGGCCAAGCAGATGACAGAAGAGCAGCCCAGGAAGGCCTGGGAGGAGTGTAAACATCCCCACCTCATAGGAAACACACTCATTACATTCTGAGCAAAAGCGGTTAATGATGCACCCTGGAGAAAATATGCAGTTATTGCCCCCAAACATGCCAAAGCCCTGCTAATGACTGCATGCCTGCTCCGAAGCAGAAGCTGTTCCAGATGCTGCCGCTTGTCTCTGGAAGAGCCCTTCCTTCTTCCTGCCTGAGGTTCCGGAATTTTCCTTGGATTCTAGTCCTTAGGGAGACATATGGTGGGCTGGGGTGGGGAAAGTGATTGCCCTCCTGGGCCTCATAGGGGCAGCCTAGGGGATCTCTGCCTTACAGACTGCTGTGGAGGCTGTGCCTTCCTGCCTGCCTGGCGTGGTGGGGGAAGAAGGGTGCCAGGCGCTAAGCTGGGAGCCAGCGCTCTAGATGACGCTGGGCTGAGGGAGGTGAGCTCTAAACTTGAGCATTTTCAGCTTCTGCATCTATAATGAGTAATGAGTCTATAGGGAAGCAGTAATTTGCACACTTGAAGCCCCAGAAACACTCAGCGATGGCTGCCACTGGACGAGCCCTGGGCTTGGAACTATCTCCCGGCTGGGTGACTCTAGGCAGTTGCCCCACCTCTGTGAACCTCCATACCCTCATCTGTAAACTGGGGATGGTTTTGGAAATTAACATTTTTTTCTCTTGTTAAAGAACTCATGCATGCTTATTATCTATTTTTTAAATATGTAATCAACCTGTCTTTGTGATACACTCCTATGATTTCAATTCAAGAGATGCAAACGGAGGAATTCCGCGGCGGTCCCGTGGTTAGGACTCTGCGCTTTCACTGCTGAGGGCCCGGGTTCAATCCCTGGTAGTGTCTTCCTCTCACTCCTGTTTTATAACCGCACCATTTCTCTTCTACCTTGTCAACTGCTCTTGGTTTCTGGTGTATCAAATGTATAAATTTTAAAAACTTTTAAATGAGGTATTAGCACATATAAACACAGCAAAGTGCATATACCTCAAAGAGCAAAACTTGGTGAGTAATGTTTATAGTTTTAATTCCTAAAAAAAAAAGAAAGAAAAATGACCCCAATCTATCACCTAGAGATAAAACTGTTGATATTGTGGTGTACTTTCTTCCCATTCTTTTTCTATGTATGTATACATACGTAAACATTGATACCATACTGTGTGACTGTTTTGGGGTTTTTTTTGCGGTACGCGGGCCTCTCACTGTTGCGGCCTCTCCCGTTGCGGAGCACAGGCTCCAGACGCGCAGGCTCAGCGGCCATGGCTCACGCGCCCAGCCGCTCCGCGGCATGTGGGATCTTCCTGGACAGGGGCACGAACCCGTGTCCCCTGCATCGGCAGGCGGACTCTCAACCACTGTGCCACCAGGGAAGCCCTACTGTGTGACTTTTGTATGCTGTTTTTTATATCTAACATTATATCAAAAATATTTCCTCATGTCCTTAAAAAGCCCTCAAAAATGTTCTACTTTCAACGTTTGCCCAATGTTTCAAGGAACAGAGCAAACCTACTGCAGGACATTAGGTTCAATTTTTCCCCTATTATAAATAACACAGTGATGACCACCCCTGAATGAACATGCATCGTTGAGCACGTCCCTCAAGGTGAATTCCTAGCAGGGGAATTACTGAATCAAATAATATGAACTAAGTATTAGAACTCAGAATAAAACGGAGGGGGGCGGGGAGCGGTCAGGTCTGGCTCGCAGAGCTGCTGTGTTAGGGATGTTCTGTAAGGCTCTGGCCTAGTGCTGGACACAGACACAGGGTTCCAGGAGTGTGAGCTAAGGGGTCCTAGAGCGAGGACAGGTCAATGCCTGCTCCTCCCCCTCCCCCGGGGCCCTGCCCTCTAGGGCCTCCCTCCCTGGAGCCCTCTGACAGCCACAAAGGAGAGTCTCGGTCTTGTCTGAGCTTTATTATTTTAATCACTGGTGCTTTGCCAAGTGGTGGGCTGGTGAATGTTTAACAGCTGGATTGCGGGGAAGGGGCACGGAGTAGAGAGGAGTAGCTTCTGATTTATAGCATTTGTCAATTTCTGGTATAAAACCGCCCACCGTGACTGATTTCAAACTACCGACATGTCACTGAAAGCAGGGCTGGGAGGAGATGCGCTACTCTCACCAGCGGGTCGGAGCCAGCTCCAGCACTCCAGTTCTAGTCTTTCTACCTGCCCGTCTCCCACTTCTCCCTCTTCTTAACCCCTCCCATTCATCCCCCACCCTGAGGCTCATCCAAGGTGACAGAGAAGGAAGACTCTGTGGGATGTGAATGTGGCTAGAGAGCGAGAACATCCTCTCCCAGGTCTCTAAAGGTAAAACTGAGGCTCAGGGAGGTCAAGATGATTGCCCCGGCTCACCCAGCCAGGGGATCCTTCACAGGGTGTTCTTCTCTGGCCCCTGCTCGGGGACACTTCTCAATGTTAGCCTGTGCCTGCTACTGTGGGAATACACTGGCTTTTCTAACCACTCCTCTTCCTCTCTGGTGACTCCAGTGCTTGGATCCACAAGAGGTTGGGTCCCAGGCCTTGCGTTCAAGGAGCTGAGAGCCACGTAGGGAGGCAGACACCCGAGGCAGAGAGGCGAGTGCTCTATAGAAGCTGCCCTGTTCAGTGGACTCCAGGCTGGGCTTCCAGACTCCTCGCTTCTCTCTTTATAGCAGACTTTGTCCCTTCCTCCTTCTTAAGGGAACCTGTTTTGTTTCAGTATCCACTCTTCTAACACACAGCAACCCACTTCATGTGAAAGTGACCCATTCCTGGGAGTATGTAGGTTCTGATTTGTCCTAGTCAAAACTGTAATTCATTCCTCCTTGCCAATGATTGGTTTAGGAGTGGGGAAGTGATCCAACTCTGGCCAATGAGAGCTGAGGAGACATTGGGGGAGGGGGAGGGGAGCTTTTTTCTCCTAAGAAATAGGCAGAGAAGGAGACAACCTCTCTTCTTCTGGATACTTGGAACTCAGTGTTGTAGTTCTGGGTGCTGTAATTACCTGTTGCCAGCCTGAAGATGAAGCCAACCCATGAGGGACCACAGAGCCAACAGAATCACAGAAAAGGGGAGCCAGAGCCCTAACTGTATCCTGCCTCTGACCTTCTTGTTAGGGAGAAAGCATATTTCCCTTCAGCCTAAATCACTTTGAGTTGAGATTTTCTGTACTTGAAGCCCAAAACATCCTAAATGATAAAACCCTTCTGGTCTATCATCCACATTGCAAATGCAGTGATTACTAGACAACAGCAATCTTATCATATCACTTCCTGATTCCAGTCCTCCCATGGCTTCTCTGAGGAGTTAGGATAAAGTCTTTGTTCAGTGTCTTCTCTCCCTGACAGATAATGTCAGCCCCTCAGGATAGGACTGTGGTTCTCCATCAATGGCTCCCTGGTGCCCAGCATAGAGTCAGCCACAGGCAGGTACTAGTAAATACCGTTGAATAAGTGCAGAGAAGGAGGAGTTGGGGGACAGAGTCCTAGCCTCCATTTCTGGCTTTGCACTGACTTGCTTTGAGACTTTAGGCAAGTCTCTCCCCTTCCTGGACCTCAATATCCAAAACTGTGAAGAAGGTATATTGGACTAAAGTGGTAGTTTAAGAATGGGGATTAAGGGACTCCCCTAGTGGCACAGTGGTTAAGAATCCGCCTGCCAATGCAGGGGACATCGGTTCGAGCCCTGGTCCCAGAAGATCCCAGATGCCAAGGAGCAACTAAGCCCGTGCACCACAAGTACTGAAGCTGGTGCGCCTAGAGCCCGTGCTCCGCAACAAGAGAAGCCACTGCAACAAGAAACCCGCGCACTGCAACGAAGAGCAGTCCCTGCTCGCCGCAGCTGGAGAAAAGTCCTCGTGCAGCAACAAAGAACCAGTGCAGCCAAAAAAAAAAAAGACTTTAAAAATAGTCCACATCAAAAAGAGCTTAAAAAAAAATGAATGGGGATTAAAAAATACCTCTCAGCTACTCCATATGATAGTAGTTGTGCTTCTAATATCCACCAATGGATGAAAAATTAAAATGACCACAAAGCTTTTCACTGAGGGTATTTCTCAGTCACAGCAGCTTCGACATTTGCAAAGCATTCATACCTGTGTGTGAGATACATTGTGCGTCCTCTTTACAGACAGCACAGGGTGCCACGTGGTTTCCAGATGACGTGCTTTAGCTAAAGGGCCTGTAGGTTGGGAATCAGTGGCCCAGGTCCTCTCAGAGTTCTCCAGGCCCTGGGTTCATGTGTCTAACATGGACCACAGGAGCTGTGCAACTTGCTCAGGATCACACAGCGAATGAGTGGTGGATTCTAACTCACTCTTCTCCAGCCCGACTCCCTTGGCTCAGCCGGCCTGGCTGACAGCACCGCTCTCTCTCTCAGCTACCCTGGAAATGAGAAGCAGGGAGGCCCGAGAGCCCTGAGATTGCCTAGGGTACAGGTGAGGTGGATGGCAGAACGCTGACAGTCCCAAATGACATGGAACATGCTTCAGATGCCAGGTGTGTGGTTTAGGAGCAGCTGGAATTACACGCTCAGGGCTGCACCAACATTGTCTGCGTCTGAGCATGAACCGAGTCTGGACCTTGCAGAGGCAATGACTGCGTTGGGGGTCTCAGCCCAGGGCCACGGAGCTGAGCAGAGAGGCAGCAAGGGCAGGAGGCAGATTCCTAGCTGGAAATCAGGCACAGGGATCTTTTCCCTTTCCAGACACTTGTGGTCATTTGTTTGTTTGTTCATTCATTCATTCATTCAGCAAGGTAGTCAGTCAGTCACTCAACAATGCTTACTGAGCTGTACAGCTCTGCAGCCTGGCACAGGGTCCAGGGATGAACTGGGCACAGAGGACAGCAAACGCAGAGCACGTGCTTAAGGCTCAGTCAGGCCAGAGGCGCGGGTGGGCCTTTTGCCTGCCAAAGGAGAAATGGGGAAATGTTTTCCGGAAGATAAAATGATTATCTTCTGTGAGTGGTTCTCAAAGGACAAGGCGGAGTCCATCAGGCAGGTTAGGTGGAATCCTTCAGAGGGAAAGGTGGGCCTTCCCGTTAATTAAAGTCTTAGGAGATCGAGGGGCTGGCTGGAAAAGTAAATGAGACTGCCTTTGTACCCAAAGCTGGCAAAGCGGGTTTGCTCACTTCAATTAGCAAAGGCTCCGAGTGGGACAGGACCTCGCACTTTGCTGAAAATGGCTCTGTAGAGAACGTGTGTGTGCTGAGGGGGAAACAGGGTGCAGGGGTACCGGGGAGAAAGGAGGCGGTGGGGCCTCGGGTGGGTCAGGTCGTGCGGCCCCTGCCAGCCGTGTTAAGGATTCAGCTGACTTCTGAGCTGATGGGGAGCCACTGCACGTGTTTAACCGATGAGGCATTGCTCCAGCTGCTGAGGAGAGAAGGAACCGGAGTGGGAGGTAGGGGTCCCAGCCAGGAGGCTACCGCAGTCGGCAGTGTGAGAACTGACACTGGCCTGAATAAGAACTGAGACAGAGGGACGAGAGAAGAGACAACAACTGAGAGAAACTTCTGAGAACCAACAGGTCTTGGTGAGTGGAGGTGGTCAGAGAGGGAGAGAAAGGAGTAGAGGGTGATGGCCCGTTCCTGGATGTGTGACAGAGTTGAGGTTTAAGGTACCATCTGAGATGGATGCTGGAGGCCCTCCCTCTGCCCTGGTCTGAAGTGAATGGGTGTGAAGGGTCTGGTGCTTTCGCAGAAGCAGAGCCTCGGTTCACATGGCATCGTGTGCTCAGCCTCCCATCTGGTCTCTTAGCCTCCAGCCTCTTTGCTCTCCTGTCTCTCTGCTGTCACACTGATCTAAACAAGGAATCTGATCTTGTCACTCCCCTGCTGAAAACTTTTCAAAGGCTTCCTGTTGTCTCTAGAAAGAAGTAATCTTCTTAGCCTGGCAAATAAGTCATCTACAATCTGATTCCATCTACCTTCTTGGTCTCAGTCCCCTGACACTCTACGCTAGCCACAGTGAACTATAATAGTAACAAGAAAAACAACAACAGCTACAATAGCTCCACACAGTATTGATATGTTCCAGGCAGTGTCCTAAGAACTTTACACATATTAGCTCATCGAATTTTTAGTAGAAAAATACTGAAAGTCTTGCGCTTCCCAGAATGGACTATATCCCCTTGCCTTTAGACCTTTGCACCTGAGGTTTTCTTGTCCTGGTAGCCAGCCGTCCTGCCAGCCATCTGATTCACATTTATCCACCATCAGCTTGTGCCAGGCACTATACTAAGTGCTAGGGATCCAAATATGAGTGAGACATGGTACCTTCCCTCGAAGTATACAGAGTCTAGTGTGGGAGACAGACACATGGAGAGTCAGTAAGGTAAGTGCAGTGATGAGATGAGATGGGGCACAGAGAATGAGCCTTCATCCAGCTTGGGCCTGCTCGCCCCCCAACCCCTGCAACTGGAGTTCTACCCCCTCCAGGAAGCCTTCTGGCTTTGCCAGGCTGGGTGGGCTCCCTTTTCTGTGTCCCTGCAGTCCCTGCTCTGCCCGCATCACACACTGACCACACAGTGAAGGGAGAGGACAGTCTGATTCATCACTGACTCAGGACCCAGGGCAGCCTGGACACAGATCCTCGGGACTTGCTGAATGGAAGTGCCTGAGGTATGAAGAGGCACCAGGAGGAGCATCCTCCTCCTGGCTTCTTCTCTGATGCTGTCTCCAGAGTCAGGCCTGCCCTTGTTCTCGTTCCCGAGGCTGGCGCAGGCCCCTCAGCCCAGAGAGCACTGCAGGGGTCAGGCTCTGTGGGTAAGGCTGGGGCTGCTGCTTTCATCCCTAGTTCAGGAGAAGCCTGGTTAGAAAAGACCACACCAAAATGGGCACCCAATATGCCCCCTCGCCAGGCTGCAACTGTCTGCCCCAGGCTTCCTCTTTTTTTTTTAATTTAATATTTATTTATTTATTTAGCTGCGTCAGGTCTTAGCTGCTGCTCGCAGGATCTTTCGTTGTGGTGCAAGGGCTCTTCGTTGGGGCACGCGGGCTTCTCTCTAGTTGTGGTGCGCGGACTCAGTAGTTACAGCACGCGGCTCTAGAGCGCACGGGCTTAGCTGCCCCACGGCATGTGGGATCTTAGTTCCCCGACGAGGGGTCGAACCTGCGTCCCGTGCATTGAAAGGCAGGTTCTTAACCACTGGACCACCAGGGAAGTCCCTGCCCCAGGCTTCTGAGGAAGGAGCACCATCTTGGACAGCTCTGGACTTGGAAGAGAGAGGAGGTCCTGCAGCAGCCCTTGGGATCCCTGGGCGGCGGGGGTTGAGGTGAGGGTGTCTCTGAGAGTTCCCGAGCCCCTCCTGAAGCCTCTGGGCTGTGGGTTCTGTGGCTGCTACTAGGGGCTGCTTTAGAAATAAATGGCTCTTGAGTGGTCTCAAACTGGGGGAAACTTTCTAGAAAGCCTTACGGGGTCTGGTGACAGCTCAGGCCGGTCCCTTGAACCCTCATTGGGTTAACATAGTTCTTTCTCTCCAGAGCTCTGGAGGGGCAGTCGGGGGCCCTCCTACAGTGGCTGTGAATCTTGGGGCAAGGACCTGAAATGCCTTTCAGCCTCAGCCCTCTCTCCCAGGCGGAGTGGCTGGAAGCTCGATCCCCCACCCTCTGCTCCTTGCCTCGAAGCCCATCTTGGCTCACGGTGCCTCTGTAGAGGTGGGGCTGGGGGCAGGGAGCCTTGGGGGCTGATGCTAACAGCTTTGGACAGGGTGGGAATTTCCACTCCTATCTAGGGAGCCATCAACACTGTGTGCCCTGACCTGGGCCTTTGGCCTCCAAAGGGCAGTGGGAAGGCCGGCCCCAGGGCCAATCCCTGGCCATTAATCCCTCCTGCCAGCCTGAATATCCACCCAACGTGGTCAGACAAAGGCCTGCCCAGCCCAGCCACTGTGTTCCTCCCGCCCCAGGGGCTCCACTCAGACGCTGGGCCGCCTGGAATCCAGGCCCATGAGAAAGGGGCCGCCTTCACTGGCCATCTTATGCCCGGATGCTCAGCCGCATCCCGTCCGGCCCAGGGCCTGTGAAAAGAGGGCCCAGCCACGCTGAAAACAAGGATTAGCCCTTGGGCCACTCCCTGACACCGGCCTGCTTGGCTCCGGGAAGCAGGCCCAATGGAGGGGGCCAGGCAGACACAGAGAACTGGAAAAGTCTGGGTTCTCACCCCTTTGGCCCAGCTCCCTGCCCCCACCCTTCCCAAGAGTAGCACAGCCAACCACACATTCAGTATCATTTATTGAACATATACTATGTCCCAGTCTCTACACATGGACAGGAAAATCTAAAGTGTAAGAAAATTGCAGTCTGCCAGGGGAGGTAATAAGAGCCATTCTCCACAACCCGCCCCCTACCCCAGGAGGCTGTGGGAGAGGCATCTGGAGGGGAGCTTCAGCCCTAAGGGAAGGTGAGAAAGATGGTGGCTCTGGTTCTGTGCGAGTCTAGCTGCAGGGTTCTGCTGCACCTGGTTGAAAATATGCAGGCTCTGAAAGCACTTCTCTGGCTCTGCCTCTCTCCTTCCCTTCCTGGTTTAATACCAGACGTGCCAGATGAGTAGTAGAAAGGAAATCTCCTATTACCAGTTGCCAATGTGGGCCAGGCCCTTTCATACACGATCTCATTTGAACCTCATAACAATGCTGAGAGTGTCCATTATTGTTCCTCTTTGGCAGGTGAGGAAACTGAGGCTCAAATGAGCAATCGGCAGCCCAGGTCACTCGGCTCTTGGAGCCAGGTTCCCTGCTGCTGCCGCTGCTTGTCTTGCCTTCCTCTTTGGTGAGCTGTTCATTGCGACTGTACCATCTTATGCTCCTAAGGCCTGTGTCAGGCAGTAGCATGCAAGGTGGAGAGGGTACTGAGGTCAGGTCTGTTTGTGTATAAGCCAGGCTGACTCTTCACTGTTTTGAGTGTGGCGGGGCGGGGGGAGGGGTTGTCTCTAGATCTCGGAGTGTCATCTTCTCCTTCCTCTCTGCTTCTACAGCCCCCTCTGCCTACCTCTCTCCGAGTTGTAATTGTTTGTGTGTCCATCTCTCCACCAGATTGTGAGTCTCTTCACCTCTGTCTCCCCTGAGCACTGGCAAAGGGCCTGGCACAGAAGTGCTCAATGAATGATGTGGGCTAATGAGGCCAAGAGAACTGAAGGAAGGACGGATTTGGATTCATGTGGAACTGACAGCACTTGCAGATCGCTTGGACGTGGGGAGTGATGGGGGAGGTAGGAGCCCGAGATGGTGTCCATATTTCTGATCTGGGTGGTGAGGGGCAAGGGGTCCACTGGCTGAGATTTGAAACGCAGGACGGGGAGGAGGATGGGGTCGGGGGTGCACGAGGTTGAGCGTCATGCCCAATGCACACTTGGACATGCTGACCTGGAGGTCAGCAGAGTGGCTAGGCATCAACTTTGCAGCTGAAGTCGTGAGAGCTGGAAGGCCTCCAGAGTAAATTATTTCTACAGTCTCGGCTTTAAGCTACGGTGTTCCTAGTCTTGGTGCCAGGGCACTGAACTCTGGGTTTAATCCCATTTGCCACCTACTAGCTGCGTGAGGTTAGACAAGTCTCTTAACCTCTCAAAGCCTTCGTTTCCTTATCTGCAAACCAGGGGTATTAATAGTACCTACTTCTCAAGGTGTTCACGTTTAAGTGAGCTAATGTGCGTAAGTGTTTACCACATACACAGTGCTCTGTGATGGTGGCTGGTGTATTATCAGCTGAGATTGGAGCTGGGAGAGCGGAGTCCTGGAGCTTCAAGTTTGGAATTTGAAGTCCTAGGCCCTCTGGCTGCTATAGCTAGTTTTGATCATCTGTACCCAGGGGCACTCCACATCAGGGCCAGAACTGGGGTGAGGCACCTAGGGCCCCAAATTTAAGGAGGCACTGGCTCTCAAATGCCGACCCTGCACTTGCACCACCCCAAGAGTGAGAGGCCCCTTAAATCTGGGCCACTTCAGTTGCCTTACCTACTCCCAGGCCTGTTCCCTTGAACTTGCCTACCTCTAAGACAGACAAGTCTCTTTAAGACAAGACTCTTTCATCCTTTAGTTCCCTCCAAGCCAGGTCTGGCTTTCCTGTCACTTTGGAAAAGTTTCCTGAAATAGGCTCAGGGTTGCGTCTCTTCTGAACCGTGTGGTGTGTGCTGGTATTTCCTAGAGCCGGGTTTTAATAAAGACTAAGACCACCCCGCCTTCCCCAATGAGATGCGAGTCTGGCATTTCTGGGCCAGTAAGCAGCTCTCTCAGACCTCCAGTCTGTGGAAGCACTTGGGGGTCACTCTCTGACCCAGTAACTGCTCCTTGGAACTCTGGGCTGTGCAGGCTGTGTTTTGTGCATCTTCCCAGTGTGCATGACATGAGTGTGTGAGAAAGGGAGCCCTCTTTCTAGAAGAGAAAGTGCATGGAGGAGAGGCAGCCAGAAGGCAACTCCAAGTTATAGATTTTCCAGGGGGCTCTTGATTTAAAGCCGTCAGTCCTCCAGTTCCCAAATCTGCTAGCTGGACCACTTTTCACGATTTTGTTTTTTCAAAGGATGCTGGCCTGGATGGGACAAGGTTGTGGGGGAGATAGCAGAGATCGGAGATGCTGACCCTGGAGCCAGGAAACATCCTCCCCTGAGACAAGCCGGCCTCCTCCTCTCCCCTTCCCTCACCCTACCTTTCTCCATTGCCTAATGTCCCAGGGTGGGCCTGGCATCTCCCCGACCAGCACAGTAGCAGGATGCTGAGGGCTAGCAAGGCGGCAGGCCCTGGGTGGCTCTCATCTCTGCCCCAGCTGGGGTTGGAGGGACCGAGAGGGGACTAGGAGAGAAGAAGGATGGAGGGGACAGGAGTTGGCTGGGAGAAGCATAATGGGGAGGGGGCCCAGAGAGTGCTCTGAATGGGTGGATTTGTGATTGGCATTGAGCCAAAGGGGTGGAGGTTGAGGGAGGAGCAGAAAGGAAAGGGGCCTGACGGAATCTGGTGGGATGGGGCCGGGGCCAGGGCCAGGGACTGACCCCACGGAGATGAGGAAGGGATGAGGCTGGGTCTGGGGCTGACTGACCCAAAGGGACGAGACCAAGGGAGGGGTGAAATGTTGGGGGGTGGGGATGGGAATGGGGGAGAATTGTCAGCATCGTAAGAGGATTGGGAAGGCAAATTAGAGGGGAGGCGCTGGCCAGAGGAGAAGGTCCGAGCCCTCGCCCCTGGTTTGGGGCACAGGGGGAGGGGGCCGTGTCCATATAAGGAGGGTCAGCGGCCCCAGCTCTCTCCGAGAGCTCGGGCAGGCCGCCGCATTCTCATGCCTGGGCGCAGCGACATGGAGCCGCCCGCTGCTTTCTCGGGCTTCCCGGCCCCGCCCTCGGTCGCGCCGTCGGGGCCGCCGCCGTCGCCGCTTGCCGGAGCCGAGCCCGGGCCGGAGCCCGAGGAGGCGGCCGCGGGCCGCGGGGAGCCGGAACCTGCGCCAGCGCCGGGCCCGGGCCGCCGCCGCCGCCGGCCCTTGCAGCGAGGGAAGCCGCCCTACTCGTACATCGCGCTTATCGCCATGGCGCTGGCTCACGCCCCGGGCCGCCGCCTCACGCTGGCCGCCATCTACCGTTTCATCACCGAGCGCTTCGCCTTCTACCGCGACAGCCCGCGCAAGTGGCAGAACAGCATCCGCCACAACCTCACGCTCAACGACTGCTTCGTCAAGGTGCCCCGGGAGCCGGGCAACCCGGGCAAGGGCAACTACTGGACGCTCGACCCGGCGGCTGCCGACATGTTCGACAACGGCAGCTTCCTGCGGCGCCGCAAGCGGTTCAAGCGCGCCGAGATGCCCGCGCTCCCTGCCGCGCCGCCCGCCCCCGCCGCCGGCCCGCCGCCCTTCCCCTACGCGCCCTACGCGCCCGGCCCCGCGCTGCTCGCGCCGCCTCCTCCCGCCGCTCCGGGCTCCACGCCGCCCGCGCGCCTCTTCAGCGTCGACAGCCTGGTGAGCCTGCCGCCCGAGCTGGCGGGGCTGGGCGCCCCCGAGCCGCCCTGCTGCGCTGCGCCCGACGCCGCCTTCCCGCCCTGCGCGGCAGCCGCCTCCCCGCCTCTCTACTCGCCGCCGCCCGACCGCCTGGGGCTGCCCCCGACGCGTCCTGGCCCCGGACCGTTGCCCGCAGAGCCGCTGCTGGCCCTGGCAGGGCCGGCGGCCGCGCTCGGCCCGCTCGGCCCGGGGGAGGCCTACCTGCGGCCGCCGGGCTACGCGCCGGGGCTGGAGCGCTACCTGTGAGCCCTTCCAGCCCGGCGGAGTGGCTCGGGCCCCTCTCCCCCAGGACGGGGCGCTGCCTGGGAGCCCCCATCTGTGCCCCCTTGGCTTGGAGCGCACCTCGGAGCCCCAGTTCTGCTTGATGGACTGAGCACACCTGTTGCATCTGTCTCTAACCCCCATCTCTGGGGAGCCTCCCGCTGTCTCTCCACCGGACTGAATCCCCCTCCCCACCGCGAACTGTAAGGCCCCCGTTTCTTCGCCCTCCACTGTTTACGCCCCCCACCCGCCAGCGCCCTTTTGGGTCCCACGTCTGGAGACCCTGGATCACCACCTGTGAGCCCTCACCTCGGGTTTCTGGTGAAGTCCAAGCCTTCTGAAGCCAGACCTTCGATCTCAAGCCACTTCCCGACTGGCTCCTCACTTCTTTAACCTTCCCTGGTGTTTTTATAAGACAAGGAGTCAAACCCAGGTCAGACTCCCAGGTTTATGACTCCCTTGCTGTTGTCCCTTCATCCCCCCACAAGTTTGTCCCCGCACCCCCCCAGTTACCTGTACGTTCTCGGTTTCTTACTGGGAGAGCGCTCCCCTTCCATACAGACGCACCTAGCTGAGCTCTTGCAGACCCTGAGGACAGTTCTTCATCTCTGAGACAAGCAGCACCAGGGGTTCCTTGACTGCAAGGGGAGTTAGTGGGCTGCCCCACCATATGGAAAACTTGGGACTTGTTAGGTTATTATTTTTTTTAATTAAAACTAGTTTAATTAAAAAGAAAGAAGAAACCTTCCTCTGGGCCCGGTGTGTCGGCTGGTGACTTGGGGGAGTGGTCTGGGGAGGCAGTGGGGGAGCTTTGCTCAGGATCTTGGGTCACCACATGGGGTGAGCCCCTTGTGAGTTATTAGGCAGAGGTTCATGAAGTAGGATTAGGATGCGATTAAGCCATAGCTGTGCACATAGTAGGCCTGGTAAAATGCCATCACCTGCCGCGGAGGTTGGTAGAGGTGAGATGGGGCTTGCAAATGAGTGTATTTGGCCAGTGGGTTTGTCTGCTGTGTGGGATTATTCCCAGCTCCCATGGATAAGGGAGCGCTGGCTACTCCTCCAACAAGGACTTACTGAATGTGCCGAGCACTGGGAATATATCACTAAACAAATGGGCAAGATCCCTGCCTTAAGGAGCTTACGGATCCGTGGGGAAGAGACATTACCAATCAGTTCTCAGAGAAATGAGACAAGAGGTCTAGAGCCTTCCACTCAAACTGTGGTCCAGGTCCCAGAGACCTGGGAGCTTGTTAGAAATGCATAATCTCAAGCTCTAACTCAGATCTACTGAATCATCAGATTCCACATTTTAACAAAATTCCCGGGTGATTAGTATATGCACAGTATTCTGGAGGAAAGGCACCGTGCCAAGGCTGGGGCTCAGTTTAAAAGTCTACTCCCTACTTTAAGGAGTGGGACCAGGCTGCAGAACCATACATGCCCCGCTGGATGAAGCCTGAGTCTGCACCATCAGCTATGTCCCCTGTTTTACCTCCCCTGCTGGATTGGGAGCTGGGGCAGCAGGGACCTGAGCTGACTCATGACTGTCCCCAGCACCAAGGACAGGGCAGCACTGAGCAGACACTAGGAGGTTGCAGCATGAGGGAGGGAGTTGGCCTTTGACCCTATCCTGCTCTCTGGTGCTGACCCAAATGCTAAGCGTCAGGCTTTTCCAAGCTCCTTTGCCCCAGGGTTTTCAGTCTAGTAGGGCCTGGATGAGGTGTGGGGAAGGGCGGGGGAGGGGATCAGTGTGTCTGAGCCCCGGGTGAACGTGATTTGCATGTTGGACGTGCCTGGTGCTCCTCTCTTAGATGCAAGAGTTTAAGGCTCCAGGGCAGTGATTGAGGGTGAACATGGAGCATAGGCAGCTCATAGAGAAGACCGGTTCAGGAAATCTGAGAAGGCAGGGAAGGCCCTCTTTGGAGGTAGGGCAGTAGGTATGCACAGTCTTGGTATGAAATACCCTGGATAGACCCTGCTCCCTCAGCTATTAACCCCTGTGGGCAAGAGTCAGATCTAATTTGCCTGATGCATAGTGGCCCTTCACTTAATATTTGATGACTGACTGACTGAGTGAATGAATCCCTAGTGTCTAATATTGTGCCTGACGTACTGAATAATGATTGGGTTGACAGTACTTTGGCACCTTCTTACCCATTCTCACTTTTAGTCCTTGTGGTGATCTGCAAAAGAGCTGAAAGAGGTGAAAGAGGTGGAGGTGGAGACTAGGTCCCCACTGGTCCAATAAGAAAATTGTCCCTTCCCGGGGCCCAACAGGTTATCGAAGATCCTGCCCTCAGTTCTCTAAGGAGTAGAGCTCCACAGAGATGAAAATGCAAACTTTCTTCTGCTCCAAATGGTGTTACAGCCCTTCCTCCTGCCTCACAGCACTTCTTGAAAAATTCCTTCTAAATCCAAAAAATGTCCACGGAAGGGAAGGTGAGGACCCTTCTTACTCTACTGAAGCCAGGAAGTGCTTCTTGAGTTCTGAATTCAATTCCTGCCTCTGCCACATAGGTCTCTGTCCCTGGGATCTTGAAATAGTGAGGACAAGATGGAAAATGTCTCCACAGAAACACTAGAAAGGTCACTACTGAACTGGAAAATCAGAAAGATTTTATTTCAAAAATGCCTCTTTAATTTTCCTTTATTCAACAGCATTGAGGGCTTACTGTGTGCCAGGCCCTGTGCTGGGCTCTGAGGCCAATACAGATACAAATACGAGAGTGTTTATGCCCTTACAGAGTTCATTGTCTGGAAAGCTACATGTCATAGAGTGCCTTAAGAATTTTGACACCTTGGGAGGTGTTGAAAAAACAAAACAAAACCCTAATTCAATTCTGTCTTTAAAAAATCACCAAGTGGGACTTGCCTGGTGGCGCAGTGGTTAAGAATCCGCCTGCCAATGCAGGGGACATGGGTTCGAGCCCTGGTCCGGGAAGATCCCACATGCCGCGGAGCAACTATGCCCATGCATCACAACTACTGAGCCTGCGCTCTAGAGCCTGTGAACCACAACTACTGAGCCCGCATGCCACAACTACTGAAGCCTGTGCGCCTAGAGCCTGTGCTCCGCAACAAGAGAAGCCACCGCAATGAGAAGCCCATGCACGGCAACGAAGAGTAGCCCCTGCTCACCGCAACTAGAGAAAGCCCGCGTGCAGCAGCGAAGACCCAGTGCAGCCAAAAATAAATAAGTAAATAAGTAAATATATTTATATTTAAAAAAACAACTGATAAAGAAGGGGTGAACACGCAAAATAGTCATTCTCACATATGAAAGAAGATGCAGAGCTCCTCAATGAAATATCAGCAAATTGAAGCCAATAGTGTATTACAAAAATGCACAATCAAGCAAGTACAGTTTATTCCTGGAATGCAGGATGGCATTATTAGAATTCTTAGCTCCACTTAATAGATGATGAAATTGGGGCTCATAAAGGTTAAGTGACTTACCCAGGTCAAGCTGCAAAGTAACTGACTCAGAACTGGACTCCAGTTTCACCTGGCTCCAAAGTCATTCTCTTCCTCTGAGAAAGAGGCCAGTGGAGGTGGAAACTTAGATGGAAAGCCCCAGACACCAATAAAATTCCTCAGCTCACCCCAATATCCATGTCCCCCCAACTCACACCCACAGTCCTGATCTTGAAAGCTACTTTTCCAAGCCAAATGACAAGTTCTGGTTTCCTTTTTCTTCCAGTTTTCCACTTCCTCCCTCTTGGACACTTCCCCTCTCTCTCCCCTTTCCCTGAACTCCTCTCTCTCTCCCCCCTTCTCCCCTCATTAATTTTGTGGAGACAAAAGCGCCACCTATTGGCCACCTTGTATGCACCTGATTTGAGCCGGAAATCAGTGGAAGGAAGCCAGGATCCATTTGGATGCTATTTGGGGCTGGGGGTGGCTTCTGGTGGCTGAAAGGCACTTGCTCATCGGGAGCCCAGTGATTTGTTTTAGAAGAGGAAAACTGGCTGTAGTTCCCACCTCCCCTGGGTAGCCCTCCCAGATCTCCTTTCCTCCCCCATTCTTCTTGGCAGCCCTTGATGCTGACCCATTGTAGAAGGGCTTGGAAAGTGGGTGGGGTGGGCAGTCCTAGGTGCAGAGGATTGAGCCACTCTGTAAGAGGGAAAGAGAAGAAAGCGTGCTGGGCTGGGGTCAGAAATCTGGGGTCTAGTCCCAGGTCACACACTTAGACAAGGCATTTCCTTTCTCTGTCCTTCACAGCAATTCACAACTCTCTCCAAGGTCCCTGATTGTGTGCCCCTCCCCAGCTGAGGACTCAGAGCTGAATCAGACACTGCCCTGTTCAGAAGAGTCCAGTATCAGCGGGTGACAATAGAGTGTGCAGAGTGCTGACAAGATGAGGGAGCTATTAGGTCACTTTGGTCACTCACCAGTTTGGGTCTCTGCCCTGAGCCCAGCCTCAGGCTCCTTTGAAACAGGGGGGATGTGCCCTGGCCTCTCTGCCTGGGTGGGATGGCCTTTGTAACCAATCAAGCCACTGCGACCGTGGGTAAGGATATTCTGACCCGCCTGGCTGGGGGCTTACCAGGACAGGGTCTGTGTCTTTTCTGTCCACTATCTCCCTCACTGGGCAGCCTGGCCAGGGCTGGGCACACCTGGCTGTGGCCTGAGATATCCCTTGTCTAGAGGCTGGACTTGGGGTTTAGAGGATGAAGAGAATTAGAGACAAGAGGCCTGAACCCTGCTTCAGGGAGACACAGGCCCCATCTTGGGCATCAGACCACCTCCCTGAGTTGAGGAGGGGCTGGGGCTTGGTGAGTTTCACAAGGAATTCTTCCTGGAGGAGGTGAGCTTAGTTTGGGTTTTGAAGGAAGGGAGGGGAGAGTCTGCTGCTCCAGTTCCTATGAAATCCCCTTTCTTCAATCCTAATCTTTGTCCAGATTGGCAAACTGAAAAAGTCTGACTACTTCCAAAGCCATTTAGGTGGGACCAAGAGGTCCCAAGGACAGAGGGCTGGGAACAGAAGAGAAGGAAGGCAAGGAAGGAAAGAAGTCTGGGGTCCTAGCTTCCAGACTCCCTACTGCTCTGCCTGAGGGTGGCAGGCCAACGCTCACAGGTACCCACTAGGTGGGGCTCTGACGTCCCTGCTTTCCACACTGCAGCCACCACCCATTTCCTCAGGATGGAGCCCAGAGAAACTGTTCAGTGCACAGTAATGGTTTTTATTACTCTTATGTGCTGCACACTCAGCCTTAATTATTGGAATGATTCCACTGTTTCTTTTAAAGTATTTATTTAATTGTTAAATAGGCAATACATTTACTTGGCTTTGAAAGTATAAAAAAGTATTCAATGAAAAGTCTTTCTTCCATTTGTGTTCCGTATTTGCCCCAACGGGTAATCAGTTATTAGTTTTTAATTCATCCTTCTAGATATTTTTGTTGCATATACAAAACAAAACAAACACACATTATTTTCTCCTTAAAAAAACAATTGGAAGCATAATATTTACACTGTCATGTATCTTGACTTTTTTCACTCAACAATGTATCTTAGGGGACTTCTCTGGTGGTCCAGTGCTTAAGACTCTGCACTTCCACTGCAGGGGACACGGTTCCATCCCTGGCTGGGGATCTAAGGTTACCGCATGCTGCATGGCGCGGCCAAAAAAACAAACAACAGCAAACCCCCCCCCCCCAAATATATCTTAGAACTCTTTCCAAATCAATACATAAAGAAATTCCTTATTCTATTTTACACAGCATACTATTCCCTTATGTAGATGTGCCATTATTTGCTAATAAACCCACTATTGATGGGTATTTGCATTGTTTCCAACCTTTTGACATTCCCAAACCAGCCACAATGAGATCTCGTACATATATCATGTGTGCAGGTATATTTGCAGGAAAACTTCCTAGAAGTGCATTTCCACACAGCCCTTATCAAGACACCAACCTCCCTGTGTGGTCACAATGGTTCTTTTGGCAACTGTCCTCTTTTATTTATCAAAGGGACCCTTAGTGACGGGGTCAGAATTTCACCTCTCAACCCTCACTGCCCTCCTCCCCAGTGGCCTTCCCGCAGATGCTTTGGCCTCTGGATTTGGGAAGGCCGGGCACTTGCCACCTCCACCTGGGTGGGGTCTGTGCTCTGGCCGTCAACCTGTGCAGGGTGATGGCCCCTTCTCCCTTCTAGCCCCCAAGCCCTGGGCATTATTGACAGGTGCAGGGAGCTAGCTCTTTGGACCTCTACTGTTCCAGCCTCCAGGCCTCCTGTCAGATGCTGCCGTCTCCCCTCCTGGCCCTCCCCGTCCGGGCTCCAGTCATGACTCCCTTTTCCTGATCATAGAATCACATTCTAAGATCTGCTCCTCTCTGGCCTCGGATTTCCCATTTCATTGCTTCTAATGCCCCAAATCTGAGTAGCCCCTGCTTTGTGAGACAGAGTGGACAAGGGAAGATCAAACAGAGCCCCTTGAGAGGCAAGCATGTGACTAAGGGGAGACAAACTCCTGGCTGAAAGCAAATCCCTCCATAGCCTGGGAACCTTGGGGGTCAACCCAGACCTGTGACCTCAGCTCATGTGGCTGAGAGCGTGCCATTCGGGGCTGACCTGGGCCAGAATGAGAAAGAACCTGGGTAAAGCCAGGCTGTGCAGAAACATGATAATTAGTATTGCTGTGAATGGTAATTGCTCACACTTGGAATTATAGGTAGGGCACAGTAGTTAAGAGCCCTGATTGTGGGGCTTCCCTGGTGGTGCAGTGGTCAAGAATCCACCTGGCAATGCAGGGGACACGGGTTCGAGCCCTGGCCTGTGAAGATCCCACATGCCGCAGAGCAACTAAGCCCGTGTGCCACAACTACTGAGCCCGTGTGCCACAACTACTGAAGCCCATACGCCTAGAGCCCGTGCTCTGCAACAAGAGAAGCTACTGCAATGAGAAGCCCGCACACTGCAACAAAGAGTAGCCCCCGCTCACCGCAACCAGAGAAAGCCTGCACACAGCAACGAAGACCCAACGCAGTCAAAGAAAAAAAAAGAGCCCTGATTCTGGATCCAGACTGTCCAGAACAGAAGATGCACTTCTCACATGTCAGATGAGGATACTGAGGACCTGGGAGGGACAGAGGTTACACAGGAAGAAAGGGGCAGGACTGGGAGAAGATCCCAGGCCTCGGGACTCAGGTGCAACTGCTCTTCTCCAGTCTCACGGACAAACCAGGGGGAGATGCATTCTCTCGGCAGCTTGGAGCAGGCATGCTCAAAAATGTCAAGGTTGAAGAGAGCGAGGCACCTCACGAAGGCCTCCTGACTCATAGTTCGTTCCAACTAGAGTACTGACTGGGTCTCAGGAATCCCTGCGAGGTAGCGCTAGGAAATTCCCTTGGTCTCTGTCTCCAACCCAGCTATCTGGATACTTTACAAATGAGAAAACTGAGGCTGAGATTATTTGAGACTAAGAAGTGGTGAGAGCACAATTAAGACCCAGCTCTAAGACCTGTACTCCTTCTGCTACACCTGGATGCCTCTAAGATTCCTGCCCAGTGATTATCCAGCCTCTACTCATGCATTTCCAGCGATGCAGAGCTCACTACCATCAAAGCAGCAGATCGAATCTCTGAGGGACAGCCCTGTTGGAATTCTTTCCTTCCATGGAGTCACAGAAATTGAGTCTCTTTACAACCTTCAGGCTCCCTTTTGCCCTGGCCTTTGTGTTCCAGGTCAACCCTGCAGAGGTTTGGAGATGGCAGCTGTGTCAGCCCCGAGCCCTTTATTCTCCAGGCTAACACCCCAGACCAGGCCTTTATGTCTATGGGACGTTTCCCCACCCCTCCCTGTGTTAATTAGGGTTAAGTTCAGCTGTGAGTAACAGACACCCCTCCCCCGGAACCTCGCCAACCAAAGAAAATTCCACAACAGTGGCTTAACCAAGATTGAAGTTTGTTTCCTTTTCACATAAAAGTCTGTGCAGGCAGTTCAGGATGGCGTGGCACCTCAATGGTCTCAGGAACCCAGGATCCTTCTTTCCCGTGGCTCCGCTGTTTGTGAAGTTAAACTCAACCAAGCAGAAATTTGATGCAACCGACCTTAAGCAAAAAAGGGGAATTATCTTTAGAATATGTGGGAAGTCTAAGGGTTCTAGTTTCAGGCAGAGCCAGAGGACTGAACATTGTTACTAAGCTGTGTCCCTTTAGGGTGTTTTCTTCTGTGGATGGGCTGTCAAACAGCTCTCTCCACAGGACAGGAAGGATGGTTGCTGGCAGCTAGGCCTACGTGCTAATCTTCTGATCCAAAAGGAGAAGCGCCCCTCCCAGAGCCCCAGAGTCCTTATATCCTGGCGTCTCAGAGTCTATATATCGAATCTTGTAGAAGGAGTGATTGGGTCAGCTTAGGTCACTTACTCCTGCCTAGACCTATCACCAGGCCTTGGATGGGCAATGCTATGTTTGATCCAGACAGGTTGCCTGTCTGCTCCTGGAGGTAAGTGTGAGGGGTACAGAGATTGGACAGTCCCATCAGGACCACATGGAATACAGGAGGGGAGGTGTTACCCAACAGAGAGGTGGGACATCTCAAAACTGAACATGTTCGGCTCACTATGCTAAGGAGATTGAGTTTTGTCTCATAAGCAATGGAGAGCTCCTGGGAGACTTTGGCAGGGTTCGGCTGGTTTGATTGGTCAGAACCATTTTAAAAGAAGGAAACTGAGGTAGAGAGCATGAGAGAGAAATCCAGTGACTGCTGGGGTCAGGGACCAGGGAATAACTCTCTCTGATGGGGGGCACACATTCTCCTCCCTTCAGGGATGGGGACTGATGGGGGAGAAACAATGTCTGACCTTAGAGAACACATATCTCTGTTGATGACATAAGCTAGATACAACCTTATCTAGAGTCGCAGAGTGAGAAAATGTTGTATGATTCACTCATTCATTCAGTTTCCACATATCTAACATTAATTGAGTACCTATTATGTGTTGGATCTTGTGCCTGGCAGGAGGCAGAATGTTTAATGATGATGAAGATAGTGATAAGAAACATCTATTGAGCTTCTTTCAAAGTTTCAGGCACTGGGCTAAGTGCCTTCTATGCATTATCTCATTTAATCTTCACAACAACAAATGAGGTAGGTACATTATTGTCCCCATTTTATATAGAAGGAAAGATGAGGATGAAGACAATATAATGCCTGTTCTCAAGGAGCTCACAGTCTGCAGAGGGTGACGGACTAGAAAACAAATCATGACAAGAGAGGGGAATTAGCATTTTGTGAGAACAGAGGCAGGAGCCCCTCACAGCCTGGCCAGTGTGGGGTGTTATCGGGGGAAGCAGCTTATAAAACTTGACATTTGAAATGCACAGAGGATTAGGAGGAATGAGCCAGGAAGAAATGAGCTGCATGCAAAGCTGAAGAGGTGAGAAAAAGCAAATCAGAGGTAGTGTAGTGCAGGGGTTGGCAATGAGGCTGGACAAGCAGGCAGGGGCCAGGCTGCCTGGTAGCCTGTGCAGAGAAGCACATGATACCCAGTAGGAAAGCGTCTCTGAGGAGGCCTCAGGCTGCCAGGCAGGTATCATTGGAGCCTCATACAAATTACATGCAAATCACCACCCTCCTCCCACAGCTTCTCCTTTAACTTTCTAACTGCAAGCACCAGAAGGCCTCCTCCTGCTGACCTGGGATCTCAGAAACATCCTCTGGGTATTTATTAATGCCCACTCTCTCCTTTTCCCTGGCAGAGGGGAGGGTGGTATTTGCCTGAATTGAAGCTGTCTGCAGCCTCCAGCAGACGTGACTGCTGATGTAAGACACTCAGCCAACCCCTGAAATATGCAGCCCTTCAAAGTGGTTTGGGAGCTGGGGGAAGGAAGAGTCTGACCTTCCAGGGCAACTTTGCCCTCCCTTCCTTCCTTACCACCCGGTCCTGGAACAGGAACCCGCCCCCTGCCTCACCACACACACACACACACACACACACACACACACACGTGTTCCTTCTTGCATTTTCCCTCCCCATTCCGGTGAAATGGAGAGGGCTCTGGGCTGAGGAATGGGAGACTAGGGATCTGGTTCCACCTCTGCAATCGATTTGCTGTGTGACCTTGGGCAAGTAAGCCGCTCTCTGGGTCTCTATTTCCCCATCTGGGAAAGGAACTTTGAAAATCTACAGTCCAATTTTGGGATAAATGACTTCATTCTTTATTTACTGGTGGGGTGGGGTGGGGAAGAAAAACAGCACATCCAGCGAGGAATGCAAAGGGTGGGTGGAGTGGATGGACTAATGGTTTCTTTGAAGAAGGGGAGGCAGGAAGCAGGTGGGTCGTGTAGTGCAGTGTACTGCTGGAGTAGAGGTTTCAGGCTTTAGGTTCTGAGGAGCTCAGAGCAGGAAGAGGGGAAGATGAGTTGGGTTCTCAAAAAGGCTTCTTTCTGGAGAAGGCGGGATTTGAGCCAGGATTTGAAGCCTGGGTACAGGCTGGGAAAGGAAGCAAGCATGCGCAAAGAGGAGTCTGGAGGTTGAGTCTCTGGGTGACTTTGCCAAAGGAGTGGGGTGGGGAAGGGGCGCTTTGGTCCCAGACACGGTCGTTCAGTTCCTGCCTCTCTGCGTGAATGCGCGGTTCCTCCAGAGGTCGCTGTTTCCCAGGAATCCGTCACCAGCGTCCGCGCCGCAGGGCCAGAACTCCCGCTGGTCCCCTCGCTCGGCTTCTGCGGGGCTTATGTGACTCCGCAGCAGCTTCGGAAGGCTCAGGCCCGGCAATGTTTCCCCGCCCGCGCGGGGGCTTACCGCTTCACCAGTTACCCTGCCGGGGGCTCCGAAAGGCTAAACGTGACTGCGTGTGTGTGCGTTCGTGTGTATAGGGTAGGGGACCGAATTCGGACGGCTCTGCACGCCCACCCCCCTCGCCGCCCCAATTCCGGTCTGCGAAAGGCCGTCCGGTTCCCGAGGCACTGCTGCCCTCGCAGGCGGCGAGGAATGGGTAGGAAGGAGGCGGCCGCTGCAGTTTTCCTGGCTCTCCGCTCGAAGCCCCTGTACCCTCTCCTCCCTCTCCTCGCCACTGTCGCAGCCCCCTGCCCAGGCTCGCATTCTCACATCCTCCTTCCCTGCCGGGGTCACGCTGTGGCCCGAAGTGGGTCTGCAGCCCCCGACCAGGTCGCACCCCTTCAGGACCCGAGGCGGAGCTGTGGGCCTGGCTGGCGAGCCTTCCAGGGCTGTCCCCGTCACAGATGTGCGGTCGTGAAGGGAGAACTCGGCACCGGCGCCAGTCGCTCACGGACGTACTTGGGCACACAAAGCCACCGTCGCCCGGAGGGGCAGTCACACGCGCGCGGACCCGGCAACACAGGACGCACTTACACAGCAGGGCACTTTGACCTGAGGCCCACGCTCTGCCACACCTGGAAGCGTTCCCTACTCCCCTGGCCCGGCGGCACATCTCCCACGCGTGTGGGGCCTGCCCTGGTCACTGCGAAGCCGGCGCCCCAAGTCGGGCGGTTTGGGAGCCGCGCTGTTTTCACCCTCTCCTAAGCCCGCAACCCTCTTCCCGCGAACGAACGGGAGTGCACAGGCTCCGAGGCGCCCTGGTACAGCAGCGACCGCGCAGTGCTGCGGCCGGAGGGTGCTCGCGGGGGCCCCGACCACGTAGCCAGGGGGCGGTGGCCGTGCACACTTGGAAGAAGAGAAAGACTTTTCCTCCAGGAGGTGGAGGGTACCCGAGCTGTGAGGGGCCGCAGAGGCGCCGACCCCTGAGCCCGCGCCTGGGGGTGAAAGAGCGCACGCGGAGGCCCTGCCGTTTCTGTGCTCGAAGAGGGGCCGGCGTCTCCCTGAACTCCCGTGTGTGGGGAGCCCCGCCGCCTGCAGTTCGCCCCTGCAGGTCACACAATCTGGAGTCTCCCGCCTCCCACTCAGGGCCAAGAGAGCCGATCGCCTTTGAGCAGGCGAAGATGTGGAGGAGAAAGGGGTCGGGAGATGAACCCGCAGCGGCCACAGGGAGGGACGGGAAAAGGGGGTGGCTGCGCGGGTCTCGTCGCTTTCCCTGAGCCTGGCCACGTTTGTGAATAAAATTAGAGAAGTGTGCAGGCGTGGGGTCCCCTGCCCGGTTCAGGCGGAGCTTTGCAGCCCGGCTGCACCGAGGGCGGACCTCCGCGCTCGCTGCACTTGAGCCCTCGAATCCTGGGAAGGCAGAGGGAAATCTCCGCGCTGCGCCCCCGCCTCCAGCAAGCTCAGCGCCGCTCTCGGCCGGTTTTGCGATTGACTTAATTACATTCTCATAACCATCCGAGAGTTCTCCTTTCCCGCGAGGCGAGGAGAACAGCACGTCTACAGGGAGCAAAAGAAGGGAAGGGAGGAGCCTGAGGGGAGGGACGCCATTGACAGCAACACATCGCAATAAACACGCAACAACCTCTCCCCGGTGCTCCGAACATTTTGGAGTGGAAAACCCCTGAACAGGCGCTCCCCAAACGCATCCTCCCAATCGTTTCTGAGCTGCTCAGGGGAGGTGGCTAAACAGTGAGATAGAGGAAGGAGGGGGACTGGGAACTACCAGTGACATTGTAACCAAGACCTGCTAAATCTGTCGCCTCCTGCTTCTTGGAGGCTGCAGGCATGGGTGCTGGTGCCCGGGCTTCTGGGAGAGCACCCAGTTTTTCGCGGAGCGCAGTGACAGACTCACCCGGGGACGCACACACGACCCGAAGACGTCAGAGAGGCTGAGCCTGCAGATGGGAAAGCCTGGAGCCACGGGAGACGGGCAGGAAACTAAACGAATCCCGAATACCGGGTCGCCCTTCTCCCATCCCCAGTGCATGTACTTCTGGCATTGTTCAAAACAAATTTGCCCAGAGCCTTGGGAAGAATGAGAGGCTCCCAGAAACACCCCTCCCCAGGCAAGAGTCGAGCTCGTCCAGGGGTTAAGCAGAGTTACTTGGATAGAGGAGCTCTAGACTGGGAGCCTGGACATCTGGGCCCAACTCAACTCGGGGGCCCTTCGAAAGCCTTGCAAGTCACTGGATCTCCTGGCCCTCAGTTTCCACTCCTATAAAACTGTGTGTTTTTAAGAATCTGGAGAATTTCTTAAGAATCACCTTGCAGAATGGGTTGGGGGGCCATGTCCCCTTTCCTTAACTTGGGTCTCAGCAGCATGGAGTGTGCAGCAGGGCCAGGCAGAGGTGGGGGCTGGTGGCTGCAGCCGCTCTATAGAGAAGTAGAGTCCTGACTGGAGCAAGAACCAGGATATTTGGGCAACAAATGCCTCCGCTAGTCTTACCCTGAACTTGGGCAGGGCGCTGGAGCGTGGGGAGCCAGGAGAGAGTGCTGGCAAAGAAAGAAGCTACTGGTTCACGTTTGCCGTTTTAGAAATGAAGACATTTAGAAAGTGAGACGGAGAAGCGTGATGTCAATGCTGATTTCCCTCCACTTACTTAGACATTAGCAGAGCTGAGCTGGGTTGGAGCTGGTGTGTATGTGGTGGATGGTGAGTGTCAGAGAGAGCTCCACGTAGTAATGAGCAAGCTTGGGGTGTGTGTAAGTTTGCCAGATAAAGTAAATCTGCTAAATCTAGCAATGCTGGGTATCTGAGTTTATCTGGACTCATGCAAAATATCAATACTTCTCTCCAAGGCCTTCCCCCCGCCCCCGGAGGGACCTATCACCTAGGAAATTCTGATTCCAGGGCCACTAGTCCCTGTCCAATTTCCTGACAATGGTTTGAGGACCGGATCTCTTCTTTTTCCCAAGGACAGTCTTTTTATGCAGACCCAGCATACTGGGTGGATCCCCTTGGTCTGAGGTCCCAGAAAGGGGTGCCCAGTGGACGTGCTCTCACGGGATATGAGCAGCCAGACCTGCCTTCCACTCTCTTCTGCTCCTAGCCGGATGGCTGGAGAGGATGGAGAACCCTATCATGAGGATTCCACGACAAGGGTGCACCTGGCCATGCTCTATCATGTTGTAAGAGACTGAGTCCTCACCCGCCCACCCGCCCACCGCGGGCTTCTGTTGCCCCACCTGTGGAATACACTACATTGGAGACTACTGTTGGGTGAAAGGGAGAGTTCATCCACCCTCACATGACCCTACTGAGATACAGCCTGCAGGGGCTGCAAATCCCCTCCCACCCCACTCCCAGCACTTATCTACAGAGGACCTAATTCAGCACCGGAGAGGATTAGATAGCAGCAGTAACCCAGTCCAGGGCTAGACCCTGGTTTGAGACCCAGGTGGGAGGTGATACCACCCCTAACCCGTTTCTCTCTCCCCAAGAGTCTGCAAAGTGCCTTCAATACCCTCCTTTGTAAGTAGCCTAGAATGATATGGCTACATTTACACATTAGTCAGAGGGTAGCTGTTTTCAACCTCATTTTTACAGAGGAAGAAACAAAGACACAAAGACTTATAGCAACATATTACAGAACAGGTAAGTAGTGAAACCAGGACTGGGATCCCAGCAGCCTGGCGCCAGGGGCTCTTAACTTCTATTCAGAGCAGGAAACTGAGGCTGGAAGGGGGAAGTAAGTTGCTGACTGTCCTACAGCCTGTGACAGCTGAGCGCAGCCGGGTCTCGCGCCTCGCATGCCCGAGCTTTGACCACGGCGGGGCGCTGTCGGGGCAGCAGCCCGTCCATCGGCTCAGTACTTGACCACGTCCAGCGCCCATCTCCCCTGTCACCCCCAGAGGTTGAGATGGGCCCAGTCTGAGCTGGAGCTACTGGTTGCTGGGTTCCTGGGGGGAGGCCAGGGGAGCAGGAGGACTATGGGCAGGACCCCAGCTGGCGAGAAAAAGGGCACAGGACCAACACTGTGTGCACAGGATCCTGAGAGATGAAGGCAACATTGGCTTGCGGTTGAGGTCAGGGTTCATTGACGGACGTCTCGGTGGGGGTCCTGCTGCCTGTCTGTAGAGCCTGCAAGACCGGCCAGAAAAGAGGGGAGTGGGGAGGAGGGCTAGTGGCCCTGCAGTGCGACTGGGGGTGGGAGAAACGACGAAATCGAGCGAGGGATTCTCGGACCCACGAACAGACATCCAGATAAATGCAGAGTTTCCACAGGAAACAGAGGCAGAGATTCACCGAGGGCGAGAGAAACACAGAGTTACAGGGCTTGAGTGAGACAAACGGATACCAAGACAGAAAAAGGTCGGATACAGGCAAACTCGGCGATGGACCGGTCCGCGCTCCCAAAATACAACCGAAGCGCCCCGGAAAAGTTCTAGGAAGCGGGCGGCGGGCAGGCGGAGCGCTACCCGGGTCTCCCCGCACACACTGCCGCGTCTGGAGCCACGCGGCGCGGCGACGGGATGGGTGACGGGGTCCCGGCCTTGGAGGGGAGGAGAGGGGCGCAGCCGGAATCTCTCACCTCTCCGAGGCCCGAGGCCGAGAACGCCAAGTGTGCTCCTCGCGATCACTCAAGTGCGACTGCCCTTGGGCCGGAAGCCGCTCGGGCTCCTTCGGGCCCCCCTCCGGCGGCGTTGGTCCGGGCGTCTCAGGCTCCGCTGGCGCGCCAACTGCGCTTCGGCCTTGGTGGCCCGGGCGCTGCCTTGGGGAGATGATGGGTGGGGACTGTCGCTACTACTCCCACCTCCGGCTGGAGCCCGCGTGAACCTTAACATCCAGGGCTAAGCGCACTGAAGGCAGCGGCCCCAGGGAGCGGAGGGTTTGCGGGATCTGCGGTGAAAGGAGGACCCGCCTCGAGCCACCCGATCCGCGCTCCCGCCGCGGCGGCTGTTTGTTCCCGCCGGGCCCCTCCGCGGAGGCACTCCGCCCGCCCCCGCCCCACCCAGCTCAGGGAGCTCCGCCCCGGGCTCGCGTTCTTCCGCCTTAGGCTGCCGCCAGGCGGGAAGAACTAATTTACCGACCTCCCCTCCCGGGGTAGGGGGGCGGCTGGGGGCCGAGACCGGCTGTGTAAGGGAAGGCCTCAACTCCTTCCGCCCGCGCCCGGGGCGCAGGCCCCCGCTCGGTTTCCCAGGGCAGCGGAGAGAGCCGCCCCCAGTCGGGTGCTCATCGAGAGGTGAGAGCGGCCGAGTGGGCCACGAGGGGGCGCTGCGGAGCTGGGGGACACCCCTCCCTGCCAGCCTCAGTCCCCCGCCCCCTCCCCGCCCGCGCGCAAAACACACTCGCCCCAGAGGCAGCGCGGCGGAGCCCGAGCCGCGGCCGGAGCGGAGCCGGAGAGCGGCGGTGGCGGCGGCGGCACCATGACCCTGGGCAGCTGCTGCTGCGAGATCATGTCCTCCGAGAGCTCCCCGGCCGCGCTGTCCGAGGCCGACGCAGATATAGACGTGGTGGGCGGCGGCGGCGGCGGCAGCGGTGGGGGGGAGCCCCCTGCCCGTTCCGGACCCCGCGCCCCCCGGGACCTACTCCCCCACGGCCCCGAGCCTCCTCCAGAGGAAGCCGAGGGGGACGCCGCTGACGACGAGGAGGAATCCGGCGGCTGCTCGGACGGCGAGCCCCGCGCTCTAGCGCCCCGAGGGGCGGCGGCCGCAGCGGGAAGCCCAGGGCCAGGCACTGCGGCCGCCCGGGGCGCGGCGGGGCCCGGGCCCGGACCGCCGTCGGGGGGCGCGGCGACTCGGAGCCCGCTGGTGAAGCCGCCCTACTCGTACATCGCGCTCATCACCATGGCCATCCTGCAGAGCCCCAAGAAGCGCTTGACGCTGAGCGAGATCTGCGAGTTCATCAGCGGCCGCTTCCCCTACTACCGGGAGAAATTCCCCGCCTGGCAGAACAGCATCCGCCACAACCTATCGCTCAACGACTGCTTCGTCAAGATTCCCCGCGAGCCGGGCAACCCGGGCAAGGGCAACTACTGGACGCTCGACCCGGAGTCGGCCGACATGTTCGACAACGGCAGCTTCCTGCGGCGCCGCAAGCGCTTTAAGCGGCAGCCGCTACCGCCGCCGCATCCACACACGCACCCTCACCCTGAGCTGCTGTTGCGCGGCGGGGCTGCGGCGGCGGGGGACGCCGGCGCCTTCCTGCCGGGCTTCGCGGCTTATGGCGCCTACGGCTACGGCTACGGGCTAGCGCTCCCGGCCTACGGCGCACCCCCGCCGGGCCCGGCTCCGCACCCGCATCCACACCCGCACGCCTTCGCTTTCGCCGCCGCCGCTGCACCTTGCCAGCTGTCGGTACCCCCAGGCCGTACCGCGGCGCCTCCACCCGGACCGCCGACGGCTTCGGTGTTCGCGGGCGCAGCCTCGGCTCCGGCCCCTGCGCCGGGCACAGGATCGGGCCCGGGCCCCTCAGGCCTGCCAGCCTTCCTAGGCGCGGAGCTTGGCTGCGCCAAAGCCTTCTATCCCGCGTCCCTGAGCCCTCCCGCAGCAGGCACCGCGCTCCTGCGCCAGGGCCTCAAGACGGACGCGGGCGGCGGGGGCGCCGGGGCCGGGCAGAGGCCTTCCTTCTCTATAGACCACATCATGGGCCACGGTGGCGGCGGGGCAGTACCCCCGGGCGGGGGCGAGGGCTCCCCGGGATCGCCGTTCTCGGCGGCGGCAGGTCCTGGGGGTCAGGCCCAGGTCTTGGCCATGCTGACTACCCCAGCCCTAGCTCCAGTGGCCGGCCACATCCGCCTCTCGCACCACGGGGACGCGCTCCTGTCCTCAGGGCCCTCGTTTGCTGGCAAAGTAGCAGGCCTCAGTGGCTGCCACTTCTGACCGTGTCGGGATCTGGGCCACTGAAGCCCGCACTCCTCAGCCTCTCCCGGGAGCTCCTGCGGTCGCAGCGGAACTCAGGGAGTCTATTTATGAAGAGTCTCCAGACCTGGGGCCGGCGCGCGTGACTTAGCACTTCAGGCTCCACGCTCAGAATCTCTCCGATAGTTGGGACGAAGCGGGCTCCGTCGCTCAGGGGGAGGCCCGGGTCTATGCGATGAGGTCGCTGGCCATGATCCCGTTCCAGTTTGAGCAGTAAAAGGGTGAGGGGGAAGTCTTCGCTTTTCCCCAGTCTCTGCGCCTCTCGGCAGCCCCGGAAGAATGCTCTCCCGGAGAGGTGCCCGCCCAGGCCCGGCAGATCCCGCCAGAAACACCAACTTCGCAGAGAGGTCTCCCTTTCTGCCTCTCCCACACTCCTTCCCCAACTTTGAGACCCTGATTGTCCAATATTATAATTTAAAGACACCTATTCTCTGCTTTGTGCTTAAAAGAAAAATTCAACTTTTTTTTTCCTTGCTGTTCTCCAAGGAACTTCGTTCTCTTGGAAGCCTACAGCAATGTCTACACAGGCGAAGTTGAACGGACAGGTGAAGCGAGGGGTCTCCACAATCCGTGCGCAATCCCGGAATCCCACTCCATTGAGGAAAATCCTCCCTCTTTTGTGTTGGGGCGCTTTTGAAGAAACTTTACCCCTTTCCCGTGGCCGGCTGGGTCCAGCCATCCAGGGCCAGCAGCCCTCTAGGGCCAGCAGCCCTCTCAGCGGTCTGCTACGTCCCAGGCCCTGGGATATTTATTGTAGCTAAAGGCAATGAGGTTGGGGTGGGAGAGGAGGGTCTGGGTCAGGGACTGGAGAGGCGGGGGGCGGCCAGGGCACATCCTGTGGCAGGGGTCCTGTAATTATGTGTAAATATCTGTACAGCGGGCTGCTATCTGCATTCTCTGTCCACTGGGTGTGCATTGATTTAGACTTCTCCACTTGGGGAGACTTTGTGAAACTGTCTGAAGGTTTGTGTGGAAGAAAAGAAAAACCTGTCTCCCCCCACCCCACTCCCCATTGGTGTCAATTGAATAAATGTACGTGAACTCTAGCAGTCACCAGCTCTGTCTGCTTGTCTGCACTCCCCTTTCCCAGTCCGGGGCCTCCCGGACTCCTAGGCAGAGTGGAGTGAGGAAGGGCCCTGGGCAGCCCAGGCAGGCAGAGGAGGGCTTGGGCTTATCAGATACAGGGGACAGTGTGGCCTTGGCCTTTGGCTGTTAATGGGGCCAGGATTCTGGGAAGACTGTGACCCCTCCAGCGCTTTCATTTTCGCTCTGGTCACAGGAAGGTTTCTGCCTGGGGTTCCGCAGAGAGGCTTTGTTTCAAATGCACCTGGGGATTCTCATCTTCCAGTTTCGACTTTAGCGTGGCCTGGGCTGATCTGGGTGCCTCGTGCTCATGGACACTATCTATACCCATTAAGTACAATTTGAGTGAAAGTGTTTACTGATGCATATTCTGTAAGTCTTTCTGTGCTACTATAGTTGGGGGGTTTTATGGAGCTTGTGTTTGTGTTTGTCTGGGTTGTCACGTAGCCTTGCTTTTTGTCCTTTTTTTGCAGGGGCGGGGCGTTGGTTGTATTTCAGGATATCTGTGTTTTTATTTCTGTGTGTGTCTGTGAACGTGTCTCTGTGTTTTCTGTTCTCTGTCACCATCTCTTTCTGTGTCCCTAAGAGGAGAGAGGTCTCTCTCTGGCCATTGTAGGGCCTTCTTTGCATTCCCCCCTGCCACCCCCTCCCACTCCTGGCACATGGAACAGTTAGAGTGAAAGGCCTGAATTGGAGACTGTGAAACCCCTCTCTCCTCCAGCCCGAGAAGCTTAGAGGGGCACTATGAACTAGGAGAGAGTCCGTGAGGCCCTGCTCTGTTAAGGTAAACCTCCCCAACCCTTGAGCCACGCTCAGAACTGGAACCTGTTGCCAGAGTTGAGTGCAAAGCCATTGGGCTGGCTGGAGCCTTCCATAAGCCCTGTGCCTGGAACTCCCAGTGGCCAGACTTGCAAGTGTGTTGGGTGAGAGGTGATGCTTGGGGTGAAACAAAGATGGTTACTTAGCTCTTTTCTCTGAACATTCAACTGCGGTCATAGGAGAAAAAGAGGAATATGGAGGTGCAGTGAGAGGCAGTTCAGCCTTCACAGAAAATAGACACATGCTGGGGGTGAGTGTTGGGAAACAAGTGACAGAGAGAAGGAAGAAAGGGTCAGAGAACCAGATGTAGAGAATTTGAGAGGGGCAGACAGGGAGAAGCCATACAGGCTGCTTTAGCCAGATTCTCAGGCAGTAGGAGCAGTAGGAAAGAAAGAAGAGGTAGAGGACAGAGTACCCTGTACGAAGAGGGTCAGAATCAGGATCAGGGTGAGAAGAACACACCAGGGCTGAGGAAGAGGGGTTGGGACTTCTAAGTCTCTTAACCGCTTGCCCAATGGAGACAAGGTTCGAGGCGCATATGTTAAATGCAGCCTCTCTGCCGGAGGTGAGGTGCCCTTTCCTCCATCTTGATGAGAGACTGCAGGAGTGGAGGGAGATTGAATGCAGGGAGCCACCTTCCCATGATTTTATCGAATAGTCCAGGAGAAGTAAGGTTACATTCAATGGGAAAAAGGGAATGTCTGCTGATACTGGGATAATGGCCTCTGGCTGCCTGCTTCATTGACTTCTGTTGCTGAATTTGATTTCATTTCTTTTCACTTGAGGAAGGTTGAACATTTGAACATGACCATGTGTTTGCCCTTAGTAAAACACTTTATAGCTTACATGGTCTCATTTTCCATGAATATATCAGTTCCAGATAGTAGGTTGGAGCTTCAAGTAAAAGACACCAATTTGTTTCTCCTGTAGAAGAGAGAAAATTAAGTCAGCCAGAATTCATATCTGATGATGTAGATAGATATTTCCACACCTGCTACTTCCAGGAGAAGCAGTGGATCCTTCTGGATTCTTCAGTGTGTCTTTGTGAAGGGTGTGTGTGTGTGTGAATTTATCTATGCTTACTGCTTGGTGTAGATGTATGTGGCAGAGGGTCTGCGTCAGGAAGAGCGAGAAATAAGAGGATTGGGGAAGAGTGAGATGCATCCTTACAGGCAGGTGCTTCTAGGGAGCTTTGGGGTCCCAGACCAATGATTCAGACCCTGGTTTCCCCGTGGGTCAAGAAGGCCAGATCTGGGCCAGATATAATTACTGGCCTTGAAAAATACTAGAAAAGAATTGTTGAGATATGTGCACTGTTGAAGGCAGGGGAGAAGGCAGGGTGTTTTGAATTCAGAACTTTTTCAGGTTGTGTGGGCTGGGAACCTGTTAATTAAGAGCTGGCAAGGACCCACCTGGGGCCTGGAGTGTAGGGAGGGGCAAGGAGAAGACTGAGGGAATTGTACGTTTGTATGGTAGAGTCCTGGGACTTTTTTTTTCTCCCCCAGACCAGAGAGGTTCTGTAAGAGGTTCTGTGGGCTCCCTCCCACCCTCTGGGTGCATAAGGATGGGTGTTCAGTGTAAGTCGGCTTACCTAGGAGGGAGCCCAGCCTCCTGGGAGGAGAAATAGGCCGTTCCATCTGGAGCGGCTCTTGTGGGTTCCCTGGCTGTTTGGGTGGATACAGCTGAGCCTCTGCCCCCGCAAGCTACAACGATCAGTGACAATAATAAGAAAATATCCAGGGCACACCTTCATGTCTCCAGGTGAGAAAAAAAATGCTAAGAAATCGGCTTGGGGTTCAGAGAGTGCTGCTGAGAGCGGGCAGTTTAAAGGGGAAGAAAATTGGCGAATTTCACTGGTCAATTTCACTTCATTTCGTTCAATTTCGTTCAATTTCATTCCTTTTCATCCGGCGCCGGGAGGCCTGAGGCCACAGAAGAGGGAGGGGGTTTTTCCGGGCAGAATTTCCCCATCTTGCAGATTTGCTTTCTATGGCTGAGAACAGCCTTGATTCTCAAACTTTGACATACATCTTTTAGCCAAGGCTAAAGGCAGACATTTTATTTCATTTTTATTTTATTTTATTTTACTGAAGGGTATTTTGTTTGGGTGATCGGGGCACATCGGTGAGCCTCTCCCCATTTCTCTCTTGCAGCCCAATTAAAGTGGTTAATTCTTTTCACCGCCGATTCCTCCCCATCTTTCTTTCTCCTGGGGCTCCCCGGACCACCCAGGAGCGGGAGCTGAGGTGGGGGCGGACACTTCCCCTCCATATCCAATTTGTTCTCGCCACAGCGGGCGCGTCTTCGTGGTTACAAAGCGCTTTTCCCCTGATGACTTTTTTCCCCTTTTCAAAAACTCTTCTCTCCCTCTCCGGTTCAACTAGCAACCCACCCCTCCTCCCTCTCCGCTCCGGTTTATTTAAACTTCGCCTCCTCCAGCGCCGCCGTAGCGCGCACTTAATGAAGTTGAAGGCTCGGTGAGCCCGGGTGAAGAGGGTTTGGAATCTGTTGAAAGGGGCGTTTTGTGACACTGATTGGGGCGGGGGTGGGGCCGGTCGCGGACCAGACAATGATGATCAGGCGGGTTTTCCTCTGCTTAGGGTCAGGCGAATAAAGGCGCTGACGCTATTTAAACGAGGGACCCGGCAAGAAAAAGGGAGAAAAGATTTGCGTGTGGAGCGTGCCTCGTAGGATTTCAAGCTTAGGGGGGCGGTGTGAGGAGGCAGATCGGCTAGGGTCTTTATGGACCGGAGTCGGAGTTTAACTCAAACGCTGCGCATGCCGCCAAGAGAAGCGAGGCGAGTTTGGGTTTGCGCCTAAATTATTCCGATACGTGGTTCAAAAGGTTGTCTGGGTTGGGGCCTGGTGATGCATCCAGGAGGACCAACTGGGATGCTGAGACTCAGCTCACATTTGACCTTGGGGCTGGAGCTCTGAGATTTCCGGAGAAACGGTGAAAGAGAACTAAAGGTGGGCAGAGGTCGTACAGGATAATTCAGCGTCCTAAGCTCTTCGTCTATCAGGGCATCTGAGAGCAAAACAAATGCTAATTGGAGTTTTGGAGCGGAATTATTCTGTTCTTTAAGGTCGGCACAGACGTACCAATATAGAAAGATGCAGGGAGGATTGAGATTCCCAGCTCTGGTTTAGGGAACGAATTTTTCCGCGAGCTAGTGGGTGCGGCGCAGGGCGGAGCTGGCACCGCCTCTTTTCGTAGCGGAGAAGCAGGGCGGCCCGAGGCTGGGGCCGCTCCGGAGCCCCCGAGGCTTCGGACCGTGGCGGAAGGAAGGCGCTTTCCTCTGGTGCCTGCGTCCCCGGGATGGACTGGGCGCCGACACCCCTGGGGTTGTTTCTGACCCTCGCTCGGCTCTCAGCTCCGAGTCCTGGGTGTCTGCGGAGCTCTCTCTTTTCGATCCACACGGACTCAGAGCGGAAGTCGCTCGTTGTCTGCGCCTTTGCTTTTCTCCACGCGTCAGGGGTCTGAGCTGGTGCCCTCCTCCCGGCCACGCCAGCCTCCTCGCCGCAATTTCGTCCTCCTGAAGGAGCTTGACAGGGCCCCGGTCTTCAGCCCGTACCCGCCTCCTTCCCGTCCAGCTATTCGGAGATATGCTCGGCTCCCGAGGGTTACGCGTCAGATCCCGCACGCCCGGGCGGCTGGGGAGATGCTCACAGCAGCTGCTACAGGGGTCCTGAGCGTTTCGCCCTGGGAAGCCGGGGCCTTGGAGGTCTGTGTTCGTTTCCCCCGATGTTGGAAAAACGCCTTAGGATGGTCTTACCTCCGGGGCATTTCTGCCTACGCAGGCAGAAGTATCTTGGGAATTGCGGTTACATGGATCTTAGGACTGGAAAAGGCGAATTATTGGGGGAACAAGATATTTAAATCAGTCCCTTCGATTCCTAAAAATCACGGCAGCCCTGAAAAGCGTATTTCAAACGATGTGTGGGTACCGCCAAACAGTGTGTGTGTGTGTGCGGCGCGGTGGGGGCCTCTGAGGGTGCCGGAGCGGGGCTTATTGTCCAAATTAATTCGTCGCTCCTTACAGAGGGCCCTTGCTTTGTGTCCCCTTCCCCAGCAGGTGTCGGTGCTGTTAGGACTCCTTGACAAGTTCCCCCATCCCATTCAGATGCAGATGTGCGGGTCCCGGCTGGGTGGGGGGAAATCACCTCTCCCACCCCCCACATACCCTAGTCCACGCCTTCCCTCGGGGTTGCGTCTTCATGGCCCTGTGGGCTCACGTCTCAACTGAATTCCTTGTAAATATCCAATCATTTTGAGCTAGTTCTCCCTTCCCCACGTGTCACTCCAGTCAGAGAGGGCAGCTAGTGAGGTTATCACTTAAACTAGCCTCGGACCCAGATGGCAAGAGCCTAGAGGGTCCTGAGCACCGCGTGGCTCCACTTACTGCTTTGGAGCGGGAGGGACCAGACCAAGATTACATAGCGGAACAGCTGCGGAGCCGGCGAGTAGATCCAAGAACCGGGGCTCCCAGTACAAGGAGTAGGATTCCAGGGCTGGAGATGCTGGTAGGACGGCCTTGCGGGCTGGACAACCCAACGCCCCAGACAGCCATGCTTTGTGGAGCCCCAGGCAGGCTGGAGGATCAGAGGACTGTTCGTAGGTTCCTTTTGCAAACCCATGAGTCTTCGATATAGCAACAAAAGGGCAGACGGACTGTGAGGCGCGGCTTCTGGGTTCTGATGCCCCAGGCAGCAGCTCTGGCCTCTGATCTACTTACCCTGTCCCTCCTCCCTCTGTTGACCAGCTGAAGAGTGTAAGGCCAGCGTCAGGGCTCAGTTTGTGTGAAGAACAGTTTTCCTGTCTGAGGAGGTACCTGGTAAGGATCAAACACCAGCGAGTTAATTTGCCTTTAGCCCTGGACATCTCTTAACTCTCTGGCTCCTTCGTTCCACAAATATTTATTGAGCACCTACTGTGTGCTGGGGATTGTACTGGAGGTATAAGCAGCAAACATGTGCCTAGTGTCATTAGATGCAGTCTAATTCCGATAGTTGAGAACTGAAGAAAAGGCAAAAGAAGTGATTATCACCATATTTGAGGTTAAAAAAAAAAGCTTAGTATTTTAGGGGTTAAGGATGGTAGCTTTCCACTTTGTGATGATGGTATCCAGGTATCACAGTCCATGTGTATGTGATTTTTGGGTATTTGGGGTCTGTGTTTGTGTATATGTTTGTGTGTGAGAGGAAACGTGTCTGTGTGGGTGACTGCTTGGGGCTGAATACTTGTGTGCTAGCATGTATATTTGTGACTGTATCACTGTGAGTGTGAGAGTGTGGTCCCTCCTCCTTGGGCAGGGGCAGAGGCTGGGGGGATGTGGGTGCAGAGAACTGGAGTGGAAGGGTTAGGAAGGGGTCTCTGTGATGGTGGGGAGGAGGCCTCAGTTTTGAGCCTCTTCCCTTATTCTTCTAGCTAAGACTGAGACCTGCCCACCTTCTCCCTACTTCCTTCTCCACTGAAGACACAGCCGGGATTGCGGAGCAGCCAGTGAAGGTGCTGAGGGACACAGTGACCGGACCAGCAGTGGATCAGGCTAGCCTCCACCCAAAGCTCCCGCTTCATCCCTAACCCGCTGGTGTCCAGTCCCTTTAGCCTGCCTTAGATGGGTAGATCCAGGTTGTTCCAGAGTAGCTAAGAGGCTCTGTCTGGCCTCTGACCTGCTCTCCTGCCTGGTGCCGTGAGATGCCCCCGCCCGACTCCAGCCTGCACAGAGGGACCTGGTCAGCAGTCCCCAGGTGCTTTGGAGTTTTTCCTTCCATTCCTAGGAAACTGATCTCCTGCAGCAAGGGGGCAAGTGCAGTGTGTAGAGCCGGTAACACCGGAGCTTGCAAGGTTTCCAAGGCTAACATTGAACGGATGGGGAAGCAGGTCTAGAGGAGGGGTGAGGATGGGGTTTGCCCAGAGTTGCTCAGCAGGATGCCAGGTGTAAAGTTGGAGCCTGCAGCCTCTATGCACCAGCATCAATAATTAAAGTATTCACCTAGATCTTTTGAGGGAACTAAAAACCCAGCATCTCCCCTGGTACTCGAGGGAAATCTTAAGTGTTGTCTGCACTATGGATGTCTCTGAATTCTCCTTTCTTCCCAGAGGCAGGACTGGAGGAACGTTGAGATCAAGGTGTGGGAGAGCAAACAATTATCCGGATAAATCAGGGCATGAGCTAGGTTGCCCTTAGGTGAACGAGGGGGCAGCCGGGAGGAGTGTGGGTGAGCAGGAGCATCTTGTGCTTAGCTTTACGCTGGGTCCCTGGTCTGGGCAGGCAGCCGAGTCCTTCCCCCGGCCCTAGACTGAGCCTAATTTCGGGCAGCAGCTTGGCTGTGAGGAAGGGGGGTGGGAATGGTCAGAGTTTGCCAGTAAATTGCCTCTTTCCCTTCAGTTTTCCTAGGCAGTAGCATCCCTCCCTCCTTGCTTCTGTGAGTCTGTTGGCAAATCTGTCAGTTAGTCCATCCATCTGGCTACTCCAAGCCTTGCTTCCCGTGCCCCGTCAGAATCTAGACCTTTCACACACTGGAGAATAACTGAAGAAAATCTGGATCATCTAGGCCTGAGGCTGCCTTGGCTGGAGCCATTCCTTCCTGGATCGGGATGGATGTGCTGGCCCAGCTTCAGGGCTTTGAAGGGTGTTGGTTGGCTGTAGGCCAGTGTGTGTGTGTGTGTGTGTGTGTGTGTGTGTGCGCGCGCGCGCGCGCGTGCGTGGCTGGGGCACGTGCACGCGCCCACAGGGGCACATAGGAGTTCTGAGTTACACTGACCCCTAAAAGATACCAGGCTTTGATGGCTCTTTCGCCTCCTCTGCAGTCTTCACTTTAGCACCTACCCTGAAGATGATTAATACTGAGGGCGGAGAGGGGGCGGAGGGGAGAGGATTCCTGATTCTGGCCACGGTGCTCTCTGTGACCTTGGGCCAGTCCTTCCTGCCCTCACTGAGCCTCAGTTTCTTTGTGTGAGAAATGAGCTGGATTATGTCAGCCTGGATTCGCCTTCCCCGTCTGGGGTCAGTGGCTTTGCCCAGCTCCTCCCTCTAGTCTGCCGAGGAGTGCTTGCTCCTCCCTCAGCTATCACTCTGCAGCGAGGGTGCAGGAGGGTACAGAGCTGGCCTGCCACAGGTTGTGCTGGGACTCCAGAGACACAGTCCAGGTGGCCACCTCAGGGCTTCCATTGCACAGACAGAGGGGCAGGAGAGTGAGGGGCTTGGCTCCCTCCTTTCTGGACCCAAGAAACTTCCAACCTAGACCCTGTGATTTCTCCTCCCCTGCCAGGGCCATAGCGGGTGGCCGAGTCTCCAGGTGTGTCTTTGTCCCTGGATTCTGCATAATCCTATCTCCTTTGTGGACCATGTGGAGGAGTGTGAAGGTGAGTCACCATCTGGCAGCCTACCTGGCAGCCTGCTGAGCTCCCAGCCCCACCCATTATGGCATCGGGATAGGGTGGCAGGGGGTAGGAGGCTGGCCCAAAAAGTGACCGGGAGCCTCTCCCCCAGCTCCCTTTACTCCAGTCTCTGTTCACCCAGAGACCCCGCCCCCCTTTCTGGGAAGCGCTGGGTGAGTTCGTGTGTTTAGCAGGAGGTGGGAGAGGGGCTGGATGGACTGGAACCAGTGTAGGTGGCCCGCGATGTGGGAAGAACAGTTCCAAAGCCGGGCTGGGAACCAGGCTGTGCTCTGCCTCTTCCCCAGTGTCCCGTCCCAGGCCAAACTTGAGAACTTCAGAGTGTGTGGGGTCGTAGCGGGAAGTACCCAAAGCCTGGGGGTGGGGGGTGGACCGCTGTCTCAGAGACAAGTCCGCAGAATGTGTGCCTGCAGACTGAGACCCAAGGCAGTGGGGAGAGGCGGGAGGGGAAGGGCCGGGCTCCGTGGTCGCTTCCTCAGGAGCTGGGGTTGGAGTTTCCCGGTGACTTGTCTGCTCGCCGCCAGCATCTAGGATTCTTGCTCTCAGATACGCTCGGGCACGCAGTTGCATGCTGTGAGCAGAAAGAGCCCCAAAGATGCGTGTAAGGAACATTGGGAAGCAAAGCACTTCCTGCAGGGCGAGGCCGGGGGCCTGGGTCGACAAGGCTCCCCACCTGAGTGTGAAGGACGAGAGGTTCCTGAAACCCTCCCCGAGCCGGATCCGAGCGCCGGCGGGGCCCTGCCACTTGGGGGCGCCGCTGGCCCCAAAGTACCCGGAGCTTTTCCACCGCTTACCGAGGTGACCCCGCCCCACCCGCTCTGACCCTCCGTTAGAGGCTGACTCTGCAAACCTGGAAGCTCTTGCTTTAAAGCGGGCCGACCCAGCGCTAAAAGGGATGACCCTGCGCTGACGGGGACGACCCAGCTCTGAGCGAGCCTGACCCTGCGCTAACAGGCGTGACCCTGCACTGACCCGGGCCGATCCGTGCTAAAATGCTAACGGGATGATCTTGGGCTAACCGGGGTGGCTCTCTGCTCTCGCTCGCAAGGCTTTCCCGCACAGATTAGGTGCTGAAGCTGTCCCCTAGCTCTAGCACCAAAACTGGGCTCCTCATACCCACCCCCGCCTCCACACCGCTCGCTGCTCCATCCTTTCCCCCTCTGGCTCTATAGGCCGATTCTGGGACATCCGTTTGAAGAGAAGGCTGGGCTTGCCCTGACGGTGGCTGAGTGTGCGGAGGGGGCTTCCTAAAGGGAACTGATTCCGTGGAGGCTGGGGCATCTCGGGGGCCAGGGCTATGAGCGCCTTTCTGTGTCTGTGCTCCCACCTCTGCAACAGTCCTCCCTGCCCTCCCACCCCTCCATATACATTGGCAGCTCTATCTTGGGGCAACTCCATCCTCTTCTGGACCCAGTGCCGCTCTCTGTGAAATGAAATGAGCTTATCACCAGGCTGCCCCTCATCTGCTGGAATGTCCTTCCATATCCACTCATCAGTCTCAATTCATTTCAACAAGTCTCTTATTACCTGCTTGGTGCTTGAGGATACAGTGGTGAACAAAACAGATGTTGTTCCTGGCCTTAAGGTGGTGATGATCTAGCGGAGGAGAGGAAGAAACAGACAAGTGCATATCTAATTAAAACTGTAATACGGACTCTGAAGGAAGACACCTGGGACTTTGCGAGAGACTAGCTGGAGGATGTAATTTAGGAGGTGAATCACTTCCCCACTCTGCCAGGCTGGAACCTATTGGCAAGAGTGGCCATCACCCAAAACTCCATCCTGTTTGACTTTGCCTCCAGTCAACAGAGCTCTGACCATTGGGCTACCAGTCACTGCATCTGCAGGGAGTCAGGGTCCCTTCCTGGTGTGCCATTGTCCATCCCCGAGAGATCCTTTAATACCATCAGGGGGGATTCACCCTTCATTCGACACCTAGGGCATCTTCAGACCCCTTTTCCTCTCCTCAGGTCCTTGGAGGTGGAAGAGACAGTCTGCCCCTCAAGAGCATGGTATGGAAGCCAGGGTGGCTTTGGGATATGAGATCCCTTTGATTCTGAGATCTCTTTACCCAGCATGGCATCCAGCACAATAAATGGTTGTTCATTAGAAAAATGATTCTAGGAGTCTGAGTCTACCCTTTGATGAGCCCGAGAGCCAGTGATTCTATGGTTCATGCATCTGATTGTCCCTTCTCCCCCTTTCTACCTGGTTCACTCCCAGCTCAGGTGTCTCTTCCTCCAGGAAGCCTTCCGTCCTCTCTGACCCCTATCCCCCAAGCCTGGTGTGAGATCCTGTCCCCGGTGCTTCTACAACGCCTGGTGCTTTTGAAGAACTTATTGTGGAGTGTTTTCTGCTCACTGCTCCACCTCCTTCACCAGACTGGGAGCTCCTTGAGGGCAGGAGTTGAATCCCGTGCATCACTGTTCTTAGCACGTGACACAAGCCCTGGCACACGAGTGAATGGATCGACCACGTGTGCGTGGAAGTGCTCCAAAAACGCGTCACATTGCTCAAAGCCAAGTGGAGTTAATGTTATTCAGAAGTTTGACCCTTAGTAGAGCAGTAATGGTCTCTGGTGCCCTGTGTGGTGGGGGAGAAGTGGGCACAGCAGTATCTAGGGCAGGGCCTGGGGGCCCCTGAGCGCCAGTGTAGCAAGAGAACCTGAAGGGAGAAAGGTGGCCTGGACTCTAGCTCAGTTCTTCTCCATGCTGAAAGGAGCTTGGGCTGGTAGGCACCCTCTGAAAGAGGGGACCAGAGAGTCACTCCCCACCATCCCCACTCTCCCATGGTGCAGCAGCTGTCCAGGGAGCAGGTCTGGGCTCCCAGAATTGCACGGAGAAGATGAGTGTTCCCTGTCCAATGCCAGAGGCTTCAAGTGCCTGTTGAGGGTGAGGGTAGGGTGGAAGAGAAGGGAGTGGGCAAGAGGAAGTGGATTTCAAGGGTGTGGAACAAAGAGGATGACTCAGCTGGGACCCACAGGAGGTATCTTTCATCCAACTCATCTTGTTTTTAACTCCTTCATGACTTCTAGTCTCATCTTGCTACCCAAACTACAGAGACCTAGAGGACAAAATGTATTGGTTGGAAATCCAGACTGAGCAGAAATAATCTCAAGAGAAGGGAACTTGGGGCCCCAGTGTGGGAAAGCACTAGTGCCTTCCTCCCCCTTCCCCCCATTTTCCTTAAGCAAGCACACAGTGTGGACCTGGACCGGGTTATAAGGGAGTAGAACTGAATCAAACAGACAGTTCCTTGACCACTCATCTGCCTCCCACGCAGCAAACATTTACCAACCCTACCATGGCTGGCATCCCTGGCCTGGACCCACTGTAGGGGTGGGTGTAGGTTAGGGGACAGGAAGGGAATTTATCCAACGTCCTACCCCTGGGCAAGCTCACAGTCTGATGTTGCTAGCCCTTGGTGCTTCAGCTCAGGGGCAAGGGACTTTTGGGAGGGGGAGAAGGCCCGGGAGACTTCCTGCAGGAGGTGGCGTTTGAGCTGGGCTTTGAAAGTCTGGGAGCATTTGGACAGTAGAAGTTTGGGTATGAGGGGAAGGCATCCAGGGCATTCCATCCTTTATGAGCAAGGGCATTTAGGAGAGCTAAGAGTGAGTCCAGAGTTAAGTGGAGAGGTCCACCCTGGACTCCTATTGGAGTCACAAGGAATCCCCTCTGTATTATAAAAGGTCCTCAAAGTCTTAGTAGTTTAACAAATAAAGATTATTTTTCAGTCATCTCACAATCCAAATGTCAGATCAGTGGTGGTGGTAGTGGGCGGGGACTCATTCAGAGACCCAGGGACTTCCCTCTAAGGGCTCCATCATTATCTAGGGGAGGAGCTCTTATCTTTTTTGTGTCCTAGATCCCCTTGGGCAGGCTGTTGAAGCCAATGGACCCTTAAGAATAAAGATTTTTGGGGACTTCCCTGGTGGTCCAGTGGTTCAGACTCAGCGCTTCCACTGCAGGGGGCACGGGTTTGATCCCTGGAACTATGATCCCACATGCTGCACGGCGCAGACAAAAAAAAAAGAATAAAGATTTTTCAACGCATATAATCCAATTCACAGGAGTCCAAAAGCAACCGATTATACTGAAATTCAAGTATCAAAATATTAAAATTTTTTTTGACATAATAGGATGTGATAATACAATAACATTTTGATATAATAATAATATAACAAGTTAAATAGAAAACAGCAAAGGGATTAATAGTACAATTTCAGCATAAATGACCTTTTGATATTTCTGCAGCCACTTAACATGATATAGAAAAATATCTGTGATTTCTATGGATGGCACAGTTACAGGTATGGGGAATACCACTGTGGTTTGTTGCCTCTCTTTGTAATCGAATAAAATACTGAATCTCAGTTTGGAGGTTTGTAAAAATAAAGGTAAAAATGTTCTCATCCAAATTTATGGAGCTCCCACATAACGGATTCTATAATTGACCCCCTGGGATTGTGGACCCCAGTTCTAGGTGCCTGGCGTCCTCCACTGGACCTTCTAAACTCAGCAGAGGAGGAGAGAGAGTAGAGAATTCTGGGGGGAATTTTTAAAAGGGCCAGTTCTGCAGGTGGCAAATATCACTCTGACCACTTTCCTTGGCCAGAACGTAGTCACACGGCTCCAGCTAACTGCAGGCAGGCTGGGAAATAGTGTCTGGTCTTGTACGCAGGAGAATGAATAGGGAGAGGAGTAGACTGACCTTGTCACACTTCTATCTGGGGAAGGTCATCTGAAACCAAACATAGAAGATGCTTGGGAAGGAAAGGTTGAATGTCTGAAGGAATGACCTTTTCCCCCTGGAAGTCTCTTGCCCTCTTGTTGCCTCTGTCTTTATTCCTCTGTCCACCCATCTGTCCTTCAGTCAGTCTGTCAGTGATTTTTTTTCCCTCTCAGACAACTCAGATCCTTTGTGGGAGGAGGCAGGACACAGCAGCACACATAAGTATTAAGAATAAAATCTCCATGTTGGCAGATAATTGCTCTCTGTCTGTCTCATGGCTTCTCCCCTGCTGGCACCTCCATCAATGAGGAGGCGCACAGACCTCGCCAGAAAGCGTTTCCATCACCATTGTCTCATTTGGTCCACATGGGGCCTTGGGATCGGCATCTGTATTTTCCAGATGAGACTTGGAGAAGTTGCAGGGCTGCTGCAAGGTTGCACCGGAAATAGCAGCATCAGGACTTGAATTCTGATCTTCTGACTCCACCGGTCCCTTTGCTCCCTCTCCCCTACTGGCAGGTCTTTATTTTCTTCCCTCTCGCTGGCTTCCTGCTCCTTCCTGGGCCTCCAGGCGGGGTCTGCGGAGGGAAGTATGTTCACCCCTCCCCCTCCTCTGCATGGTCCAGGCCCCAGGGAGGTTTCCTTGAGGACTCTAGCAGCTTGGGCAGGTAGGGCAGGACCTGCTTTTCATCAGTGGCTTGCTAAGGCTGCTGGAGAGACCCTGGTCCTTTTATCTGCTCCTGCTGCGAGAGTTCCTGTCCCTTATCTCTCAGTGCAGCCCTGGGTCCTCTTTGGGCCTCAGTCTTCTCATCCGTACTACTCAGACATTCCTTCTCCCCTACCCCCTCCTTTGTTCTTCCCTCTCTTTCTCTCCCCATTCATCTTTCCGGGATCTCTGCCCCCAGTCTGAATCTCCTTTGTCAGAAGGCAGCTCTGCAGGGCTTCTCAGCTCAGGCTCACTCTGTCGCCTCCATCCCCTGGTGCCTCCTAGACACCCTACCTCAGCAGCTCCAGGAAGGGGGCTGAGGACAGGGGGCTGACCCCTGTCCTCACAGATCTGGTGACCCCGGAGGGCTCCCAAGGGGCTGGAAGCCCATGTCCTCCTCAGACCCTCAACCGGTCAGTGTCCACGGCTCTGGACCATCTTCTTGGTGATTACAGAGGAGCACGTGTTCCTGAATCTATTCTCCTCTGGACTGACTGGTCCCAGTTCCTTCCTCTGTTCTCCTGTATCCCCTGCTCCCTCGCCTCTTTCAGAATGCCCCTCCCCCAACTGCTACATTAACGGGGGGCGGCGAGGGGATCTGGTTTCTGATGTGTTTGCTCTTGGATAGTTATGCAGAGGGCAACCCTACTCTGCAAAGACTCCCTGGGGAGAGGGCTGGCAACAGAGCCACAGCGCTGGGTCTGCTCTGTGCAAACACACAGAGAGAGGCAGCCGTGCTAGTGTGAGAGCACATGCACACCCCTCAGCCCCACCCCGTCCCACAACACATGCAGGCACCGACACACAGACGTAGTCAGGGGTTTAGGTATACACACCAGGAGGAACGTTTTCAAATACACGCAGGAGCAGAGGGAACAGTACAATGAACCCCCTGTGCAGCCACCACTCAGATAAAACAACGATCAGGTACGGGTACGTCCAAGTGACAGCTCTATTTAGCACAAGTAAGTGAAAAAAAATCTATTCAGGATTTTTCTGGTCACATTAATGCAGAGTTGGGTGTGTGGATAATTTTCCCATGAATAATTACACGGGGAGGGCATATTTCATGGAATTGGGTATGAGATGGACATTACTAGCAGTCACAGCATACCCTCAGCCATTATCCACGTAGTGTCTTGCGTGTTGATGACAAGAGGGGTGTGAACTGGTTGGGCTGGGGATCTGCGATACATATCATGTGTTGGTGGGTGTGTCCTGAACAGCGAACTCGGATCAGTTTGTGATGGTAATTGTGTGTGTGAGGGGTGTCTGTGTGTGATGGCTTATTTGGCATGCGTGCACGTGTGTGTACGCCTGGGGCCAGCAGGAGAGTTGTGCAAGCATCAGGAGAAGCTGAAAGGCAGCCATCCTGGCTCTTGGGAGAGACACTCGTGTGTGAAGAGCTCGGCGCTCAAAAGCGGCTGTCTAAGAGCTTGAGCGTCAAATTATAGCCCACGTGGACAGAGGTGTCAGCGGTCGCTGGTTGCTGTAAATACTTCAGTGCAATTGACAACAGCTTGTGGAGGGCTAAGGGAGATAGGGAGGGGACCGAGGGAGGGACAGTGCCTCCTGCAGGGATCCTCTGCCCTACAGTCCTGCCTCTGCTGGATCGAGTGCTGGTGGGGAGGGGGTTCGGGGCACAGAGCGGTGGGTCTGTAACGGGGTGGACTTCAGAGCTAGACTGGTTCTGATAATCTGTCATTTACAGCCGGGTAACCTTGGGCAAATGACTTACCTACTCTGTGCCTCGGTTTCTCTACCTGAAAAAAAAAACCAACCAATAGAGATCTTTGTGAGGAATTATAGGAACTTCTTTCATCTGAAAGCACTTGAAGCTATACAGACATTAGCTTTTACTGCCTTGTGCAGGATAATGCATGGGAATGAACACAGTGCCCCTCCCATAGGAAACTCTCAATAAACATTAGCCAATGCTGTTAGCCTAGTACTATCGTCTTCATAAGCCTGGACCCATAACTGGAGGTACCACAGCCCTTCCAAATATGCATGGAAAAAAGGCTTCTCAGAGGGCAGCCCGTGGGTCTTTGTGGGTTTTCAGAAGATGTTTTTTAGTTTCCAGTCTTTCAGAGAATCCTGCTGGACAGGATCTGAGAGAGTCTGCCCAGGGAGCTCTCTCTGTAGATCTGCCTGCCTTTATTAGTGCCTTGGCTGCCGCGTTCTTGAAAAGTCCCGTGTAAATGGTTTTCTGCAAACTCAATCCCGTTTAAAATGCGCTAGCAGGGCTGAGAGCTTAAAGGGACCCTGGGGTGAATTCTTTTGTAAAGCATAGCATCTCCTGAATGTACCTATTTTGTAAAGCACAGAGAGTTATAAAGTAGCAGTAGTCAGGATTTCTTGAGTGCCTACTATGTGCTGAATACTCAACACCTATTAATTATAGCCTCAACATCTATTACTTAAATATAGCCTCCTCCTGTGGAGGACAATATCCTAATTTTCGGGAAGAAGAAATAGACGCATAGAGAGTATCACAAACCTACCCATGGTCACACAGCTAAAGGTGCGATGGGAACTGGGTCCAGCTCCTGTGCAAAGCTCACACTCTTTCTGCCATGCCCTCCCCTGCTTTGTCCTGCCCTTCCCATCCCTCCTCCCTTCTCCCCCCTTTCCCCTCCCTCTCTTCCTTCTTTTTTTCTGCAATTACATAAGAATCTTTATTTTGCATGTACTACAAAAGAGGGTAGTTCTAAGAATCAACAGGCACCTAAACCACAAAGACTTCAACAGTGTTTAAAAGGTAGGAGCAGTAGTTGTCACAGGCCTCTGAATTTTTGAGAATACTTGTTAAAAAAATTTTTTATGAACATTTTCAGAGAGAACAGTACAATGAACCTCTTATATATACCCATCATTTAGTTTCAATAATTATCAAGATTTTGCTTCATCTATCCTCTACTTTTTCTGAGATCCTGTTTTAATTTTGGGAGAGTGGAATTATTGCATCAGTTGCACTGGTTTCTGAGCACGCTCTGAACTATATATACCCTTGGAGATGTTTGTTTTTATTCAGAACAACTTGATATAATTATCATATATTGTAAGCAATAGTGTCTTTTCCTGCATTTCTATGGAAAATTATCACAAGATCCTTCTAGGTCTTGTGGTTGCTTAGCTTTTATTGTTGGCTTCCTCCTGCACCATGTTAACTGTTTCCTGGTCAGACCCCTTGAGGAAGGGCGTTCCCGGGACGATGGAAGGTTCTCCAGCAGCCCGTTCTCCAGGGCTCAAGGCAGTTGGTGGTCACCAGACTATTTGCTTTCTTTTGTAAGGATGCAGTGAATCTCTCTCCTCCTCTTCCTCGAGTTAATAATCGTGATAATAGTTAAAATAATAACCATGACTTTCTACAGCTTTGCATTTTTCAGAAGGGCCATTTTCTTTTTGCTTTAACTTTTTTTTTTTCCATGCCACTTGGCTTGCGGGATCTTTAGTTCCCCTTTTGAACCCAGGCCCTGGCAGTGAAAGCGCGAAGAAGGACCACTTTCTTAGTGCTCCTGTGAGCGGTCCTGCTTCTCTTCCAATTATTGGCTTTTGTGTGTTGAATTCACCCGTGAGAAGTCCTGTCAGTGGTGATGGTGTCTTGGACAGGTGCTTGGCTGGAAGCACCTGGAGAGAGATTTCCATCCTAGAGGAAGCCTTGGCTTCCAGGTGTGTTTTGTTCCTCCACGACATCTGGACCTTCGGTCATAGGTCTGTTGGATGAGTCTTGAGCACTCTCTGCATATGGCTACGGGTGTGGAGTGTTCCAAGCACAAGTTACTGAGGGAGGTGAGTCCTTGGACCACGAGACCTGCCCTTCTGATGTGGGATGAAGGTTTGCCACGTGGGACAGTGGCTTCTAAAGCAGTTGGCCGAGTAGAGCAGACCATCCTCAGCGTGGCAGATGGTTGCCATGCACAGCCCCCCCGCCGCTGCCTGGGTGGTCGTCTCATGGGATCGTTGTAGGAGAGTATGGTGGGCTGGCAGCAGCACTATGCCACTACTTCACTCAGCGGCCAAGCCTCCCTACTTCCCGCCAGCTCACATTCCCATCCATCCTGTTTAAAACAGGGCAGGGCACTTAACTCCCCTGAGAAGCCAACACCCCAGGAAAGTTGAACAGTTTCTCCAAGAATTCTGGGACATGATTGCATCTCAGATTGGATTTTCATTACCTTTGTGTGATACAGTCCCCTCCTCAGTGCTTGTCCTAATTACAGAATTTGATTTATCTTTCATCTCTTTCTAAATTTACTCTAAAATGAACATGGCCTTACCCTGATTCGGCGTTTTCCTCACTGAGTTACCTTGTCTTACCAAATTATCTTTGGACAGCAGTCATTCGTCAAAAATTTTCATTGTTCCAATTCCTGAACAATTTTGGGGCCAGTCAATGGCAAAAGCTGTGTCTGTCAGCCCTGCGGTGTTTTGTCTGTCAAGTAGCCCCCTTACGAGCTATTGAAAAGGTTTCAGAACACTACCCAAGATAATAATTTTGAGCAAAATTAAAAAAAAATAAATGATCTGACTTTAACCATAAGAATGACACTGCTCGGCACAGACTTCAGTCTGTACGGTCAACACCGAGACGTTGCAGGCCTGCACATTATAGAACAGACGGGCCCTATGAACATCCTGGCTTCACTGGATGCGTCCAAACCTTGCCTCGACAAGGCACCCGGAGACCATCCTGGCCTTTGTATAGCACACTGGGGTAAGTGGAAAGGGATTGTGGTCAGAAGCCCCAGATTGTGGGGATCAGGGGTTACACTCACTGTGTAAATGGAATCATGAGATTCAGCACAGGGCTGCCCACAGAGAAGGTCCACTGAAACCAGGAGTAAGTTCAGAGGAGGAATGATTATATCTGGACAGTGGGGTTCTGGAAGATTACCTGGAGGAAGTGGGCTTTGGTCGAAGGCCTTAAAGATTTCAGAGAATCTCCGTTAAAAGCAGACAGTGGTGGAAGGAGAGACTGATGGTATTTTTGAGCACTGCCAGGTGATGGTGGCAGCACTGGGGCAGAGGGGATGTGAGCACAGGTGTAGCAGCGAAGGCTCTTCACCATTTGCAATTGTACAATCACTTTTTTTTTTTTTTTTTTTTTTTTTTTTGCGGTACATGGACCTCTCTCTGTTGTGGCCTCTCCCGTTGCGGAGCACAGGCTCCGGACGCGCAGGCCCAGCGGCCATGGCTCACAGGCCCAGCCACTCCGCAGCACGTGGGATCTTCCTGGACCGGGGCACGAACTCGTGTCCCCTGCATCGGCAGGCGGACTTTCAACCACTGCGCCACCAGGGAAGCCCTACAATCACTTTTTAATAACTATCTTGAGAGCAGAGACCCTATCTCCCTTATTCATCTCTGTATCCCCAGCAGGGCCTGGAAGGATGGTGGGTTTGGACACAGGGCAAGGAGAAGGGAAGGCATTCCTGGAGCGGAAGTAGTGTGGGCAAAGGCACAGAGGTAGGAAAGCATGAAACATGGGTTGAGATCAATGAGGAGCCTGGTTTGTCTGGAAAATAGAGTGTGTGCCGGGGAGTTGTGGGCGATGAGGTTAGAAGGTGGGCAGGAATGCTACATTTTCCAGGTTGGGTCTGAAGCCACAGCAGTGATTCCCTGCAGAAGGGCAGGGGAAAGGATTGGGCAGCAGCGGGGTTTGCTGTGTGGCCCGTGGCAGGCTGGGGATGGGTTGCAGGAGGCTGCGGCCACCTTCCTGAGTTTCTTTCCAGCCCCTCGTCTCTTCCGGTGTTATGCAACTGGGTGTTGATGGAAGGACCAAAAATGTCATTTTTCCGATGTGGGCAGACACACAGACACACACACATCAATCCTGAGAATGAATTTTTTCCCATTTGTCAACAGCCAGAAAAAAGCTGAAGGTATAAAGTTCGGAACTGGCAGGGCTGGAGGACCAACAGGAGAAGGGCTGAGGATCTTTGAGTTTCATAAGCTGCAGCAACAGTTGGGAGCTGGGGAGAAAAAGAAAGAGGAATTTCCACGAAGCCTCTGCGGTGGCCTGTGGAAGACCACGTGGAGTGCCTGGAGAGGGTATGCGCTCTCTCCTGAGCCTGCACTACGCAGGGGGTGGGCACCCGTGCCCATCAAACACTTCTTTGGGTGTGGAGGGTAAGGCCCTCCATGCCAGGGCTGCAAGCACCTGGTCTCATTGCCAGGGCCTTGCTGCCTGGGTTGATATCTTGAGTCCATGGCCTGTCAGCTCCGTGACCTTGAGGAAGTTGCTCCACATCTTGGTGCCTCCCTTTCTTTGTCTGTAAAACAGGAGTCACAACATCTATCTTCCAGGGTTAGGACAATTATATGAGTTAATATTTCCTTAGAACAATGCATGTGGTAAGTGCTCAATAAATGTTAGTTGTTGTTGTTTTTGTTATTATTATTATTATTATTTTTGAGGTACGCGGGCCTCTCACTGTTGTGGTCTCTCCCGTTGCGGAGCAAGGCTCCGGACGCGCAGGCTCAGCGGCCATGGCTCACGGGCCCAGCCGCTCCGCGGCGTGTGGGATCTTCCCGGAACGGGGCACGAACCCGTGTCCCCTGCATCGGCAGGCGGACTCTCAACCACCGCGCCACCAGGGAAGCCCCTATTATTATTATTATTATTGAGAAAATAGAGGTCAGAGAAAGGACATGATGAGGTTATATACACTCAGTTCCATCTGGGATTAGAATGGCTGCCTTTGGGCTTTAAGGAAGGTTACCTTACTTTCTGTATATGCTGATTAAGAAGTCAGGGAAAGAGTACATATTTTAAAGAACAATTTTTGAGAATTATTAAAATTAAAAAACAAAGTTGATGTTTAAATCTGTAGCTGTCCAAAAGCTCAGGTATCTGGAATAATGCATCAATCAAAGGTTCTAGATAGCTGAAGTTTCACCGTATGTGTATTTAGATATGTGGCAGTTGGACACACATGATAATTAAAAATTGAATGTAAGCACTGCCAACATCGGGAAGATGTCATATAAAAGTGTTTTGTTTTGTAATGTAAAGATCGCTAGACTTGGAGACCAAAGATTTGGGTGCTGGCTCAGCCAGTAACTGGCTATGTGTCTGGGCAAGTATGTCTTCCTGAGACTCGATTTCCTCATCTGTAAGATGAGGATAAAAATTCATTATCAATGATGATGATGATGGTAACAATAACAATACCTATAAATGAGAATCATCACAAGAAATAGCAAAACAGGAAATGCCTGTGTATAATTTCAAAATGCTAAACTTTTCTCCATTCCTAAGTAGAATTTACTTTTTCAAACTTCAGTTTTCCCACGTTATTAAATAAGTAATTCTTGTTTACTGTAACAACATTAAAAACTACCATGAGCAAAGAGAAGAAAATTAAAAATCAGCTTAATGTAATTATGTATTTGGTTTCTCCTGAAACGTTGAAAACCTGTTTACCTTTAACAGATGTTCAGGAGGTGACCATTTGCATTTCACTTCATTCTTCTCAGAGTCCTGGGGGGCAGGCAGGGCTGGGATTATTAATTTTGTTTTATAGGGAAAGAAATTGAGGCCCAGAGAGGTTCCTGACTTGATTAAAGCCACACAGCTAACTTTGTTTCTTCTGGATGGAGGAGAGAGGAATCCTTTCCAACTGAGCCAGGAGAGCTGGGCAGTGTGGGCAGCCGGGCTACTGACTGGGGAAGAGGGAGAGGGGAAGGCAGCTGGGCCAGACGTGCAAGAAGACATGCGAGCTCAGGCAGGAGCCTTGATGTGTGTGGAGCCTACCCTCTCCAGCTGTGGGTTTGCTTTTCCCGGGCACAATTCCTGGTCACCCCTTACCGGGCCATCCTCACCCTTGGAACGCTCCAAGGATGGGAAGATTTTTAGGTAGATGGAGGAGATGGAAAGAAGGGGACAGGGGCGGGTCCATTAGGTGGTGAGATCTGCACAAGCGAAAGCACGGACAGAAAGACTTCAGGATCAACTGGTCCCTGAATGAATTTATATTTCCCAACTTCATGTCCCCTCTCCCATCCACCAAAGTGCTCCTCCTCTGGTGTCCCTGTCTCAGCAAATGACACCATCCTTCACCTTAGCTTAGGTGTTACCTCTTCCAGGAAGCCTCCCCCATTCGCTCTGCCAACCTCTGGTCGTGTCAGACTTACCTGGACTGACATCTCTTGAGTGGCCTTGGTCTAGGGTGTGTGTGTGCCCCCACTTGTCCTTTCATGTACCCTCATCACTCCTACCCACCTCCGGACCCAGAGGTTGCCTGTGGGTCAGACCTTTGCTCTCACTGACCAGTTGTGGACCAGAACCACACTCCCAGATTCCCCAGGACGATACCTGTCATACATTCCATTCTGCTGTCACTCTGTTCCCTAGAGGCTAGAGTTGGCCAGGTGTGCTGAATTTCATTTCAGAAAATCCTGTTGCTATGGCTGTGCAGCCTCAGCTGAGAGAGTACTAGGATGTCAAACCTGAGCTTTACAGCTTTGAAAATTTTCAATGAGACAAAAATATGTCGGCATTCTTTGCAAATTTAAGTGTTGTCTTCAGAGGTAAATTTTCATCATCACTATTACTATTACTGTTATCAATAAGGTCTCTCTATCTCTCTCAAGGTGAGAAATTACCTTCTCTATCAAGCTTCACTTTTCTTCGATCTCCTTATAGACAAGTAGACTCTGCTCCTGCACCTGGGTCATCCATTCATCCACATTCAACTGCTTATGCAATCAGTTTCTTCCCTCCCTCCCTCCTTCCTTTCCTTCCTTCTTGCCTTTCCTCCATCATGTATGCTGATCTATCCACCAACGACCATCCACTCACCATATTTTTCAACTTATTTAAAATAACCCTCCCCGAAAACAGTTCATCCATTTTTCCCACGCCTAGCCCCCGCCTCTGACAACCACCAATCTGTTCTCTGTATCTGTAAGCTTGGTTATTTATTTATATTCCACATAATAAGAGAGATTATATGGTATTTGTCTTTTTCAGTCTGACTTATTTCATTTAGCATAATGCCCTCGAGGGCTGTCCATGTTGCTGCAAGTGGCAAGATTTCATTCTGTTTATGGCTGAATAATATTGCATTATCTATGTCTATGTCTATGTCTATGTCTATATATCTCACAGTTTCGTTATCCATTGGTGGGCACTTAAGTTGTTTCCATATCATGGTTATTGTAAATATTACTACAATGAACATGGGGATGCAGGTTGGTTAGTGTTGTCGTTTTCTTTGGGTAAATACCCAGAAGTGAAATTACAGGATCAAATGGTAATTTTATTTTTAATTTTTTGAGGACCCTCCGTACTGTCTTCCATAGTGGCTACACCAATTTACATTCCCACCAGCAGTGCAGGGGGTTCTTTTTCTCCACATCCTCACCAACACGTGTTATTTTTAGTCTTTTTGACAATAGCCATTCTGACAGGTATGAGGTGATAGCTCATTGTGGTCCTGACTTGCATTTTCCCAGTGATGCAGAGCATCTTTTTATGTACCTGTTGGCTATCTGTCTGTCTTCTTTGGAAAAATATCTATTCAGATCTTTTGCCCAGTTTTTAATCCGACTGTTTTTTTGCTATTGAGTTGTATGAGTTCTTTATATATTTTGGATATTAGCCCCTTATCAGATATATGATTTGCAAATAGTTTCTCCCATTTGGTAGGATAGGTCACCTATTCATTTTGTTGATGGTTTCCTTTGCTATGCAGAAACTTTTAGTTTGGTGTAGTCTCACTTGTTTATTTTTGCTTTTGTTGTTTTTGCTTTTGGTGCCAGATTAAAAAAAATAATCTCCAAGACCTCTTAATTTACCCACTATTATAAAGATGGTATGCTAGATAATTGATTTAATTTTCCATCCATCCATCCATACCTCCATCCATCCATCCATCCTTCACCATTTTCTTTATACCTCTCACGTTTCTTCACCTCAACTCCCTCAGCTCTCTGAGTGGCCTCCCCAATCTCTCAGCCTTCCAATTTAGACATGTCCGTTTGAAATTGTAGGTACCTTCTACAGAGTATCTGTAACCACCTTTCCTAGCTCAGAGGGGTTTTTCTGGACTCTTCAGTTGTCCTTCCACCAGGGACCACCTTGGCCTGGTTTGTTTCCAGAATTTCAGTCATATTGTCTCCTTATTGAATTCTCCCCATTTGCCTGGTCTTTTTGTATTTCATCCAGACTTTTGTGCCTTGTCTCAGATCATTTCCTCTGCCTGGAGTGCTCTTCCTTACGCCCTTTCCTGCTGGTGATTGTCTATCCTCCAGGACACTTAGTTCAAATGTCACTCTTTTGTGACACTGTCTCTTTTGCATCTTTCCACATCACCTTTTCCAGCTGAATTAACCGTCTCTTCCTCTGTGCTCCCTCAACAATTTGTACATCTCTCTAGCACAGCACTCGCCACTCTGAATTTTAATTAATTGCTTGCTTGTCTGTCTCACTGGCTGGAGGGAGCATGCTTAACCCATCACTGCACTATGGTACCTGGCACAGAGCTGGGCTAATAGTAGCATCTATCTATCTATCGTGATCATCATCACCATCATCATCACCTATCCATCATTTGTCATCTGTGTATCTATTATCTATCAATTATTTATCATCAATCAGTCATTTATCTGTTTATTTTCTATCAATCATTTATCACCTCTATGTTATCTATTTCCTGTCTAATATCAATCTATCTATCTATCTATCTATGGAATGAATAACTAACTCACTCTGTGGGTAAATGGTCTCTGTCCCTCACCGCTGTGGTCTCCATTTACCTAGTCACACCCCACTCTTCCTTGAAAGCTTTGCTCAAATACATGCTTCATGAACTCTTCCTTGATTTCACTGCCCCAGTCAGAATTTCCACTCCCTGTTCTAATTGTCCCAGTGCTTTGTTGAAGGGGAGATGGGGGGGAGGGAGTGGGAAGCATGTGGAGACTGATGGCGCCTCTCTTCTCCTCCCACTTCTCCTCTGTCTTAGCTGTGTGTCCTTATACAGGCCCCTGGCCAGTCTGACATGCTTGATCCTTGGGAATCCAGCTTCCCCCACACCCCCTACCCCATGTCCCAGGTGACCTAGGCAGGCTAAGAGAGGAGCCTTCAGAGGTGCTGAGACAAAGCTGACCCTTTCCAGGATAGGAGGGACATGTTCACCAAGAGAACTGTCCAAGAGGATGGGCCCAGGCTAAGCGACTTATGTAAATCAGAAGCAAATGGCATGCAAATATTATGCAAATATACATGTGGTTCTCCTGATTGCTTCTTTCAGTGGGAGGGGACCCTTGGCAAGCCTCTTGCCTGGGCCACTGGGAACAGGATGAGCAGGGAACCCCCCCGCTTCCATTTATTCTCCTTCCCTCCTCCCACAAGACCCATCATCTCTATCTGTGACTATAGCTACAGCCAATGCTTTTGTCATGAGTGTGTGGGGCTAGGGCTTCCTATCCCCCTCTCCTTAGGGGTGGGCTGGCTTGTGTCTCCCCTGTCAGACTGGGGAGTCCCTGAGGGGAAGTGGGGGTAGGAATGCTGAGGTCAGCTTATCTCAACCCCGGCTAAATCCTGAGAGGATGTATATGGGGAGAGATCCTTCTGCACAACTGTCTCAACTTTACCAGAGGAATTCTGTCCCTTTATACCTCACTGTCCCCATAGCCCATGCTCCCACAGAGGAGGGAGACCCAGGGAAGGAGGCTGGAATGAGACTTGAAATTTTTGGTTTGGAGTGTGGCAGAATCCTGTTTTGTTTACTCCACCAGAAAAAAAAAAAAAAGGTTGTTTTTCCCGAGGGAAGAGAAGTTCAAGTCATTTCCATAAACAGGTCCACCTCCTCCCCTGAGCCAGAGAGCAGGCTCCTTAGCCGAGGCTGGCTCTTGGTCCCAGTGTGAATGAGTCAGTCCCCACAGGCTGCTCCGTGATCCAGGGCATGTCTTTAATTAAGGGGACAATTGCTTGGCTCTAGCCAACAGGTCCACCCCCTGGCAGATACACTCCATCCTGCGAATCTTCTCGCAGCCTGTCTCAGAGTCAGCCCTCTTTCCTTTTTCTTACTGAAGAGACAAGATGTGGACAAATTGGGATGAGAGATGGGGGAACAACCACCTTCTATGATCCTGTCTGGACACTAGTGAGTGCTTCTCCAAGAATCTGGAGCTAGTAATAGCAGAGATACGCTGGACCAGAGCCCTCGACATCTGTATCCTTCAGTCTTAGAGGGTGAGAGACCAACCCCTCATTTTACAGGGGCCCAGGGATGGAAGGCTCTTCTTAAGGTCACACAAAAAGGCAGTGACAGAACTCGGATGCTAGAATTCTGAGCTTGTGCTGAGTTTAGTTCATTGACTTCCTTGTCCAGTGGGCATTGATCTGAGCAAGCAGTAGATGAATGAGATGATGGAGGCCTGGGCTTCTGGGCTCATCACTCAGTAGGCTATTTTCTCAGCAGTTGTGTTTCCACCTGCAGAAAAGTTTTTTTTTTTCCTTCTTTGTTTCAAACTGTGCTCCTTTTGTGGACAGAGCCTCTGTCTGTTGTTTGGTTCTGCCAGTTAGTGAAGTTCTTGGAGGAGTCCTTTGTCATCTACAAAGGTTGCTAGTGCTGGAGCTGCTGCGCTGGGGTTCCCGGGTGACCCCTAGAGTCTGGGAGGAGCCTGGGTCCTGGGATGCTGAGGATGGAGGGGAAGGGTCTGGGGTGTGGGCACTGGATGGATGGTGTGCTGGGCATTTCCTAGGACTGCTGGGTTCCCAGATTGTCCCTGGAAAAGAGGAGCAGGGCTCAGATACCCAGGACCCGTGGGGAAAGAGGAAGTTGTGAGGTCTGGAGCGCTTTTCTCTCCCCGAAGACAACTGAAAGCTGGGGATGTGTGCAGGGAGAGCTGTGCCCCACACATCTGCTTCTCCAGCAACTCAGCCAGGACTGCTGAGTCCCTTCTAAAGGGTAACAGATGGACCGCAGTGCGGGCACTGGAAAGCAGCGCCAAGTCCTCATATCATGATCACAGTCTGAGGCCCGTGGTATTTGACTAGCAGCAAGGCCTGACAGGGAAGTGGTGCCCCGAGGCTGCCTGTGCACCGGGATGGCTCCTTCCGTAGTGGGCCTTGGGAACCTAGTGTCTTGGAAGCCAGGTATGTACCTCCACCCACATATTCTTATCTAGGGACATCTGGATATAACGTAGTGAAAGGTGGGGTGGGGCCATAGGAGGTATAGTGGCCTGGGTCATTGGGAATGCCGTGTGTGTGTGTGTGCGTGTGCGTGTGTGTGTACAGGGACATGTTTCACCTCTCAGCATCTCCAGTATTGTGTGTAGAGGTTAAGCTTAAGGGCACAAGGTCTGGAGCTACAGTACCCAGGTTCAAATCCTGACTCTGCCACTTACTAGTTGTATGACCTTAGGCAAGTCACTCCACCTCTCTGTGTCTCAGTTTCCTCATCAAGAAAATGGGGATAACCTACCTTATAGGGTTGTTGTGAGATTGACTTCATGAACACTGGCATCTAGTAAGAGTCATTTGTATTATTTTGCACAACAACACTTCCTGTCAGTCTCTCTTATGAGTCTTAGGACTGGGGTTGGCAGCAGCTCCACAGATGGTCACTGCTTTCTCTGCATTTCAGAGGAGACCTGGATCTGGGGAGCAGCATGGTCCAGTAGAGCAAGTCCAGGCTTATGCAGCCAGGTAGACCTGGGTTCAAAGCTACTTATCAGGTATGTAACCTTGGTTAAGTGACCTCAGATCTCTGCACCTCAGTTTTCCCATCTGTAAAATGGGGACAGTTCTTATCTCATAGAGAAATTGTGAAAATTAGATGAGAGGACATATGAAATCTCGCAGCTCACTGCCTGCCAAGTAGTAGCCTGTCAGTGATTAATGTGGTTTGTTCCTTTTTGATTTTCAGAATGGCTACACCAGAGCTGAACTTTTACTCTATGTGTATGTCTTTAATTGCAACGATTATTTGATTGGCGGTGATAATAACATTCATAATAGTAATATATCCCCCCATACTGTTGTTTATTGATTACACATTATTCATATATATCATCACATGTAATCCCCCCAATAGCCCCGTGAAGTACATGGTATCATTATCCCCACTTTTAAATTTTTTTGCATGTCATAATTTTTAAAAAACTTTTAATTTTATATTGGAGTATATCCAGTAAACAGTATTGTAATAGTTTCAAGTGCACAGCGAAGTGACTCAGCCATACATGTACATGTACCCATTCTTCCCCAGACTCCCAGAAACATCCAATCCATTATCCCCCTTTAAAGATGAGGAAAATGAGGCACCTTAAGAAGGCAAGTGGCTTCCGACAAGGCACCAGGCGGGTTTTGCAGAGGGATCCCCTTTCCAGCCAAGCAGAGGCCATGGCTCAATTGGGTCCGGGGTGGGGAGGAGGGGGGGAGCATGTGCTTATGCAAATGGATGAGTGCTAATCGCTTTCCTAATGGGAAGCACGCGGGGAGATAGGATCTGCAGCAAAGCGGAAAGGCCTTCCAGAAGAGTGGAGTTGGGAGAAAACCCAGAGAAATCTGGGAAGATAAGGCACTGCCCTGAGAACTCACTGCACTGTGGGCGGGCGCCGGGCAGTGAGTCCAAGGCAGGCTGGGATGTGTGTAGTTAACCGACTGCTTTGGGCCAGGAGCAGCTTGGAGAGCAGGGTCCCTCTCCCTGAGCCAGACCCACTTGCTGGACAGCCTAGCACAGAGTTCCTGGATACCTCCTCCTCTTTACTTTGCTCTGTGTTGGGTCCTGGTGTCATCCAGACACGTCTAAACCCTGCCTCCTAGAAGAAGAGTTCAGCAGAGTGAGGACCTGGGCTCTAAAGCCAGATCATTTGGGTTCAAATCTAATTTCTGCCACTTTACTAGCTGTGTGAACTTGGACAAGTTACTCAACCTCTCTGTGCTACAGCTTCCTCATCTGTAAACTGGGATGTTATATGTTAGTGATGATGCTATACTGAGGATTAAGTGAATTAATCCATGTAGAAGGATTAGAAGAAGGGCTGAGACATAACAAGTACTGGACAAGTGATAGATGCTGTTGTTATTATTATTACTTTAGAAAGCTAATAAAATTTGGCCAAGTCCCTTCCTTGCTTAAAACCTTTCCAGCGTGTCCCATTGCCCTCGGGCTCCAGCGCATTCTCAGCGCTGTGGTCTGCATGTGGCCCCTGCTCATGCTTCAGCTGTCACTCCCTGATCCACTCCCCTGCAGCCACCCTGAATGACTTGTGTTTTCCTGAATGTTCCATACTCTTCCCTCTGGGCCTTTGCATATGCAGTTTCCTTGTCTTGGAGTTTCCCCTTCAAAGGATGTGCCTTCCCCCACACCCTATGTTTTTGGCTGTTGCCAAGGAAGCTTATTTCTGAGGCCCATCAGATTTTGATACCTACGTCCTCATGGCCTCTCGTGTCCCACTATCCCAGCACTTGCCACTGAGTTGTGATTGCTCAGGGTCTGTCTCCCCCATTGGGCTGGATCGCCTCTCTGTACCCCGTGCACAGAGCAAGTCCTGACCCAGAAGAGTTTTGACAAGCGTTTGTTGAACAAATCTAGAGGGGAACTCAGACAAGTACCCCAAGCTAACTGCCCTGAGGTCCTATCCGGCTTCTATAGACGAGACGACACAATCTGAGAACACGGCAGCTTGATGGGCAGTGGAGGCCGGTGGTTATGGAACAGGCTCTCCAGACAGACAGACTGGGGTTTGAATCTTGGCCCAGCTTCTTGTGAGCTCTGTGACTTTGGGCAAATTGAGTAACCTGCCTGAACTTCAATTTCTACCTGATAAATGGGAATAAAAATACACACTAAGCATGAAATGAAATAATGACTTAAAGTGCTTTATACCATACGGGGCACATAGTAAAGGCCGTTAAATGGTGACTGTCTGCTTCTCCATCGTCACGATCCGTGCCTAAAGTTGCCTATCACACGTGCTGTCTTTATAGCCACAACCTCTAACCTGGAGGCGGCAGCCAGTGTGCGAACTGCATTCAGAGGTAGTAAAGCATCTCTGGGCACTGCCTTTCACACCGTCAGCAAGGAGGGGCCACCTGGGAATCTAAGTGGAAAGAGGACCAGCTCGGTGATCAGACCTCCACCGGCGGCCCTGCAGGACCCGGCAGGAAGATCACTTCCAGAGATCTCTTCTGGCATTTGGATTCTAAGGTTTGGTCCCCTGGATTCTAGAATTTGAAATTGTCTTACTCTATCTGAGATTCTACTGTACGATGAGAGCCACACCGTGTATGGGCCAAAGCTAGGATGCATTCATTTATTCATTCCACACTTACTGAGGACTTGCTCTGTGGCTGGAGTTGCGGATACCAAGACTGATAGAGTACCGTGAGCCTGCACTCAAATTGCTCACAGCCTGGAGGGGCAGAGATGTAAATGAGCAATTAAAGACCAAGCTGTTGGGGACTGTGAAGGGGTCGGGGGGCTATGGGAGCCCCAACTCGGACACCTGACACTCCTGAGCCCTTTCTCTGTCCCAGGTACCACGCTAAGTGGCCTCTATGTGGAATGCCGTTTGGTCTTTCAAGAGCCCAGCAGTTAGGCATGAACGTTGAACTCATCTGAATGTGTTTTCTGTTGCTGCTGTAACAAATTCCCACCAAACTTAGTGGTTTAAAACAGCACAGAACTATAATCTTACAGTTCTGGAGCCAGAAGTCCAGAATCAGTTTCGCTGGACTAAAGTCAAAGTGTTGGCAAAGGCTGGTGCTTTCTGGAGGCAACGAGGGCAAAATCCACTTCCCTGCCTCTTTAGCTGCTAGCGGCTGCCTGTGTTTCTCAGCTCGTGGCCCTTGCATCACTCCAATCTCTGCTTCTGTCACCATATCCCCTTCTCTCACTCCGACCCTCTGCCTCCCTCTCATAGGGACCCTTGTGATTACATTGGATCCGCCCAGATAATCCAGGATAATCTCCGCATCTTAAAACCCTTAATTTAATCACACCTGCAAAGTCCCTTTTGCTACATAAGGGTAATGCATTTCACAGGTTCCAGGGGATTAGGATGTGGACATCTTTGGGAGGGGGTGTATTCAGCCTACCGCACCATCTTACAGATGAGGAAACTAGGGCATATGAAGGTTAAGGAATTTCCTGAGTCCTTTAGCCAGTAACTGGCAAATCCAGCGCTCCCTGGTTTTAGGCCTCAAGCTCTTAGCCCTAAAACAAGAAAGCTGCTGGTGGAGGTGAGCCTTGAACCAGGTTTTGAAGAATGAATCGGAGTTAACAAAAGGTGTGGCAGGTAGGGGAATGGTGTGGCCACGGCATAGTGGTGAACATAAGCTTAGCAGCCGGTGTGTTTTGGGGCCATAAATTGCTCAGAATGGCTGGAGTGTGGCGTGGGTGACAGGGAGCAGGTGGGTAGGGTCTGGATCCTGGAGCTGCAGAGCGTGGGCTGAGATGCCCGCAGTTCAACCTGAAAGACGTGAAGATCCATGGGGTGGGGCTGGGGTTACCTGTATGTCCTGGGTCAAATCCCTTCCCCTCTCTGACCCTTGATTTCCAGTCGAGGGAAATGGTGGGCCAGCTCTTCTGCTGTGACTGGGTGAGTCTCCCTGCCCACTCATTGCCTGGCCTGGTCCCATCCATCTCTGGGCAGAAACAAGGGCTGGATGAACTGCTCCCTTCCCCCACACCAGGACAGTGACGGTTTCCAAATATCTGTCTGTTGAAATAATGTTCTCTGGGCGCTGGGCCTCCCTCCCTCCCTCACATTCCTGGGTGAGCCTGCCTGTTTGGCTTGCTCGGACAAATATTGACTTTCTCTGTCCTTCTCACTCTGGGTCTGTTTAAAAGGCATCAATCTTTGCCGGGGTGTGAGCTCCCTCTCCGTAACCTGTGGCCTCTGCGGTCCTGTCTGGGCAGGGAGCGGTGGGGAGGGGCTCGCAGGCCCTGGGGACACCCCTTGGGCGGTATTCACGAGGCTTTCATGGAACGGTCAGGTGCCTCCCATCCGGTCCCTGCAGCATGGCATCCACATGGAGACCCTCCAGACACCTTCCTCCTGGCTTCACAATACCGAGCGGGGGAGTTGTGTGATCCTCTGTTAGAAAACCCTGCTGACTCTACCTTCAAAATCCTACCCACAGTCCAGCCACTTCTCAGCCTCCCCTGCTACCTACCATCTGTGTCCAAGAACCATCATACTGCTCCTGGATTATTAACCTCCTAACTGGTCTCTCTGCTCCTGCCCTCTTCCCTTCAGGCTGTTCTCAAACGTTGGAGCCAGAGTGGTCCATTAAATGGTTGTCAGATCCTGCCACTCCTGTGCTCCCAGCCCTCCAGTGGCCTCCCAGATACTCAGAGGAAAAGTAAAATTCTTACAGTGGCTTAAAAGTCCTCCATCATCTGTCCCTGCCTTCCTTCCCTGACCTCCCTCCTTGCTCACTCCTGGCCTCTATGCTCCAGCCTCACTGGCCTCCTGGTTGCGCCTCAGCCTGAGAAACTTCACACTCACTGTTCCCTCTGTCTGGACGGGTCTCCCTCTCCCCTACTTCTTTGTTGTTTTTTGCTCAGATGTCACCTTCTCAGTGAGCCCTTTCCTGGGCAGCACTCCCTGCCCTCCCCCTAGCACTCTGTGTCCCCTCCTACTTTATCCTTCTCCATAGCCCTTCCCTACAGCTAAGACACTGTGTATTTTAATTTTTTAAAAAATTTTATTTATATTTTGGGCTGTGTTGGGTCTTTGTTGCTGTGCGCGGGCTTTCTCTAGTTGCGGCGAGCGGGGGCTACTCCTCGTTGCGGTGCGCGGGCTTCTCGTTGTGGTGGCTTCTCTTGTTGCGGAGCATGGGCTCTAGGCATGTGGGTTTCAGTAGTTGCGGCACGTGGGCTCAATAGTTGTGGCTTGCAGGCTATAGAGTGCAGGCTCAGCAGTTGTGGCTCACAGGCTTAGTTGCTCTGCGGCGTGTGGGATCTTCCCGGACCAGGGCTCGAACCCGCGTCCCCTGCATTGGCAGGTGGATTCCTAACCACTGCGCCACCAGGGAAGTCCTACACCATGTATTTGAATCATTGATTTTGTTTATTGGCTGTCTCTCCTGAGGGCAGCGATTTTTGTCTGTTTCATTTGCAGCTGCATCGTTCACACCTAGAACAGCGCTGTCCCACAGCAAAGGGCCCGACCGTCTGTGGAGTGAATGCGTGACTCCCTGCTTTGTAGATGAGAGTTGATGGGTTGTTAGTGTAATAGCCAATATTTATTATATGCTTTCTGGGCACTTTACATACACAAGCTCGTCAAATGCTCACCACAACCAGTCCATAAGGTGGGCATCTCTATTGCCCTCTCTCACGGACGAAAGAAAGGAGGCCCCAAGTGGCACAGGGCTGGGTCCTGGCTGCCTCACCGGGCTGCGTCCAACCCCGAGTGTGTGTGTGCGTGTACCACAAAAGGCCAGCTGTGCGGTGAGCTGGTGTCCAAGCTCGTGAGCCTCCACCACCTCCTCCCCTCCTGGCCCTCCCACCTGTTACCAGGACGGCCCGTGCACGAGCTCGCAGATTCATCTCGGTCCGTCTCGCCCCATGGCACTTGGCCAGGCCCCTCACTCATCTCCTGCTTCCAGCTTCACCCTCTGTCTCTGTGTCTGTCTGTCTCTGTCTCTCTTTTTGGCTCACCACCCAGCTTGCTGCCCACACATTGCCCTTAGACCTCATCTCCCTCCTCTCTTTGCCCAGAGCTCTGTGGGACCAGGACTAAGCCCCTTCTGGATTTCTAAGCCCCGTGGTATCTGGCTCAGGAAGCCCACTCCCGCTCCCTCCCTTTCTCCTGTAATGAAGGCCGGCCCCACTGTTTACCCCACCAACCCTGCAGTCATCCCCTTTTACTTTGAAAAAAATTTGAAGAATAGAGAATCTGTAAGAATCATACAACAAATACTCCCATACCCTTTCCCTAGATTCACCCGTCTGAATACTTCTCCCCTTCCTCCCTCCCTCCATCCTCCCCACCTTTTTCCCTCTCTCCCTCCTTCTCTTTCTCTCTCTCTCGGCATTTGTGAGTGAATAACAGACCGCCCCTCAAACTTCAGTACGTATCTCTTAAAAAAGGACATTCTCCTACATAACCACAGTACAATTATTGCCCTAAGAGTTTAACTTGGAAACTCTATTATTATCTAATACATAGTCCACATTCAAATTTTCCCAATTTTCTAAATAATGTCCTCTAGAACATTTTATTTTAGTTGTCATGTCTCTTCGGTCTCCTTTAATCTAGAGTAGTTTCCTAGCCTTTTTGGTCATCTTTCATGACATGGACTTTTATTTTATTTTTTTAAAGAATAACTTTAAAAAGAATTAATTAATTTTTGGCTGCGTTGGGTCTTCGTTGCTGCGCAGGGGCTTTCTTTAGTTGTGGTGAGTGGGGGCTACTCTTTGTTGCGGTGTGCAGGCTTCTCATTGCGGGGGCTTCTCTGCTTTCACAGCATGGACTCTAGGCGCGCAGGCTTCAGTAGTTGTGGCTCGTGGGCTTAGTTGCTCTGCTGCATGTGGGATCTTCCAGGACCAGGGATCAAACCCGTGTCCCCTGCATTGGCAGGCAGATTCTTTTTTTTTTTTTTTTACGATACGCGGGCCTCTCACTGTTGTGGCCTCTCCCGTTGCGGAGCACAGGCTCTGGACGCGCAGGCTCAGCGGCCATGGCTCACAGGCCCAGCCACTCAGTGGCATGTGGGATCTTCCCAGACCGGGGCACGAACCCGTGTCCCCTGCATCGGCAGGCCTACTCCCAACCACTGTGCCACCAGGGAAGCCCTGGCAGGCAGATTCTTAACCACTGAGCCACCAGGGAAGTCCCGACATAGACATTTTTGAGGAGTCTAGATTGGTGGTTTAGTGAAACGTCACCGATTTGGATTTGTCTCAGTGTTTCCTTATGATTAGATTCAGGTTAACCATTTTTGGCAGGAATACTGTTCTCCCTGCCCCCAGCCTCTCTCTCTCTCTGGATCATCCCACCCATGCCCAGCCCCATTCCCAGCCCTAGGTGCTGGGTCAGCGAGAAGACCTGCTCCGGCACTAAGGGACTGGAGTGGAGAGGCCACCCTGTCCTGCCCACTCGGAAGACATGAGGGCATCAGGGACCCTTCGCCTGGAGAGGCTCAGGAGGCAAGGGTTTGCTCCTGAGATTTTTAGTAGCAGAATCTTCCGTTCAGATACATCATACATGGAAAAGTGATGGAGACTGGCCCTGCTCCTATTGAAGGAGGCGTGTGTATGTGCACGTGTGTGTGTACATCTGTGTGTGCATGTATGTGTGCCCGCGCAGCTGTGTTCTTGGGCTTGGGTTCTGAAGCTCCAGCTCCAGGCACTGCTCCTCTGCTCCAGAGTGCCTCCAAGAAATTTTCATAGAGTCTTGGGGGCTCTGCTGATCCAAGCAAGCTGAACCCCGCAAACATCGTGAGATTTACAGTGTTGAGTCTAATGCTAGGCCCAGGGAGGAGGGATTGGAGGTGGTGTAGCCCACTGGCTTTGAAGTCATGTAGAGCTGCCTTCCAAACCCTACCCTGCTTCCTATTGGTTCTGTGGTCCTGGACAAGTTACTTAACCTCTTTAAACTTTGGTTTCCTAATCTGTGAAATGGGATACTAGTAGTATCTACCCCTGTGTGATCCTGTGAAGTTGAAATGCGGTAATGGCCTTGCAGGTTTGGTACGTAATAGATGGATTTCTCCAAGTGGAGTGAGGAGAGCAGGGAGGGGGTCCACAGGCTGGGATGCTGAACCCCCCACCCGGCAGGTTGAGCTCAGGAACTAATTGTCAGAACAGTTGTTTCTGATACACAGAAGGCTTATGACTTTCCACTCCAAGCCTGTCATTCTGCGGTGGGTAATCAAGTGGGACTTTGATGGTGGATGCAGTGGATTAGGGCTGGGAGGGGTTTCCAGGCCCAGCCCTTGGCAGTGACTGTGGAGAGGAGAGAATTTCAGAGCTGAGGGTGGGAATGGGGAGGCGGGGAGCCCTAATTCACATCAGCCTCTGCTTGGGGCTTACCCCACCCCGTGCTTGGAGAACATACCAGCTTGTCCACATGTGGGAAAGGGGTTGGTCCCCTGGCTTGGCAGTTGGGGGGTCTGAGGTCTTGTCCTGCTCAGCTGCCTGCTCCGGGTGTGACCCAGGGTGTCATTCCCTGGCTCCCAGACTACTTTCCTCATTTGTAAATTGTGCATGAGCGTGCATGCACGTGTGTGTGTGTGTGTGTGCGCGCGTGTGTGCACGTATTGGATTCATTTATTAATTCATCAATATTTGTTGAATACTTACTATGTACTGGGTGCTGGGATAGAGTGGTCAGCAATAAAGACAAGGTCCCAGGCCTTGTAGAAGTTCCATTCTAATGGGAGAGACAAACAAATAAGTAATCAGAACTGTGATAAATGGAGATGAGCAGAGTGCTCTAAGCTTGTTAGTGATGGTGGGGGAGAGTCAGGGAAGGCATTCCTGAGAAGGTGACATCTAAGCCAGGCCTGAAGGATATGTGGGAGTTGGTTATGCAAAGGGAAGAAAGAGGTGTGTGCATAAGGGCAAGAGAGAGGTCTAGGCGGAGGAAACAGTATGTACAAAGGTCGTGGGGCAGAGAGAGCACAAATGATTTACAAGGACTGTTTCAGCTCAGCCACCTGAGGGTCCTTGACACGCACCCTTTTTCTCATATGATCCATGGGAAGTGCCTCTCACAGTAGATGGGATGTTCAGACTAGGCCTTCCTTTCCTCTGTTCTCTGTGGGCCCAAAGAGTGGAAGGGGCAGGGAGGAAGCTGGAGGAGGGAAGCTGCATTCCTCCTTCAAGCCTCATCAAGACATTCCTTGTATCTTGGGTTCTCTTTCCTGTTTTCTCAATCTTGAAATGACAGATGACAGTCGAGATTTTCTTATTTCTTATTTATTCTCCTCTGCTTCTGGCTCTTTCTCCCTGCTTCCTATCAATATCTGTTGGGCAGAGAAAAATGTAGAATTTTTGTTATCTGTGTCAAACTGACTCATTCTCACTGTAGGTGACCCAGAGGAAGTGTGTGTGTACGTGCACACGCATTCCTCTTTCATGAAGTCATGGCCTCCACAAGGGCCCAGGGAAGTCCTACCCGGTTCTGAGAGTTGATGGGGGAAACCACACCAAAGGCAGTGATAAGAGTGGGTGCTGGTGGTCGCCGTCAGGAGGCTGCAGGTTGGAGAACTCAGCCCTCAGCCCTGCTCAGGCTTTGGGACTAGCTTGTGGGTGACAGGAGAAGGGGGTAAGAAGAGACCCTCCCAACCTTGAAGTCCCCTTGGCCAGGCATGGCTATGATTTCGCTCAGGGCTCTGCTGGGAGGGGAGCAGGGTATTGTCTTGGGCTGGCTAGTTACAAGGCACTGCTGCTGGTGCCCTAGAGTCACTGAGGACAAACTGCTCCATCAGGCCCCTGACAGCACCTGAGGGCCTGGGGACTGCTGCCTGAAGCCGTACTGTGTGCTGTACGTGGCCAAGAGAGCTGAGCACACCCTGCAGCCGAGTCTCCCGATGGCTCAGGGCTGCAAGCAAACAACAGTTAGGGAGCTCATGGGGAGGCTGAAAGAGCAGGGAGGAGTCAGTGCACACACAGCCTGTTACTGTCTGCCGGAGTCTGCAGAAAGAGGGTCTGGGTAGGGGATGGTCCATGGATCTGCATTTGGGGACCTTTAAGAGACTTGTCTTAAATGAATGTCTGAGAAAGTTGTCAGCATGGTTTGAGGTTGAGGGGCTGAAGGACTTGGGCTCCGCTAGCCTGCGGGGAAGGCAGGCGGTCCTCCGAGGGCTGTGGCTGGTTTGGGAGCACACTGCGTGGAGAGGTTGAGTAACTCTTCTGCAGGCCATCTGCATCTGTGCTTTTGGTGGCTGCATTATTTCAGGTCCTTGCGGGCCAGTCTAACTCAGCACTGGTCCATTCGACTCAGCAGGTAAGCTCAGCTCAGGCCAGCTACACGTACCTCCTCTAATCTGAGCTCCACCTAGCTCTGCTCAAGGAAAGTTGACTCAATATGACTCAACTAGACACAGCTCAGAAACTCAGCACAAGCTCTCTCCCTCTACCCAATTCATTGAAGGTCTGTTTCATGCAACCTTGTTCTGGACAATCCATCCCAACCACCAAACTCAGCTCACCTACCCCACATCTATTCAACTAGAAGCTTGACTCAGTTCAGCACAAGAACTTTATTCAGCACAAATGACACTTTCAACTTGACTCAACTCACCCCTCTCCCCTCAGCTCAGCCTGACCTAATCAAACAACCCAGCCTAATTCAACGCCACAAAACTGAGTTGACCTTAGCTCAGCTTTATCCAGCCCAGTCCAAGTCAGCTGAGCCAAGACTAGCCCTGCACTGCCCAGTTATCCCAACCCAGTTCAAAACAGCTCAGTCCATACTGAATCAACCCAATCTGACTCAATTAGGTTCAACTAAAGTTTTCTAGGTTTGAGTTAATTGATCTCAACCCTTCAGTAACTCCTTAGAATATGAACTCTGAGGGCAGAGATTTTGTATGTTTTAGTCACCCAGGCATAAAACAAAGACATAAAACAGCATCTGACACATAGTAGATGCTCAATAAATCTTTGTTGAATGAACCCTTCCTGACCCAACTTAAACCGACTCCATTTAACTCCACTTTTCATTCTTACTTTGAATCGGATTCTACAGCCTCTTATATCAAACATCCAACTTGTAAAAATTTCATGTATTTATTCAGCTATGTACTGGGAAGGGTTCCAGTGCTGTGAGTATCACAGTAAAAAGGCTGACAAAGTCTTTCCTTGAGCTTACATTAGGTGGAATGACAAAAATAAAATAAAAATATATAAACACATATACGTGTGTGTGTGTACGTTATAATGTTATGTAGTGATAAGTACAGTGAAGACAAATACAGCAGAGTAAAGGGGTAGAGAATGATGGAGGTGGAACAGTGGTCTTCATGCTATGAAGAAATATGGTGGTCATAGAAAGCCCCTCTGAGGAGATGATATTTGAGCAGAGACCTGAACAAAAGAGCAAGCCCTTTGGTTATCTGGGGCAAGTGTTTTCCAGGATCAGGATACAGCAAGTGCAAAGGCCCTGAGGCAGAAATGAACTACGTTTGTTCAAGAGACAGGAAGGCCAGTGCAGCTAGAGCAGCGTGAGATCCAAGAGATTTTTCTCCTGCTAGTCTGTTAGCTTTGAGAGGGTTGGGACTGTCTTGTATGTGGCTGCATTCCCTGCTTCTGTCATGTGCTGACACACAGTAGCCACTTAGAAACAAATTTTTGAATGAATGGATTCAACTGAGTGTAATGCAAATTGATTTAACCCTAATTAGCATATTTAACTCAATGCACTTCAATTCAGTTGGACTTTGACAAGACTTTTTTGGACCTTGCCACCTTTGGACAAGTGGGCTGCAATTCTAGAATTTGAAGACTGTAAGATTCTCTTAACTTTCCTAAGCCTCAGTGAACTCATCTATTAAAGGGGAACAGTGACATCTGCCTTTCCTCTTTTGTGGGTATTGTGAGAATTAGTGAGATTGTGAGTGTGAAAGTGCTTTGCAGGCAATCAAGTGCTCAGGTGACCTTCCTGACCTTGGAGGTGTGTGACTCCAGGGGGGAGGGCAGATTGTGTGATCTCTCTGATCCCTTCTCTTTATGACATTCCACAAATCTGTCATTCTATGAGAGTATCTAAGACCCAAATCTGAGCAAGTCCCTCCAAAGTTTAAAACCCGCCCAGGGATGCCTGGTGGATGTGAGATGAAGTTCAAAGTCCTCACCGTGACCCACTGCCCACTGCAGCCTCCCCTGACCTCCAGGCCCTCTGCCTGAATGCTTGCTCTCCTGTGTGTCCTCCCCCAGGCCTCTCTACTGTCTCTGGGTCTCTGCACCTGTGGTTCTCTCTGCCTAACTCCAATTCCTTCCTGCCTTTCGTTTTTCTTTTTAAATCTCAGGTAGGTGCAGCAAGTTTAGTTGATGACCCTTCTCCACATGGCAAAGCATCCTTCTCATGTTTCCTGCAAGGCCCTGCTCTTGTTTTGTTGTGTTTATGATTTTCCTACCCCATTTATTCCCAATTCCTCCTCTCAGTTCCCTCTTCCTCATAGGTCCCAACTCTAATGTGTTTGGTGTATGAGCTTGGAAATGCACATTTCTTTGAAAAAATACATGGTGTTGTTTTCTTTGTGTATGTTTTTAATTTATATAAATGGTATTTTGCTTTCGAGCGCCTTCTGTTTCTTATTTTTTTCCACTTAACAATGTTTCTAAGATCTATCCGTATCATTGTATGTCCCCCTAGAGTCTAGTTCCTTGCGTCTAACTGCCTACACGCTGTGTGCATTCACCGCATTTTTCTTACCCACTCCCTCGTGACTCCTTGCGCCTTGGCCACAAGCAGTGCTCTGATGAACATTCTGGTACCTTTCCCTTCAGGGGCAGGGTGTGAGTTTCTTTGTGGTGAATATCCAGGAGGAGCATTGCCGGAGGGCCCAGACCTGGATTTAATTTTCCCAACTCTTGCATTGTATCCCACAGTGCCCAACGGCTCAGGTTTCCCTAAGTCTTTGCCAGCATTTGGTATTATTCAACTTTCACACTTGCAATCTGATGGGTATAAAATGGAACCTCACAGTTTTGATCTGCATACCTCTGATTAGGGTGAGGTTGGGCATCACTCCCATACCTGCTGCCCTTTGGCTTTCCCCTCCCTCTTTACCTGGGCCAAGTCATGCTGGTGCTGCGGGTCTCAGTGCAAGCGCAGTCCTCCGGGAAGCCTGCCCTGACTGTGCCCCCTCATTGCGTTTCCGGCCTCCCATTTGTTTCCTTAACCCTCTGTGCTCTCCATCACCATAGAACATGTCCTAATGTATGGTAATCATCTGTCTCTGCCACTAGACTGGGGGGTCCTTGGGGGTCACCTCCAGGTTTAATTCATCTCCTTGTCTCTGGCACTCGGCACAGGACCTGGTCTGATGAAAGTGCGGGGCAATGTTTGATGACTGACTGACTGATGGAGAGAATCAGGGTGGTGGTTTTGAAGGGTTGAGAGGTCATGCTGGCAGGGGGCAGTGTGCACCAGGCAGAGGGCTGGGAGCTTTATAACTGGAAAGACAAGGGAGAAGCTGAGAAGGAGACTGTAAAGCTAGATCAGCGTTCATAGGCTGAGCCGTAGGCTCAAGACCCAGCCGGAAGGTTCCCCCCACTTTGGGGCTTTCGTTCGCTGTCTGTCATCGGAGGGGCCCGCCTAGGCTGAGTGTGGGACCATGGCTGGGGGCAGGGAGAGAGCCGAGGGAGCCTCTCACACCTGGTAGTTATTGCTTTTCTCACCAGTCCTGACCCATTATCAATCTCCACCTAACGTCATCCCGGTTCTCTTGTGCCCCCGCCCAAACATTAGTCCGAGATGCATCTTCCTAACTCGCTCTTAGCCTTTGTCTTGGGGCCAAAGCTGCCGCGAGGGCTGTTGGCAGGGTCTTGGGCTTTGGCCAGCCTGGCATCAAAAGCCCCTGCAGTGACTTGCAGCTGCAACCGTGGCTTGCTCCAGCTGAAGGGCTCTTTCCGCGGAGCCCGCTGCCCTGGCCCGCGGCTGAGGTAATTCCCCACCAGAGTCGGCTCCCTTCTCCGCAGCTCCCTTCTTTTCCTTCCACGTGGTTTGGCAGAGGCTGAAAGGCAGAAGATTACAGGCATGCAGTACAACCCCGCAAACCAGCGTGAAACCCCATGGTTGTCTTTTTCCACCCTCTGCCTCTACTTAGTTTTTCCTTTCTCTGAGGAACTGGGTTCCCAACATCTCCTCCTTCCCCAGGATCAATCAGTTGGCAGGGTGTTGTGGGAAAGAAATTTGCATTCAATCATGCCCATGGCAACCATCATAAGCAGGGCCCATGTTCCTGTCCTGGAGCCCAGACTCCGTTCTGTTTTAAAAGCCTTGGGGTTTACAAAGCTAAGCGGACTAGAATATAACTTTTAATAGCACATTTGAACAGAATTTAATGACAGAACTATAAAGTGGTTTTTCTGCAAGCACTATTATTAATCATAAGAATAATCATAGCAGTCTATTTCATTTGGCCGCATGTTCCAGTGTTCAAGACGTTTTCACATTAGTCATCCCATCTGACACTCTTAACTCTCCTGATAGGGCAACAGGGCTGACATTATTTTTCTGTAGCTTAGAACTGTGTTTCTCAAACGTGAACGTGCACAGGGATCACCCGGGGATTTGTTAAACTGCAGATCCTAATTCAATAGGTCTGGGGTTGGCCTGAGATTCTGCATTTCTAACAAGACCCCACGTGACACCCATGCTGTAGATCCGTGGACCACCCTTGAAAAATGAGAATGAGTAACTCAAAGTTCACATAGATAAACGGTGTGAGAGCCAGAGCTGATTCCTTTCTTTCTTCCTTCAGCAAGTACCAGTCAAGTGCTTACTGTGTGCTTGATGTGGTTCTAGGTGCAGGAGAGAGTGATAGTTAAAATACCTGACCATGGGCACAGGCGCTGACCCGTCAGATCATCAGGTCGCCAGCTATGGCACAGGGCATTAACGCTTCAGTGGCGGATGGAGGCAGGTCCAGAGGGTCTCAGGGGAGAGTGTGGCTGGCCAAGGGAATTCAGGGGGTATTCGGGGGTGGGGGGCTCAGGTCAGAAGCCTCTCAATAATTAGTACCAGTTATATAAGAGCCCTGGGCAATTATACAGAGAAGTATCAGGCAGAGCTTCTGGCCCTGATGGGCACCCAGTGCAGTGGGAGAGCCAACATGGATCCACGAGGTCGGGAGAGCATTGTGTTTGTAAACTCCTCTAGGGCAGGCCACTGCATTCATCTGTCCCCTTCACTGTTATATCCCCAGTCCTTGGCCAGTGGACGTCCTGGGGCATAGTGAACACTTCATAAATATATTTTTTTTTCTGGGAATGAATGACTGAACAGGGCACAGGAGGCGCAAATAAGGGAGCAGTCAGTCTACTTAAGGTGCAGTGAGGTGGGGAGGAGCTATCAAGGAAGGCTTCCCAGAGGAGGTGATATTGGAGCCACGTAGTAAAGATCATGGGTGTTTGCTAGGCAGTTGGTGAAGAGGAGCAGGCAGGCCTGGAGCAGGGACTCCTGCTTAACCCCACAGCTGCCTTAGTGCAGGGAGCTGGCGAGTCTGTCCTTCATTCAGGATGCTGGGCCACTCACCTGAAACTCCCCTTCTCTAAGGTGTCTGGCCATTTGGATGTGATGTCAGGGTTCTCCCAGCTCCCTAGGAAGTCCTCTCTTCACAAGATGAAGGGGCTCCTCTTGGAGGATGACTCAGGCCTGCTTGAGCATACTGTGTTCAGGGTAGGCTCAGACCCAGGAAGGGACCTCCCCAGTGTTGGACATCGGGGCCTCAGGGATGAATCGGATGACCCTCCAGGATCTCCCATCAAGCCCTCCCCAATTTAGTCTCAGGCCAGTTGACTTCCCTGCTTGACAGTGTTGGCCACCAGGTGCCCCCCACCTCTGCACTCTGATAGCACAGCCTCTGGTCCCATCTCCTGCCACCTTCTCTTTCTCTCTGTTCCACCTTTACATGTTTAATATTATTTAAATAATAATACAATGGGCTTCCCTGGTGGTGCAGTGGTTAAGAATCCACCTGCCAGTGCAGGGGACAGAGGTTTGAGTCCTGGTCCAGGAGGATCCCACGTGCCACAGAGCAACTAAGCCCGTGAGCCACAACTACTGAGCCCGCAAGCCACAACTGCTGAGCCTGTGCTCCTAGAGCCCGTCCGTGCTCCACAACAAGAGAAGCCAACCCAATGAGAAGCCCGCGCACCGCCACGAAGAGTAGCCCCCGCTCCCCGCAACTAGAGAAAGCCTGCGTGCAGCAACAAAGACCTAATGCAGCCAAAAATAAATAAATAAAAAACGTGGGGATGGTGGTGGTGGTGGGATGAATTGGAAGATTGGGACTGACATATCTACACTAATACATATAAATGGATAACAAATGAGAAGCTGCTGTATAAAAAAATAAAATAAAATTCGAAAATAAAAAATAGTAAATAAAATAAATAAATTAAAAAATAATACAATATTTTCTATACTAATATAATAATAATTTAATATATTAAAGAGGTTTTCAAAGGCTCTTTTTATATGGGAACCAGAGCAGGTGACATAATCCCCATTTTATGGATGTGGAGACTAAGACTAAAACTTTGAGAGAGGGAGTGTTTGACCAAGGACATAAGGGGCAATTAGTCTCAAACTCAGGACTCTCATCCTGGGTCCAGTGACTTGCTTAAGCAGTGGCCTTTTAATCAATCAATGAATCAATCAATCAACAGATACTTATCAACTGTCTACTGTGCGCCAGGCTCTGGTCTAGGCTTTGCCCTCATGGAGCTGTCTCTTTAGTGGGGGGAGACAGACAGTTAGAAATATAAGATGACATATAGTATGGCAGGTGATGATCTTATGGACAAAAATGAACCTGGGAAGGGGGATGGGGAGCACAGAGGGGTTGTGTTTGTAATGTTAAGTGGAGTAGTTAAGGACTGCTTGAAGGAGGTGATGGAGCCAGCTATGCATATATCTGGAGGAAGAATGTTCCAGGCAGAGGAAGAACAAAGGCCTGGAGGTGGGAGTGTGCTGGAGCCCCCCTGCTTCCCAGGGGCTCTAGAGCTCCTTCTGATGTGAGTCTGGTCTTCTCAGCCCTTCAGGCACAAGATTCTCTGTTCATCTGCTCTCTCCATCTCCCCATGGGGCTCCCAGCATGTGGCTTTGATAAGCCGGGGCCCTGGGAGCCCCTGCAGTTGCTGGGGTGGGTGGTGACAAGCCAGAGAGGCAGCGAGAGCCCACGATGCTGGGATGCCCACTCTCCCGCTGCCCTGCGACATGTCTCTTGAGAAGCAGCAGTAGTATTGAAAGGTTGATCTCCCTATTAGAAGGGATTTGTCAGCACGAGCTGGGGCTTAGCGGCCTAAGCCGTGGGTCTGAAGGCTCAGACAGGTTCAGGGCCTGGAGGAGGTGACTCAGGCCTGGCTCCCCAGGGAATCAAGGAAAGGCCACCAGCTGAGATGGCCTGGGTCAGAGTCAGAAGGAATCGCTTGGCGTCTCCAGGGGCACTGCCAAAGCCACTGGCGCTCCCAACATTCTTCCTGGGATCCAGGAGCAGCCTAATGCCGTGGCCTGGCATGCAGAGCTGAGCGGGGCCTCAGGGCTCAGCTGGGCACTCACGGGGCTCACTCTGTTCTCTTCCCCAGGACAGCCCCTCCTTCTCTGTGGCTCTGGATGCCATCTGCACCCCAGTAATTCCCTGAGTTCCTCAGACCACTCTCCTGACGTCCAGCAGTCTACCTGACACCCCTGCCGGGATGTCCCATAAACCTCTTCAACTGAATGCATGCAAAACAGGACCCCCATCCTCCCCCAAATCTGCCTGTCGGTCATAGCTACCTTTCACCGTTCCACACCCTTCATAGTGCATCAACTCACCTGCGTACTTTCAGCAGCCTTAAGGGTAAGGTCCTGTTACAGCCCCGTTTTACAGACGAGAGAACCAGGAAGGGGGAGGTTATGTCACATAACACTTGTACTAAACTGCTTTACCGAGTCAATTCCACATCCAGAATCTACCCGGAAGCTCCACATCCCTCCGTCTCCTCTGCCATAACCCCAACCAGTTCCAATTGTTCCTATAGTTTCCTAACTGGTCTCCACTCTCCTTCTCTCCAGTCTCTTCTCCCCAGAGCAGCCTTAGTGATTAAGAAAATACAGAACTGATGATGTCACTTTCCACAGTTCTTAGGTAAAATCCAAACTCCTTACCATGACCTGCAGGGCTGTGTCCAGGATGGCTCCTGGCCGCCCCTCCTGACTTGTCCCCCGGCCCTCACGCAGCTCACACCAACCCCCGGTCTGCTCTCGGGTCCTTAAATATGACAAACCCCTTCCCACTCAGGTCCCTGCCACTTGCCACTTCCTTTGCCCAGGGTGCTCCCTCCTGAGGCTCCCTCAGCCAGCCTCATCCTGGCTTTGCGATCGTTCTTCAGGTTTCAGTTTAAACGTCGTGTCCTCAGGAAGCCTTCTTTGACTTTTTCAGACCTCACCACCCCGTTAGATGATCATGGCTCCCTGAACTTCACGTTGACGACATCTACGTCCACTGCAATTAGCTAACTGTCTGGGTCCTTCCTTGTTGAGCACGTGGCTTCCCTGAAAGGTCAGAAGGCCCATGGGGCAGGGCCTGGGCCTCTGTGGTTCCCAGCTGTATTCCTAGCATAGCACCTGACACATCGTGGGCACCCAGTAAATGCTGAAGAGCAAGCGAATGACATTCTCAACCTTTCTTTCCAAGGTGTCCCTTGTTGCTCCCCTTCATATGCGTCACGCTTCACCGAAGCTGCTTCCCTTCTTCCCCTTCACGTAGCCACACTCACGGCAGCCTCTGTGCTTCTGCCCTTGCTGGTGTTCCAGCCTGACGCCCTGCCCCTTCTCCTCACTCATCCACGACCTATAGATTCCTCGAGGCTCTGCTCTGGCCTCCACTTGCCAAGAGGTCTCCCTCCTAACAGGTTGCATAGCCGTTGTTTTCCTTGCTGTCCTGTGCTATTTCTCCTCCAATACTGCCCGTGCAAGAATCCTTGACGTCAGCTGCATGTAGGCAGGGACCGGGTCCTCTTTTTCGGTGCTCTCCCCAGAAGTGATCAGCTCAGGGCTGGTGCAAGAGATGCATGTGAAGGTGTACTGAGTCAGCCGAAGCCCCCCGTCTGCCGTCTCCAGCTCTCCTGGACTTTCAGGTTCTCTTGGGAGGCACCCCAACCTCCCGCCCCATTCCTCGCTACCTCTGCTTGTACCACCTGAGCGCAGGTTCTCACCCACTAGATCCTATGAGCAAGTTTGATTGTGAGAAAGCACAGGCAGTGGAAGTAGCAAGGGTTTTGGAGTCAGACAAATCTAGACTAAAAGCCTATTTCTGTCAGGTTGAACCACATGAAATTGCCGTGTCTTAGCCCCAAACTATTGAATAGAAAACAGTTTCATGTGGCTCAATTTAATACGTGTGCTCAGGCAGCTGGTCTGATCTCTTTTAGGCTTAGTTTCTTCATCTGTGAAATGGGAGGGTCGGGGGGAGGAGAAAATGAAGTGTGGAATTGTGAGTAAAAGCTTAAGTTCCGGAGCCAAGTTTGAACCCTGGATCCACCATCTTATCGGGGTTCCTAATTACAAGCAACAGAGTCCATTATAGCTAGTTTAAGCAGAGGGGAATTTATTACAGGATGTTGGCCAGCTCGCAGAATCTCTGGAGGACCCCAGGAATGAGGCCTAACTAAACCATGGGAGCATTTTGAGTGAAAACATCACTACCCCGTCACTCAGTCCCTATGGCGTTCTGGGCTGGAAGCCAGAGGCTCATCGCTGCCATTCCCCAAGCACTGGATGCCTCTGCCACTGCCCCGGCCACAGGATCGATCCTCTCTGCATCCAGGTTTCACATTGGTGTGCATCTGGGTCACGTGTCTGCGTCTGAGCCACAAAGGGGTCTGAGGATGAGGCTTTTCTGGCTCCTACTTGGAGAAGATTGGACTCAAAATGCAGGCAATAGCTAAAATGTAAGGAGGACATTCAGCGATGACAGCTATTTGCTACTGCTTCTTACTAGCTATGTGATCTCAGGCAGGTAACTTGTTCTCTCTGAGCCTCAGGTTTTTCATCTGCAAAATGGGGATAATACTAATCTCTACTTCATAGGGTTGTGGTGAGGATTAAATGCACTGAATTGTGAAAAAGCTCTTAGAAGAGAACCTGACATGTAGTAAACTCTCAATAGGTGCTAGCTAGAATTATTATTATATTATTATTAATGGTCCGAGACTTCTTGGCCCAAGGCCTAGAGAAGATACTCTTTAAATGTCAGTTGAGGGCTTTCCTGGTGGCACAGCGGTTAAGAATCTACCTGCCAATGCAGGGGACACGGGTTCGAGCCCTGGTCTGGGAAGATCCCACGTGCTGCAGAGCAACTAAGCCCGTGCGCCACAACTACCGAGCCCGTGCTCGAGAGCCACAACTACTGAGCCCGCACGCCTAGAGCCCATGCTCTGCAACAAGAGAAGCCACCGCAATGAGAAGCCTGTGCACTGCAACAAACAGTAGCCTCCGCTCGCTGCAACTAGAGAAAGCCTGCGCACAGCAATGAAGACCCAATGCAGCCAAAAAAAAAAAAAAAAAAAAAAAAAAGTCGGTTGAATGCAAACCCTGGGCTGAGATGCTAGTGTTCAGAATTCCTCTCGCCAGCCCAGAGCACTGCAGACAGGTAGGATCAGTGGTGTGTTGGAACTGACCTATACTAGCTGATTGTTAACTTGTTGGGAATTTTACAAGCTGGTTAATATAGCAATGGTAACTAGAAATTCACCACTGTGGGAGAATTTACACCATGGAAATTGGCAAAGGCTACAAATCGGGACTCCCTTTTCCCTAGAAACAGCGACTTCATGTGGTTAACACTTACCAGCACAGCACAGGCTAGAACACAGGGTGGGAGGTATTCAGTGTGCCTAGCACTGTGCCATCTCTGCTGGTCCTTTTGCATGAGGTCCTTCTCCCCAGTTAGCAGATTCTTAGCATCGTCTTTATTCTCCAGATGTCAGGACACATGTCAGAACTGAATCCCTGGATTCGTGGCTTGTTTATGTGTCTCTAGGTGGATACCTCTTCTGCACTGATGAGTTCCGACCAGACAGTGAGTCCTCTGAGGATGGCCCCAGCACCCAGCACAAGGTCTAGCCCATGGTAGTGCCTCAGACATTTGTAGAATGGCTAAGTGGATGAGATTTCCTTCCCCACACTGCTTAACAGCATTCTCTCTCCCTTCCTGATGCCCTTAGAAAGGCATCATCTCTCCTGTTCTCCTTCTTCATGCCCTTCTGCCATGCAGATCATGTAAGAAGGGAGAGTGGTGGGGTTTGGGGAGGGGGAAGGGCCACTCGAATATTGGTGAACCTCGTAAGGGGGGTGGTGGGGGGCTGCCTCCCGCTTTGGAAACATTCCTCTGATTGCTCTGCACGGCTCAGCAGGCTGCCCTGGCTTAGTAGGAAAAGGAGGGAGAGGCAAACACCCTTCATTTTAATTAAAGCCAACTTTACATTGTTATTCCATTTGCCTGTGTTATTGCACGAGCTTACAATAAAGTTATATGGCGCCCCCAGGGCGGCTTGAGCTGCGTGATAGAATGTGTCCAAGTTCAGCACTCCAGGACTGTGCTTGGCTTCTCTGCAGGGTGAACCAGAGCCAGCCCTGGGTCCTCTCTGGGGCTCCAAGCCATTGTTCGAGCTCAGATCTGTCAGCAGTGCCTTTATTTATATTTCATTCATTTGAAAAACATTTATCGAGTACTTTCCATGTGCCCAGCAATTGACTAGGTGCCGAGTCTACCCCTGGCACATTGCTGCACACCCCCAGGAGTACACATACCCAGTCTCCAGGACCTGGCCCTGCTCAATCTCTCTTCAGCAACTCCGAGCTCCATGTGGAAACCCCCACCCCAAACGCTTATTCTGGTCTTTCTTCTTTTGTTCAGAAGAGGCGTCAGTGGTTGAGAGGCATCAGTGGTTGAGCTGAGCAATCCTTTATATTTAGCAGTTCCCTAAGTTCCTTCATATCTGGCATCTCGTCTGGTTCTCGCAGTACTCCTATTCAGATTCTTCAACGCTCAGTGAAAATGCCACCTCCTCCTTGAAGCCTCCCCTGGTCACACCTTTCCCTAGACTTCTTTGGTACTCCCTTTGCCCCCCTTTCATGGATCTCATCACAAGTTTTAGAACTTTTAACATTAAAGCTGATTTAAGACACAGTGAAATGTACAGATCTTAAGTGTGATTGGATGAGTATGCGTATACCTATGTGACCACCACCCAAATCGTACATAGAACATTTTCATCACCCCAGAAAGCTCCCTCAGGACTGTTCCCAATCAATTCCACTATCCAGAGGCAACCAATTTTCTCAATTTTAACACTATTCGATGAGTTTTTGTCTGAACTTCATATAAATGGAGTCAAACAATATGTATTCTTTTATGTCTGGCTTCTCTTGCTCAGCATAATGCTTTTTAGCTTCATCCACGTTGTTGTTGGTTTAGTGGTTTGTTCTTTTTTTTTTTTTTGGCCACGCTGCTCGGCTTGTGGGATTTTAGTTCCTCACCTAGCAGGGATTGAGCCCCGGGACCTCGGCAGTGAGCGTGCAGAGTCCTAACCACTGGATCGCCAGGGAAATCCCAGTGGTTTGTTCTTTGTGATTGCTGGGTTGTATTTCATTGTGTGGAGATACCACTTTTTGTTTATTCATTTATTTCGGTTGACCATAGTTTGAAGCCATTATGAATAAAACTGCTATAAACATCTTTTGTATAAGAGAAATGGGCATATGTCTTCATTTTTCTTGGGTAAATACATAAGGGTTGAATCGCTGGGTCATAGAGTAGATACATTTTTAACTTTATATGAAACTGCCAGAGTTTTCCAGCATGGTTGTACCATTTTACAGTCCCTCCAGCAATATATGAGCATTTTGGTTGCTTCTGTCAACACTTGCTATTGTCAATCTTTTTTCATTTTAGCTATTCTATGGGGTGTGTACTTGTAACACTTTATAATTTTAGCTTGCACGATTAAGGATATTGAGTACGTTTTTATGCACTTATTGGCTATTTGTATATCTTTCTTTGTGAAGTGACTCTTCAGTATATGCCCAGTTTTTAATGGTTTGTTATTTTATTATTAAGAATTCCTTATATAGTCTGAATACAAGTAATAGGCAAGCTATGCTGAGTTTCTTAATAATATCTTTGGTGGACAAAAGTCCAATTTGTCAATTTTTTACTTTATGGTTGGTGCTTTTTGTGTCGTAAGAAATTTTTACCTACTCCAAAGTCACAATTATATTCCATGTTTTCTTCTAGAAGTTTTGTAGTTTTAGCTTTTAAATTTAGGTCTAGAATCAATTCTGAATTTTTTTTTTTAATTGATATGAGGTGAGGTAGTGGTTGAAGTTCAGTTTTTCCCGTATGGATATCCAGTTTTTCTAAGACTATTTGTTGAAGAGACTTTCATTTCCCTATTGAATTGACTTGATCAAAAATCAATTGATGGGGGCTTCCCTGGTGGTGCAGTGGTTGAGAGTCCGCCTGCCGATGCAGGGGACACGGGTTCGTGACCCGGTCTGGTAAGATCCCACATGCCACGGAGCGGCTGGGCCCATGAGCCATGGCCGCTGAACCTGTGCGTCCAGAGCCTGTGCTCCACGATGGGAGTGGCCACAACAGTGAGAGGCCTGTGTACCGGAAAAAAAAAAAAAATCAGTTGATGTACATATGGATCTATCTCAGATTCTATGCTATTCCATCAATCTATTTGTCTATCCTTATGCCAGTTCCAACTTTTCTTGATTACTGTAGCTTTTTGGTAACCTCTGAAATCAAGCAGTCTTAAATCTTCTAACTCTGTTCTTTTTTACAAGATTGTTTTGGCTATTCTAGGTTATTTGTTTTTCCGTAAAAATTCTTCAAACAAGCTGTTGTGATTTTGATTGGTATTGTATTGAATATATCAGTTTATGTGGGAGACAGCTTAACAATAATAAGCAGACAATCCATGAAAATGGTGTACCTCTCCATTTCTTTAGGACTTCTTTAATTTCTTTCAGCAATGCGTTTTAGTTTTCTGCGTAGAGGTCTTGCACATATTTTGCTAAATTTACCTCTAAGTTTTTGTTTTTGATGCCATTTTAAATGTAATTTAAAATTTTTTCATTTTCTAATGGTTCATTGCATATATATTATATGTAATTGACTTTTTAATATTTACCTTGTATCTTACATTCTTGCTAAAGTAATGTATTGGTTCTAATACATTTTTTATAGAGTCTTTAGGATTTTTGATGTTCACGATTATGTCATCTGTGAATATAGAAAATTGTACTTCTGCCTTTGCAATATTTATGCCTTTTGTTTCTTTTTCTTGGCTTATTGCACTGACTGAGATCACTAGTACAACGTTGAAGAGAAATGCTGCGAGTGGCATCCTTGCCTTGTTCTTGATCTCAAGGGGGAAAAGGATTTAATATTTCATTATTAAGTATGACGTTAGTTGTAGATTTTTCACAAATGTCTTTTTATCAGATTGAGAAAGTTTTCTTTTATTCCTAGATTTCTGAGAGTTTTTATGATGAATGGGCATTGAATCTCATCAAATGGTTTTCCAGCATTTACTGAGATGATTTTCTGCTTTATTGTGTTAATGTGGAGAATTATATCTGTCAACTTGCCATATATATATATGAATTTGATAATTTGATTTGACAATAATTTGTTAAGGATTTTTGTGAGGGATATTGGTCTATAATTTCTTTTCTTATAATGTCCTTGTCTGGTTTTGGTATCAGGATTACACTTATCTCATATGACGAGTTGGAGGAGTTCCCTCCTACATTTTCTGGAACAGTTTTGTATTATTTATTCATTAAACATTTAGGAGCCTTCACCATTGGAAACATCTGAAGCTTCATTTGTGGGAATTTCAAAAGAATTATGAGTTCAGTTTCTCTAAAGATATAAGAGGCTGTATTAAGATTTTCTACTTCTTCTCGTGTTAGTACCAGCAATCTGTGTCTTTTAAGGAATTTGTTCATTTCATCTAAGTTGTTGGATTAGTTAGCATTAAGTTGTTCGTAATATTCCCTTATATCATTTTAATGTCTGTAGGATCTATAGTGATGTCTTTTATTTCTTTTTTCTTAAAAAATAAATTTATTTATTTTTGGCTGTGTTGGGTCTTTGTTGCTGTGCATGGGCTTTCTCTAGTTGCGGTGAGCGGGGGCTACTCTTTGTTGCTGTGAGCGGGCTTCTCATTTTCGTGGCTTCTCTTGTTGTGGAGCATGGGCTCTTGGTGCACAGGCTTCAGTAGTTGTGGCACGTGGGCTTAGTAGTTGTGGCTTGCGGGCTCTAGAGCTCAGGCTCAGTAGTTGTGGCACATGGGCTTAGTTGCTCCACGGCATGTGGGATCTTCCCGGGCCAGGGCACGAACCTGTGTCCCTTGCATTGGCAGGCAGATTCTTAACCACTGAACCACCAGGGAAGCCCTTTTATTTCTGATATCGGCAATTTGTATCTTCTTTTCTTCTTGATCAGTCTAGCTAGGAGCTCATCAATTTTATTAATCCCTTCAAAGAGCAAGATTTTTATTTCATTGTTTTTTCTTTATTGTTTGTTTTCTATTTCAATGTATTCCATTCTTATCTATAATATTTCTTTCCTCTACTTACTTTGCTCTTCTTTTTCTAGATTCTCAAGATGAAAACTTAGATCATTGATTTTAAATCATTCTTCTTTTCAAATAACATTTAAAGTTATAAAATTTTCTTTAAGCACTGCTTTAGCTACATTCTACAAATTTTATGTTTTATTTTCGTTATCATTCAGTGTCCATGCTCTCTCTCCACTAGGTCTGTGCTCAACTGTCAGTTTCTCAGTCTTTTCATGATCAATCTATATAATCCAATTCACCCCTACCAGTCACTCACTATCCCTTACCCTGAAATATTTTTTTCATAACACCTGCTATATTACAATATAGTTACATATTACATACATATAATATATAGGGTATGATTTTATGTTATAATTTATTTATTCATCTTTTTATTATCTGTCTTCTCTGCTAAGCTCCTTCAAGGCAGGGACTATTTATTTGGTTCACTGATGTAGCCCAGTACTTTAGAAGAGATTTGAAAATATTTGTTGCATGAGGCATAAATACGTTATTTAAGACCCTGTGCAAATATCCCCATCACAGAAGTCTTACTTGACAGCCTTCTCCAATTCTCAGACAAGTTCACCCCACTTCTTTATAATGTTTTTATACCTGCTTATACTTTGTCACTGGTTATAACTGTAGATTATTGTCTGTGTCTTTCTCTCCCACTGACCACCTGCCCAAGATCCAGGACTGTGTCTCTATTCACCACTGCCCAGTATAGGGCCTGAGAAGGAGAGATTAGCAAATGTTTGAAAATAGATAAATGAAGTGTCATCAATCACCCCTGTCTTGCAAATCAGCCCTGAGCTAGACTTGTTTGTTAGAGCAAAGGACTTCTCATGAATCCGGGAGATTTGAACTAGAAAAAGCACTTCAGTCTGTAGGATGACGTTGTTTGTCTGTGATTTGGGCAATGAAACAAGTCTACACCATGGTTTCCAGTTTTGAAAGCACTTTCCTATATGTCGTCACGTTGGATCTTCACAACACTCCTGGGAGGAAGGCATTGTTAACCCCTTTTTCCAGATGAAGAAGTGCAAGCTCAGAAAGTTGAAACCATGTAACCAAGAACTGGGGAATCTAGACTGGATTCACGGTTTTTGAATTCTCCAGGCTTTTCATAGCAGCAAGGAAAGAAGCCTGTGTGTGACCTGGAGGCAAGATAGGTTTCAAGGCCTCATGGACCAGGTGGTGGGAAGTTTGGTGTCTGTCGAGCTGGATGGGCCCGTTAGGGGTGAGGGTGCCTGCACAGGCTGACATGGGCACTGGCTTCAGGTTTTATTGTTTTGATCTACAGGCTCAGTCTTAGGTAAAGGAAAGAGCTTTTGAGTTTTAAACCCAGCTTTTCCCTACTGTTAGTTAAGGACCTTGGGCAAGAGAGTTTCTGTCTCTGGACCTTGGTTTTCACATCTCTAAAATGGGGCTGAAATACTTCCTAGTGTTGCTGTGAAAATGGCATGAGAGATTCATGTAAGTAGGGTCTCTAATAAAGCAGCTGCTTTCCTTAGATAATTTTCATTGGGTCCCTGAAACAACCTTGCATCCACAAGAGTCTCCCTGATGGCTTGCCTCTCACTGATATTGGACAAAGGAGAGACAGAGGGGTGGCATAGCTGGGTGGAGTATGGAATCTTCCAGCTGCCATTGTTCTATCATCTGGGCTCCCAGTGGGTAAGAAATGGCCTTGGTTCCATGGGGACAGTCTGGGGGTGAGGTCAGCTTGTTCCAAACCACAGCGTATGCTAAGCACCTGACAATAATGACAACTGAACAGCTACCATTTACTGACTGCTTTTATTATTTATTTTGTACATAGAAGAGATTTGAGCCCAGATTCTCCGGCTGGATCCTGGAGGTCCCTTCTCCTAGGGCATGCCAGTTTTCCTTCCCCTAATCTCCAGGTGGCTGGGTCCTGCCCCCTGTACCCCAGTGTCTGGCTGTGATCCTGCTTCAGTGCAGACCTCCAGCAGACCCCCACCCCCAGCATCAGCAGCAGCACAGATCGGATGTGGTGTGATCTGTGATCCAGCGGACTTTCCACGCATCTCTGCCTCTTACAGCCTGCATCCCACACCTCCGTCTCCTATTAGCCTTTCCTGGAACATGCCCAATACCATCCAACCTCTAGGCCTCTGCCTATGCTGTTCCCTTTGCCTGGAGCACCCTTCCACAAAATCCCTACTGGCTCTTGACCACAGATCTCTACCCAGCTTGATGATTTCCCCAAGACCACTTAACCTGTCAAAACCTAGCTTGTTCTGGTTCGATGGACCATGAGGCCATGGCCCTTAAACCTCAGTGCATCCAAGGTAGGGGTGCCAGATTTAGCAAATAAGAGTAGGGGGTACACAGTTAAATTAAATTTCAGATAAACAATGAGTGGTTTTTAATATAAATATGTCCATGCAATATTTGGGATATACCTATACAGAAAATTATTTGTTGTTTATGTGAAATTCGAGTTTAACTGAATATTCTATTTTATCTGGCAACCCTAATCCACGAGTTTGTAAGCATGTAGTAGCTCTGAAACCTTCTGGGGAAGGTGACGCTTTTGTTGCGGCTTAGACGGGCCGGGGGCCTGGGGACCTGGAAATGGAATCGGCCTGAGTGCCCACTAGTCTAGGGCCCCCACTTTACAGACCGCTGACCAGAACTTGGAAGGATGTGCCCAAGTTCACACAGTGGGGGGCGGTGGGGGGCGGCAAGGGGAGGCTGGAACTCGGGCTCCTGATTCCAGCCATGGCTCCCTCCTGTGCCAGCAGCTCTGTGCTCTGGGCTGATGGGGCGGCTCGAGTTCCCACTCCCCTGCGCCTGACCTGCCCTTGGCCAGCTTCAGAGGGGGGTCTGATGACGAAATGTGATCCTGCCATAAAATCTACACCAAACCAACTCTTCTCACAGCCCACCCGCCCGCCTCAAAGGGGGTCGCCTAATCCCCATTTATGGGGCCAAGCAGCTGGGCCCGGCCCAAGTCTTTGAACGTGAGCTTGGGGCGCTCTGGGTCAGCCTAGCTTTGGCCAGAGGAACCTGAGAGTGAGGGGATCTAGGGAGGCTGAGCAAGTTGAGGGCCCGGCCAGTCACAGGCCCCCCAGCCCAAGGAGCACCAGTAGGGTAAGAATATAAAATGAGAGGGCTGAAGATGGAGGGTCAGTGTGGACACATCTTTCCAAGTGTGTATGAGGAGGCTGGGCTTTAGTCCAGCAGTTGAGAAGAGATACTGGAAGATTTAAAGCAGAGAGCAACATGGTCCTAATAGAAAGATGGCTTGGAGACCCCTTAGTTAGAAGACTCTGGAAGTAATTCAGACAGAATGATGACAGCTCTGACTCTGAGACTGGTGGCTGGTGGAGAGGAGTGAAAGGATACCACTGAGATGTAGTGATAGGACAGCTGGGCCATGGGGGAGTCCAGAATGAGGCCAGCTTTCCGGTTTGGGTGATGTGGTGGGCGGAGGTGCTGCCACAAAGGCAAGGAACCTCAGAGAAGGTGCAGGAAGAAGCTGGGTTCCCTTGGGTGTGCTGAGTAGGAGGGGCCTGTGCGGCACCCAGCAGAGATGCCAGACGGTGGCTGTGAGCCACCTGGGGTCTGGGAAGAGAGCTTGGATGTGGAGATCAAGTTGGGCATCCTTAGCCTTTGGACCTTGAAACTATTACTGAGGGGAGAATGAAAAGAGAAGAGGGTCTAGGAGTGAGACCCCAGGAACGCCAACAGGAAGGGCTGGGTAGAAGCAGAGGAACCCACAGGGGAGACGGTGGGCCACACGGGTAGGAGGAAAACCAGACAAGGGGAGGTCGTGGGAGCCAAGGAAACAGTCAGTGCCCCCGAGAGCCCCGCAGGCAGAGCCTTCATTGGATTGAGCCGTTGGCTCATGTTGGCTCTGGGGGCGGGGCGTATGCTGATTTGCCGAAGAATGGGAGGTGAGGGTGTGTAGATACTGAGTGTAGACAGCTCTCTAGAGAAGGTTGGTTGTGTAGAGATCTGGGGGCGTGGTTGGGCAGAAGGGGTGCGGTCACTGGAGGAAAATGTGGGCTTAAAGGAGAGACTGTTTCTGAGATTCTAAAGGATGTTTAACCGCTGATGGGAAGGAGGAAGTAGAGAAAGAGAGGCAGAAGGAGGCCTTTCCCTCTTTCCCTCCTGCAACCAGGTCAGACCTACATCGTCTTCCAGACCCAGGACGCCTGCACACAGATATACACCAGAAACAAAGTTTCATGACGTGTACTCACCTTTACTGAGTGTGACACGCTGATATTTCCTTTCCTGTTTTACTTTTTATAAACTGCTGGTCACGGCACCCCTGATTGAATTTGTGAACGTTGAATGGTTCACCATGGTCAGTTTGAGAAACGCTGAGGTGGAAGGGATGAGGAGAGAGTCGGGTGCGTGGAGGGGGTGATCTCTCTGGTGGTGAGTGCTGGGATCCGGGGGTGGCGGGGGCGGGCTTCCTCTGGGGAGGGACCGCATCTGTCATTCCAATAGGAGAAAAGGAGATGAAAGTTGGAGGAGGCACAGGGAAATATGCAGGTTTTGTGGCTAAAAGTTGATGGCTTTTGTTTTCTCCATGAAGGTCACCTGTTAAAAGGTCAGGGGAAGGAAGAAAAAGGTTAGAGGTTCTGAGAAGGAGGAAGATTTGAACAGCCACGGGGAGGAGTAGAAGGAGCGGGGCAACAGCTTTGAGGCTTGATGGACGTGGGCAGCCACGGATTTAAAAGCCACGATGTTCCTGGAATTTTAGTGAAGCCTACGCAAGAGAGTTCTTTCTTTGATTGGGGACAGGTAAGTCCTGCTATGGAACAAGGGCCAGGAATTCTTAGCTGAGTGAATAAATGAGCAAACAGCTCAATGAACACATTTATCAATTCAACAAATATGTGGTGAGTGCCCACTATGTGCCAGGTACTGTTCCAGGAGGGCAATACGGACGCGACAAGGCAAAATTCTTGCCCCTTTGGAAGCAAAATGTGCATCAGAGCCTTTGGACTTCATGACGCTTTTCTGAGGCTTGCTTCCTTCCTTCCTCTTTCTCTTTCCTTCCTTCCTTCCTTCCTTCCTTCCTTCCCTCCCTCCCTCCCTCCCTCCCTCCTTCCTTCCCTCCCTCCCTCCCTCCCTCCTTCCTTCCTTCCTTCCTTCCTTCCTTCTTTCTTTCTTTCTTTTAAAGGTAGCTAGCCCAGTCCTGTGACAAATTTGGAGGCATGGCCATTATGCTGCCACATCCCTGTTTGTGTTCTATTTCAGCCCAAGACGAAGGAGTCAGGAAACATGGTCTTCATTTTCACCAGCTCAGAGAGCCAAAGCGACTTGTTCCAGGACACAGCACATCAGCAGAGCAGCTGAGATGGCTTGAGGCTGAGTTTCCCACTCCCAGTGCTGAGGAGTTATTCCTGCTCTCCACACGGTACTGCCTCCACAAACCTTGACTTAGGTAGGATGCTGGGGTGGGAGGTGGATGCTTGGATCTCGGTTTTCTGGAGGGAAATCTTAAGATGCTTTTTTTTTTTCTTGTTTCCCCAAAGTAGAGCAAACAGAATGTCTGCATTGCCTCAGAAGGAAGTGGGTCCATCAGGCCAATGAGTACCAGTTGTCGAATGGCCTCTCTGGGGGAATGTGTGCCCTCGTGGAAAATAAGGGTGTGTGTGTTCAGGACCCAGCCCACCCAGCTCCCCCATACGGACACCAGAGAAGATGGTGTGGGAAGTGGGGAATCAGTATTTGTTAAAGACACACATCAAGAGGTACAGATGCTTGCGCAAACATGGATCTACACGTCCTTATTTAGACTCGCAAGCATGGATGTACAGTCGCAGGTATAGGTACACCCACAAATACACTCATATTCGCATCTAAATGCTTACCCATTTACACACACACACATCCAAGAGGACACACACGTTTGGAACAAGCACATGCACGGCGCACATTTGGAGGCGTATTTAAACTCACATACCTTAGGTGTATATTCACAGGTGTGTAAGCAAGTGCGCGTACGCACGCACGCACAGGCACAGACGCACACACAACAAAGAATCAAATCTAAAAGTGCTCACTGAAAGTTGTAGACTGTGTGTTACACTCCCCCAGCCCCTCTCCATCAGCCTCATTTCTGTCTCGGGGCCTTCACCAGTGATCATATGCTGTCTCTTGCCTCCTGGCCTTTGCACAGACTGTTTCTTCTAGAATATCTTCCACGGCTGCCTTTGCCCCTCCTCACCTTTCAGTCACAGTGTATCTATCCTTCCCTCTGTGACCCCTGCCTTGGGCACCCACTTGGCATTTTCTATGCCCCCTTTCATATCACTCAGGCTCTTTTGTTCTAACTGCTTGCCTGTTTTCCCCAGACTGTCAGCTGTTTTGTTCATGACTGTACCTGGGAGGGCCTTAACAAACATAGGTTGCCTGAATGAATAACTACTGTGTGTGGAGTGCTTAGCTGTGCCAGGAGCTGGAGTATGTGGGAACAGGTATTAACTTTCTATTATTGACCGCATTTCATAGTGGAGGAAGGGGAGATATCCCAAGTGTCAGAGCTGGGATTTGAACCCAGGGTGGACTCTTTCTACTCCCAAGTGTTTCTCTGATTTCCCTCTTGCACTGGAGTCGGTACATCTAGACCCATCGAGACTGGAGTTCATCCTTCCTTATCCTGCACCCCTGCCCAGGGGCTTCCCACCTCCCTGGCCGAGGGCCTTGAGGTCCCTGTGTTCACATCTCAGGTGTGCCAGTTCTGCTGTGGCATGGGGCGGGGGCTGAGCTAAATCTTCCCGGCAGGAGCAGGAGGGAACCCCCGGGAACAGGTCTGGGGAGATGCGGTGCGGGGTGCAGCTGGGGGCTGCGTTACTTAACTGACTCCAAAGCGAACCCCCGCTGGGAGAAAGCTCTTTCCGAGCCCAAGCCAGGCGGAAGTGTCAGGGCCAGCGCTATGCCCTGGGCTGGAAGCCGGGGCGCGGGGTCCCCGTGGGCAGCGCTCTCGGCCGGGCGGGGGGTGCGCGGAGAGATGAGCGGAGCTGGCTGCGGCTGGGCTCGGGCTCCGGGCGTGGGACGGGCGGCTGGCCGGCTGGCGGGGTGGCGAAATGTCTTTTCCAGATTAGGGGCCCAGCCCGCGCTGTTGACACAGTCGTAAGTTTTAATGAGAAATTGTGAGTATTTGCGTGGGAGACGCCGCCTCTGTGTGCACAGATGCCGTGGGCTGGCGGCGCGGGGGGCCGGGCCTCCCGGGGGCCCGCTGCCACAGGCCCGGCACGGATTCCTTTCAGGCAAAGGGGAAACATTCAAACTCGCTCACCTTTGAACTGCCAGGGACGCTGTTTACCTTGGCTGCCCGAGTGGCAGTTTTACAGATATTAAATACCGTCCTGAGGGCGATCTGGGGCCTCCCGCAATCCCCACGCCCCGCCTGGGGCTGGCCTGGGCGCGGGGAGGCCGGGGCGCCCATCCTCGCGGAGGTCGCCGGGGTACGGCTTCCCGAGGGGTCGCGAGCCCCTCCCTGCAGATGGCTTTCTGTATTTTGCGCTGGGGAGACGCCCTGGGGCTCGCCCTTCTCATCCACTCCCCAGCCCATTCATCTCATAATTCGATTTTCTGTGTCAGGGCGGGAGCTGTGTGGAGGAGGCGGAGGGCTGTCTGGGGCCGGCTCTGATCACTTTCTTGATCACTTTCTTGATCTCTGCGTCTAGAAAGGGGATGTGTCAAGTGTAGGGGCCTCCCAGGCAGGACCCAGGTTGCCTGGCTCTCTTCTTCTCAGGGGAGACTGGAGACCCCTCTCCCCAAAGATCCCTGTGGGACGAAGGAGGGCTCTGCCTGAGGCCCAGGCTTCAGTCCTGGCGGTCAGAGGGCTCCCTGCAGAGGAGCAAGCCATGTTGATTTTACGGAGAAGGCTGCTATGCACATTTCTCTGCTGATTTATTGGTTTTTAACTAGATCCTTATGCTGGGCTAAAAAAGCCATCTTGCACTTTGCAGGGCTCTGCTGACTGCCGCCGAAAATGACACACAGGGTCTCCTCCTGCCCCCCACCTCCCCAGCTCCACCAAAAGGGCCATGGTGGAGGTGTGAGCCTGGAGTCCCGTTCTGAGCAGGGAGCCTCAGCCCTCAGCCTCCCAGCCACCGACCACCTGCGGTGTGCACTCCGGTGAGTGTGTCTGTGTGTGGAAGAATTTATGGACTTGAAGGGAGGGGCTGGGAAAGAGGGAGGGCCCATATGGAGCCCTGAAACACACTGCCCATCTTTTCTCCCTCGGGGCTCGCAGAGCACTTGTCATACATTTTGATGAGCTCTGGAGTCAGGCGAACCTAGACAGACATGCTGGTAACTGTCTCAGCTGAGACAGTAAAGTTTGGGAAGGTAGCTAGCCCGCTCTGATTCCTGATTTTCCTCATCTTTGGAGTGGGTATACCTCTGATCTAGGATGTGGGAGTCATGTGAAATACTGTATGAGTGGCACTAATGGCACTAACCCAGTGTCCAGCACACAGAGGGTGCTTCCTGAGTAGATACCCTCTCGATTCTTCATCTCAGCCCTGACTGGTCGCTCCTGGTAAAGGGGAGTCTCTTTAACACGGCGGGAGGGTGACTCACAGGCTGCTGGTACCATGTGCAGTGCTTCGTGAGTCACATGGAAAATTAGATACTAATACAGACCGTTCAGTTTGTAAATCATACAGCACTTTTAACACATTCTTAGCTCATCAAATCCTCCTAAAAGTTCTGTGAGAGAAGAGACAGGATAAAAGGAAGGAGCAAAGTCATTGGACCTCGACATTTATCTGTCGGATTTTAGCATAGAACCATGATTTGAACAACTTCTAGCCCAGAGCACTTTCCTTGATGGCACGGCTGCCTCTCCTCTTATTCAACATTGCTTCTCTTCTCAGGGAGAATGGCTTCATGGAAAAGGAGGGTCTTAGGTAGAGGGATCTTAGGTACACAGATGGGGCACTCGCAGACACGGGAGCAAAGAAGACCCACATGGACACTCGCCTGTAGGAGAGGCCAGCCCTGGAAGAGCAACAAGAGCAGGGCGGGCACAGTGAAGACAGGTCTGATGGAGACCCCCAGAATTCGAGGAGCCAGAGGAGGACGCTGGCCGCATCTGCAGAATCCATCAGGCAGCTTGATGGGTCGCCGTTAAACAAAGATGGGATAAGGTTACATGTGTTTTCCGTGGGAGTCGGCTCCGATTTCAGCCTGATGATTTAGTCAGGTGTAAGCATGAAGTTTCCAATTTAGAGAAATAAATCTCCAGTGATTTTATTATCCCCTGTTTTACCCTGACACCCAGCTTCACCCCGGCCCCCTGTCAAAGCCCTCGTGATGTGTTTATATAGGGCGCACTGTAATTGATTGGCGTGCAATAGAACATGACACAGAAAATGTGGCCTTCTCCACCAGGCCCAACTCTGGGAGCTTCCATATTTCATCATCCCCCGGGCCCAATCTCAGGCCCCCACTACTGGGGCCGCAAATTCCTGGGATTCTGAGTTGTCCAAGAATAGGAGTACAGGGCCAAGGAGTCCAGCCAGGCACCCCAAGGTGGGCTCAGAAGGTATTTTGACTTGGAGATGTGGGGTGGACACCAGAGAGAGGCATCTGCCCTGGGTAGAGGCAGGTTGGGTGGCTGGTCTCATGACCTCAGAGGTCCTGCCTTTTCTTTGTTATTTATTTATTTTTGGCTGCGTTGGGTCTTCGTTGCTGCGTGAGGGCTTTCTCTAGTTGTGGCGAGCAGGGGCTACTCTTCGTTGCAGTTGCACGGGCTTCTCATTGCGATGGCTTCTCTTGTGAAGCATGGGCCCTAGGCGTGCAGGCTTCAGTAGTTGTGGCACACGGGCTCCGTAGTTGGCTCGCGGGCTCTAGAACGCAGGCTCAGTAGCTGTGGCGCACGGGCTTAGTTGCTCTACGGCATGCGGGATCTTCCTGGACCAGGGCTTGAACCCGTGTCCCCTGCATTGGCAGGCAGATTCTTAACCACTGTAGACCTGGGAAGTCCCAGGTCCTGCCTTTTCTGAGAGTTGCTTAAATGAATTGTCCATGGCTCTGAGGTTTAGTAATTCTAAAGTTCTAAACTTCTGAGATGGTCAGGTTCTGATAATCTGTTATTTCAATCTATGAATCTGTGGTCCTAGATTTATGAGTCTATGGCAATAGTAAATAATACATGTAATGCTATGATATACTATGATAATATTTCTCATAAATACGAATACAAATGTAGATGTGGATTTGAATACTGACATCAATGCAAAAACCAATACCAGTTCCAATATTATTTATCAAGGGCTTTCAATGTGCCTAGCACTGCACAGAATTAAATGTAATTCTTTCATTTAATTTTCCCAGCAACTCTGTAGGAAGACATTGTTGTCTCTGTTTTACACATGATACCATTGAAGATCAGAGAGGATAATAACTTGTTCAAGGATACACAGTTGGTCTCTTGTGTTTTAAGATTCTGAGACTTTAGTATTCTTGCCTATAAGCCAGCCAAGACAAGTGGAAAAAGCAGACAGAGGTAGGGTGAGAAGCAATTCCAACCTCATGGGTGTTGTTAGGAGTGTGCCTTATAAGTGCCCAGTTAGCCCAGCTGTTATTGACTCAGTCCTCAGCCCTAGGAGAGGTAACAAGATAGAGAATCCCCAAGGTTCGGGTTAGAGAATGAGGGACCCGCCTTCACCAAATCTGGATGATGGAGGAGTTCACTTCTGGTTTCTCTAGAATCACATCATTTTTCCATCTGAAGGAAGGAGTCACTAGCCCAACCTCCCAATTAGGATCTAGATTCTTGCCTACCCCAGCCCCCTGATGGGGGTGGGGTGCCTATTTTCTATTTGCATATCTCTAGGACAGGAAGATTCTACCTCCGAATGAGCTGAAACCTGTTTTTCTGTAGCTTCGATTTAGGGATCTGAACTCTTTCCTATAGGTCCACAAGCAAATCTGCTTCCTCTGTTCCATGACTTTGGAGATTCTGAGACACAGTAAGTCAAATTTGTCTACTAACTTATCCGTCATCCATCCATCCGTCCACCCATTCCCACTATCATCCGTTAACCATACATTCATCCATCTATCCATTTCTTCATCATTCATCTATTCTTTCACCTATTCTCCACTCATCATCCATCCATCAATCAATACATCCACTCTTCCCTCCTTTTTTCCTATTTCTTCATCTCTCCATCCATCCACCACCACCTAATAGCCATCCATCGTTCACCTATTCATCCACCCATTTAGTTGACTCATTCACTTATTCGCTCATTCATTAATTCATCGAGGGATGTTCACCCCAATGGCACTTTTTAGACACTCTGAGGGACACAAAGATGAATATGCTCTCAATGAGCTTGGGAGAGAGACTAGACTTACATCTGCAGAGTTTACCCATTCCAAGACATCAACAATGAAGGTACTGGCTCAGCCATTTGTACATCAGTGTTGGGCGAGGGGTTCAGGCTCTAAGTGCCACCAGGGGCCAGAGGAGAGAGGGGCCAGTGTGGGTGTGCTGTTCAGGTTGGGCTTCCTGCATATCATTTTCTTCACTTTACAGACTGGTTTCTTAGACGTGATTCCCCCCACTGGACCAACACTGAAGTTCTGTACTGATTCCATTCATTCATTCTTTGGTTCAAGAAATGCTTTTTGAGCATTACTATCTGTCTAACTCTTCAGATATGGTGGTGAATAACAGATCCTTATTTATCATTTAGTGTGGGAAACAGATGATAAACAAATAAATGCCCAATATAATTTCAGATAGTAATAAGTACCATTAAAAAGAAAAAAACTCAGAAGAGGACAGAGCAGGAAGGAAGATGCTATTTTAGATGGGGACATTGGGAAGACTTCTCTGAGGAGGTGACATTTGGGCAAGGATAGGAATTCTTGCGGATTCCTAGGGATGGAGGCCCTGGCCCTTGGATTCCTGTTTCCACTGGAGAAAGGGAAAGATATGGACCAGGACTGGAGTCATGGGAGGCTGGGGCCCTTAGCTGGAGAAAGAAGGATGGCTCATCAAGAAGCAGAGCTGAGGGCTTCCCCGGTGGCTCAGTGGTTGAGAGTCCGCCTGCCGATGCAGGGGACACGGGTTCGTGCCCCGGTCCGGGAAGATCCCACATGCCGCGGAGCGGCTGGGCCCGTGAGCCATGGCCGCTGAGCCTGCGCGTCCGGAGCCTGTGCTCCGCAACGGGAGAGGCCACAACAGTGAGAGGCCCGCGTGCCGCAAAAAAAAAAAAAAAGCAGAGCTGAGGTTTCTTTTGGAAAAGCTCTGCCCAGGAAGTCAACCCCTGTGGTCCTCAAAGGGCATTCACTTAGCTCCCCTCACCTGGCAGGGCACTGTCCTCATTTACAGTGAGGAAACAGAATGGGGACAGACTATGACTTGCCTAAGATCTCAGAGTGGGTCAGGGGAGGATTCACACCAGTTCATGGCGTGGAAGCCAGCCCCTGGTGCACACCCTGCCTTCCAAAGCTCTGGTCCTTGGTGGGATGTGTGGGGAGGTTTCCCACCCCATTGGTCCTCTTCTGGAGGGGAAGGCCTGGTGGGATTCAGTTCCTGGTGACTCTTGTGTTCTCTTCTTAACAGATCCAGGGGAGTAAAAAAGATGAGTCTCAGAAGCCCCAAGGGTCCAGGACAGTGCGGGGCCCAGGAGAGGTGGAGGGCCAAGGCGAAATCCGTGCCTTTCCTTTGGGGAGAGAGGAGAGAATGATGTACTCAGCATCAAAATGAAAGCTGAATGGAGGCAGTCATAGGCTGGGAGTCCAGACACCTGGTTTCTGGCCCTAGTCTCTGGTTTGCTGTGGGACCTAGGAAAATCCCTTCCCTCTAGAGACCCTCACTGTAAATTGACGGGTTTAAACCAGATAGATGACTGTTGTGAACCCTTCTAGTTAGAACATGCTTGATTTGCATTGATATAAAACAGGCTGACATTTCAGCAAGATGGAGGCAGGTGAGCTATCAAATGCAACTTCCACTAAAACAGTTTACCCACCATGGGAGTACACCTTGCCTTCCAGAAACTTGGTAGGCAGACACAGGGATCTGTTCTGGGCCTGGGTGGGATCTAGGCCTCAGGGAATTGATTATACTTGTATAACTGATTATACAAGTATTGATTATACTTGATTATAATTGATATACTCATTTATATCCAAAGATATCCCCAGATGAAGCACGCTTCCTGATATTCACAGCCTGTGTGGCCCCCATTCACAATGACCTGGGCTGGCCCTGTGACTCCTCTGACCAATAGTGTAGTGGAAATGATGCTCTGCGAGCTCTGGCTAGAAGGTCTACAGCTGTGTAACAAATTACCACAAACTTGGAGGCTTCAGACAAAACCCATCCATTAGCTCACATTTCTGTAGGTCCAGGCATGGTGTAGCTGGGTTCTCTGCTCACGGTCTCACCAGGCTGAAAGCAAGGTGTTGGCTGGGGCTGTGATCTCATCTGAGGCTTGGGGGTGGTCCTCTTCCTGAATTCTCTTGGGAGCATTCAGGTCTTTGTGGCTGTAGGCCTGAGGTCATCATTGTCTTGCTGGCTCTCGGCCAGGGGTCTGTCTAAGCCCCTAGAGGCTGCTCTCAAGTCCTAGCAGCATGGCCCTCTCTCTGTGTGGCAGCTCGGTTCTTCAAAGGCAGCAGGAGATTCTTCTTTTTTTTTTTTTTACATCTTTATTGGAGTATAATTCTTTACAAGGGTGTGTTAGTTTCTGCTTTATAACAAAGTGAATCAGTTATATATATACATATGTCCCCATATCTCTTCCCTCTTGCGTCTCCCTCCCTCCCACCCTCCCTATCCCAACCCTCCAGGCGGTCACAAAGCACCGAGCTGATCTCCCTGTGCTATGCGGCTGCTTCCCACTAGCTATCTACCTTACGTTTGGTAGTGTATATATGTCCATGCCTCTCTCTCGCATTGTCACAGCTTACCCTTCCCCCTCCCCATATCCTCAAGTCCATTCTCTAGTAGGTCTGTGTCTTTATTCCTGTCTTACCCCTAGGTTCTTCATGACATTTTGTTTTTCTTAAATTCCATATATATGTGTCAGCATACAGTATTTGTCTTTCTCTTTCTGACTTACTTCACTCTGTATGACAGACTCTAGGTCTATCCACCTCATTACAAATAGCTCAATTTCGTCTCTTTTTATGGCTGAGTAATATTCCATTGTATATATGTGCCACATCTTCTTTATCCATTCACCCGATGATGGACACTTAGGTTGTTTCCATCTCCAGGCGGCAGCAGGAGATTCTCTCTCCAGTTTGCATGATGGCATCTTACATAGTATAACATAATCTATGCCATGGCATTTGCCATATAATGTAACCTAATCAACAGAGTGACTTTCCCCTATTTTCAGGTCCCGCTCACACTTAAGGGGAAGGGATAATATAGAGCATGTGCACTTGTGGGTGGGAATCTTGGGGGCCATCTTAGAATTCTCCCTATTTCACTGGCCCAAGCTTTAAGAAGTCCTGGCAACTTCCACTCATGTCCTTTTGAGCTCCCTGAGCTGTGATCTAAGAAGTCTGGCTACCCTGATAGAAATACTACGTGGAGAAGCCACCTGGGGAGGGAGAGGCCCTGAAACTACATGGGATGAGAGAGGCCCAGATGCCCGAGTGTCTCAGCTGGGTCTAGCCTTCCAGCCATCCCTGCCAAAATGCCAGACATACAAGTGAGCCATCTTGGATATTCGAGCCCAGTTGAGCCCCTGAAGTCTGCAGCCCCAGCTGACATCATGTGGGGTAGAAGAACCACCCAGCTGAGCCCAGTCAACCCACTGAGCATAGAGAATGATCCCAGGGCTTTTCACTGATTCCACCTGCCAAATACTCCTTGTTCTAGGAGGAAACATGGTTCTGCCCATTGTATTTTTGGGGTCATGGGAAACCTGTCTGTTGTGTAGAAATTCTCCACAGCAGAGTACCTATTGTGAGGGTGGTACCATCACTGAAGGGTGTATCTGGTCCCAAGGCTGGTCCCTTCTTAGTTATCTTGAGAGGTGGTGTGGTGGAGTGGGGAAACTTCTAGAAGGGAAGCCCAGGGATCTGGACAGTAGCACCAACTGTTGCCCTGCAGTGTGGTCTTAGAACTATAGGCCTCACTTCTATGGTGCTTTACGCATATTAACATATGACATATCAACATATTAACTCAACACAATAACCCTGGGAAGTAGGTACCATTATTACTCCAGTTCATAGATGAGGAAATGGAGGTACAGAGATGTTAAATAACTTGCCCAAAGTTACACAGCTAGGCAGTGGTGGAACCTGTATCTTCCCTGGACACAATGATTCTGACTCTGAGATTCTAGAATTTCATGGTTCTAGGCTGTCTAAGATTCTACAATTCTTAAGGTCCTGGTAGCCCCAAATTCCGTTAGTTTGAAGATCATAGAATTCTCAGATTCCAGGTTGAAAAAGCAAATGCCTGACATCTGCGGGAGTGGGGGCCCGGGGCCATGAGGGGGAATGACACAGCTTAAACCTTCAGCCCTGCTCAGCCCTCTGCTCCAGCAGTTAAAGATGCCACTGCCCCTTTAGGCACTTACTTCATTTCTCTGAAACATAAAACCTCTCTTGGAACTGGGAGCCTTTGGGAGTAAGAGACAACAACGTCTGCAGCATCCACGGAGAGGAGCCAGAACAAGCAGTGCGAGCGGGACTCGGAGTTCCCTGGGAATGACAACATTCTTTGCATTCTGCAGACCCCAAATAAACCCACATCATCCTCAGGCACTACCGAGGCCCGAGGAGGGAAGTGAGGCGAATGTTTGCATAGGGCCCACCACCCTGGGTGTTGTGTTTCTGTTGGAACGGGGGCCACATGACTGGTGGCCCTAGAATAGCTGTTTGCTCCGGGACTGTGGGGACGCCGTCCAAGGCCCGGAAGCAGGGCTGGCTGGCTGGCTGTGTTCTGCAGGCAAAGATAAGAGCCAGGTCAGGGTTGACATGTGGAAGCGTTTAGGAGTCCAGGAGATTGGACACTGTAGAATGAAATGTGCTGGAGGGCCTGGGGGCCCAGGGGTGACTGACTCCAGCAGCCTCATTCTACAGATGGCGAAACTGAGGGAAGAAGAGTGGCTGCCTCACAACATTTAGTGTGGAGCACAGTAAAGCCTCTGGAATGGACCCTGTGCTTCATCTCCACCAGAGTAGTTAGTGCCTTTAACCCAAACACTTTCTCATCTCTGGGCCTTTGCTCAGGCTGTGCACTCTACCTGGAATGCCTTCCACCTCTTATTTGCCTGTGGAAATACTTAGCTTTCAAGGCACAGCTCTGAATCTTCCTCCTCCAGGAAGCCTTCCTTCGTCCTTCTCCTGTCTCTGATATCCTCTCACCCACTTCTCTGAGCACTGAGACCATTTCACCTGTCTCTCTCTTTTGCCACATGTTGCCTTTCCCTTCCAGGTAATAATAATAGTTGCTATTTTTGTTCAGATACTATAGGCCAGGTAATTGACATGCATCTTCTTTTCTTTTCCTTTTTTTTAAATTCCCATTTTACAGATGGGCAAACTGAGGAGCAAAGAAGTTAAGCAATTTACCCAAGGCTGCACAGCTAATGGGTAGCAGAGCCTAGCAGAGCCATGGTCTGGCACCATAATCCACACTCTTATTTTCTGTATTTCTTTTTCATTCCAGGACCTAGCATAGTGTCTTGCACCTAATAGGTATGTTGTTCAATAAATATTTGTTTACTAAGTGAAGGAGCAGCTCTAATAAGAAAGTAAAATTTACCTGTAATCCTACCACATAGAGATTCTGGAAATTCATCCTTTAGATTTTTTTTTCTAATGGAAGGATAAACTTTTTATCATCATTTTGAGGATCACAGATCAATGATCTATGATCAATGTACATATGATCTATGATCAATACACATTGTACATGTACAACGTACGTAAGGCATCAGTGTACAATATGTTTGACATTTTGTTGTGTTTTTTTATATCTAATAAGTATTCACTGGACGAATGAAAATACATAAGCAACAGTCTATGCATATTAAGGAGATCTGAAGAGCGCTGCAAGGCTTGCCAAAAACATTTCCTCTGCCTCACGACAGTAGTCCTAGAAATTCCTATCGTTAGACTCACTCCTCTGGATTAAGTCACTGCTTCCAGGTGGTTCTAGTTAAATATATCAATTAACTGAGAAAAAGTAAGCCAATTAGCACTTGTGAATAGAACTGTTCTCAGTCTTAATAGAATGACAGGTCATCTTTTTCAGGTTAAGGAAGTGTTCTTTTCTTCCTAATTTGCAAAAAGCTTTTCACTTTTCAATCATGAACAGCTGTTAAATCTTATCAAATACCTTTTCTGCATCTAATGAGATGAGCACACTGTTCTTTAATCTGTTTATATGGCAAATTACATGAAACATTTTTGTACGTCAGATCATCTTTGCATGACTAAGATAAATCCAACTTGCTCATAATGGATTATCCTTTTTATACATTTCTGCATTCAGCTTTTTATTATTGTTTAGAATTTTTACCTCTATGTTAAATTGGCCGATAATTATCCTTTCTCATACTGTTTGCTTCAGGTTTTGATACCGTGTTTATGATAGCTTCATATGATAAGTTGGGAATATTCCCTCTTTTTCTCTATTTTGAAACAGCCCTGTAAGACTGAAATTACTTCAGTAAAGAGTCTGGGTCTGGATTCTCTTTTACGGGAAGAGAATTTTTAAAGTACAGATTTAAAATAGTTTATGACTGTAGAGCTACCTAGATATTTTAATTTTTTTGAGTCAGTTTGGGCAAATTGTACATTTCATCCACATTTTTATATTTATGTGCAAAAATTTGTCATAATATCCTTTTATCTTTCAATGTTTGCAGCATATTTAGTTATAACTCCTTTCACTGCTCATTTTCTTTTTTCCCTTTTTTATGAGATATAATTGGCGTATATTAATTTCATGTGTACGACATAATGATTTGATATATGGATATATTGTGAAATGATCACCATAATAAGTCTAGTGTATATTGATCACCACACAGGTACAAATTTTCTTTCTTGTGATGAGAACTTTTAAGATCTGCTCTTAGTCACTTTCAAATACACAATAGAGTATTATTAATTAGAGTCACCCTGCTGTACTCTAGCAACCTCTTATTTAATTCTCACAATATTCCTCTTTGATAGATAAGGAAATTGAAACCCTGAGAGGTTAAGTTACCTGCCTGAGGTCACATACCCAGAAAGTTCCAGAGAAGAGATTCATACCTGGGTCTGCCTGGCTTCACCACCCACACCCGAGCTGCTGGATTCCCACCTTCCTAAAGGTCACCCGTCTTCAAGGACACGGTTCTTGCTCATGCTGCCTTTTACTTTTTCACCTATACCTCTGCCCCCACTGCCTGTCAGCTCTTCAAGGGCAGGACTCCCACCCTCCTCCCTGAGCTGTGCCCCAAAGAAAGCGCCCAGTGAAAGTTGGGTTAATTTAGGGATTATAAGGCCATTAAGGTGGAATAATTTAAGGGCCCCAGGGAAGGGCCCAGGTGGTGAGTGTCCAGGATGTTTCTGGTCTCTGTTGTCCCTGAACACTTAGGACAGCTTCCTGGAAGATGGGCGCTGACCTCTGCCTTGAAAAATGGCATTAAGAGGAGAAATCAGAGGCAGCATCGGGGTAGGAAGAGGGAACCTAAAGAAGCCATAGGGAGGCCTGTTCAGCTGGAGCAGAGCCCCTTGATGCTAAAGACCGAGAGCCATAAGCCACAGCTGGAAAAGCACTGAGTCTTGGCGAGAGAGGCAGTGGGGATCCAGACTGGGTTCTCGGGTGGCAGAGTGACGGAGATTCCCAAGGCGGCCCAGGAAGGAACTTCACTAGCCATGTCTCCAAGCCTCTCCCAAGGCACTTGCCTCTGCTTTCAGTGACAAGCCCTCGCCACCTCACTGGAGGATGATCCTATGGTGTTTCCTGGAAGAATTCCTAGGGTAGAGGTACCCTAGAGATGATGGAGGAATAGACGTGAGTCGCAGGAAGGCCAGGGAAGCCACTGGGAGGCCGTTTAGTCCCTCAGTGCTGACTGACTGGGCACCATGTGTGATAAACACGGTGCTGGGCAGTGGTCTCCAGTTGCCCTGTCTTCTGACCAATAGTGGGTCTCTGGGTTATAGTTTCCAAGCTCATTCGAATGTGCACAATGTGTACTAAGGGCCCAAGCTTTGGGATCAGGCAGGCTGAGGCCATATCCCAGCCTTACCACCTACCAGCCAGGTGCCTTGACACAAATGGCTTAATCCCTCCAAACCTTGGTTTCCAATTTCCTCGTGTAAAATAGGCATGATGCCCCCTGTCTCTCAGGGATGTAAAACAATTGGCCCACAGGAGTGCTTGGAAGATGATGGCCATCCCTACAATGGTATCTCACCCTCATCCCATCCTTATATAGCTGTCTATCCACCTAGGGTTTGCAGGTCCTTCTGCAGTTCCAATTACACTCCATGTGTCTCTAGGTCTTTCTGGAGCTACAGATGGGCTGTTGGCTGCCTTCTGGTCAGTGGCTCCTGGATTTGGGACCAGGAGCCTGGGGCCTCAAAGTTGTTTGATTCTCTGGTTCTCTGATTCCAAGGTTCTCAGGCCCCCGCTTTCTTCTCCAGCCTCTCCGTCAACAGCTTACCTCCCTCCCTCCTCCTCCCGTCTCTGTCCCCTGGGTGTGACCCTACTTGCTCTCCTGCCTCCCAGCCTTTGCTCACACTCATACTGTCTGGAGCACCTCCTCCTCACTGTCCAGTCAGCTTTCTCTAACTTCTCCTTTTGGTTTAGATGTTCCCTCCCGAGACCCGGATGGCCTGGGTGCTTTGGCTCTTCCCCAAGGCTACAGGGCGGGTATTGGGTGAACGTCTTTAAAGGGCCCGGGATAGAAGACACATCTTCAAGTGTCAGGATGACGGGCAACCGTCCATCCATCCATTCATTCATGAAGCGCATACTCTGACCAGGCCCTTTGCTGGTACTGGGACACTGAGGGAGACGGCATAGCAAAGGCTTAAGAGCAGCAGTTTTGGTGTTTGCCTGACCAAAGTGTGAGTCTGGATCCTGCCACTTTCAGACTGTAACCTGGCAACTGATCTCCCCTCCTGAACTCTACATCCCACATCCGCAAGAAGGGATCGCTGTGAAGATGAATAGGGATAACCCACGTATTCGTCTGCTTGGGCTGCAATAACAAAATACACATACTGGGTGGCTTAAACAACAGAAGTGTGTTTTCTCAGTTCTAGAGGCTGGAGGTCCGAGATCAGGCTGCCAGCAGAGCTGGTTTCTGGTGAGGCCTGTTTCCTTGGCTTGTAGATGACTCTGTTCTGGCTGTGTCCTCACATGGTCTTTCCTTTGTGCATCATTTCTGTCTGATGAGAGCTCTGCCCTTATGACCTCATTTAACCTTAATTACCTCCTTAGAAGTCCTGTCTCCAAATACTGTCACATTGGGTGTTGGGGCTTCAACGTAGGAGTTTGGCGGGGACACAGCTCAGTCCACAGCACCATGTTAAGTGGTTAGCTGAGCTTGGACAGTGCTTAGTGACTGCTCCCGTGGAGTGTCAGCTTAATGGCTGCAGGCTACGATGATGAAGAAGAAGACTCGGTCCCTGTGTTTTTCAGAGTCTCTGGATCTGGTGGCAGAAACTGGCCTGTATGTAGGAAATGATAAGAAGGGGATAGTGGTACGCAGAGACGTTATCTAAGGGTAGGGTCAGGACGGTGACCCAGGTCTTTGTCCATAGCATTGTGCTGCTCAGCGTTGTGGTCTCAAAAGTTAGGTGTGGGGTTTCCCTGGTGGCGCAGTTGTTGAGGGTCCGCCTGCCGATGCAGGGGACGCGGGTTCGTGCCCCGGTCCGGGAAGATCCCACATGCTGCAGAGCGGCTGGGCCTGTGGGCCATGGCCACTGAGACTGCGCGTCCGGAGGCTGTGCTCCGCAATGGGAGAGGCCACAACAGTGAGAGGCCCGTGTACCGCAAAAAAACCCCAAAAAACAAAAAAACCCTCAAAAAACAAACAATAAAGTTAGGTGTGTGTTGCACTGGACTGTGAGCTCCCCGAGGGCCAGAGCCTGCTGATCCAACTCTGGGGCTCGAGCACGGGATCGTGCACCTGAGAATGTTTGATGCCTAACTGAATGGGTACATGAGATTATGAATGGATGATGGAGATGGGTGGCTGGAAGGGTAGGAGGGTAGATGGGTGAATGGATGGATGATGGGCTGGGAGGACGAGGAGGAATAACTGCCCCAGTCAGTTAATCCTTTCTGACTTTAGTTGCTCTAGCTGTAGAAGTACATTCACACTGTTGGGCAAACATCACCACCATGGATCTCCAGGACTTTTTCATCTTCCCCAACTGAATCTCTGTATCCCTTAAACACTAATGCCTCTCCCCACTCCCTTCAGCCCCTGGCAACCCCTGTTCTACTTTTTGTCTCTATGCATTTGCCTATTCTAGGTAAGGAGGTGAGTTTTTAAAACGGACTGTTTACAAAGGTGTGGGTAGGGTTTAGGGAAAGCGACCGGCTATGGGCGGTGGCCTGGGGCTGGTAACTCAGGGCACTGTTACGTCCCAGAGAGGCGAAAGCTGGGAGCGCCCGTAGGGGCTCAGGAAAAGGGCGGAGGGAGGGGGTGGAGAACTACGGGAGATACTGAGCTCAAAGAAAGCCCAGGGAAAGCCTCTGAGCAGTTTATAAAGACACTAAGATAAACCACAGAGGCAGCGACTACATCGAAAGGCTCCTGTGGCAGTCTGTATATTGTAGGAGAATGACAATGGGAAGGTGTAATGAGTTTCCTTTTCCTTTCCAATGCTCCCTAGCAGCTTGGCTCACTCAGTGATTTGCTTGCAAATTTGTTTTGCTTTGTGGAAGATGATTTGCATGATGAGAGGTGCACCCCTGCCCCCCAGTGTCGGATTCTTCACTCCGATCCAGCCTGCGCCTCTCTGATTTTACAGCAGCAGCCTTGCCAACTTCTCCCTGCCCCGTCCTCCACCCTCCCAGAGATGCAGAGTAACTTGGATGTTGGAGAAAGAACAAGCAGAGGAGAGGAGGTATTTCCTAACTCCCCTCACCTATGCCTGGGCTGTGGCGTCTTAGCTACGCCAACATGACTGACTTCTCGCCAAAACCTCTCCATCACCTCCGTATACGCACTTGTTTTCTTTCTCCTCCTCTTTCTCCTCTCATTTTCTTCCTCCATCCTTGAATATTCTAGGCCCAGCACATCCATCTGAGAGCACAGCTCACCCTCTGACACTCAGCTGCCCAGTGCCTTCCTGCATCCCTGAGTTGATGGGTGAATTCTGACTTCCTATGTCTGGGGAGAAACCTCAGGAGATCCTAATCTCTTGCATCCCTGACTGGGACGAACAGGGATGTTCAGGAGGGAAGGAGTCACTCTAAGTGGCAGATCCCTGTGTTCCCTCTTGTTCTCACCTGCTTATGTAATAAAAACTGTCGTGTGCTGATTACTTTCTGGGAATTTTGCACACATTTATAACCTCATTTAATTATCACAACAACCCTGTTCAGGAGGCTTTATTCCCGTGTTGCAGAGGAGAAATTTGAGGAGTAGAGACGTCAAATGACTTATCAAAGGTTGCACAGCTGTTTGTCACAGATTGAATGTAGGTAGATCTGTCTCCAAAGCGCTTTTCAACCAATTCTTTCCAACCAGTCCAGGAGGTAGTGAGTTCCTGGTCTCTGGAAGCATGTAAGCAGAGGTTGAATAGCCACCTGTCATGGAGAGAACACAGTCCAGGAGAAGTTTCCTTCCGGTACTGAGACGCTAAGATTCTAGGACTAGGTTTAGGTTCTGATGTGGATTTTCTCTAACTGACATGCATCTCTTGGGAAGCAGCATTGGGGCAGGTGCCTCAGTGAGGTCTGGTCATACGGAGGCAGGCATCCTGGGTTGCAAGGGACAGGGAGAAGGGGCAGGAGGGCGGGGTGAAGGAGAAGTAATCAGGTAATAAGTTCTCTCTCCTTCCTGTTCTTGCTAGTTTTTCCTTGTTGCCCTGGGCTGGTCTTGGAGTCCCAGAAGGGCAATATTTTAAAATCCATTCAGTTTTTGAACAAATGTGTCACCAGGGTTGCAATGTGCTCTTTATATGTTGCAAAGAATCAAGCCCAGGGCAGGGAGCAGAAGTGCCGGCTCTAATCCTGCTGCTGCTGCAGGTTCGTGGTGTGATTTGGGGCAAGCTTCCCCATTTGTTTAATGAGGGCTTGGGGAGGCTCACGGCCGAGGACCCTCCGGGTCCTGATGTTCAGTTCCCTGGGAGGGAAGCAGGCTTGCCTGTGTGTCGAGCCGGGGCTGCACCAGGGGGCTCCGTGGCAGGCAGGGTGTGGCCGGTGTTGACTCGGTTTCCCCTGCTCTTGCCAGCCCCCAGATTCCCGTTCCAGCGAAGCTGCTCCCAGACTCCCGACCCTCAGAGACTGAGTGAGATAATAAATGCGGTTTTAAGCGTCTTTGGGGGTAACTGGTTATGCAGCAATAAATAATGAAAACACTCACGCATCTGTGATCACATGGCAGAGATGGCCTTGCTTCCATGCCTGGTGGGTGGGTAGCTGGTTGGCTGATGGCCGGGATTCTTCACTTGGGGGCTGTCCCAGGCTTCCCAGAGCAGCAAGAGGGGCCAAGTCCCGATGTGTAAGTGCTTTTTAGCCTCTGCTTGCATCACATTTGCTAACAGCCTTTGGCCAAAGTAAATCACAAAGCCGACTCATGTTCAGAGGGCGAGGAAACAGACTCCATCTCCTGAAGGCTGGGGAAGACTTTGTGGCCACTTTCTGCAATTACAGAACATGGGGCTCCCGTACTAAACACCCCTTCCTTCTCCACTTCCTCACTCGTGAGCAGCCTCCCTTTTGTGAGGCTCTGAGTCTAAATCAACACTTAACTGAGCACCTGTGATGTGGCAGGTGTTTTCACCATCATGGCCTTAATGAATCCCTGACAACAGCCCTTGCAAGGTAACCCACCTCGTGGGTGAGGAACGCAGGTTCAGAAAGACAAGGCGGTGGCCTAAAGTCCTAAAGCTGGTAACTGGCAGAGCCAGGATCCAATCCACATCTAGGAATTCCAAGTTTGGCATTAGTTTTACTTTCCCTGTCAAGATGCCCAGAACTTTCCATTTAACTTGGTCTTTTCAGACAGACACAGGCAAGATATGTGGAGACTGGTCCTGGCTGGGTTCTCCCCAGGAATCCCAGTTCTGGGACAGCTGGCTGGGGCTGAAGGGGATCAGTCTGGGGCAGGAAGTTTGGGCAAAATGAACAGACTCTAGGGGGCGACAAAGGCCAAGACGCCTTCTCATTGCTACCCTAGGCTCCATCCACTACTTCCTCAGAGGAGAGAGATGCTGGCCTGTAGGAGAGAAAACTGTCATCTTCAGGCTCTAAGAAACCAGGGGAGGGAGGGGAGGAGGAAAAGGAGTGGGAGAGAGGGGAGAGAAGGAGAGAAAGCAGAAGGAGGAGGGAGAAGAGAGAGGCAATAAGAAGGTTAAAAACAGGGAAACTAAGAAAAAGACAGAAAATGAAACAGATAATGAGACAAAAGACAGAGAGATATGGGGATAAAGAGAAAAAAAGAGAGGGAAGGAAAGAAAAATAAACTCCTAAGACAGGGATGGAGAGAAACAGAGACAGGGAAGCAGAGATGTGTGAACAGAGAAAGGAAACAGAGAAAGGCTGAAGGGAGAGAGAGAAAGGAAGTTGGCAGGGTGGTGGATGAAGGAGAAGGGATGAGAGGGGAGGACGAGGGTTCAGTCATGCTGTGTGACCTAGGTCAGTGCAGCTCTCTGAGCCCCATTTCCCCATCAGTAAAAAAGGACCGCCTTCTGGAGCAGTTGTGAGAATGACCTGAGCAAATACGCGTGAGGACTTTGGAAACTCTAAAGCGCTATACAAACCTACATTGCTATCACTGACAGTTTGGGTTGGCCAAAAAGTTCGCTCAGGGTTTTCCATACCATCTTATGAAAACACGAACGAACTTTTTGGCCAACCCAATGTTATCATTCTCATGTCATGGTGGGACAACGTAATGCTAGAAAACGGTGTCAGAACAGGCGGCACATGTCACACCTCTATAATGAGTGGCGTAGGGTCAAGGGAAAACTGGAGCTTCTTGATTCTAAGACACTGCTCCACGTGAGATGCCCGACTGATTTAAGTCCACTTTGGGGTGGGGGGAGAACTGCCACATTATAGGCACATAATTAAGAAAAACAACTGAGAGCACACAGTTCTTCCTACAAGCGCTCCCTTTGTTTTTCAGGATCACAGTCAATGTTTGAGTGTGCCCTGGGGCGTCTATACGATATGCTGTGGCTCCCCTTTAGGTCATCAATAATTATGCAGAATGTCATGGTGATGGTGCTGCCTTTTTGCATCTCATGTGAGTGAACTTAATTTTTAAAAGATTAACAGTGTTATCTTAAGACATATTGAAGACTATTGGTGTTTCATGTGGATTTCTGCTTCGGATAAACACACAGTGCCCCTCCTCTCTCCACAAACTGCACTGCATATTGCTGGAGGTGAAACAGCTTTTCTTGAAAGTTAGCTGGAAGCTTCTGACAGGTAGGTGTTTAGTGTCTGCGTTATAGGACCTGATGGATCAATTTGTCAGACCCACCTCACGCCACTCAGAAAATTCTCTGATGTATTTGGGAAGACTGGGCAATTGTTACTGCCGGTAACTGCACTGACTGGTGGGTGGCAGGCCATTTCTTGCATAAACAGTAACTTTTTCTTTGTATCACTATGAAATCTTTTTGAAGACATTTAAAGCAGTAATTAGGGATCCAACTTTAAGTTAATAACCAACTCTTTCATTGTAAATCACACATCTGAAGTAACACTGCATAAACCTGACAACTACCTGACAACTTGTTCCTCCTCCTGGAGGCTGACCCATTAATATAACACACATTCTGATTTCAGAAATTCTAAAGGGTAAAGAAGAACAAATCTAGGAAATGTGAGTGGCTAAGAACAATGGAAATGACCTGATATAGTTTGTTGATAAGAGAGAGAAAACCAAATGTTTTGAAAAGATCTTGACTATATCTAATATATTAAAACAGTTCAAAATTGATACTTGGGATACTTCTGCCTCATTTGAGTGAATGAGATGCTATGACTGCAATACTCATTGCTGCCACTAGGTAGTGGTAGAGTCGTGCATGGCCTAAGCGTCTGGACTTTCTCCACGTGGTCTATCAAGTGTCACAGATTCATGGCACTTACCTAGCCAAACACTGCTCTCCCCTCACCCACTAAAATAAGTCTGGTTTGAGTCATGGTTCTGGCACTTACTAGCTGTGTGGCCTGGGGTAAGTTAGCTTCCTCACTTGAGGGGAGGGGGATAAAGCAGTGCCTTCCATGACTTAGGCATTTAATATCTGTAGAGCACTTCTCACCTAACAAGAACCCTCGGACTGTGTACCTCTAGGTGCCTACACACACTGGCATGAGGTTAACCTTCCCAGCTCAGCTGTGAGCTGTGTAGGGCAGGGAGCATAATTTATAACTGGACTAACCCCTTACATTGGTACATGTATCAATCCGTATTTACACAATAGTAGTAGCTACTCTTTATTGAGCATGTACTCAATGCCTGTTCTTTTAATCCTCACAGCAACCCTATGAGGTTAGTATTCCTGTTATGCCCATTTCACAGAGGAGGAAATCCTCAGGGTTGTGGGAAGATTAAATGACTTAATGCATAAAACTTGCTAGCACAGTGCCTAGGACATAGCAAGTGCTCAGTACTTATAGTGCTTATTATTTACAAGTGAGGGGATCAGGCTTGTAAAATGGGGAATATGAAGCAACAAAGTATTGATACAAGGGGCTGTAGAAGCACAGAGGAGGGGATGATGAATTCTTCTTGGGAAGAGATTCAGGAAGGCTTTGCAGAGGCGGCACCGTGCAAACTGGATGATGAAGGACAAGTAGGGATGGCAGAGTATGCTGCTTGTTTTCCCAGTTCTGTTTTTCTCCTCTTCCTCTTAATAATAGAAACACCCCTCCCAGTGAATTGCTTCCCATGGCTGGAATCGGGACATGGTGTGGGTGGACGAGTTTGGGCCATGAAGGGATGGCAGAGCAACGAAACAGAAGGAACCTGGGTCCCTGGATGACCTTGGAGAGCACAGCTGCCTCATGCACCTTGGATCACATGCCTATCTTCAAACCATTGCAATGAGAGAGACATAAACTTCTATCCTGTTGGAACCACTGTATTGCTGGCTCTCTTACCTAAAGCGTATTAGTCTGGAGCCTAAACAGTGTAGCAGATAAAAACAGAGGAATGTTTATAGGGCAGAAGAAATAGCATGTCCAAAAACGTGAAATGTGAAAGAAGTCAGCAAGTTTTAGGAAACCATCTCAAGGGTATTTCTGAGGATCAATGCATAAATGTACATAAAGTGCTTAGTACAGTACCGAGCACATCCTAAGTGCTTGCTAAGTGAAAGTCATCTTTTTTTCCACCTGACGTAAATGAATTCTCAGAGCCTCAGCTATAAAATGGGGGTAATGTCACCTGTAGGATGAAAACAGAGGTCTGGACCTTTCTGTTCTAAGAGAGTATGAATAATGTGGAGAAATTGTATTAGAAGCAAGATTTAAATAAAAAACAATTACCAAGGGACGAATGAGTACCCTGCCTTCTCACTGATTTAAATAATTTAACAAAACCTCTGGTGCTCTCTTATCACTCTAGTTAACATCTGTCCTGCTCAGTGGGCCCTAAAAACTATTAGCAGTTCCTTGAAGGAGTTCTGGATATCCAGTGCTCCATACTTTTCATAGGCAGGTTTCTCAGTTCTTTCTCCTCCAAGGTAACTCCTTTTATCCACCTCACAAGACTCTGCACAAACATCACGTCTACTGAGACCTACCTTGACCTTCTGGGAAGATCTGCCTGATGTTCTGTGTGTAACAGGCATCTCCGTCACGGCTTTATACCCTTTTTATTGGTTCAGCTGCCGTTTTCCCCTTGCCAGATTGTGAGCTCTCCCAGGGCAGGGAACATGAGTGTTTCATTTTTGTTTCCTCAGCACCCAGCCAGAGTAGGAGCTCTGTTCATATTCACTGAATAAATGAGGTGTTCTTGGGTAAATATGCAGGGTCAGTTGTGGGGGCAGATTTAAGGGATGTTAGAAAGTCAGATGTAAAAAAGAGAACATGTTTCTCATCTGCACAGTGATGTCTGAGCTTTGCCATTTAGGCATTGTTATTCCTTCTTCTGGTATTCTTAAAATGCTATTTTCTGGCGGTGAGGAGTCTGCTGGTGGGGAGTCTAAGAGGTGGTTTGGAAGAGTGAGGGAATACTAACTTGGTCGTCAGTTACTAACTACGGCTCTGCACTGACCTGCTGGATAAACTTGGGCAAGGGCCTTTTCCTCCGGGGTTCAGTTTCCTCAGCTGTAAAAGGAGGCAATGAAACGTATCTCACAATAGTGTTGCGAGAATTAAGTAAGTGTGTAATAGCAGCTCGTAGGTTTTTGTAGAAATATTAGTGCTATTAATCACATCCGTTAAGTTGCCCTCATCCTTGCCTTCTCCCTGTGAGTTCCAGATTTTTAAAAAATTATTTAATTAATTTATTTTTGGCTGCGTTGGGTCTTCGTTGCTGTGTGTGGGCTTTCTCTAGCTGAGGCGAGAGGGGGCTACTCTTCGTTGCGGTGATCAGGCTTCTCATTGCAGTGGCTTCTCTTGCTGCGGGGCACGGGCTCTAGGGGCGCAGGCTTCAGTAGTTGTGGCACGCGGGCTCAGTAGTTGTGGCTCGTGGGTTCTAGAGTGCAGGCTCAGCCGTTGTGGCACACGGGCTTATTTGCTCCGCGGCACGTGGGATCTTCCCGGACCAGGGATTTAATCCGTGTCCCCTGCATTGGCAGGCGGATTCTTAACCACCGCGCCACCAGGGAAGTCCGTGAATTCCAGATTGTATGGTGATCAACAGTGTGGAGTTTTGAACCAAACTGCCTGGATTGCCCGCCATTTCCTAGCTGTTGACCTTCAACAAGTCAGTTCACTTCTCTGGGGTCCAGTTTCCTCATCTGAAAAATGATAAGCACTGACCTTAAAGGGTTTCTGTAAAGATTAAATAAGCATTATTTTATTTATGATATTTCTAATATTTCATTATTATCTATAATATCAACTATATATTATATTATATATATATTATATCTATAATATCTACAATATATTATATTTTATGTATATAAAACTTACTCTAGTGCCTGGCATGAGGGGACCACTGCCTAAGTATGTGTCAGTGTATTCTCCCTCTCTCCTGGTAGAGGGAGGTAGGTGGCAGGAAAGCACCAGGCATCTGAGACGACGGGAGGCCGTAGAGAGTGAGGTCAAATGGTAGTTAGGGGCACTGATGGCAAACTCCCTCCATCAGATCTGAACTTGGGAATCTGTATGCTGGATTCACATGGAATTTGCTGCTAAAAGCCAATGAAAGAACCCAAGTTTGCAAATGATTTTTCTTCTTCTTTTTAAGAAACCCAGGGGAATTCCACGTCACCTCTCCAAAATAATGCTCTGCACTCCCTGCCTTGTGCAGTGTTTCCCTGGGCGTCTGGAATAGGCCTGGGGCCTTGAGTGTGCACCAGGGCATGTAGCCTGGGTTACCTGCTGCAGCCCCTCACTCTGGACCCTCCTGAGGCAGTGAACCGTTGCTTTGTTTGTATTGAGGTAGAATAATGGCTGAGAACTCCTGGAATGGATAATGCAAATCCCCAGGTAATCCCAAATTCCATATTAGCCAGTAATTTTCATTTCCCTCTCTGCAGCTGAACCTTTACCAGAGCTTCCTGAAGGGGGTCGGATTACCTTGCTTGCCTTTTCCATGGAAGGACATCAGCGAGCACATTCCCTGGCACCAGGTGGGTACTCGGGAACCATTTGTTGAATGACTGACAGGACAAGCTCATTGTAGTACTGAATACTGCAGGTGTCATTGCAGACTGGACTACGCACCCTGCATTTTCTCATTTCACCTGCACCATAACCTAGGGGGATGGGGTTTGTTATCCCCATTATACAGATGAGGAAACTGATTCTCAGAGAGGGTAGACAGCCTAGTCATGGCAGTGGCAGGCTCAGAAAACTGTGCAAAGGTTGTAAAATATAGGGCCAGTTAGAAAGAGCAGAGGATTTCAGGGATGTTAGAGAGTCAGATGTAAAAAAAGAACATATTTCTCATGCACACCATGAAGCCTGACTTTGCCGTTTAGACATCATTAGAGGGAAAAGAAAAGGCAGTTTGGTAGAATGGAATCTACTTACTTCAGGAAACAGGAGGCTGGGCCTCCCTCCAATCTTGCCCAGGATTCATCTGTGTGACCCTCTTAAGTGTCTTTCCCTCTCTGAGCCTAGTTTTGGCCATTCCCTTTCCTGTCCTCTAGGAATCTGAGACCTCTCAATTTTCCTCCGGTCACTCCAAGATTCCCAGGGCCCCACTGGTCTGGTGGAGAGAACAGGCCTGGCTCTCTCAGGGCCCAAAGGATGCCTCTCTACTTGCCATTAACCAGAGATGGCGCTGGGCACCGGCCGCTGTCCCGGCCCTTCCTCTGTATTCCTCTTTTTCCTCGCCACCCTCCCCCGCCTTCGCCCGTCGTCCTACCCTTCTTCCGTGCCTCTTCCCTCTTCCTCCCCTCGCTCCTCCCTCCCTCCTTCCCCACGATCCGGCGGCCGGGGCGCGGGCCGGGCGCGCGCTGGGTGGTCCGGCGGCCGGGGGCGGGCGGTAGCCTGCAGGCGTAATTGGCATGCACGCCGTTGTAGCTGAGACCGCTTAATAAAGCATTACATATCTCACCGCTTCCATATTTCATTACCTCACGCGGAGCCTGTGAGAGGGCCCTAATGGGAGTCAGCTGTGTTTTTACTTTCTGTTGTCGGCCGGGGACGGGTTTCTCTGCGGATTCTTTGAAATGAAATAATGTGATGCACGCCGCGATAAGGGCCGGCCCGTAATGAGGCCCAGGCCGCGGGGCGGCTGCTATTGCTCCAGGTGTCGCGTATTTGGGCTCCGAGGACGCTGAGGAGGAGGGGGCGGCGCCGAGGAGGAAGGGGAGGGGAAGAAGGTGGGGGAGGAGGGGAGGAGGGAGCAGAAGGGTAGGGGTCGGGGTAGGGGGCAGTGGGGCTTGGGGCTGGAGGCCGGGGAGGAAGCCAGGGAAGGCGGAGACGGCGGGATGCGGAAGAACAGACTGACTGGGGAGAGGTGGGCTGGAGAGTGCTGGGGCCCCGGGTTCAAATCCTGACTGGCCCCTGACTGTCAGTGCGAGAGAGCCCTTTGCCCCATAATATTCATATCCCAGTGTTGTTGTGCTGAAATAAATGAAAGCGATTTGTAAATTGGAAAGGGCAGCATCACACACATGGAAAAAATGGAAACATTTATTGAGAAAGGATCTGATGACCTTTGAGCAGCCCCTCTGGGCATGGCACCCGTCAATAATTTCAGCAGCCTTGCTTGCTAAGTACTATTACCTCCCCTTCACAGAGGAGGAGACTGAGGGTCAGAGAGGTGAGGGACTGGCTCCAAGGCACTTAGTAAGAGGCTGAGGGCAGCCCTGGGCATGGAGCCAGAGAAGACAGGAAGAAAGGGGGAAGGAGATAAAGACGGAGAAGGTTGGGCCACTGCCCTACGATGTCTAACCCCCTCCCCACCAAGGCAGCTGCGCTTTCTCCTCCACCCTGGCTTGTGGGTCTCCTTGACTGGGCCTGTGGCCTTTGCCTTACTCGCTGGGATGGAGGGGAGGGTGGGCAGGCTTATGGGGATGGGGCGTTTTGGAGGGCTTTGTAGGTGGGGCAGCAGCTGGGTGTGAGGGTGGGGCGTCAGGAAGCCCCCTCTCTTCTGAGTACTCTCCTCTGCTGAAAATCCCACAGCTACGGTCCGCTGAGTTAAAGGTGGCGCTTTGTGCTTGGGTTAGACAGATTCAGAATCATCAAAAGTGGCTACTTCTATGTCTACTTTGTCTCCATCTCTTTCTTCTCCTCTAGAAAGTAAATGCTCTTTGAGGAGTCTTGTTGTATCTCCTCAGTGTGTCTCAGATCCACCCACTTCTCCCCGTGCCTCCTGGCCTGGCCCTGGGTTAAGCCTGCACCTGGGTTAAGCCCACAGTCTTGCTTCTTGCCCTGTAGGACTCTTCCTAAAATGCTGACCTGACGCTGCTGCCCTTCAGGGCTCCCTGTTGCTCTCCAGAACGTCCAGCTTCCCAAACACGCCCCCCACGACCCTCCCTGCCAGGACTCGAGGACCTGCCCCCAGCTCCCAGCTCCAGCTCCGCCACACTCCAGCACAGACCCTGACAGACCAGGCGGCTTGTCTTTCTCCAGGTTCATCAGTGATGTCTGGCTCTTGCTCATGCTGTTCCCTCTGCTTGGTGCGCCCCTCCCGCCTGCACCTGCCCGTGGAGTCCTGCTGACTCTCCAAGCGAGGCTCAGCGCAGTGGCTGAGCATTCCAGGAAAGCTTTTCTCCAAGAGCTCCTCTGCCCCCTGCTTCCAAGCTGGTTATGCTCACTTCCTTTCTGAACCTCAGTTTCCCCATATGTACGATGAGGGGCTAGGGGGCTGATCCCTGGGCCTCACAGTCTCTTGAATTGACCCTATTGGGTGGTAGTTTCTTCTTAAAGTAGAAACAGTTTGAGTTTGTCGATGTGATGGATGATAACCGTGTCACGTGTGCCTACTACATGGCAGGCATCGAACTGGCTCTTTATATGCAATAGATACATGCCTAGCTCAGAGTCCCTGCAGCAGCAAACGCAAAAGCTGGGATTTGAAGCCAAGACTCTCTGATACGTGAGCCTGTGCACGCGTGTGTATGTGTACACATATGCACTTACATGGATGTGTATGTCTGTGTGTGCACGTGTAAAACGATGGTACCCAGTGTTGGTGGAGCACTTTAACCTTCTCAGAACTTTCTCACCTCCAGGAGGGAGCCCTTTGAGGCAGGTCTGGAAGGGGTGATAGGGATATATAGATACAGAGAGATTGGGTGACTGCCTTAGTTACACAGCTGTAAGGAGGAGACCCAGGGAGGAGGAAGAGACATCCCATGGCCCCGGAAACCGAGCTGGACCCTCTCAGTGCAGAATTCTTCACACTTTGACTTCAACGTGACTTTGCCAGTGTCGCTTCCCAAATGCCCCCCTTCTGTGCAGCCTAACTTTCTGCATACAAGGCTTGCTTCAGAGCCCTCGCTTGAGCCCGTCTCCATCTGGAAAGCTTTTCGCCAGTGCCTGCCTGTGGGTATTCTACTCATCCTTCAAAACCTGGATGAAATCTCCCCTCTCCACAGAAGCTGGCTGGATTCTCTGCCCAGGACCATCTCTCTCTCTCTCCCTGTTCCAGGCTGTGTACACATTTCTCTTATGGTCTGTCAGCTCGGAGCGTCTTTGTTTCAGGACCCTGAACTCCTGAGGTCAGGGATTGAGCCCCGCTCTTGGCCAAGAGAGAACTGTCTGGGAATGGGTGCAGAGAATAGGCTTGTGAATGCCTGGCTAAGCGGGGCATGCTTCGAGGAGGGCTGAAAATGTCTGCAAGTCTCCACTCATAGAAAACGCTCGATAAACGGCCGCTCGTGATATTGTCATGATTTATCCCTGGGCTCTTGCTCTGAGTCAGGTTTTATGTCGCAATCTGTATTTTTATTTAATTCTCACAGCATCTTGATGAGATTGATGTTATAAGCCCATTTTACCACCGAGAAAACCGAGGCTCAGTCAAGCCAAATAACTAACCCAAGACTACAGAGCTAATCAGCCGCAGAGCCAGGGCTTACGTCCAATTCTGTGTGCCTCTGAGTCCCGTCCTTTCTGCACGCATCACACACATCGTGTTGTGAGCTGCTTGTGTCCTCTGTGCCTGTCAGACAGGCTGCTCTATTGATTAACATGCAAATGATTTTTGGAGAGAGGGCTTAAGTGTAGTTGGTCCCAGCCAGCCACAGCTGAGATTTGCAACCCAAGCCCCAGTCCTCACCAACTGCTCTGCTATCAGGTTTTCATCTCTAAAGTGATTGACGGGTATTTTTTTCCCTCCCTGACCCAGAACGCCAGGCCTCCAATACTACTGAAATGTTTGCACAATCTTGAAGCATTTATTTAAAAGTTGCTTTTCCCCAAAGGGTCCGGCCTCAGCCAGATCCTGAGGCAGATCCAAAAAAACAAACAAATCCTATCTTTACAAGCTGCTCAGCTGGGCTGTGTGGGGAGGGTGGGAGCGCGGCTCCCCTGGGTCCTACCTTTCCCTTGACTGGCTGACAGGCCCGCCCCGGGGGCGAGGAGCCCGGTCTCGCCTGTTTATAGCCCTTTCCAATTCACAGGCCAAACAGGAAAGGGGTGGGGACTTGGGGAGGGGGGAAAGTCAGAAATCACAAATAGTACAGTTGCTCCTCAAAGCAACAGGCGGTCGAGATGGGATGGGGACGAGGCCGGGTGGCTTTCTCGGCGGCTCATCGGGGCAGAATGAGACCCTAACCCCCACTTTGTAGGTCCCAGCTCCCCACAACCTCCCTGGTCCCCGAATCATGGTCGGGACAGGGGTCCCTGAATGGGTGTCAGAGGACCTGAGTGCTAGGTCTGGGTGGGCCTGCATCACTCTCTGCGAGCTTGGAAAAGTCCCTTTGCTCTGGCTTCAACCATTGTGGGACCACCCCTGGCGCTGATCCCTGCTGAATGCTGCCCGTTCGAGACTCTTCTCCTGGCGAAAGCAGGGGGAGAGGAGGGAAGCCCCATTTGCAGAGGGCATTCCGTGTGCCTGGCACTAGGCTTGGCAGTTTTTGGAGATGGTCTCATTTGCTCGCCATGGCCACGCTGAGTGGTTCTTACTGTTAGCCCTTTCTGCAGGTGAGAACTCCAGGGCCAGGACTGGAATGCCAGGTCTGTCGCGCCCCCTCCTCCCGGCTCCTGGTACCTCCTGGCGAAGCTTCGGCACTAGGCTGGGTGGCAGGCCTGGGTGGCAGGGCTACTGTGTGCAGAGTGTGGTGTGACTGCCTTTGCCCACGAAGGGACCAAGGGGAAGGAAGTACTCTCCAGAAGGTGACACTGAGTCCTGGGGAGTGGCATCTCAACTTCTCATGGTCACGAAGGGCCATCTGGCCATAGATGGGCACGCTGAGGCCTGTGAGTGGGAGGGCTCAAGCCAGTCTGCTGAGGTGCTAAGAAGTGGGGCTCAAACATTTTGCTTGTTTTTGCCAAAGCCCCCCTTATGTGAGGTCCCCACGGCAGGGTGCCCAGCAGGCGTTACCCATCCTTGAGGTCGGCTCTCTGCTGCTGTCCGGAAGGGATCAAACTCTTTAATGGCCTCTGTGTGCACCTCCTTGCCCCAGCCAGTGCACGGCCACTTAAGCTGTGTGCCGTTCCTTACACAGACCCGGCATTCCCATACTTCTGGCTCTGCTTTCTAGAACACTTCCTGTGTCATCTTGGGCAAGTGAGTTCAGTTTTCTCATCTACAAAAGGAGGATCTTATGCAGTAGTGGATGTGAAAGTGCTCTGTGACCACGAGTCCAGGCTGGTGTCTGTGGGCTTGCTGTCGCTAATGCTGTTTTCGGCATGCTGTTCTAAGTCGGCCCAGGAGCTGCTGTTGAGTGACTGTTGGACTGACTGGCTTCTTCGTGCTCCAGCCAGCCCCTCTGTGAGCAGTTTATGCCTCAGTTTGGGCTTGAAAGATGCTCTTGAACAATTGTGGGCACAGGCTGGGAGCTCTGGGAAGAGGCAAAACAAAGAAATATTTTGCTATCCTTTCCCTATAGCTGGCCCCCAAACCTTGCAGGTGTGCCGTGGGGGCAGTCTGGGGGAGTGGAAGGAGGAGTGAAGGCCAGGCTCCACCTCTCCCCATCTGGGAGCCCTAGAGGATCTGGGACCATTCTGACTTCTGCCTGTATCTGCAGAGTCCAGCACAGAGCCTGGCACTAGCAGGCAACCGCTAAGTATGTGCTTATGATTGAACATAAGCTCAGGCAAGTTATTTCAGTTCTCTGAGCCTCAGTTTCCTCATCTGTAAAAGGGGGATAATGTTACTACTTAACTCATAGGTTCATTGTAAGGATTAAGAATAACAATCCATGCAAAGTGCTTAGGCTACCGGCTTGTATGTGATGATAAGGATCCCATGTTTTTAGAAAGGGAGACTCAGAGAAGGCAATTGCTTTGTTCAGTATCACACAGCTAGAAAGTGGCAGAGCTAGGAATGGAATTCAGGGTTGTCTGACTCCAGAATCTGAGATATTGACCACCCTTGTATATCACCTGAGGTAGAAATTGCTGGTTGACCCACTGCACCCACTTTCTCCCAATGTCCAAGGAACACAACTTCCAATTTTTAGTTGACCACACGGCCAGCTAGAATAGACTACATTTTCCAGTCTCCCTTGCAGCTAGGTATGGCTGTGTAATCAAGTTCTGGTCAATTAACTGCAGTTACTTGTGGAACTACCAGGAAGTGTCCTGAAAGAGGGTGGGCATGTGCATCCCCTTCTCTTCCTCCTCTCTGATGCTTGGGATTGTGACCTTATAGCCACAGCAGCAGCCAGCAGACGTCCTGGATCACGAAGTGACGGCAGGAGAACGAAGCCATACATGGTGTAGCAACCAGACGGAAGGAACCCAGGTCCCACACCGTGTAGGAGCCATCGTATCAGCCTGTTCTGGAAGCCAGATAGAAACTTTAATCTGATTCAGCCACCGTTATTTTGGGTATGAACGTAATCCTAAGGAATGCACGGCTTCTCCATGGTAGACTATCAATAACTGTGTGCCTTACCATAACATCGATCGGACCGTGGCGTTTTAAAGCTTGTCTTTGTCGTGAGATTAAGCTGTGTGATGGCAGGGGCCCCGATTTCTCTCTGCTAGGCCTCCACTGACTAGTTCCCAGCAGGTTTGGTGGTTTCTGTTGTGTCAGCTCAGCTAAGCTGGAACCCTGTTTCCCAGAATTCCCTTCCCTGCGTAGTTCTAGGTTAGCAAGGGCTGCAGGCAGAAATGTCCTGCTTGAGACCTGGAATGTGGCAGTAAAGCAACAGCCATGTTCCTTTTGTGCTGGGAAGGCCAGTGATGGACCTGAGGTCACGCTCTTTGTCGCTCCTCTGCTGGCTCACCTTGTTGGCGTGGGGCAGCAGCAAAGGCCCCAAGCTCTTACCCCATCTCCTCCGTCAGCTTCCCTGAGTCCTGGGCCCGGTGCGTGTGCAGCTCCATAACAAAGGGTACCAGCTCCTCCCGGAGAACATCTAGTCCTCAAAGTTAGAGGCTTCGAGTGGTGAGAATCCTTGTGGTTCCAGTTTGTCCTTCCTTCTGGTTCACATTATCTACCTTTCCTCACTGCCTGCCTTGTGAACTTCAGGTTCAAGACCAGAAACGGAAGCCTGCAATATATCTAACCGTTCCCACAATTGCATAAGATCAAATCCCTATAATAAACTTCTCATTCTGTGTATCATCTGCTGGTTCTGCTTCTCTGATCAAATCCTGATTGATCCATGGATATTCAATAAATACTTAGAAAGGGCTTATGTGATTGGCCCTCAGTTATGTGGTACCTGCTAATGGCCATCCATCTCTACCTGCTTGGAGGCTGGAGCAGGTGGGAGAAGGATCTATCTCTAAGACCATATGTTTCCCGGCCCTCGTGGGCACAGCATGTCCGTCTGTGTCCAAGTGGAGTTAGAGGGGCTAGAGAACTACAGGGAGCTGGAGGAGAATAGAAGATGGGAATCTGGGGTAATTTTTTGGGTGGCCTGGATGCTGGTCCCAGTCACCTGACAATACTCATCTCTGCCTCAGAACGGGGACCTGCATTCTAGGGAACGTTCTGTTTTTTTCTGATCAGCCTTTGCAGAATAGACAGGGAGGGATACCTAAGCTCAACGCCTCTGGCTCTTCAATCTCATCTTCACTTAGAGGACTCGAGAGATGTTGATGGCTCTTTTTTTTTTTTTTTTTGCGGTACGCGGGCCTCTCACTGTTGTGGCCTCTCCTGTTGCGGAGCACAGGCTCCGGACGCGCAGGCTCAGCGGCCATGGCTCACGGGCCTAGCCGCTCCATGGCATGTGGGATCTTCCCGGACCGGGGCACGAACCCGCGTCCCCTGCACCGGCAGGCGGACTCCCAACCACTGCGCCGCCAGGGAAGCCCTGATGGCTCCTTCTGATGCCAGAGAACCCTCCACCCACTCCCCATCAGCCTCATGGTAAAGGTCAAACCTCTTAAATCTGTGGCAAGACTCTCTGTGACCTGATTACTGCCAGCTGGAGTTCTCCTAGAACCCCAGCCTGCATAATAATGTACCTCATCTGGCCTTCACCTCAGTGAAGTTGAATGAGTCAAGATTTGCAGGTCTATGCACCTATAATTTGTTATCTTCAGTTATTCTGGGCCATCAAGAGCCTCAGTTGTTAAAACTGAACTTTTTTTTCCAGTTCAGGAGATTCTTCCTAGAGGTGGGGCAAGTTCCAAAGTTTATTTCCCTTAAGGGAGAGAAGCTGTTTGTCTGTCCATCCATCTATCCATCCATCCATCTATCCAACCTCTTATCTGTCTTTCCAAAGCACTCTGATTCTACTCTGGGCCAAGCCCTGTGCCGGGAGCTGAGGACCCAGGGATGAATCAAATATATTCCCTGCTCCCCAACAGTCCACAAGAGGATAGACAGAGATGATGCAAATAGACCGTAAAATGTAAACATCTAAGTGCCATCTTGAGAAAATTCAGAAGTTGTAGGAACACAGAGCAGGCCCTAAACCAGCCATGGGACTCAGAGAAGGCTTCCTGGAAGAGAGGACACTAAAGCTGGCCTTCAAGGACAAGGAGCCTTAGCTAGTCAGAGAAAGAGTGAAAGAGTCATGCAGAAGGAAGAGCGTGTGCAAAGGCCCATAGTTTTGCCAACTCTGTGTGGTAGGGGTGGTAGAGGCGGGTAGGAGAGAGGGCAGAGCTAGAGCCCAGGCCAGATGTCTGGACCTGTGAATCTGCTCCAGGTTCTTCTGGAAAAAGTGGGCAGGAGACAGGGAGGAAGTGCCGATGGAGGCCCCACAGAGCCAGTGTGGCCTGTACTTCATGGCTGGCACCAGATGTGAGTGAGTGCTCACAGAGGCTGGGCTCCTTGGGCCAGGGGGCCGAGGAGGCTCAATTTCAGCCCATCCCACCAGCCAGACGTGCGTGAGGCACAAACCGTGGAGGTGGGCAAATGGGGCCAGCTCTTGACTCTTCACAGACAAGTAACCTCGGACAAAGCACTTTTCTGAGCCTCGCTTTCCCGTGGCGCGTTGGGGATATTATATCCTTTATATAAAGGATGCCGGTGCTCAGTAAACATTACTTCTCTTCCTTCCCTTTTCTTCGCAAGATGACTCCAAACTGTCGTTCTAGTTGAGCGCCAGGGAGATCCCCTTCAGTACCCAGACTTATTTTCCCCAGTTCATTTTGGTCAGAGGGATTGTCTGAAATACAGTTCTGAATGTGTCATCTGCTCCCAAAGAGCCGTTAGGAGCTCCTCAGTCTCAGTGCTTGTGGAATAAAGCATAAATTTCTTAGTAGGTCAGCCCAGAAATCCCGGACTTCTTAATATAATCTCTGTCTCCTCTCCATCCATCCACCCATCCGTCTGTCTATACATCCCTTCATCCAGCCACTTATTCACTCAACAAACACTCATTTCTTGTCTTGCCCTCCTCTACTTCTTTTTTTTCTCCTTATGCCCAGTCTCTCAAAATGGCCTTCCTTGGCCTCATGTCTGTTGGCCAGCTTTCTTGGTCTCTTCCCTCTGTTCAAGGGTGGGGGCTGTTGCTCTCCTTCTTTGCCTGTCACTTCCTACTTTTTCTTCAAGGCCAAACTCAAAGGTCACTTCCTCCATGAAGCTTCCTACCCTGTCCACCGTCCTCCTTCTGGGCTTCCACTCCCAATAGCTTGTCTTTCTATGGGACATGTATTCATAGCATTGTTTTGGGGTACCTGTTGCCCACTGACCACCTCCACTCCACCAGGGTGGCCTCTAAGTACAGTTGTTTAGGTTGCACACTGCACAAGAATATCCAGCTGAGGGATGTACCCTGATGGGGGCTGCCTCTGCCCAGAGGAAAGAGTGTTTTTTTTTTCTAATTCATATGAAGGCACCAGCTTCAAGTGATAGGGTCAAGTGGCTGAGCCCACCCAGAGGGGGCCCCTTTTTCCATTTCCCACACAGGAGTTATTCGAGCTAGTGGTGGCCCTGCCCTGATTCTAAGTTCTTGGAGGCCCGGACCACATTGTGTTCATCCCTCAGCTCCTAGCACAGCAGCACCAGAGACCTCCGTGAAGGCTCTTGAGGAGAAAGAAGGAGAAAGGAGAAGGCTGTCAGTAGCAAATTTTGGTTCTCTGAGCCTCAGAGGGGCAGGACTCAAGCTCACCTCGCAGAGAGAGGAGGCTTCTGGGTTGACGCAGTGGTGGCGGCAGGTTTGTTTGGAAATTCCCCAGTAAGTGGTGCTCTTGGGCCCGTCACCCGGGGACACAAGAGCTCGCTGAAGGACCTGCAGACCAGGGCTCCTCCAAATATTGTTTTAAACTGATTGATGCCACGCCAGGCAGGGAAGGGGCAGGCATTTTTCATACATGAAAAACAATACATTCTAGGGCCAAAATGAAATTATTTTACATTTATATGACAACAGGCAGGGAGGCAAAGACGATGTGTGTGGACGTTTAAGCCCTCAAAATCATTAGTCACTGTCCCGGCGGGCTACACAAATGCATGATCAATGCACAGAAAAACAAGACCCTCCGAGGTGTTTGCCCAAGACCACTTATGTGTCAAACAGACTTATTAGATGTGAAGGGAATGATTATTTGTACAAAGCAAAATGAACATGTGCAATAATATTGTAAAATGTTTATTAGTCTAGAGTGTGCTGAATGTTCCTAAAATATATCAGGTTCTCAGCTTGCATTTAATGTACTGTTATAAATGATATCACATCCTTCCAAGCCGATTTTCCGCTTAACGCTAAGCTTCTTTGCCGGGGAAATCGTGTTTTCAGATCTCAAGTATGAAAACATTGTGGGGTTAAACTGTCCCATCTACTCCCCACCCCCCACCCCCAGTCAGTTACCTCCCTATAAAACTTGTCTTGAGTCTGGCTGGGAGGGACGGGACAGTTGGTCAGGCCAGATGGCAGTTGGAAAAGGAAAAGGGGGTGAGTGAGTTGTCCTGGCAGGAACAACGCCAGAGACTCAGATTTCAGGATCTGCTCACTTATCCCCTGCTGTGTGACCTTGGGAAAGTCCATTTCCCTCTCTGGGCCCCAATCATCTCAATCAGAAAATGAGAATAATATCTAAAGAGACTTCCAGAGCTAAACATTTACGTATTCTAGATCCCTGCTTGCTGAGTCAGGAGTCCGGAAGGCCAAATGAGACACTGGAAGTGAACAAAGTGCTATAGAAAAATTCTTATTTTTTCTATGATGTTGGAAAACTTCTACTCATCCTTCAAGGCCCTGCCTAAATGTCCCTCCTCTGGGAAGCCTTCCCTGATCCCTAAGCAGTCTGTCAGTATGTCTTCTTTGCTCTAACGGTACCTCATCCTTGTGTCCTGTATTGAATTCCCACCTCACCAGCCTGTGGTGTCTCCATATCACTGCCACCCAGAACAGGCAGAGAGTTGGTGCTCAGGGAATGGTTAGTGGATGCCAGACAGGGAGGAGCAGAGCTGTTGTGGCCTTTAGAGGTTATCCATCACCTGCCCTGCACTTTAAGGTAGGAGTTTTAGCCCAGAGTCGGGAGGGCACTGGCCCAGGTTTGTCCAGCAGCACCATCAGAATTCTAGGGAGGAAGAGGGGCTGCACAGGCTTTCTGGGACAGAGTCAGGTGGAACATTTCCTGCAACTGTCACCTCCCCACCTGTTATGGACTGCATGTTTGTGTCCCCCCCCCCCAGATCATATGTTGAAACCCTAACCCCCAATGGGATGGTATCAGGCGTTGGGGCCTTTGGGAGATGATTTGGTCATGAGGGTGGAGCCCTCATGATGGGATTAGTGCTCTTCTAAGAGACACCAGGGAGCTGGCTTCCCTGCCCCACTCCCGCCATGTGAGGACACTGGGAAAAGGTCCTGTCTGCAAGCCAGGAAGAGGGTTCTCACAGAACCCGACCGGGCTGGCACCCTAATCTTGGACTTCCCAGCGTCCAGAACTGTGAGATCCATTTCTGTTGTTTCAGCCACCCAGTCTATGGTAATTCGTTATAGCAGCCCAAACTGAGACACCACCCAAGAATGGGGGAGCAGAGGAGCCTCCCCTAGGGGGCTAGACTCCTCTGCACTCAGCTGGCTGGTGGGGGCAGAGGCATGGAGGAGAGCGAGTGCAAGGTGGGCTTTCTGGTGCAGGCCTGAGGGATGGGAGGGTAGAATTTAGCACCCTTGTTTCAGAGGCTCAGAGGTGCTGTCCACCTTGCCCAGGGTCACACAGCAAGTGGGTGGCAGAAACCCTGGCTTAGAGCCAGTGCCTCCCAGCAGGAAGCAGCCCAGCCGTCTCAGCCCTTCCCCCGACCCCTCCACGGCCGGGGGTCCCTTCAGGTGCTCTCCAGTCTCTACCATGTGTTAGAGGTCACCAGGGGCCTGGTTGTTGCTGTCAGATGGCAGCGTCTGGAGGGTGAAGCCAGGTCTGTGCCTCTCTACATCTACCTCAGCGGACAGGTGGGGCCTGGTCTGGGACTGAGCAGGGCTGGGTTTGCTGAGATGGTGGAGGGCTGGGAGAGGGGAACAGAGGAAGGAAGGAGAGAGTGAGCAAGCAGGTGTGTGACTGCATGGGAGCATCTCCTGAATGAATGGATGACCTTCCCATATAGTTGCCAGGAGAGCTCCTAAAAGAGTAGCCAGCCCCTACCATGCCCCTGCTGAAGCCCTCCAGTGGCAGAAGAAAATCCCAGTTCCTTCCCTCAGCCCAGCCACACTGGCTGGCTCTGACCGCTGGGCCGGTGCCCTCTGCACGCTCCTCCAGATGCTCTCTGTGTCCGAGGCTGACCTGTGTGCGGTCCATCAGCGCTTTCCTTGCATTCTGGCCTCCAGCTGGGTTTGGTCCCTGGGAGGCACCTGCAGGAGATCAGAAGACCGAGCAGAGCAGGGTCAGGGTGTTTATGCCTGAGGCTCTCTCCCTACAAGCTCTCTGCCTGGGCTGGCTGTGTCCCTGACCAAAAGCCATCCCTCGTCTCAGGGAGCTGCCTCTAGGCTCCAGCACCGCTGACCCTTCTTCCTCTTAGAGCGGTTAACAGTTCTGCTGCTCCTGGCTCCGGCTTCTGCTCTGTTCCTGTGTTTCCCTGCATCCTCCCCTTTCATGGTAGCTCCTCTGCAAAGAAACCCTACTTGAATCCCCCTGTTTTGAGTGTGCTACCTATTTCCTGTTGGGATGCTGACAGATGCGCCACCCATCTCAGGGCCTCCATACTTGCTGTTCTCACTGCCAGATATGCTCTTCCCCCAGGTTTTTACATGGGCAAGTACAGTACTTTGCTGACTCGTACCTCTCAGAGCAGCTTTCCCAGAGAGGGGCCCCCTCCAGCCAAAGGAGCCTTCTCACGCTGGTCAGTCTCAATCCCTTTTATCCGGAAGACTTTTCTTCATTGTACTCGCGGTGTTTGAAATGTTTGTCTGTATTCCTCCTCTGGAACGGAAGCTCGGAGAGAAGAGACTTTATCTGTCTTGTTTCCTTCTGTGTCCCTTGAACCTCGGATAGTGTCTGGCACATAGTAGGCACTTACTACAAATGTTTACTGAATTTATAAATAAAATGGATTTCATGTTCAAATCAGTGAGTAGCATGAGTGAGTGAGTGCATGGATTGGCAAGTAAATAATCTGAATTAATTTGAAGATGAATGAATTGGGCAAATGTGTGACGAATGAATGAATGTGTAGATGTGTGAGGGAAGGAAGGAAGGGGGAGGTGAATGACTCCAAGAATGAGCAACTGGGCTTGTGTGAAGAGTCAGTGAGGAAGCCGGTGTTTCTATCCCCTTGGCGGCAGGACAGTGGCATTTTGGAACCCAGGAGGTGAGGTGGGGTCCTTGGGGGTGTGTGTGTGTGTCTGTGTGTGTCTGTGTGTGTGTGTGTCTGTGTGTCTGTGTGTGTGTCAGGGGCTGGAACAGCCAGTCCTGGAACTCTGTGGGGGGATGCGGTGTAGCACTGTGACAGACCCCACCCTCCTGATGGAGGTCAGCACAGATGCACCTCCTCTGCCCCCCAGGGCGGCGCCTGCAGGTTTTGATTTGGGGCCCTTGCTTCCCTGCCTCAAAGTGTCTCCTTTTCCCACCATGTCAGACTTCAGCATGTGATGTGATTTGGAGATAGGGTCTTTATGGGGGTAATTAAGTGAAAATGAAGTCTTTAGGGTGGGCTCTAATCCATCATGACTGACATCCTTATAAAAGGGGAAGCTAGGAGGTGGACACTCATGCAGGGAGAATGCCATGTGAAGGCGAAGGCAGAGACTGGAGGATTGGCTTCTACAAGCCAAGGAATGTCCCAGGTTGTGAGCAGACCCCCAGAAGCTAGGAGGGAGGCATGAACCATTCTTGCGCACAGCCCTGAGAAGGGACCAACCCTGTGACACCTTGATCTTGGACTTGCAGCCTCCAGAGGTGTGAGACAATAAATTTCTGTCGCTTAAGCCTCCTCCCAGTTAGTGGTATTCCGTTATGGCAGCCCGAGGAAGCTAACAAACCCTCTCTGGGCTGCAGGATTCTAGAGTTTTAGAGGTGATGACCTACTGTGTGCAGGCTTGGAGAGGCAGCACAGTGTGGTGGAAAGAGTGGGCCAGGGCTGGGGACAGGGACCGAGCTCCAGTCCCACATCTGCCATTGACTTGTTGGGCTCAGTCTTCCTGCCTATGAGCCAAGGGCATGGGACTCCAAGATGTGTGGGGTCCCTCCCAGCCTCGGCTTTCCCTCCTTGAGGAGCAGTGAAGAGGAGGCCCAGTGAGGTCAGATGGCCCAACTGGGGTCTCCCAACGTGTTAACCGGGAGTGGGCCTGGGAGCTCAGCCTTTGCCTCTTGCATGGTGATGGCGCCTTTGCCCTCAATACCTCTTAGCAGAGTCCACGGTGAGCCCGACCTTCTCCTCTGAGGTTGTCTTTCCAGACCCTGGCTGGCCTTGGTGTCGTGTGTGCGCACGCACACGTGGTGTGATGAGGCCCTAGCTGTTTGGAAACGCAGCTTCCTGAAGGAGGGAGCAGTGAGTAGGGCCCCGCTGGTACCCTGTGCGTTCCAGCACTGCCTCCCCAGGCTGCCTGGATGGAAGGCCTGGGTGGCCCACAGCCCTTGATCCCACTGTGCAGAGCCACAATATGTCTTTGTCTGGCCAGGACTTCTGAGGACCGTGGAGACTGATCACATGCCCCACCAATATTTTCTTGGGGTCCCTAGTGGGAGGCTCGGTGCCCTGGCTGTCTTTCTGACTTCCCTTCCTGTCTGCCTCCAATGTCTTCTGAGAGCCAGCCTCGGGGACTCAGGCCACTCAGTGCCAAATGGACAGCAGCTTTCTAAAACCAACAATTTGCAGTTGTCAGATTGTTGCAGAGTGGTTCTCTCCCTCTTTGTCTTTCAGGGCTTGAAAGGCTGTATCCAGGGAAGGTCTCCGGTGCTGCAAGCCTCTGCCCTCAGCTGGGGCTGCGTAGGCTACTCTCAGCCGTTAATTTCATGGAGCTGGAAGGGATAGTGGAGATGCTGGTTGACACAACCAGATTTTACAGGTTCAGTGTTTGAAAACATGAGTTTGTAAAGTGACTGCCTGAGTGTACGGTGATGGGGTCTCTTTCAGAGTTCTTTGTATAAAAAGAATCTGGCGGTCATAGTGGTACCCAAGCTCAGTATAAGCTGACAATGCCAGAGCAAGGAAACATAATTGAGGCTGCATTAATGAAGGTATGGCTTCCTGAGCAAGGAGGTAACAAGTCTGTTGTTTCTGACTCATCTGACTTCCTGTTCATCAAACATGGGAATTCTGCCTATAAGCCTCCAGTGACAAGGAGTTCTCTTTCTCTTGAGGTGGCTCTGTCTGTTAGAAAGTTCTTTCTTATATTCTGTCTCCTCGGGATTTTATTCAGTAATATTTGTCAAGTACCTATTGGGTGCCGTAATGTTTTTATCTCTGTTCTCTGACACTCATTAAGCCTATCTGCTCTCCTAACCTCTGAAAGTCTTCTGCATTTTCCAGACATTAACCCCATCTTTCATGCCTTCCCTTCTCTGGGGGAGACAGCCCTTCCTCCTTCATCAGTTTTTCCCAGGACATGGCTTTAAGAACCTTTCCTTCTTGGTTGTGACCCACTTTATCATTTGCCCATTAACCTTGGTCTTGAATTCCTTGTGGGGCCTGGTGAGACCATCACTCCCTTGTTCTGATGGTGATACTCCTATTGATGCAACCAGAGATGGGAGGCCTGGTACTGTGCACCCTTAAGCCTCTTTGACCAGAGTTTGTGACCTTGGATGTTTCTTCAGCCATGGTTCACTCATTGTCTCCTGAAAGGACTTGCATTAAGTCACACAGTAAGTTCGAGAGCTGGACTCCCGTTTCAGCCCCATCCTGGCTGCAGCCTTTCCTTTCCCTCCTCCTCCTTACTGTTGCACCAGAACTGACACTTCCCCTAAACTCCCTGATCAGGGCTTTCCAATTTCAACCTGTCTACACTGAGAAGGGTTAATTATTTGGAGTGCGCTACGGCCCAGCTTAGAAAGTCCCTTTCTTTCTCTAGGACTCAGTTTCCCCTGTGTGAAATGAGGAGATCAGTCCAGCTCCCTTCTCCAGCCCCCTACAGCCCTGATATCTCACGTGCTGGTGCACGATGTGAGCACTTCCGCTCCCATGACCCGCCAGCAAGATCAAGGCTTTGGTGGTGCCACTCGCATCACACACGGCGTAGGCAGTTCAGCTGAAGCCTCTTTCAGGAAGCCAACGGGGAGACAAGTCCTCCCCCAGTCACCTGTGCGTATCGGGGAGAGGCCCCCACCCACAGGGAGAACAGACATTAGCATCCGTGGGGTCACCACTCAGAGGTACACAGATCAGGGCTAAGCAGAGTCAGGGAGATGTGTGCTTTTGTCAGTGAAGCCCCTTGTTCTGAGAGCAGATCTCCATGTTGGCAGGAGGGACTCTTCCTTGATGGGGCTGAGCGACTGTAAATTCTCAGGAAAACAGCCCCATTGGGCCTAATTTCAACCACTTAACCCAGAGGTTGCATTCTTGAAGTGTTCTGCCAAATGCATTCATCTCCTGGCCTGGGAGACCAGAGCTGCTGAGCGCTCTTGCACGCAGCAGCTGCACTGCCACCAGCCTGTCTGTTCTCACCTGCCTGAGCCCAAGCTCAAGACTCGGGGTCCTCCAAGTCCCTTTTCTTCCCACTCCCACATGAGGGAGCCTTCCAGAGTGGCTTCTCCGCAAATGCAGGTCTGTGCTGGCCACTGCTGCTCCTGTCTGAGACCAAACAGCTGGGCAGCTTGGTGAAAACCTGGTCATCTTTGGAAACCCTGTCTGAATGCCTAATTCAGCGAGACGCAAAGTCAAGTTGGCCAAACGACAGCTGACACGGGCAAGCAGAGCCCAAACGCCCGGTGAACTCAGTTAAATATGCGTCGCTGGGCCAAACAAGCCATCAGCGTGGCCCAGGAAATGGGTATCAAAGCAACTGGGTCCAACCTTAACAATGCATTGCCTCGGTGTGAGTAACGACTCAACTTGGTCAAATAATAGGAAAGCAATTGTTCAACTTAGCCAAACAAGCAATCAGCTTGATCAAACAATTCACAAACAACCTGTCTTTAGAGTTAAACAAAGCCAAAACGCCGAACCAACTCAACAACTAGCCATTAGGTCAGACAATGCCAGAACAACGGGTCAGCTGGGTCAGATGATAGCAACACACCCAGTCTGTTGTAAACAGCCACAAACAATGTCAAAATATTTGGGTTAATTCACTCAAACATCCAGTCAGTTCAATCAAACCCAGCCAGCTCCGTTAACGAATGCCAAAACACCCACCCAACTTAAATAGCCAGTCGAATGGGTCTAACCGTGATGGAACAACTGGTCAACCTGGTGAAACCACCAATCACCACAGCCAAATAAGCAGTCAACCCGATCAAACTAAGCAAAAGCCACAGGTCACCCTGGTCACCAAGCCGTAACAAAACACCCACTCCGTTCTGTCAAACAACCTCTCAAGCAGGAGAGGCTGTGTCTAAACATTCAGTCAATTCTATGAAGAGCCAGTTGCCTCGATACCATGAAACCAAAACAACCACTTAACTGGGTTGAATTAATGACAGAGCCAAGTGCTTAGAGAGCACCTCTGCTCTGTCCAGCCTTCGCCAGAAGAGGTGGTCGACGCAGCTAAGAGAACCGTTCGCTTCTTTATACTTCACCGGAACACCCATCGGTTCAGTCTCAGACATCCAGAAAGAAAGCAGACCTGTCACTCGACTGGATAAATAAACTCTCTAACTTGGAGATTGGGTTTCTTGGAGAGAATGGTCATGGGTGGAGGGGGAGAAGACCTGTGAGAGCTGTTTCTGTCCCTTGCCCCAGCCTGAGGTAGGGTGGGAAGATGACCCCTCCAGTGTCCCTCATTGCAGAGTATTTGGAATGGGGACACTTTTCTCCAGTGACCGGACTGTGAGGGGTGGGGCTGCTCAATACCTGTAGTGACCTAGTGGTAAGCCTGCTGAACTCAACGTGTTGGGTTAGTTAGTTCTCAGAGTAAGGCACTAGCCCCACAGCACGAGCCCGATTTCCAAGGCCCGAGGCCCTCACTGGGACTAGAACTCTCCCCAAGTGCAGGAGCTCTGGCCACCACCAGAGCACCATTGTTTGGAGCTCAATAAGGACAGTGACCTTACCGAGCCTTTAGTGCGTGCCAAGGACTGGGCTAAGGAGCCCTTTTCTACTTCATCACACGTTATCTTGCAAAACTCAGTGAGGTCAGCACTATTGTTACCCCCCTTTAATAGATGAAGTTTATGGGGGTTCACAGAGGTGAAGAGAGTTATCTAAGGTCACAGAGCTGTTAAGTGGCAGGGCCAGGGTTCGAAACCGGCTCTAACCTTAGGAGCCAGCTGTGCCTTCAAAATAATTATTGAAAGAAGGGATGAAGAAACAAATTGGCCTGAACTGCAGGGCCCTGGTGCAACGGTGCATAAGGAGCCTCTGTGTGTGCCTGGTCTGTGGTGGCTATAAGACAAGAGGTACTTCATTCTGGGGGAGACTCAGGTGTAGACAGGTTGGAAGCCTGAATTTCAGTAAAGCACACTCTCAGCTTAGATTCCACCCTGGTGCTAAGCCCTCTTGCCTAGGAAAGCCAACTGGGCGTTACTCATTCCCCCAAAGGCCAGTGGGCTCGGAGGTACCTGGAGCTACAGGCAGCCTCGAGGTCTGGCTTACAGGACCAGGGGACAGGCGACTTCCTGAGCTCTGCCCAATCCTCGCCACTAAAAGCCCCCTAGGCGCCTGCCTCCTGGACCGGCCGCGGGTCTGAGCCCCCACTGACCGTAATAGAAGCCCTCCCTTCATTCAGGGAACCATTGGCGTTGACTCACTCCCCACATTCGGCACAGACCATTTGATGGAACGCTAACGCAGATCACCGGGGCAGGAAATGTCGTAAAGAGAAAAGTAATCTTCTGACGGAAAAATAAATTATCAGCCGTGTTCTGAAGGAAAAGAAACATTCTTAAATAATTTCTCTTGCTGTTGGTATTGGCTGGCAGTGTGGGCCAGCCAAGCAAATGGTAATTTCCAAATTAGATTATCCATTATGTCATATTAGTTTTATGTTAGAAAAACAAACAGATCAGAGGAGAAGTGCCAAGGTTGGCGGGCCGTGCTCGCCACGTGACTGGCTGCATTTCCACTGCAGAATGTTTAATGATTCCGGGGGAGGTGGGAGTGAATATTCAGACAGAATGGGGCGGGCACAGGTTGGCTGCAAGGAGGAAAGGGACCTCTGTGAGTGCTGGTAGCAGCCCGGGCCGGGAGGCAGGGGGCACCGCACATTCTCCTCTCTCTGGGGAGCTGGCCCATCCCTGAGGGGCTGGCCCAGAGCACTGGCTTCCCAGTAGGGCACCGTGGCCAGTCAGTGTTCATGGGAGCAGCAGGTGGAGGTGCCAACATGGGGTCCCCACAGGGGAAGACCTGGTGGGGCCCCCACAGGGGAAGACCTGGTGGGGCCCTGTTGGTGTCCCCAATTCCCTAGGAGAACTGTCTCTGTCTCCCAGAGAGCAAAGCCAGGGGAAAGCTTAGGAGGCAGACTTTGGCTTGGAGTCATCCTGCCAGCTCACCTTTAAAGGGGGCCTACTACGTGCCAGGTGACTTTACCTGTACTCATTTTCTCCTCACGACAGTCCCACCAGAGACAGTGCAGGTAGAAAGGGAGAGCCGGCAAGATTAAGTTGCCCAGGTTAACTTGCCTGGGATTACGTGACTGGGAAGTGGCAGAGCCTGCGGGGCCTGAAATCTTAACCACCAACCACTGGGTGATGCTTGGGCCCACAAGAAATGCGAGTCTCCCTAACGGGAGTGCCTGTGAGCGGTGGGGAGGGGAGGGGATGATGAACTGCTGGTCAGGAGGGCTCTTGCCGCCGCGGAAGCATCAGAGCCCTGACCTCTAAAACCCCTTTGTCCCTGAGACTGTAGCTCAGACTTCTCCGGTTGTTTGCGTGTGAATTTGGGCAACTGTGTTTCACCAACCGTGAGCTTCCCAAGGGCAGGGATCTTGTCCGATTATCTCTGGATACTTTGTACTCAGCACAGAGCTTGGTACTGCTATCAGTGTTCACGACACAGACAGGAAAAACAGGAAACCTAGATGGCTAGAAGTGGAAAGGGGTCAGGGGCCGTAGCAGCCTGGGTCTGGGTTTCCGGACCTCCTCTGTCTGCCAGGCTGCCTCCCGGCCCGTGATAAGCATCACACGTCAGTCACAGCACTCCAGCCCCTACAGTCCTTCTCAAGCAGTCGCTAGCAGGCCATGAATGCTGGCACCGAAAGGAAGCCTATTTGCTCCTCTTGAACTAGCCCACCTTCTAGTTTGCAGTTGAGAACACGGAGAGCATAGGAAGGGAGAGGCAACACAGCCAGTCATGGACAGAAGATCCGAGCCCGCCGTCCAGAGCACGCAATGAGGTTAAGAGGGAAGACAGAATGGATTAATGAGCATCTGTCTGACAAGTAAGAGCGCATGCCGGCTTCGACTGCATGGAGTCTGGATGAAGAGATAAAATAGAATCTGGGGACCAATCGGGCAGCAATGCAGGCTGGAAGTCCATCACTTTGGACACTCTCATCCTCAAAATATTTTCCATCTTCCTCAGAACATCTGGGTTCTGCTTCCAACTCTTTCCTTTGGCAGCCTACATCCTGTCTCTGGACCTCAAAATTTCCATCTGTTACATGAGGGCAGGCGTGGTGCTCAACCTCCCTAAGACGTAAAATCCTCTGGCTGTAATATTACAGGGTTTTGTGCCCCCAGATTCAACTCAGATTCTCCCAAGACTCTACTGCTCCTTGGGTTGAGTCAGGCCACCAACGGGGAGAGGGAGCATTCTGCATGATTCCTGCTTAACTTCTGTACTGACGGCCCCTGGTGGCCTGGAGGGTAACTGCAATTCCTGACTTGCTTCCCGTGTCCTCCTGGGGTACTCAGCTCCTGGGGACCATCTGGTCTGAAAACACGTGTATTCACTCACCAAATACCCTTTGAGTCCCTCCTCTGGACCAGGCCCCTTGCCGAGTACTAGGAAGCCTATTTCTACCTGTGGAGGCACTCACAGTCCAGTGGAGGAGGGGTGTGGAAATGTACGGAGGCCCACCCCAAAGCAGCAAGTGCTGTGACTGGGGTATGGACGTCCCATGGGAGTGCAAGGGAACCTTCCTGGTAAGTCTTCCTGGAAAGAGGGACGTCTGAGCCTAATCCTGAAGGATGAGGCAGACTTTGGCAAAAAGGGCAGGGAAGGGGGGTACGTGCTCCTGGTAGAGGGGAGAGCACAAGCAAAGGCCCAATTGTAGGAGGCAGGGTGAATTGCAGGTCGAGAACAGGGTGGTGTTGTGGACTGGAGATGGGACCTGTGGGCGTGAGCTGCAGGGGAGGTGAGCAGGGACAAGCATTCTTTTGCTCAAAAGTATTTATTGACTACTGAACACCAGGCTAAACTGTGAAAGGCCTTGAATGACATTCCCAAATCCCAAATTTCCCTTCCTGGGCCCTGGCCTGTGTGCCCCTAACATTTATGATAAGAATTTGTTTCTAAATTTAGTTAATTATGTTTGGTTTCCTCCGTCTCCCCTTGGGGATAGCTGCACCAGAAGGAGTTGGGACAGGAAACTGGCCTCAGGACTGGGACTAGCCCCAGGGACAGTGCAGTCCAGGACAGGTGAAATAACAAGGGTGGGAGCCAAGGACGTGTCCTGGCCAGCTGGCCTCTCCATCTGGCCTTTGCTCTCTCTCCTTGGCTGCCTGTGTCTTGCTAAGGGCACGAGGTCCAGCAGCCTCACTCTGCCCAGAGCTACCCTCTTCACCAGTCTCTGAGGTTGGTCCCACGTCTGGACATGTTTGCTCCTGAGGGGAGGGTGTTTGTAGGTCTGGAGCCAGGGCTGTTCTCAGGCGTGCCTGGGGTGGCTGAGTGCAGAGGCTGGAGTGGAGTGGCTGAAGGGGCCGCAGGGCAGAGAGGACCCTTGGGGCAAGAGCTCTGTGAAGGAGAGTCCCAGAACAGGGAGGAGGTGGTGTCTCAGCCAAGAGGCAGAGCCCTACGAGTGCAGGGCGAGTGCAGGGCCCGGACCGCGGGAGAAGCGGTCCTGGTGGAAGGGAAACACGAGGGAGGCCTCATTAGCTGCCTGATTCCAGTGGGCCGGAGCGTTGCTCACATTGTCTCATAGAACGCTCCAATCACCTTGTGAGGGAGGGTCATGTCCCCGTATTGGGGCTGGGTTTGATAATAGTGGCACAGCGCAGAGAGCTTAAGCAAGTTCCCGGAGGTCACACAGTCAGAAGGTGGTGCCGTTGGTATAAGAACTCAGTGTGTCTGACTCCCCAGTCGCTTCTCTTTGTGGTAAGCCACTGTGACTCTTCGCGTTTCTTTTTTTTTTTTTATGCGGGCCTCTCACTGTTGTGGCCTTTCCCGTTGCGGAACACAGGCTCTGGACGTGCAGGCTCAGCGGCCATGGCTCACGGGCCCAGCCGCTCCGTGGCATGTGGGATCTTCCCGGACCAGGGCACGAACCCGTGTCCCCTGCATCGGCAGGCGGACTCTCAACCACTGCGCCACCAGGGAAGCTCTTTGCGTTTCTCGCTTCCCTCCTTTCCTGGGTGCGGTGAACCACATCCCTCCCTCCCTTCACGTGCTGTACTTCGGTCTAGAACATCATCTCTTCTGTCCATATTCCTTACCTGGTGATATTCTCATTTTTTTCAGGTCTGGGTCCTATGTGAAAGTTTCTTTGATCCTTCCAGGTAGATTTTATTTTACTTTGTCTATCCATCCATCCTCCCCCATCCATCCCTTTATCTCTTGACTTGTTGCAGAAGGATTTCTGGCCTTCTGGGTAGAGTTAGTGGCTGCCTCCTTTGTGGTTCCGCAGCACTTCGTCCAACAGGTGAGCACCACCACACTTGACTGCACGTATTCGTTCATGTGTCTGTTGATCCGCCGGCCTGGGTGCTCCCTGGGGGCAGGAGTGGTCTCTTTCTTTCTGTTCTTGGCATTGCCCAGCAGATTCTGTCTTCCTGTCCACCTCATCCTGACTCTTCTTTTGCACAAAATTTGGTCTGTTCCTCAAAGAGAGAAATTTCAATGTCTGGAATGACTTTGTGTTGAAATCAAGAGGTTTTTGGTTTTGTTTTTGTCTTTTTGGTGTCAAGAGAGACACTTCCTAAAAGCTGCTGTGAGATGGGAGAACTGAACTGGAGGTACTGCTATGAAGTGGTTTTGTTTGCTTTTCCCAGGACCAGGGGATGATGCTGGAACTGTAGAGAATTCTGGACATTTTAGGGACCCTGCACTAGCCTTAGCAGCCTGGGTTTGGTAAATCTTTGCTCCAAACTGGTGGCTCATGGAGGGATGCTTGGGCATGAGCCAGTTCTGGATGGGGATGGACTGAACATCAGTCAGTTTTTTTCTGTTATGTTGTGGTAACAGACACACTATAGCATGCCCCAAATAGGGGCTCTACAATAACAAGTTTATTTTTCGCCCACATTATATTTTGTCTGTGGTGGCTGTGGGTTGACTGTGGCTCTGTTCCATGCATCCTTTTTATTCCAGGATCCTTGTGAAGGAGCTGTCCCTACTTGGGACATGACATACTCAGTACAGAGAGAAAAAAAGAGAAAGGGCCGAACCACACCATAGCTCTTCACTCACATTCCACTGGCCAAAGCAGGACAACAGCTGAGTCTAATGTAAACTTCCCATGGGAGGCACTGGAAGCCAATCAGGAGCAAGAACACAATCTATTGCAGGTCAGAACCATCCTGGGGACTCAAGCCAGCTCTCTTCCAGGGAGCTGTCTTATTTCAGAGTCCAAGTCTAAAAGTCACCTCCTCTAAGAAGCCCCCCGGGATTGACCCTCCGAGTCAGGATTGGTGCTCTTCCGCTGTTCCCCCATGCCCTTTTGTTTTTCTCATTCCATACCAATCATGCTGTGTGTGATGTCTGTTAATGTGTGTGAATCTCCAGGCAGCAGCCGGCTCCTGAGAGTTGATAGCATGCACCTCTTCCCAGCTCCATGGTCAGGGACATCATGTGGGCAACTTGAACTTGGCCAGGTTGGAGTATTTACATCACAGAAAGTAATAAATGCTACAAATAAGCACTAGTTTCCTCCCGCAGAGGCAGCAAACACTTGCCATCAGTCACTGCCCTGGAGTACGGACAACGTGAGGGCCAGGTGTGCCGTGCTCACTCCTGCCTTCCTATAGGGTCTGGCGGGGCATCGGCTCTTCCACAAAGGATGACTAATGGCCTGAGTGAGTGGGGGAATGAATGGGTGCGTGTTTGGGTAGTGGGATAGAGCAGTGAATGAATGCATGTCTGGCTGGATTGGAGTTCCCGTCTATGTCTCCCTGCTCTTCCCCTGGGATCTCCTCTTCCTCCCTGTGCTCATTGCCCCAGGGGAGGTATGTGACAGGCAGAACACAGAAGGCCTGCAAGCCTTCCTGGCTTTGTTCTCCAAGTCTCTGAGCTTGTGGAATTGAGAGAGTTTACAGACGAAGTAAAGGGGAGAAGAGGGATCAACAGAGTATCTTGAAGAAACATAAAGGGGAGTAGAGGAGAAGCACAGCCAGTCCTGTATGTCCTAAGCGGCTTTGCTGGGAGGTGATAAGAGCCTCAGGAGGAAGGGCTGTGGGGTGCAGCCAGGACACAGTGCCCTGGAGGTGGCCAGACATGCAGGGTCATGTCGGGGGGGCCTCAGATGCAATCAGTGTGGGCCAATGCCTTGCCCCCACCCCGCAGCTTGACATCATGTGATCCCCGAAACGTGGACTGACCCCAGAAACATGGGGTAAGAAATTAGGTTATAGGACACAAAGAAAGTGACGTTTCTTGCCCCCTTTACTCCCAGGCTGGTTCCCGAGATTAACACCTGAGGTTTATACTTGCCACTCACGAATGATTCAGGTCAGAGGTGGGCAAGTGTTTTGTGTGGAGGGCCATACAGTAAATAATCTCAGCTCTGCCGGCCACACGGTCTCCTTCACAACTGTTTAACTCTGCCATTGCAGGGAGAAAGCAAGCACAGGCATACGTAGATGAACAATGTGCTGTGTTCCACTAAAACCTCATTTATGGACACGAATTTGAATTTCATATCATTTTCATGTGTCTTAAAATATTCTTCTTTTGATTTTTTTTTTCCCAACCATTAAAAAATGTAAAAGAGGGCACACGTAACCGGCCCGCGCATGTCCCGCGCTAGTGTTAGACCCGGCCGTCGCTCGCTCCCTTCTCGGTCCCTGATCCCGGTGGCCCTGAGGGAGTGCAGGCCGGGGTCGGCCCCCAAGAGTACGAGGCGCGGGGGCAGCAGCTCTGCGAGTGGGAGTGTCGCGCGGCGCACTTGCGGCAAAAATCACGAGGAGCCGGAGACAGCGAGGATGGGCCCAGGAGCGATGGTGTCCAAAGAGGAACAAGCAGTAAGAAATCTCTACGTGGAAAATGCCAACCAGGAGAATGAAAACGCTGATGAAAAGGGGCGAGATGCTAATAAAGGAGAGCCTTTCGCCCTCCCTTTGGAAGCTGGTGAATATTGTGTACCTAGAGGAAATCGTAGGAGGTTCCGTGTTAGGCAGCCCATCCTGCAGTGCAGATGGGACATGACTCAGAGGCTTGAAGAGCCACAGGCAAGGATGAGAGAAGAGAATATGGAGAGGGTTGGGGAGGAGGTGAGGCAGCTGATGGAAAAGCTGAGGGAAAAGCAGTTGAGTCATAGTCTGCGGGCGGTTAGCACTGACCCCCCTCACCGTGACCGTCATGATGAGTTTTGCCTTATGCCTGAAACCTGATGTTTTCCCTGAAGTTAGTAGGGAGACACACCTGCTTCCTAAACTTACATGTTTGTGACGTACCTTTGTTGTAAACCTTTTGGTGTTACTTGTTTCTTGTGGGTCTCCTGTTACCAGCTTCTAATTGAATGTTGTGTTTCTGACCCAATCTGTAAGTTTCTGTCAGCAGGAGAGTTTTACCTATTGCATGGAGAGGTGTTCTTTATATATTGTGAAGATAATAAAGCAGTTTAAAAAAGAAAAAAAAATGTAAAAGACAATCTCCACTCACAGGCGGTGCCGGATTTGGCCCGTGGGCTGTAGTGTGCTGACTCCGACCCAGGTGACTGGGTGTGGGGAAGAGCTAGTCCATCAGCAAGTCGGTAGGGTAAACACACCTGGGCAGGGGGGCAGAGAGCACACTTGCCTGGGGGGACGCAGCATGAACCTGTCTGGAAGGGCGACGCCGCTTCCTCTCTCCCTCTGCACCCCCCTCCCCGCAGCCCTGCTCTGGCTCCCCGGGCCCTTGTGCATTCTGCAGTTGTCCATGGCGCTTGCCTGCAAGAAGCTGGGCCCTCCGTGGGCGGGTGGCCGGGCAGCTGGACTCCGCAAGGCGGGCGGGCAGGCCATGTTCAGTCTCCGGGAAATGAGTGTGGACACGGCTTGGGTCCCATGGGGCGGCCCACCCTGGTCTGCCCAGATCAGGTTCCCGGCGGCGTCTGAGCACTGTAAACACGGCGGCTGGACAGGCCACCTCTCCTGAGGCCCACTGAAGGCGGCCCTGCCCAGGGGGAAAGCAGGATTGGGGCTGACAATTTGACATAAACCACGGGGCAGTGTCCGGCGGCTGGGGAAGCCTCGAGACCCCCTCCCCAATGCTCCCACGCTCGCTCTCGAGGCAGCTGCTCCCAATTACCTTCTCCTGTGGAGCCAGGGGTCTTTGGAATGGGGAGGCTCCCAAGAGATCCCCTAGCTACCCCTCCTGGTAGAGGTAGGGAAACTGAGGCCCAGAGAGGAGCAGACACTTGCTTAAGGCCAGGCAGGGGCTAGAGGCTTGGTCACTAACTTTCCAAGACAGGGCTCTGGATCCCTCTCAGGGTGACCTAGAGAAGAAAGTCTCCTGGGGGGCACGTGGGACCCTGTCCCTTAGCCTTCAGCTGCCCCCTGAGGGGAGGGAGGTTCCTTTGGACCCAACCAGAGCCCTGGAGTGGGAGTCAGGGGCCAGATCATCCAGCCCAGCACTGACCCCTGAGCTTTAGAATGCTCACTTCCCGCTGAGGAAACAGACTAGGAGTGGTGAAATGACTTGCCCAAGGTCACCCAGCAAGTCAAAGAGAGAACCACAGTTCAGACCCTGGCCTGTCAGGTTTCTAAGTCTGTGCTCTTCATCGAGACAGCTGGTTTCAGTCCCAGCCCTGGACTTGTGGGGCCCCAGGCAGGTCCATGCCCCTGGGCCGCTGTGGGTGGCCTCCCAGGGCTCTCCAGTCTCTTGGGATGCTGAGCCTGCTGCCCATCTGAGGGTACCTCGGCTGGGGCTGAGCTGGTGGTCTGGATGCGCTTATGCAAACCCCCACGCCTCACCCGGTCCCCTGACGTCGTGGGAATCTCATGCCTTGGGGCAGGTCTTCCTGCCCAGGACCGGGTAGACTGAAGCAGGGCAGGCCTCAGTTCTCCTTCCCGTCTTGCCCCAGGTCCGGTGACTGCCAGGGCACCTCTGTCACACACGGGCAAGGCAGACACGTGGGCAGGTGTGCTGCATGCATTTACATGCATAGAGGAGTGGACATGGGGAGTACAGGTAATGAACACCTACTGTGTGTCAGGCTGGTAAATGCTTGACCCATGCCATTTCTCGTGCGTCTTGTAGCCGGGCAGCTGTTCCCATGGGAACCCAACCATGGTAGGTGCAGGCATGCGCACGCTGACCCGAGTGTGCGATCAGGTGCACAGACGCTCGCACGCACCAACACTCATAGCCGCTTGACGTGCACACCAGCTCTCGTGTCCAGGTATGAGGACACACTTCCTACACGTGCATCCTCTCTCATCCTTTTCCACGGGCAGCTCTGGCCAGCGTGCCACCACCTGGACTTGGGATTAACAGTCTTCTCTGGGGTCTTTCACCCTCTTGTTCTTGACATATTTCAAAGTTCTATTCAGAGTTAGATCTGAGCGTGGGGAGCTGGGAGCCCTGAGAGTGGAAAAACAGGCGATTTGGAAAATTCCTGTCATTTTTGGGCTCTGTTCAAAAACACCCATGGGAGCCACGGTGGTGTCTGCCGACCTCCAGCCTTGGGCTGGCCCACTGCCGCGGGGCAGGCCTGCCGCCTCCCCTGGCCCGGCCCAGCCTGTGCTCTGACACCAAGCCCACCACAGTCTGGTTGCCTCTCCCCCATTGAGGGGTCCTGCTGGAGAGCCTGGTGCACGCTCAGCTCACTCCTTCCTGGACCAGGCCACCCCAGATGTGCATGCCCTGCTGTAGGCTGACGGTAACAGCAGTGGACGCCGAGTACAAGCTGACTGCTCTCCGTGTTTAACACGTATTACTTTATTTTCACAACACACCTATGCAGTATGAACTACGGCTACATCCATCTTACTGACAAAAAAACTGAGGCACAGAGAGATTAAGCAACTGGCCCTAAGTTACACAGCCAGAAAGTGGAAGAGCCGGGATTCACATTCCAGAGTCACCGTCTTATTCACTCCACTGTGCTGCCCCTTGGGACACAAGGCAGGTTAACCTGCAGAGGTGCCAGGACCTCAGAACCTTAGGGAGGGCCAGGAGGAGAGGACTTGTACCTTTCGTGGGTCTACTGTGTGCCAGGCCCTGTGCTGGGAGTGCCCACTGGCCTCCCTGGCGCCAGATTCCCCCCCACGAGCTATCCTTGACAGTGCAGTTGGAGGATCCTTCCCAAAGCGCAAATGGGCCCTGCGGGCTCAGCGCCTCTGGATGGTGCGGTCTCCTTCAGGGTCCTGAAGGGTTCCCATGGGCAGGGCTGCGAGTGAGAACGCCGCGCCGACAGTCCTCTGAGGTCCTGCAACAGCCGTGGCAGCAGCCCCAGGAGCAGACGCATCTTTGTCTCCAGCCCTGCCTGCCTGCCCTCCCGCCTGCCATCCACATGGTGGAAATGCCGAGGAACAAGGGCCTTCCTGTCTTCCCCTCTTTCCCCCTTTTCTAAAAATAAGCTGGAACCTTCCCCTCATCTGCCCCCAATTTTCTCCTGCTTGACCCCAACGACCCTACACCCTCAGATGAGGCCACATGTGTGCCCACTGCTGGACAGATGGGCCGACCCCGCGGTGCAGATGGTGGGAGCGGGGAGCCGGCCTTGGCCTCTGCCCCAGCCCAGTTGGCCCCTCCAGCTATGCCCAGAACAAAGCACTGAGCCAGCGCCTGGTCTGCGGGCGGAGTAAGGGAGAGCTAGTTTATAACAGGAAGCTCCACCTGGGTTTTATGAGCTGTCACGATCATAATAATCGTCACCCACATTTGTATACATGAAGCACTTTCACATCCGTGATCTCCTTCAGTGCATGCGACAAGTCCTTGAGATTGGTATTATTGTTAATACTTAGATTGAATAGATGAGGAAACGAGAGAGGTTAATTTACTTCCCTAAGGTTGCACAGCTGGGAAAGAGCAGGGCCAGGATTCAAGTCCAGAATTCTGCCCCTTGACACTCTCCCTCCTGCTTGCTGACGTCTGTACCAGGCAGCAGTTCTGGCGCTTTGTGCCCAAGGTCTTCACGCTTTTCTTTTAGCTGTTATTTACTGAGGGGCTTTGTGTGCGCTGGGCATTGTGTCTGGAACGGCACCATAACTGGGGAGGAAGGAATCTTTCTAAAAAAATTTTTATTGATGACACCCATGATTTTACAGAATGCCCACACTAACCCCATGATACAGGTCACACCATCACTATTTTAAAGGGATGGAAATTGAAGCACAGAGAGGGAAATAAAAACCCAGGACCACACAGCTAGTAAGTGGCAGAACCAAGGGTTCAAGCCTGAGAATGCAATCTCTAAAGCCCTTGCCTTTAACCACTGCGCTCTACAGTGTGGGGAAGGAATTATTGAACTTATTTTGAGGAGGACACTCGGAGATGTAACTCAGCTGGCTAGGGCCATTCTGCAGGAAGAGCTGGCATCGGGGTTTGCATTGAAGGCTTCCTGATCCCAAAGTTTTTCTTCCGCAAAACAGTTCACGGTAGTTGGTATCATGTGCTTCATTTTAATTAATTAATTCGACAGCATCTTCCGAGTGTCCGCTCTGTGCCAAGCACAGAGGTACAGGACACACAGGTCCTGCCCTCGTTGGCTTCTTGATCTAGCGGGAAATAGACGTGAAAATGGCAGTTGTGGCTCAGGGTGATAAACCGTTATTAGCCATAATAGCTAGCTTTGCATGGTGTTTATAGCTCACTGAGGGCCCCAAATAGAAATCTGGCCATTTCCATGTCTGCTGAAATGGTCTAATGGCTTCCCCGTCGCTGTAGCGTCACATCTGAGCCTGGGATTCAAGGCCCCTATGATGTGGTGGAGCCCGCCTCTGCATCCCAGTCCCCGGCTAGCCCCCTGCCCCACTTTGTGCTCCAGCACTAGCAACTGCTAGAAGTTCCTCCCACACAAGGATGTTTCTCACCTCCATGGCTTCATCACGCGGAATCTCTGCCTGCAGTGCCTTTCCCGCTCCCAACTCTCTCCTGGTTAACTCTTATCCTGCAAAACTCAGCTCAGATGGTACCGCCTCCCCAGGCTGGGTGGGAAGGAGTTTCCTGTTATTGGAGGTGTCTGAGCCAAGGATGGAAGATCAGGGCAGGGTGACAAATTACTTAACCTCTACGGGCCTCAGTTTCCTTTTCTGTAAAATGGGCCCAAGAATAAGCCTAACTATAGGAGAATAAAAGCCTTGCTGGGGGAAGCACAGTAGCCTGTGGGGGCTAAGAGGAGAAGTATAAGCAGCCTGTGGGGTCCGGAAAGCTTCCTGGAGGACTTCATATCAAGGGGGAGGCTCAGTGATATTTTTATTAATAGCAAATCCTTACGTGGTGCATCCTTTGTGCGGGGTGCTGCTCCAGGCCCTTTGCACATGTAAGGTCATCGAATCCTTGTGACGGCTCTATGAGGCAGGCCCCGTCATTATCCCCATTTTACACATTAAGAGATTGAGGCACAGAGAGATTAGGCAACTTGCTCGGGGTCACACAGCTAAGAAGGGGCAAAGTCTGGATTCTACCCCAGGCGCTTGGCTCCAGCGTCCACACTCAAACCACCTTGTCATTATGAGGAGAGGAAGAGCAATAGGAGCAGAGGGTGGGTCCACTTCAACTCTGGGGCAAGCATCACTGTACTCAGTTGCACAAAGTAGAACGGGTGCCTTCATATCTCCACGCTCCAGTGAACAGGCCATGCCCTCCGGACCCTCACAGGCCGGGGGACGCTTGCTCCGACTCCACTCACCCCGGGGCAGGGAAGGCCTCTCTGTGTGGGGCCCACCCAGGCACCTCCTGCTCTGCCTGGGCAATGGGGCCTCGTCTGGGGGGCAGTGGCTGGGCTCGCACCACCTCATGCTGATAACTGCCCATCGCAGGCAGAAGAAACATTCTTCTCCTTATTTCGCAGGCGAAGGAATTGAGGCCCAGAGAGAGAGAGTAAAGGACTGGGCAGTGTCCAAAAGGGCAACTTGAAGCTGAGATTCTGGACTCGAAGGCCAGAGCATCTCCTTAGCAACGGGGATACCCATCATTGCCGTTTCTGGGCACTGCTATGTGGTGAGCATCGGATGGGAAAACCTTTGTCAAAATCTCCTGCTAGGTCTGCCCATGACGCCTGTTCAGTACCTGGACACTCCCTTTCCTTCCCTCAGGAAATGAATGCATGAATGAGTGAATGAGCGTAGAAGTCACCTAGAAATGGGGCAGTTGCGGGGTGGAAGATTTCTTGCTGCTGTGGACACTTCCTGCTCTGCCCCACTTGCTGACCTGGGCAGCTGAGAGCTGGTGGTGTCTGCTCAGCTCTGCCTGCTCTCCTCGCTGCCTCAGAGCTCAGAGCCCCGCGTGTTTATTCTTATTCATCTGACACCCCATCCCCCTACCTCCCAGCTTCCACACTGATGGGGAGGTCTGGGAGTCAATGGGGTTGTTCTTCTGACCTGGCCCTTGGACTCACTTCTGTTTGGAAGCCAGGGGGCACTGCTCAGTCTGTGAAGAGCCATGAAAAAAGTGACTCCCTTCCCTCCCCTCCCATCTGTAGGGGCTTTTCCTGCTTTCACAACACTTTTCCTGCCTGTGACCTAAGGAGATGTTCAGCCCATTTTACCCGAGAAAAAGGCCAAGACAAATGCAATGACTTGCCCAAGACCCGAGCCAGAACTCAGGACCTTTAGCACAAAATCATGATGGTTCCCTGCCTCCCCCTCTCTCTCCCTCCCTCCTCTCTCTTCCTTTTCTTTCTTCTTTACACAAATATTTATGTGGAGGAGGAGGGGAATGGGAGAAGAGAATAAGTGGGTGTGATGGAGTGGAAAGAGCACTGGATAGGAGGCAGGAGCCTTGAATTCTGGTCTTGGCTTTGCCACTAATTTACTCTGTCACCTTAAACAAGTCGCTTTCCCTCTCTCAGCCTCGGAGCAAGGGGCTGCCACTTCCATCCTTATACCTGGGAGGCTTGTTGTAAGAATAAATTGAACGAAGCAATACTTTGTGCTCACATCTGCTCAGTCACCTGACTATCCAACATCCATCCATCCATCCATCTATCCATCATCTTTCCTTCCTTCTATCCATCCTTCCACTCCTTTATGCATTCATCCATCCATCCATCCTCCATCCACTCCCCCATTCACCATCCCTCCCGCCCATCTACCCATCCATGCATCCTTTGTGCCCCTGCTATATGCCATGCACCAGAGAAAGACCATACCATTTATGGGCTGGCTCAACTGCCGTCTCCTACAGGTCCCTTCCCTTGTGGAAACTGACTTCCCCTCCCTATTTCTTCCTGGACAATGTCGGTCCCTTTCGTCACGAGTCCTTAGCTAGACAGGGAGGTCCTGAAAAGTGATGACTACAGCTGATCCATCTGAGTGTCCTCAGCATTACCCAGCCCTCAGCATCAGTGGTTGCTCTCTGCGTTCACAGCTGTTGAGCCCAACTCAAATCGTAATTCATCCTCAGCTTTCTGGGACAGTTTGAACCAGAGTAAAGAGCCCGCATGGCAAATATTTGCCTCTGATACCTTCTTCCCTTTGGGATCTTAATCTTATTCTCGCTCCCTCTTCAGAGATCCAGAGAGATTGCCTCCAACCCAGGATTACACAGCAGGCATGGGGCGGTGGGGGTGGGGGTGGGGGGATGGGGAAGGGGGAAGGGATGAAGGAGGGGGATGGGGGAGAGGAGGATGGAGGGGCAGCCTTGAAACAGAAGTCTGATCTTCTCACGCCAGTTAGTGATCCACATGGTCTCACTCACTGGGGAGCTGCCCGTGGAGACCTGCCACCTGGGCCGTCAGCTCTGAATCACTGACCTCCCTGTCCATCTTTTCCTCCCCAAACCTGCCCAGCCAGCCCAGCTAGCCCTGCTGTACCAAGGCCCATGGGCTGCGCTGTCCGGACACTGGGGTTGGGTGGGGATTGGACGGTGGGGAGTTTGTTATTTTCCTGCTCAGGCCTACTCCAGAGTCACCAGACCTCTGCTGGCTGGCTGGGCTGGCCCATCCTTTCCTGGTTCTGGCCCACTGTGGCGGTTCCCAGCGCCCCTCTGAGTGACAGGGGTCAGGCATCCCCCCAGTGCCTGCAACATGTCACTGGGAGCTGTGAGCTGGCCGCACAGCCTCTCTGGGCCCAGGGGCCAGGTCCCCGCAAGGAGAGTGTCCTTGATGGGCAGGCTGTCAGCAGAGGTGGTCGCATTCCTCCCCACTCCCTCCCTAAGAGTCTCATTAGCTCTCAGCCACATTGGAAGAATTAGCGGTGTCTGGTAGAGGGAGGTGGCTGGTTCTCATGGCGGGGGCTGTGGTTAAGTCCTGACACGTTGGCGCTGCATGTGCGCTGGCCATGGGCAGTGGGCCCTGGCTGTGCAGATGCTGTCCCGGGGACTCTGTGTGTACAGGCTGCCCAGAAAGCCTTCTTCCCCGATTGGCCTCATAGCCTTTTTTGGACCATGAGAAGCCTCCAGTATTTTTCTTAGAAATATTTTTTTCCTTTTTATAAATTTACCTACAAATTTATAAAAAGCCTGCCCTCGGGCTTTCTCTAGTTGCAGCGAGTGGGGCTACTCTTCATTGCGGTGCATGGGCTTCTCATTGCAGTGGCTTCTCTTGTTGCAGAGCACGGGCTCTAGGCGCAAGGGCTTCAGTAGTTATGGCGTGTGGGCTCAGTAGTTGTGGTGCACAGGCTTAGTTGCTCTGAGGCATGTGGGATCTTCCTGGACCAGGGCTCGAATCCGTGTCCCCTGCATTGGCAGGTGGATTCTTAACCACTGCGCCACCAGGGAAGTCCCTCCGGTATTTTTCTTTTATTGCATTTGTTGTAGATTCTGCTCATTGCGTGTGGAAAAGCTCCACTTATTCTTGGGTCTTAGTTTGACATTCTCTGTGTGACCTTGGAGGAGCCCTTTCCTCTTCAGGTTTCCATTTGCTTGTGGGGTTGCTATGGTCCTCAAAGCCATTGAGTTGACTGCCTGGGACGCAGATCTTCATGTTTATGAAGGGCCTCATGTCTGCTTTCTTTAACATGCACAAGTATCCTCGTAGGTGCTATTCTCACCCCCATTTTACAGATAAGGAGATAGAGTCCCAGAGAGGTTAAGGGACATGCTGGAAGTCACGTAGCTAGGAAGTGGTGGGGCTGAGATTGAAACCAGCTCTGTAGTATTACAAAGGCTGCGACCTTTCACCTTCTCTGTGCCCTTCCAGAAGTCCAGTGTTCTGCGGTTCTGGAATGCCTGCTGTATGCCTGATCCTGCGGGGCTGTGGGTAGGTTGGGGCCGAGGTTCCTGCCCTCATTGAACTGGGGAGCAGAGGTCCAGGGAAGAGTTAGTGGTCCGGGCAGCTGGGGCTGCAGGAGTGGGCACAGCCTGAGTCCCTAGGGACTGCACTGCCAGGGAGCGGGGCTTCAGACAAGGACAAGACAAGGGACAGTGCTGAGGGCGATGGTGAGCATGTCGATTCTCCTCCACCTGCAAAGCTCCAGGAACAAACGTGCCTCCTCCCTCCCCTTTTTGTGATAATTCAACAAGACCTCTGCCCCTCTCTTTATGTCATTAAGAAGTAATAATAGCTAAAAATGTCCAGGATGCCAGCTCCCTTCTGCATCCTGTGTGAAGCCTTTTACATGCATGTTGTCGTTGAAACCTCACAACCACGATGTGGACGAGGTCCTATTATTATCTACGATACAGAGATGAGGGGATGGACTTGGTGGGGTGCAGGCCCTGGCTCGAGGTCTTATAGCTACAAGTGGCTGAGCAGGGATTTGATTCCGGGTCTGTGTGGGACCGTGTTACTCTCTCGGCACCAGGCCACGACCTGCGGAAGCAGGAAGAGCAGAAGCCTCCACCGGTCCTTCCCAGCTCAGCTCAGGTGGGAAGCAATTAGATGGGCTTTGTGGGGCCTGGGAGAACCTGGGCCACGACATCAGCACGTGTCTGCACCTCTCTGTGGTTCTCAGTCAGCTTCTCTGTCCAGTAGGCTAGTTTCTGGAGGTTCCTGGGAAGCGTGGAAGGGCTTTGGGGTATCTAGAGTCTGGCCCCACGAGACAGCAAGGCAAGCAATTCTGGGTCCGGCCCATCAGGAAAAGCAGAACTGTTCCAGTCTGGGCGGGGCCTGCACCCTTTGGTGGCGTCGGAGCATCCAGTGCTCACCTCGCAAAGCACCGGGCCCGGAACTGGCGACACATGGATTTGATTGCTTGGGAAATCTGCTTGGGGGGCCTAGGGTAGGGGAGCAGGGGTGGAACAGCTGATCGGCCTAAAAATAGCAGAGCCTGGAATTCCAAGGGGCTCAGGGGTGCCCCACTCCAAATCTGGAAGTGGCCCAGAATGTTCTCTGTGGCAGGCACCCTACATGGGTGGCTTCTCAGCACTGTGGCAGCAGGACCGGGCAGCGGAGAGCGGAGTCTGGTCCCGGCGTGGCCTCTCGCTGGCTGAGCAACCTGGGCAGAGCAGGCCCTCCCCTTCTCTGGACCCCTACTTCTCCTCCGCCTTGGCTGCCTGGTCATTCCTGCCTGGCCACCTGGCAAGCTGGTTAGAAGGATGCATTTGGACAAATGTAAACCGTCAGGTGCTGCATACGTGTCTGCGGTTACTGCCCAAAGGGAGGGGACCCTGGGAGTGCCGATTTCATGATAGTCGCTGGGTGTCAGACAAGCCTAAGCTCTCTATGATGAGGTTCACAGCTTCCAGTGCCTTCCTGTGGCTCCCAGCCTCTTCACATAGATGTTCCTTGTTGCTTCTTCATAGAAAATGCTTCCTCTGAATGAACTAAAATCAGAACAGTCCAACCATCAGATGAGCGGTATTGAGAGGTAGTGAGCTTTATGCCACTGGAGGTATGCAAGACAGAGCCAGACAACACCTGGCAGGGAGATCATCTATGACTTAGACTAGATGCTACTGAACTTTGTCTGACCCTCAGCGTCTGGCCATCTGTCCACCTGCTCCCTCTGCCACAGGGGTGCCTTGTCCAGATCTGAGGCAGACACTCTATCCCCGATCCCTCTGCACTGCTCCACACTAAACCCGGCACCCTCACTGCCCCTCAGGGCTCAGGGTCCGGTCCTTGCCACACCTGGGCTTCCTCTTCTGGGCATGTTCTGGTGCTCTGGTCATGTTCTCCCCCAGGGCCTCAGTTTCCCCACCTGCCAAATGGAGACGCTAATGTTCGGCACTGCAGTTTGGCAGGGCTGAGCAGGGACAAGGTGATGTCAATTCCCAGGCACCTCAGACACCACAAAGTCCGATTCCCCTTCAGTGACTCTCCTTCTCTAGAGAGGGCAGGCTGGGGTCTTGGGAGAGGAGACCTGCTCGAGGCCGCAGATGAGGCAGCACAGCAGAGGCAGCTCTAGAATCTTCTTCCTCGGTGCCCAGTGCTGTCGTTGGAGCATACTCAAGCACCCGAATGGGTCTGATATTACCATTATGAAGCCGAGTTTGAGTCTTGCCACTAACCGGCTGTGAGGCTTGGGGCAAGCCACGCCCCTTCTGGGCTTTAGTTTCCTGTCGGTGCGTTATAACGTCACCGCTGCATTATGACGTCACCTTACAGAGTTGTGAGGGGATTGCACGTGATCACATGGGGAGGGGGCCAGACTCTAAGGCCCAGGCTGTGGGAAGCGGCACAGGACAGCTGGCTGGAAGTTCTCCAGCCTTCAGAGATGGGAAGTGGGAGGGGCTGGAGAGTCAGCAAGGCTTCTTGGAGAGGGGAGGGAACAAGGCCTGCAGCGGGCCTCCTTGTCGGATTCCCACTCATCCTGCAGGTCTTAGCTCAAAAGGGCCGCTTCTAGAAGTTCTCCTTGAGCCACGAGCAGACCTGGCTCCCAGGCTCCCTTGCACTTTGTGATGCCTGCTGACAGAAAAGCTTCTTGTGACTGTGTTGGAGACAAACAGACTTGGGTTGGAACGCCTTACCGGCTGTATGACCTTGCCTTTGTTTTCTCAGCTGTGAAATGGGCACTGACAGAGTCAGCCTCATAGATTGCTCTGAGAATAAAGTGTTTGGTTTAACATCGAGGATGTGCAAAACAAAGGGTAGCCATTGTGACGATGACGATGATGATGACGTTCGTTCCTTCATTCACTTGTTCAGAAACCCTGGACACACCCTTCTCTGAGCTGCAGCTGGGCACTAGAGACACAGCAGAGGATCAAACAGTCCCCGACTCCTGGGAGCTCAGAATCTAGGTGAACAACCTGCAAAGCCACCGTTCCACACCCAGTCCGCTGCAAGTCGCAGTGGCTCATCTAAGACCCAGAGGAAACCCAGAAGGAGCCCCCCAGGCTGCCAGCAGGAGTCAGGGAAGGCTTCACAGAGAAGGAAGCATCTGAGCTGAGAGTTGAGGGATGAGTTGACGTTGGTCAGGTGCACAAGCTGGAGAAAGGCTGCCCAGGCCCAGGACACAGCATGTGCCACAGCCCAGAGGCGGGAGAGGTGATGGGGACCCCTAGGCAGATTGTGGTGTCCAGAGCATAGAGTGAAACCCTGGGCCCAAGACAGAACCAAAGTCTGGGGACCATCTCCTCCCTCAGTTGGCCATAGAGAGTCATGGCCACAAGGACCTTCCAGGAGGGGCAGGTTTTGAGTGATGATGATGATGCTGAAGATGGTGTGACAGTGATTTGGTGTTGCAGGTGGCACAGTTCAGGCCCTGCTCCCCACAGACTGCTGCTTGCAATGGGCTGGCACATACTCCCTCAGGTCCCAGGGTGTACAGGCATTGGGAAGTGACGCTGCTCAGTGCTCTAGGTCAGCGGGAATGAGCTCTACAATCAAGGATGCCCCATCCCTGCGTTCCAGCCTGGAAGGGCCCTGAGGTTGCTGAGTTCCCCACCACGGTGCTGTATCTACCTCCGTGTCCCCTGTGCCCAGCACAAGGTGGCCCTGAGTAGGTATTCACAAATGTCATAAAATCGGCTCCCCTCATGACCATTCAGATGGAGACAGGGACCCACAGAGAAGGACAGGGTCACACAGCGAGACAAAGTGTCCCTTGCTGGCCTGGACCAACTGGCCTTCTCTGTTCCACCCACCCAGTCAGCCCTGTTCCCTTCCAGCCCGATGCTCAGCGTCCTTCCCAGGAAGAGCCTGGGCAGGCTAGGCTGGCGGTCACTCCGCCCTCCCCAAGATCTGAGCCCTGAACCTGAGGACTGCCCGAGGGCAGGCGGCAACCTTCCGAGGACTCCTTGAAGCCATCCTTGTCTTCTTGACGAAAGGCATCTGGGGCCCGCCAGCCCCTCCTCCGCCCAAGTTGGAAACACAATACGCCGATAATGATCTAATATTTATACAACGCCTTTCTACCAGATGCACCCCAACCAAGTTTACAAGCTGTTTCTGCTGATGGCGCAATGTATTCCAGATCCTCTCCCCGGCCCCTGCCCGCCCCCACCCTCCTGCTGTTCTCATCCCTGGGTCCCAAAGGCTAGCAGAGACTCCCGGCATCCACCTGAGGGATGGAGAGCCCCCAGTTGGTTGGAGGGATGGCCACTCCCATACGGTCTCTAGGCACTGCCCTGTGGGGAGATAATCTGTGCCCAGGACTGGGGGGGAAAAAAAGCCGTCCAGAGGAAGGCAGGGCCGCACTTGGGTTTTGAAGTTTGGCCAAAACTCACAGCACCCCGCCAGCCTCTCCCTGTCCCTCCACAGCCTCAGGCCCGCAGGAGGGACCAGGGAGGGCCCGGCTGCCCGCGCGAATATGCCTCCTCAGTCACTTCCTCCGAGGCGGCTCCATGAATGAGGACTTGTGTTCATTCCCTCCCATAAATTGCCCCTGGTCACCAGGGCCATGTTCTGTGTCAGAGTCCCTGACCACCGGCCTTGGACAAAACCTGCTTTGTGAAGTCCGGGTGGAAGACAAACAAATGATTATGACCTTCATTTATCCCCTCCCCCACCTTCTTTTCTTGGCCTGGAGTTAAGACCTTTTTTCTCTGTCAACAATCTTGACTTTGTTCCCTGAGAAGGAAACAGCTCCGGGAGGGACTTGCAGAGAGGCTGCTTGCAAGAAAACCGTTTGGGAGGAGGGTGAAAAAAGACAGAGGGTACAGGAAATGGCAGACATTTTTTGTTGAATTAAACCATTAGGAGTGACCCCCAAACCAGAGCAAGGCAGAGGGAACAACTGGATACATTTAGGTCAGGACAAGCAGCCAAGTGAGGAGCTGAAACCAATTACCATAAATGAATGTTTCTCTTTTATTCACGACCACCGTGCCTGTTCCCAGGATGCTCTTGGGCGTCTTATAAAAACAGATGAACTCTCTGGTTTTGTTCGGGGAGTTAATTAGCTAATGCAACTGTTGGGCAATTTATCAAACATTAGCACATGCTGCGATTAATGACCAAGAGAAGTCGTCACTGGCTGGTCCAAAGCCACAGAGGCTGCCCAGACTTCGGGGCTCAGGGTTGGGTCTTCTTCTTGGTGGGGCCATTTACTTAGGATGTTGGTGCCCTAGAATGAACAGCCACCCCCTCAAAACCTGCCCCTCCTGGAAGGTCCTTGTGGCCATGACTCTCTATGGCCAACTGAGGGAGGAGATGGTCCCCAGACTTTGGTTCTGTCTTGGGCCCAGGGTTTCACTCTATGCTCTGGACACCACAATCTGCCTAGGGGTCCCCATCACCTCTCCCGCCTCTGGGCTGTGGCACATGCTGTGTCCTGGGCCTGGGCAGCCTTTCTCCAGCTTGTGCACCTGACCAACGTCAACTCATCCCTCAACTCTCAGCTCAGATGCTTCCTTCTCTGTGAAGCCTTCCCTGACTCCTGCTGGCAGCCTGGGGGGCTCCTTCTGGGTTTCCTCTGGGTCTTAGATGAGCCACTGCGACTTGCAGCGGACTGGGTGTGGAACGGTGGGTTTGCAGGTTGTTCACCTAGATTCTGAGCTCCCAGGAGTCAGGGACTGTTTGATCTTCTGCTGTGTCTCTAGTGTCTAGCTGGAGCTCAGAGAAGGGTGTGTCCAGGGTTTTTGAACAAATGAGTGATGAGTGAGTCCATGTACAGCAGTGCCCTCCCGTGACTCCTATGGTCTTAGGCTGTCCCTCTGTCCGCAAAAGGAAAGGGATCTTGGTTCTCCCAGAGTAGGCTTTTCTCCACTGTGGAGTTGCAGAAAACTGGCATCCAGCTAAGAGCCACACAGAGGATCACACAGAGAGGAGGAAGACCTGGGTTGTGGCCTGGTGCAACTACTTCCGCTCTGCAGGCCTCAGTCTTCTCATCTGTGAAATGGGCTAATTAACCCATCTCTCTCTCTCTCTCTCTCTCTCTCTCTCTCTCTCTCTCTCTCTCTGAAGCTTCTTGAGAGACAAGCTGCAGAGGAGTACATGGCCTGGGGGGCAGTCCCAATACAAAAGGGGAGGGAAGGCAGGAAACTGAATTGAAGCTGCCCTACTGCTTGCCCTGAATAACTCTGACTTGAGGAAAGAAGTGGTTCAGCTTCTTTACAGACTTTTGGCTAAAAAGACCCTCTGTGTGTGGCGTGAGGGAAAAGAGCTGATCTTCAGAATCAGGAGGAGCTGGGTCCAGTCCTGCTTAGCTGCGTCCTTGCTGTGTGACCTCAGGCAATTCACACCATCTCTTGGCGCCTTGGTTTTGGTTCTGAAATTATTGTCATTAATTACATTAACAAATGCCACTGGTGGGTGAAGAAGCATGGAAGGAGCAGCCCTCAATCTGTTGTCTTCTCTGTTTCTTTCTTGCCGGCAGGGTCTCATTGTTGCAGAATTAACATTTTTCCTTTCTGCTAATTCCACTCAGTGTTGCAGAATTAACATTTTTCCTTTCTGCTAATTCCACTAAAATGTGTTTCCAACCTAGCAGCTACCCTGTCCCTGGCCGGCTGCTGCTGACATCTGCCAGAAAAGCAGACCACCTTCTCGGATTTTCCGTTTGCAGCTGGGAGGGCGGGCTGGCAGAGCAAATTACAAAGCAGGCTCCGGCTCCAGCTCCTGCTCGGGCGGGGCAGGCCCCTCGTGTGGTGGGCGAGGCCCTGCCAGGAGCTGGCTGGAGATGGGCCTGGAGCAGCAGACGCCCACATGTCTGGGCAAACAGGAGTCCCCACGTGTCCGTGGGCCAAGAAGGAGAGCAGGGAAGGATGCAGGCAAGGGACCGAGGGTCTTCCTGGCTACAAGGAAGGATTCAGGTAGGAGTCCTCTATCTGGGACTTCACACAGGTTGTTTTGCCTTTTTCAGACTCAGTTTCCTCTCTCTGTAAAATGGGAACACGTATAGGTCCACCGCCCCTTATGTGACATGCTTGGGCCCAGATCTGGTTTGGAGTTTGGAATTTTTCAGCGTTTTAGAAAGTGCTGTTGTATACATTATGCTTTATTAAACACCCCCAGCGGGGTAAGGAGAGCAGCCTGGAAGCAAACAGGTGATGATTTCTGCAGTGAAATGTATGGATATTCACATTAAGTAGGATTAATAAAGACCATAAATAGCTTCATGTAGGTTCAGCTCGGGTTTTTTGACGCCAAACGAATTTCTGCCAATTTATGGAAGAGTTCTCCTTTTTCAGAGCTTCTTGGATTTCAGAGTTATGGATAAAAGACTGTTGCACCTGTCACGTCTGTGGGATAGGGTTGTAAAGACGGCACGAGGTAGTGAAGGTAAGGCAGCTTGTGGACTTTCAGGAAATGGGAGGTATTGGTTCCCCTGGACCAGTGGTTCTCAACCTTGGCTACATATTGGAACCACCTGGGGGGTGGGCTTTAAAACCACTGATGCTCAGACCCCACCCCAGGCAGCTTTAAATCCAATCCTATGGGCCTGTAGATCTGGCGGAATATACCTCGGGTGATTGCTTTTTGGTAACAGCTTTATTGAGATATAATTCATGTATCAAGTAATCCACTCACTTACGGGATACCATTCAGTTCTTTTTAGTATATTCAGAGTGATGTAACCATCACCACAATCTATTTCAGAACACCTCACCCGTTCCTACAGTCCTAAACAACCATGAATCTAATTTCTGTCTCTATAGATTGCTTATTCTGGACATTTCATACGCACGGAGTCCTATAATATGCGGTCCTTTGTATCTGCCTTCTTTCACTTTGCATAAAGTTTTCAAGGTTCATCTATGTTGTAGCATGTATCAGTACTTCATTACTTTTTATGGCCAAATAATATTCCACTGAAAAGATATACCACATTTTGTTTATCTATTCATCTGTTGATGTATATTTGATGTAATACTGCTATGAACATTCATGTGTAAGTTTCTGTGTGGACATATGTTTTCATTTTTCTTGGATCTATACCTAGGAGTGGATTTGTTGGGTCAAATGATAACCTTATGTTTAAATTTTTGAAGAAATGCCAGACTGCTTCCCATAGTGGCTGTACTATTTTGTATTCGTACCTGAGTATATGAGGGTTCTGATTTTTCCACATCCTTGTTAACACTTGTTAGCATCTGACATTTTGATTGTGGGCATGGTATTTGGTATGAAGTGGTATCTTATTATGGTTTTGATTTGCATTTCCCTGTTGACTAATGATGTCGAATGTCTTTTTAAGTGCTTGTTGGCCATTTGTATATGTTATTAGGAGAAATATCTTTTCAGATCTTTCATTCCTTTTGAAATGGGTTATTTATTTTTGAGTTTCAAGTGTTTGTTTGTTATTTTTTTGGCCGTGCCATGTGGCTTATGGGATCTAAGTTCCTTGACCAGGGATTGAACCCGGCTGAAAGCACAGAGTCCTAACCACTGGACTGCCAGGGGAATTCCCTCAAGTGTTCTTCATGTGTTCTAGATACAAGTGCCTTATCAATCATATGATTTTCAAATATTTTCTCCCATTCTGTGGGTTGTCTTTTCACTTTTGTTGGTGTCCTTTGAAGCACAAAAGTTTTATATTTTCATGACATCTTTTATTTTTTCTTTTGTTGCTTGTGCTTTTGGTTTCATATCTGAGGAACCACTGACAAGTTTTTTCACCACTGACAGATCCAAGGTCATGAAGATTTACCTAATGTTTTCTTCTAAGAGTTTTACAGTTTTGGCTTTTACATTTAGGCCTTTCATCCAATTTGAGTTAATTTTTGTATATGATGAGAAGGAAGGATCCAACTCTATTCTTTTGCAGGTGGCTATTCAAATTGTCCCTTCTTGAATAATGCATATAGAGTTTGAGAGCTGCTGCTCTGGAATGTAAACCCCAGGAAAGCAGAGCTGATGCTTGCTATATCCTTGGCACTGACCACAGACATATAGGAATGAATAAGTGGATGAATTCATGAATGGTTGGATGGATAAGTAATGTCTATACTCCCAAGATTCCAACAAGGGCAGATGTGTCATGAGTCAGAGACTGTCGGGTCAGGCTAAGTGTTGATGGAAACCAACCTCTCTCCTGGGGAGAGCCCCCTCTTGGTAAGGCAGGGCTTGTCTTAGCATCTTTTTTTTTTTTTTTTTTTTTTTTTTTGCGATATGCGGGCCTCTCACTGTTGTGGCCTCTCCCATTGCGGAGCACAGGCTCCGGACGTGCAGGCCCAGCGGCCATGGCTCACGGGCCCAGCCGCTCCGCGGCACGTGGGATCTTCCCGGACCGGGTCACGAACCCGTGTCCCCTGCATCGGCAGGCGGACTCTCAACCACTGCGCCACCAGGGAAGCCCTCTTAGCATCTTTTGACATAGCTGTGGTGTTGGGGAGCACTCTCCCTACAGAGCTGGTCCCTGGGAAGTGGTCTCATTGACCTGAAGGAAAGTTCTTCCTCACACAGAGCTGAAACTTGCCTCCTTGTAGCTCCCTTTCTGTTCCCAGCCCCAGATCTGCCCTCTGGGACCCCACCTGGTGCTTCAGTCTCATCTGCTCTGGGCCAGCCCTAGAGATTGTGGGGTGATGAGGATGGCTGCAGCTTCTCTCCTGCTGCCTCAGCAGCACCCACTCCCCACGGGATGGCTTTCCAGCCCCTCACATCCCAGCTGCTTCCTCTGCATCCATCCCAGTTATCTCTGTTCTGCCAAGGGGCAGGCCAGGACTGGACACAGTCCATCAACTGGGATCGAACCAACCAGCTCAAAGGAAAGCCAGTCCAGTCCCTCCTTCTTTTGCACCCTTGACCTCTGTTAATTTAGTCTGGGCTCACATTAGCTCTTTTTAGTCAGCCCCAACACATTGCTGACTCAGATAATTATTAACATTGTAATATAGTATGTCTTGTTATTTATTAACAAGCAATGTGTTAGCACTATCAATAGTATATTAGACTATATTAATGATGATGAGTGTCATCCACTGAATGTTTGCTGTGTGCCAGTGTTATGCTCAGTGCTTTGTAAATGTTGTCTCATCTGATCTTCTCTTAGTCATCACTGTATCCGTTTTAGAGAAAGCTGAAGCTCGCAGAGGTTAAGTAGCTCATCCAAACTACCATACGACCCAGCAATCCCACTCCTGGGCATATACCCTGAGAAAACCATCATTCAAAGAGTCATGTACCACAATGTTCATTGCAGCTCTGTTTACAATAGCCCGGAGATGGAAACAACCTAAGTGTCCATCATCGGATGAATGGATAAAGAAGATGTGGCACATATATACAATGGAATATTACTCAGCCATAAAAAGAAACGAAATTGAGCTATTTGTAGTGAGGTGGATGGACCTAGAGTCTGTCATACAGAGTGAAGTAAGTCAGAAAGAGAAAGACAAATACCGTATGCTAACACAGATATATGGAATTTAAGGAAAAAAATGTCATGAAGAACCTAGGGGTAAGACAGGAATAAAGACACAGACCTACTAGAGAATGGACTTGAAGATATGGGGGGGGGGAAGGGTAAGCTGTGACAAAGCGAGAGAGAGGCATGGACATATATACACTACCAAATGTAAGGTAGATAGCTACTGGGAAGCAGCCGCATAGCACCGGGAGATCAGCTCGGTGCTTTGTGACCACCTAGAGGGGTGGGATAGGGAGGGTGGGAGGGAGGGAGACGCAAGAGGGAAGAGATATGGGAACATATGTATATGTATAACTGATTCACTTTGTTATAAAGCAGAAACTAACACACCATTGTAAAGCAATTATACTCCAATAAAGATGTAAAAAAAAAAAAAAGCCACAAAGCTTGGATATGAATCTGTGTTTGTCCGACTTCAAAGCCCCCAGTTGTAAGCCATGTGCTGTCCTGTCTCCAGGTGACTGTCCTCCCTGGGGGTGGGGATGCTCTCCCTGTCCTGTGCTGCCCTGCTCTGCCCTCGTATGGCTCGTGCTGAGCCCGTGACACACCACACCCTGGTCCTTGCTCTGTGCCTTGGATTCTGCCATCCCACATCCCTGCTCATCTCTCTGCAACTCTGGGCTTCCCTCAGTGTCTCCAGCCTGCCCTTTATGTCCTTACTGATAAAATTCTGACCAGGCAGGGATGTGCAGAGGCAGAATCCTTCATATTCACTCTAGACCCTGCCCAGCCTAAGTAATAATCCTCCTGCAGTCGATCGGGAGCCCCACCGATGTGCATCATCACACCTCACCTTGGGATGGAAGAAACGAGCCCCGCAGCACCGTCCCTTTCCTGGTCCTTGGTGTGCCTTAGAGCGTGGCTGCCCGGGTAGGGCACGTGGGGCCTACATCCGCATTCTGAGGAGGAGCGGGCTGGGAGTATTTTTCAGATAGACACTGAGACCAGCTGGAGCCGGAGCTGGACCCAGGTCTGCAGCCTTGCCCTGTGTTCTCCTCCAAGGAGGTACTCCCTCGTCCCACGCTGTCAGCCTAGCCAAGCCCCCGTGGCTGTGAGCGCGTTGAGTGTAGCCTGCAGAACCCTTGGAGACCTCTAAAAAGAAGGGAGGCCCTTGAAACCACTCTGCAAGTTCATTAGACACATTTTCAAGCTCCTAAATGGGCTCTAGGAAGTCACAGAAATAGCTGGTGGTTTCTTTCCAGCCTGTGTAGTTTGACCACTTCACTTCGTGTCACTTCGTTATAACAGATAAACTAGACACAATCCCCACCTTCTTGTCCACTCATTCACTGCCTCATTCAGTGAGTCCCTCATTCATTAATTACTGTGTTCAGTGAATTATTTGTTCATTTGTTCACTCATTCATTTCCTCTTTCATTCATTTGCCCAGATACCTGCAGAGGTCCACTTCCTTCCCTCTTTCAAGTCTATTTCTCTGATGTCACATTGGTAGACAGGTCCCTCATTCTCTCCCCCAACACAGGAGAAGCCCTTTCCCTGTTTTATTTTTCTCCACAGCACCTTCTTAATATGCTATATCTAACTTACTTATTTGTTCTTCTCGTTGTCTGACTGCTGACTATAATAAACTGGGATTTTTGTCTGTTGCTTTTATTATTAGATCCTCAGTGCCTAGGATAGTGTCTGGCACATAAGGGGGGGCGGTAAGAAATGTTTCCAGAATTGGTGAATCCGCTCATTTATTCCGTAACTCCAGCCCTGAGAGTCTGCTGGAGAGAGGGTTGCTTTTGAAGGGGGTCAGGATCCAGGATAGGTGCTTGGGTGGTGGCTGTGGACCGAGCTTTGAAGGCTGGGGAGGCTTGTGTTAACAGAGGTATTGATGGGTGATCGACAGTACATTCTATGTTGGTGGGAGAGCTGGTGCAAAGCAAGTGGAAAAGTGTAGACTAGATGGTGTTTGCAGAGACGTTCCTCGTACCTAGTGGCTGGATTTGGTGAGTAACTGAATGTGGGGCTGAGGGCAAGGGAGGATAAGGAAAGATGATGGCTTTAAGACCTCCCTTTCAAAAGCAACTTTCATTTACAATTTGACCCCTTTTGTGTGTGTGTTGGGATAATTTTATTTTTGATTCGTGTTGTCTGGTTGTGCCAAGCGCCGGGAGAAGAGGTCGTTTGTCTGCCTTGTCCATCTCTGCTGTCTCATATCTGGGTGTCAGTGAAATGTGGCTTCTTGGTGTGGATGTGGAGGGGGCTAAACAATGAAAGACTGGCCCATGAGCTTTTTTTTTTTTTTTTGCTGTGGTCAGCAGCAAGGTTGTGGTGAGACCGGACTGGGAGATGAAGCATTGGTGTTTGACACTTGGGCCCGATTGCCTCCAAATGAGCACCAGCCTTTTGAAAATTGTAGATAAGCCTGCTTTGGAATTTTGAGCAAACATCAATCACAGCACCAAAGCTTTGGATCTTATGTGAAATTACAGCCAGAAGAGGAGGAAGAGGGAGAGGAGCAGCTGGGAAGACTTCCTGGAGGAGGAGTCTTTGAAGGGCCATTCCCTGGTAGAGGGAGCAGACCTGCCCTGCGGGACCGCTCTGGGAGGGTGCATGGAGGCAGTTCTAAAGCAGGAGGATGGACCCTCTTAGAGCCAGATTTTGGCAAGGATGGGATGGTTTGACTTGGGGAGTAGTGAGCTTCCTGATCCATGAGGTATGCAAGCAGGGGCTGAACAGCCAACTATTAGTGAGGCTGTAGAGGGGATTCCTGTTCTAGGTGGGTAGTTGGAGTGGACTTCACCTTTGTGGTACTTCCAGGACTCGTATCCTAAGCTACTAAAGAGATTTCAAGATTAAACATGTCACACTATTGCTCCTCCCCCAGCCCTGAGACACCCACTCCTCAAGGACCCAAACCCATGACCTTGAATGACGGGAATTATTAATCGATCATGATAATAGTGTTCCAACTAATGAATTTACAATAAAAGGACAGAGTTTGGTATCACCCACCATTTTGTAATATCCAACAAATGAAGGGATCTCGGCACTGAGCATCAGTGGGTGCTAACAATTCCAGAAAGAGACACAGCCAGGCTTTATATGCTTCTGGTGAAACAGGACAGCCCACCTGTCATCTTGCCAAAGAGGTTGGAGCCGGAGCCTGATCTACTCTCTGGATCCAGCCACAGATTTGAAGGAAAGGCAAAGGACAAATACACGTGGTGAATGGCACCATGAGCATTCAACCAGCAGACTCCAGAGTGGACCTTCTGTAGGTCAAAGAGCCAGGGTTCTTCAGCAGATAAATTGTCAGGAAAAGTAAGAGATGGAGGTGGAAAGCTGGGGATTAGGAGAGACCTAAGCGATATGCCAAATATAGAAAATGGGCACAACTAAATGACAGTGTCTAGGGATGTACGTTTGAGTGATAAAACTATAAGGAAAAACAAGAAAGTGATAGTTATAAAAGTTAGGATTGTGGTTAGTTTTGGGGAAGAGAGAGGATTGTGATTGAGATGAGACACCCAGAGGGGCTCCTGGGGCGGCTGGCACTGTTCTATTTCTTGATCTCGCTAATCTTACAGGTGTGTTCACCTTATAATGATTCACTGAACGGTCTGTTTTTGTGTAGTTTCCTGTTATTTTACCAAAAAAAAGGTTAAAAAGGAATAAGTCACATATGCACTATTTTGGTATTTCTCCTTACATGCCAGTATGTCGGCAGCGTCTCACCTGCTGTGGGTTGGGTGACCCTGACTAGCAGTGGCCTCTTTCTTCCAGCCTCCCAGACATGCTGAAATGTAGAGATAAAGAAATAAAGAGAATGGAGAAAAACGGCTGAGATGGAGAAAAATCATTGCTTAAAAACACCAGTGACAGCAAGAACAAGAAAGAAGCCCATCTGCAAACTTGCAGGTCTCCCGTTAAGTTGACGCATCCCTTCCCAATTAATCATACTTCCGTTGAGAACTGGTGCAGGTCCAGTTTGAGGAAAGGAGGAGGTGGCGGTGGGAGCTGGTGGCCTGTGAGAAGCCTGAGGCTGTCTCATCCTTTCCATCCCTTGGGACCCCCATGTTTTGGAAGTGTTGCCTTGGGAAGCTCAGCACGTCCCCTGGGCCCCTCAGCCTCCTGGGACGGGTGCTAATTTGTTTCCTGTGAGATAAGGCACAGGAACATATTTAGATAAGAACAAAATCAAGTTTAAATTCCTTAGGGGGTGGTGTAGAAGGTTCTGGAGCCCACTCAGTGGCACTAAGATTTACAGTCTGGTGAACAGGGAGCCTGGCCCTTGTCCTATGCTGGAGGCAACCACCAGGCCACCAAAATCACGCGTGCCTGTGCGTGTGTGTGCATGCCTATGTGTTAATGAATGTGTGTGTGCCTGTACTGGGGACCCTGGAAGAGATGGGCCTCACCCCTGCCCTGAGGGGCTCACATGAGGATTCCCTGGGATGGGCCAGGTGGGGGTGTGGTGAGAAACTCAGTTCTGGGAGTTGGGAGGCCTAGCACTGTCTTGAATACCGCTGTGTGACTCCAGGGAAACCACACGACTCCTCTCGTCCTCTGATGTCTCACATGAAAAATGGGGGCTGGAATAAGATGGCCTAGTGGTCCCTCCTAGTTTTAACAGCAAGGACTCTAAACTGGAGGATTTCTCAGGTCCATATTTCTTTGACCTTCATCCTAGGTACCAACTAGCTTGCTTTCTATGAAAAACCTCCAGCCTGTGCTTACACCTCTCTCCTGGGGGAGATGCTGAGCTGCCTTGACGCCCAACCTTCTCATTCCTTAGAATCTTTGAAAAAAGAAGGCACATCTCAGCTTTCTTGACTCGCTCCCAAAGCCGGTGGTGCCCACACACCTTGTGAGAATTAGGAAAACTGCCCCAGGCACAGCCCAGGGTACCCATAGTTCAGCTGATGGAGAGCGGATGGTATCTCTCTGCAAATTAGAAAGAGGAGCCCTCTTTTTCCCCCGCAGAAGACACAGCCTCGTGGCAGAGCACATAGCTTGGGGAGCAGAGCAAGAGCTGAATTTCAGCCTCCACTCAGCCCCTTGGCAGGGTGTCTTGGACAGTGAACAACCTGTACAACTGCACATGGTGGACCGTTTTACTGCCTTGCGTTCCTGAAGGGGCCAGACCTCCAATCTTGCTCCCACAAAAGAAAACAAACAAGCAGAGAGGAGTCTTTAGAGAACCCACATGAGCTCCAGTGCCCAGTACAGGGCCTGGGAGAGAGTAGAAAGCAAAGAGTTTAACAGAGCACTCTACATGGTTCAGTGGCCCATAGGCAGGCTGCAGTCCTAGCGGACTGTTCCAACCTGAACAGTCCCAGCAGACACCCTGACCTCCTATTTATGGAGAAACAACCCAGCGCACGGGCTCTCCCTCAGCTTCCCACCTCCAGAGCTAGGAGTCCAGTTGCATCCCCTCCATCACTCCTTCATCCTCACCATCTCCAGCCACGCAGCCCTTCTCTGCGTTTTCTGGATTTTTTCCCTCCTACTTCTCCCCCTACCTAAGTCATCTATTCACTTTCAGGTCTCCTTGAGCGTAATTTTTCCAGGGCCACGGGGAGGCTGGGGGGGGGGGCTCCCCTGACCCCCCCCAACACGGGAGAGATCTGCCTGTTACAATCTCCAGTCGCTTTCTGCCCTTTTTCATGATACTCTGTGCACTGGTAATTTACTTCTTCAGTTTCTCTTCTTGCCTGATAGACTGTAAGCTGTCATGGGCAGGGATGGTGTCCACCGTGTTCATTTGCTACGGCTTCAGTGCCTGGCCCCCAGCCTGCACATGGAGGGGCCGTGGGGTGGACAGTTGCTGTCTGCGGCTGAATAGTTCAGTGGCCTCGCGCGGGAAGCGAGGTGTGAATTTGTGAGTGGATTCTCTGAGCTCCTACGGCTCGCTTACCTGCAACATGGATCCCTGAACGCCTCAAAGTTGAGAAATGGGAGGAAGAGTACAGCTCATCCAGGCCCATCCTGCTACTCTACTGGTTAGGAAACTGACACCCTGAGTGTAAAGGACGAGTCCGCCTGAAGTCACTGAGCAAGGGGACGGCACAGCCTGGGCTCTTTCGGGGTCCTTGCTCTGGCCCAGGGTCCGTGGGAGAGACTGTCTAAGGGACAAGTTCTTACTAGCAGCTGCTCATAATAAGTGATGCCTCCACACGCACAGCACTTTACAGTTTCCGAAAGGCCGTCGCTACACCCTCACGCCAGCGCTGTAAGGTAGGCAGGCCGCGCGGCGGGTTATCCTCAGTGTTGAGGTGGAGACACTGAGCCCAGTGCTTCCTGTGTGGCTGGCGCCGCTACCTCCCTCCCGTGTCCCCAGAAAAGAGCACCTTAGAGGATGGTGCGAGTGCAGGGTCCTGAGACTTAGACATCACCAACCTCATGATAAATCTGCTTTTGAAAGTGTGTGTGTGTGTGTGTGTGTGAGAGAGAGAAATGCGGTGGTGACTGCCTCAGCTGAGGCAGAAGCAGGAGGCTGGGTCAGGCATGGAATCCAGGAGAGGGAGTTGGGTTTTCCCAGCAACGGAAGGGAAGCCAGGAATGGCATTTAATCCAGGGGTGACATGCTCAGAGCAGGTTTTGGGAGGGACCCCCTGGTATGAGTGAGGACTGGCTGGTGTGAGTCTAAGGCAGGGCTGGGGGAGGTATGCGGGTGATTTCTCTCTTCTGTCGGGGGGTCGCTGGCAGGTTGCTGGGCAGGGCGGGATGGGGGTGGCGTGGGTGACATCTATAAGAACGCCACCAGCCTTCGGCCTGTGGAGGAGCAATGAGTTCCTGTTCTGGGAGCTGTGAAGCAGCGGGCCCGCATCTGGCCTGGGACCGGCCTGCTTAGCCACACGCTCTGCTGCCACACGTCCCCGCGAGCCATCCCTACCAGGGCCGGCCCCTGCGGAGAGGAGAAGGCCAGGCAGGAGCAGGCCGCGGGCACTGCTGGGAATCTGGGCGGATGGCAGGGAGACGCTGCCAGGGTCACCCTTAGCCGTGCTGGCCATGGGCACCCAGGGAGAGTGAGACAAACGGGGGGTACTCAGGAGAGGTGTGTAAGAGTGTGAGGTTGTGTGTGTGAACGAGAGGACGTGTGTGACACTGAGTATAGGTGAGTGGGAGATTGCGTGAGACCGCACGTGCACAAGCACGCAGTGATTGTGCGTGTGCGTGTGTGAGGGGAATGTGCACGTGTGTGTCACCTCGTGTGGGGTGTTGTGAGATTCTGTGCTGTGTGCGCACACGCAGGAGCGATAGAGGCGGGGAGGTCTGGACCTGCTCTCTGGTGACCCCGTTCTCTCTGACAGGCAGTGTTCTGCAGAGACTCATTTGATGTGGGCGGCAGGAAGGTGCTGGGGGGTTGAGGGCCGGAGGTGAGGGGTCAGAGTGTCAGGGCTGCCAAGGCCCTCAGAGGTCCTCCCTCCTAGACTAACGCTGACCTCAGTCCGCAGCAGGGACACGGGGGCCCTAGTCGACCCTGTGGTGCTGCCTCCCGGCCAGGGGCTCTGCCCGCCGCGTGTGCTGCCCCAACCTGTGCTGCTCCGGCCGTGGAGCAGCGTCCAGGGCGGGGGCAAAGGGACTCCAGAAAGCCTCGCCGAGTGAGCGACTTCTGGAGCTGGCGGCAGCCCTGGCTGTTGGCTGGGGCAGGGACTTCAATCCCAGTTTGGCTCTGAGTGAAGGAGACGGCTCAGTGCTCATAACAAAACAAAACAAAACAGAGCCTTGACTGGAGGGCAGGAGGCACGGCCCAGAGGCCCAGCTCTGTCACAGACTTGCTGTGTGACCTTGCGGAAGGCCCTTGCCCTCTCTGGACGATGGATTAACCTGGATGCCTTCTCATCTTGAGCTCAGAATGGACAGTGAGGCTTATCTGACCTCCAAACTCCAGAGGCAAAGCCCTGTGACCCAGTTGAACAAGATTATGTCTCTGAGCTCCTGAGGGCAGGTACTGCGCGGGATCCAGCACAGGACGGCACACAGTAGGGCCTCAAGAAGTGCGTGATGAGCTGGAGTGGTGAGTCATGCCCTCTGGGGGAAGCCCGCTGGGTCTGTGTTCCAGGGGACTGAGCTGGGAGAGTGAGCGAGAAGAGGCAAAGCCACCACTAGCCTTAAGATACCTTTGTGCCAATTAGAAAAAGGCTCCCCCTGGGGGTGGCGCATCATTGCAAGAAAGGGACCAGTGAAGGTTCTGGGAGCACCCGCCAGGTGCCAGGGAACGCCTGGGGCACTTTCCATTAAACGCTCACAACGACCCCCTGATCCCCGCGTGGGAGGCACGATCCGCCTGGCTATGGGATGAGGCAGTGGAGGCCCCGCAGGCAGGAGCGCGGTGGAGCCGGCAGCTCACGGAAGGGCCGGGCGGCCGGGGAGCAGCAGCCGCCGGCGCCCTCCCACCCGGCGTGCCGCCGCCAGCCCAGGGCTGACCTGCCCGGGCAGGGCCGAGGATTTTCACAGCGCAGCTTCCCGAGAGAGAGCGGGATTAAGAGGAACTGCTCGGGTGGGCCCGCGCCAGGGGCCGGGGGGAGGCCGGGCGGAAACCCAAAACCTCCGCAGCTGTTTCCAGTTTGCCGCGCGGCCGAGCGGCGTGGGGCGCAGTGCGGACGGCGCGTACCTCCGAGCCTCTCCCGGCCGTCTCTGCGGGCCCCTCGCTTGTCCTCCGTCTCCGTGGCTCTCGGTCTGTCTCTCTTTTTCTCTCACGTCTCTTTGTCTCGTGGAATCCAGGAAATCATTGAGGTCTCTGGTCCCTCTGAAAGGCGGAAACCAGCTTCCCCTGACCCCGCGCTGCTGGCTCCTCCGCAGTGGACGCCCGCCCGGCCCTTCCCTGGCAGAGAAGAAGAGGTGGCTCTGCCCGCCAGGAACAGAGTGGCTCCGGAAGTCCAGGCCTCAGAGCTCAGCGTCAGGACAGGAGAGCGCCTGCACCCGCAGTTCTGCCAAGGGCTCTGGGGACACGCTTCACTTCTCAGCCCGCCTCTGCCCCTCCATGCCTCAGACCTTCCTTTCCTGGGCATGTGCACCACCTGCTGCCACCATACAACCCGCCCCCTCCCCCCACCGCCCACCCCAAGAGGCTCACAGCCTGGGAGTGTCCGTGAGTGCTGGGGTTCCAGCCCTGACTTCACACTCCAGGCAGAAGGCATGAAACCTCTGCTTCCCAATGATCTCGAAGCCGGGTGACCGGGAGCCCGCCCTTGGAGGCAGCTCAGCGATGGGGCAGTAGGGGAGGAGTGAGAGCCTGGGCTCTGGAGTCGGGCAGAGCTGGGTGTGAATTTTGCTCCACCCCTTCCTAGCTGTGCTCCCTTGAGCTGGGCACCCTGAGCCTCAGCTATAAAATGGGTGGTCCTCGGGCAGGGAGCAGGCACAGCGCGTGGTGCAAGATAGGCTTCGGGATACAGGAGCCACTGCTCCGTCCCTCTCCAGCCCAAGATGCCGCAGGATCGCACCACTTCCCTGTTCTAATGCCCTCCGTGGCTCCCCAGCACCTATAGAATCAACCCCACCCTCCTGCTCCAGCTTTCTGTAGTGCGGGCCTTCCCCACGGCTGCCAAATCTACCTTTGAATTTCTTATCTTGTAAGCCCCTGAGAGAAGCTGCAGCAACACTCCCTGCAGTCTCACACTGCCGTTCCCCAGGCTGCAGCCTTCACCAGAAGCACCTTTCCCACTACCTCCCACTTCTCCACATAGTTATGCCACTTGAGGTCTGCAGGGCCTTCCATGATGTCTTCCATAGCCATTTAGCCACTCACGGCTTTACTTGACCATGCAGCTTCACGGAGTACCAACTTGGTGCCGGGCCCTGAGCTACGCCCTGGGCACAGAGAAAAGAGCCAGAGCAGCCCTGCTCCTGGGTAGCTCTGGTGTGCTGGCCCAGGGGATGAGCTTCACCCCTGGCATCTGAGCAAGAGGAGGAGATCTGCCAGGGAGAAGAGCACCAGGGAAGGTGCAGCTTGGGGCAGCTGGCAGGGGCTCCCCGTAGGTCCACTTCTCTCCTCCGCATGCCTGTCCACACAGTTCTCATCACCTTTCAGCTCACCAACAGTGGACTTCCCTGGTTAAGCTTAGAGTTTAGACTCTGAGCCACAGGCCAGATGCCAAGGCCACCGGTGACCGCTTAGGCAGGAGGGCCCACCGCAGGTAAGGGTGACCGGCTCCCACTTGCCCACTTTTCAGCCAAGGAACTCAACATTACCAAAGGGAGAGGGAAGAGTCAGTTAAATCCGTATTGGAGTGTTGTTTCTGTTCCTTCCGCGCTTTAAGACCTTAATCTATTTAAGCCTCAGTTTCTCCTTTTGGAAAATAGGGATAAAGGAGATAATAGAGAACAATGGTCCTGAACCGCTAGTGTGCATCCCCTGGAGGGCTTGTTCAAACAAACTGCGGTGTCCCAGCCCCACAAATCCTGATCTGGCAGGTCTGGGGTAAATCATTTGCATTTCACCCACTCCCAAGTGATGGCTGATTTTACTAGTCCACAGCCCGTGCAGCCCTTAATGCACTGATACAGGAAACACAGGCCAGCGCTGTCATAGTTGCTGTTACGGTGTCACATGACAAGTGTCTGATGCTCTCACCCACCTGCCCTCCTTGGGGCAGAACCCTGGTTTGTCTCTTTCCTCCTGACTTGGCCCATATTACGTGGCTGCGCTCTGGGCAACAGACACTCTCCTAGCCCCAGAGTCCCTGCCTGTAGACCCGACAGCCGAGGTCGTTAACATCGAGTCATTATAAACCTGACAGTGCCCATAAGGCCCCAGGATGGACAGTCATTTCAGCAGCTTGACTCCAGAAGCGCAGAGGAGCCAGGCCTGGCGTGCGGGGAGCCCAGGGACGAGTGACCAGCTCGGGCCCATGACGACCCTCCCTGGGCACTCGCCGACGTTCTTCCTGGGCTCCGTGGTCACGCCTGGGCGGGGCCGCAGCCCAGACCCCTGCTCTTGAAATCCGTCAGGAAGCCACGTTACTTCTCAAACTAAAAAGTCACACCGGCTGCCGTCCCCGAGGGCGGTGCTTTGTGCGCTTTGCGGGGCTGGGGGCTAGAGCCAGGGGCCCTCTCCCGGGTGGCCTTCTCTTTCCCCTGCACTCCCAGGATGGTGGTGATGGCAGCGTCCTCTCTCTGGTGGGAGACTTGTGGCAGCCACGTGAAGCATGTCACAAAGACACAGGGCATGGTGACTGCCGCAGTGAGGGCTGTGCATGTGAGCGTGCGCGCTCGCTTTCTGAGCCCTTATGCGCCTGATGCAGCACATATATCGCATTTGCCCTCCGATATAACCACCGTTCTGATCCCTGTTTTAGAGATGAGGACACTCCGAGAAATCTTCAGCATCACCTCCCCACACAGGAAGTCTCGGCACACCCCAGGGTCCTGCACCCCCAATCTGACAGCACTGCCCTCACAGAGTGCCTGGCTGACCTTGGCAGCCGCGTCCCCCTCTGGGCCCCCTTCTCTTTTTTGACCAAATAAGTGCTGGACCGCGCTCCTGAAGAGCTCATCCGTGCCACAGAGCGATGAGTGCCATCATCCCGGCAGCGCACAGGCTGAGCCCTGACCCTCTGTGGGGCACCGCTGGTCACAGGGGCACTTGGAGAATGGAGGTGGCATTGCAGCTTTTCTCATCAGAGCAAAACCTTTATTCTGGGAAGCTATGAAACCCCCGTGGATGTTTATTTAGAATTTTCAAAAGGAAATAGACTCCATTTTTGTTCAGAAACACATGACCCCAAAATGTCTATAACGAAAGGTGATTAAAGCCGCCATTAAACTTGTAAGTCTCTCTGCCTCAAAGGCCAGGCGGTGGAGTGTGTCCTCGGGGCTCAGAGATGGGCGAGGCCTGCCTCCGAGCTGCGCTCCAGGGAGTTTGAAGGTTTGGCTGCAGGGCCTGCGGCCCTGGTTTCTGGGTTTTATCACTCAAGGTGAATGTGTGTGAGTGGGTGTTGCCTTGTGTGTCTGTGAGTCAGAGTGTGGGTGGGTCTGTGCGAGCAGGCGTGTCTGTGATACCTGCGTGTGCTTGTACGGGCTGTGCGTGCTCTGCATGGGAGTGTCGGGTGTGTCGGACTTCGTGCTGGGTGTGTGTCGGGTGATGGGGATCCTGGGAGCCTGCTTTGGAAGGTTGACTTTGGAAGGTTGTGAAGCTCTGTGTGGGTGACAGCCGTCTTGGGGGGTTTGCTGTGGCTTTGTGGGGGGCTGTGGGAGTTGGGAATGTGTTGCAGAGCTAACTGGGAACTGATTAGGACACTAAAGAGATACAAGAAACATGGATCCTCTTAAGACCCCAGAGCTGAGGTTTGGGTTGATTAAAAAGGCAACGGTTGGAAAGCAGACCATCAAATGAGACCATTTCTGATCCATGTTTTTGCTTTAAAAAGAAACAAGGCCCAAATGACAGTGCAATTGATGGGAAAGTTCTGGCTTTCACAGAGGACATCTCTGTCAAGGGAGAAAGAGCTCAGACCTAGTCCCGGAGTCAGGCACTGCTCCTGTCTCTCAGCCCAGCAGCCCTCACACATGGCCTCAGGTGGCTTTGGGGTGATGCCGTGATGCGCTGGAAAGGGCACGGGCCTTCGTGCCACATAGATGCAGGTTCAAGTCCAGCTCTGTCATTCACTCACTATGTGCCTTTGGGCAGGTGTATTTGTTCTCTGCCTTAGTTTCCTATCTGTAGGCTGGGCAAGGATATCGTCTTACAGGGTTACTAAGGGAATGAAAGACCCAGTGTGTGTACAGCTGGAACACAGTAGGCATTTAATAAATAGATGCTCACTCACTGAGCTAGTTATTCTCTTTTTATCCCCCACCCTCTCCGTGACTCTCCCCAGTCCATCCTCTGCCTTGCTCTGTGTCCCAGGAGTCTGACGTTACGGACTGCGTCACCTGGGCTCCCTTGTCCCACGGCTTCAGTTTGTGTTCAGCCAGTGGAAGACTCCAGCATGAAACGGAGGGCTGGGGCTGGAGGCTGGGGTATTCATTGCTTCCCTTCCTGTCAGGCAGCCCCTCTCCCATGGCTATAGCTCTCACTAGTACCTCCCTTGAGGGGATAGGGATGCTAAAGTCTTGTCCCTCAAGACTTCACTCTACCATGTTGGTTCCTCTACACCTGCCCACACCTCTGTAAATAGACCTTCATTAAATTCCCAACAACTAACCCTCTGGTTGAACCATGTGCTTCCTGTAGGGAACCTAATGGACACACTCACTCATCACTTACTCTGGTCTGATCTAGTACTTTATCCCTGTAAGGAGCTGCAGAAGAGTTGAGCGATTAATTCAGTGGATTTGTATGAGCTCGGATTGTCATGCTTGGGATCCAGCTTCCCATTTTGCCAGTGGGAGAAAAAGAGGCCCAAAGTAGAACACGACAAAGTCATATCACAGAGAAAGAGAGTGACCAGATGGGATGAGAACTTAGGCCTCTCACCTCCTCAACCCCATGGACCCATTGCTAATAGCTTCAGTCTTTTATTAGAAACCGTGTGTGTATTACTGCTTACTTGTGTCATGAACCTAGTCTCTGACAATATTGCAAATTATTTAGGGCAGAAATCTTGACACATATTCTAAACATCCCCAAGGCCTCACGGTGCTCTCTTCATGTAGTAGACACTCAATACACGATTTATTTAATTAACAAACGTTTCTGAGTATTGTATAGTAATAGCTATCACTTGTTGAGAGCTCCCTATGGGTCAAACATTAAGTTAACTATTTTATATACATGTTCTCATCTAATTCTCATTTTATACACAAGAAATCTGAAACATAGAGAAGTAAACTCACCTCCCTGAAATCCTGGAGTTAGTAAGTGGCAGACCTGGGGCTCTCCTGAGAATGTTGCTCCCCCATCTCCTTATGATGTGTCAAGGTCTATGTCAGATGTGACGGTTCAAGGGCTTAACAGACATGACCTCTATTCTCAGGGAGCTCATGACTGACTGGGGGAGATGTGTGTGAATAGATATTCTGGGAACATACAAACCCAAACACACAGCCTGATATCTGACAAGATGGAAAAATAAGGCCAGATGCTGGATGCCTCCCCCAAACTGAGCCTTGGAGTTGCCACAGATTCAGCAAGATATGGATTACTTATAGATGATAAAAACTGTGAGGACCCCCTGGGGATGTAGAAGGTGGTAGGGTCCTGGAGGTGTGAGGGGTGGGTAGAATACTGCAGCAGGGGAGTGCAGGAGCCATGGATAGGGGGCAGGCTGGGGAGAGGATTACGTGGCATCCTTGAGTCTCCTTCACATTGTCCTTGATGGGTCACTGCCCATCCTGTTGCCACTGCAGGATAGAAAACACCAGTGACAGTGATAATAACACGTACAGGGGATGGCTTGGTCCCTGAGCACTCCATCTCCCTAGCCCCTGCCAGTCCTCACTCTGAGATGTAGATGAGTGCACCTGAGGAAGACAGTTAATGGACCAGAAGGATCAAGAATTTAAAATAAACATAGTAAGTGTCCCCAAAGAGATAAAGTGGGATATAGGGAGCATGGGGTCAGGTTCAAGTAGTTGTTAGAGGAGAAACAAGGGGGGATCCTAGATATGAGAGAGTTTATCACCAAAAATCTTCTGAAGGACCCTCTAAAGCACATATTTGGGAAGAAAGATATTGAACCCAGAAGGAAGGAATGTGATGAAAAAAAAGCCGGAAAAAGGAAAGTACATATGAAGATAAATTTATACACTGACTGTATCAAACGATAATAGCATAATGTTAAGAATTATTACCAATTTGGGGGTAGAATATCAAGGTAGAACACATATTCTGTATAGTAATATCATTTAAGAAGGGAGGAAGAGTGATTTAATTGGAAGCATTCTGAAGTCTTTCTGTAGTTGGAGGGGAGGGAAAAATAATTTAAAAAATTTTTTTAAATTTTAGTTTTTTAAAAGTATGCATATTAAAAAGTTAAGGGTAGCTAGTAAAAAAAAAGTAGAAATAAAATGTATAACTTATTAACCAGTAAAGAAGAAAACAAATTAAAGAAAAACCTTGATTAATTCAAAAGAAGACAGAAAGAGAATATTAAAAAAGAAGCAGAGGAGGGGACTTCCGTGGTGGTCCAGTGGTTAAGACTTCGCCTTCCAATGCAAAGGGTGTGGGTTCGATACCTGGTCAGGGAAGCTAAGATCCCACATGCCTCATGGCCCCAAAACCAAAACATAAAAACAGAAGCAATATTGTATCAAATTCAATAAAGACTTTAAAAATGGTCCACATCAAAAAAAATCTTAAAAGAAAAAGCAGAGGAGAAACATGGAAAGCAGAAAGCAGAAAATAATGTGGTAGACATAAATCCAAATATATCAGGAACCCCGTAAATGTAAATGAACTAAAATTTCCAGTTAAAAGGTAAGGATTGTCATATTGGGTAAAAATGAAAAAATCAATTCTCTGCCCTTACCCTGGCTATGTGCTATTTATCCAAGACACCCATAAAACATATGGACTCAGAAATATCAAAAATAAAGGTATTAAAAAGATATTGTGAACATAAATAAGATTGATGAATGATCCCTGAATTGCCAAATCAAGCAATATTTATTAATAACACATTGTGACCAGTTATGTTTATTTCATTAATGCAAAGATGATGTAGCATTTTGAAATCTGCTAACTCAATCTAAAATATTAGCAAATTAAAAGAAAAAGCAAGGGACTGCCCCAGTGGCACAGTGGTTTAGAATCTGCCTGACAATGCGGGGGACGTGGGTTCGATCCCTGCTCCGGGAAGACCCCACATGCCGCGGAGCAACTAAGTCCATGCACCACAACTACTGAGCCTGCGCTCTAGAGCCCGTGAGCCAAAACTACTGAGCCCACACGCCTAGAGCCCAGGCTCCTCAACAAGAGAAGCCACTTCAATGAGAAGCCCACACACCGCAATGAAGAGTAGCCCCCGCTCACCGCAACTAGAGAAAGCCCGTGTGCAGTGACAAAGACCCAACGAAGCCAAAAAATAAATTAATTAATTAAAAAAAGAAAAAGAAAAACAGTTATCTCAATGGATTTAGGAAAAGCGTTTGGTAAAATTTTGTACCTATTTAGGATAAGATTCTCAGTAAACTATTATTGTACAGGATATTTCTTAACCGAAAAATGATTTCTACCAGGAATTAGTCAAGAATGTCTGCTCTTGCTGCTTCTATTCGACATTGCACTAGAATTCATAGCCAGAATAGTAAGGCAAGACAAAGAATAAAAACCAGATGATTACGATTATGATAGAATATAATGATCTATACAGGACTCTAGAGCATCTGCAGACAAACTATTAAAATGAACAGGAGCTCAGCAAATTTGCTGAATATAAATAAGATCAGTATACAAAAATCAATTGTGTTCTTATATGCCACAGCAAAGTATTAAAAATGAAATTTTTAAAAAGCTGCATTTATAATGTGAACTGAAAACATAAGGTACTTAGGAATAAATCTAACAAAAGATGTAAGAGATGTTTAGGGTGATCATTACGAAACTTTATTTTAAGGTATTAAAGAAAATCGAAATAAATGGAGAGACATGGAAACAAGGACCCAGTGATGGATGAATGGATAAATAAAAAGTAATGTATGTATATACATAGTCAGCCATTAAAAAAAAAAGAAATGTTGCCATTGTGACAACATGGATGGCATTATGCTAAGTGAAATAAGACAGAGAAGACAAATACTGTATGATCTCATTTATATGTGTAGTCTAAACAAAACAAAAACAAACTCAGAAATACAGAGAACAGATTGGTGTTTACCGGGGGGTGGGGACTGGGGGGATGCAATGGGTGAAGGGGGTTAAAAGAGACAAACTTCTAGTTATAAAACAAATAAGTTATGGGGATGTAATGTATATCATGGTGACTATAGTTAATAATATTATATCGCATATTTGAAAGTTGCTAAGAGAATAGATCTTAAAAGTTTTCATTGCAAGAAAAAAAGTTTTTTTGTAACTATGTATGTTGACCGATGTTAACTAGACTTATTGTGGTGATCATTTCACAATGTGTACAAATATCGAATCATTGTACCTGAAAGTAATATAATGTTGTATGTCAATTATATCTCAATTTGAAAAAAAAAGATGTTTGGAAGAACAAAATGTAAAGCAAACAAATAAACCACCCCCAAAGCCCCCAATTTTTATTTAAAAATATTAAATAAGATAAATAAATGAAGAGACATCATATTAATGGATAGGAAGAGTCAATGCTATAAAAATATCAGTTTTCTCTAAATTAATAATACATTTGTTGAAATTAAAATCAAAGTCTCAACATCATGTGTGTGTGTGTGTGTATAATTTTTAAAAAGGTCATTCTAAAATGCATATGGAAAGTTAAGGTTTAGTAACTGTTAAACAATCGAAGAAAAAGGATAAGGCAGTTAAATTTTCCCTAGCAAAAAGTAAGACATTTTAAAACCTTAGTAATTAAGACATTGTGTACATCTGGAATAGATATGGTTGTGTAAATCAGCATTTTTCTCCTTCTCCTAGAAACCATCCAAAAGCAACAAAAAGAATCAAAAAGTAAACTCTATTTTTGGCAAAACTTGAGGACAGGTATTATCCAAGACTCCCAAATATGTGTAAGTACAGTCCAAAGAAGCTGTGATTAGGAAGAAAATAAATAGGAGGAAATGAAGAGGAAGCAGCTCAGAGAAAGATTTCTTTGATGAGATAGCCAGGGAAACATATTCTCCCTAAAGGTAAGGGGTATATCCAGAGAGAGAAAAACTATATTTCCTGTTTTCAAAAACAGGTGCAATGACTGGAGTGAAATGGGCTAAAGGGAAAAGCCTTCTTGGATCTGATTTGGTTGAGAAAAGCTGAGGATCCAGGGCTACCTAAAGATTCATAAGGATAAACCCCTTTGTGGAAGCATTTTGTTTCTGTGGCAGCAGGGAAGACTGTTCTTGTGAAAACCAGCCACGCTGGAATTCTATCTTGCTACCCCTTTTTTTCCCCTGAGCAACGCATCTTTCCGTTAATGGAAAGTCCAGGGAAGGTGAATCCAACTCATTTAGTGCTAACAAGGATCTTTAGTGCTATTATAAGGAGTAATAACAAGAATCTAACAAAGCATCAATACAAAAATACTAAGAGAAAAATACTCACAAAAGTTTATTAAAGGGCAAAGACTTCTCCCCAGAGAAAGGTTGCCAAAGAGCTGATGAAAATTGTGACCAAACATCATGGATTTCAAAAATCTTAATAAAGCAATTGTTTCTATGAAGTACAACAACAAACCAAAGACGAAAGAACCCAGGGAAGAAAGAACAAGGTCATAGGAGAAAATAATACATGAGCTAGCAAAATTCAAGGAAGGAGTAGAAGAAAAAAAAAGGTCATTCAGAAATGAAGACGGCTTCAAAAGAGCACAAAGGAGAATGGGCATTGACAAAAACACAGTGACCCAGAGAATAAAGAAGAGAAAAGCACACAAAATGAAACAGAAATAAAGATATTTAAAAAAAGGATTTGAGAGAAAATGATTAATATAGAAAATAGATAATGAAGATTCAACTTATGTACTTTTGGAGTCCCCAAAGCAAGCAACAAAAATAATAGCACCTAATAAATATTTAAAGGTTTAATTCAAGAAAACTTTTCATGAAATAAAGTTGACTTGATTCTATATATTTACCCAGAATGCTAATACCACACATAGCTTAGAAAGTTTATTCTAGCTTAACAATAAAGAATATTTTGGCAACCCAGGGTCGTGCATAAGAGGGAGAAAGATCAGAATAGACTCAGGCTAAATCAAGTTAACTTTTTTTTTTTGCATTCAGAATCATTTATTTTTTAACATCTTTATTGGAGTATAATTGCTTTACAATGTTGTGTAAGTTTCTGCTGTACTACAAACTGAATCAGCTATATGTATACATATAGCCCTGTATCCCCTCCCTCTTGCATCTCACTCCAACCTTCCCTAGCCCACCCCTCTAGGTGGTCACAAAGCACCGAGCTGATCTCCCGGTGCGATGCAGCTGCTTCCCACCAGCTATCTATTTTACATTTGGTAGTGTATATATGTCAAAGCTACTCTCTCACTTCGTCCCAGCTTACTCTTCCCCCTCCCCGTGTCCTCAAGTCCATTCTCTACATCTGCATCTTTATTCCTGTCCTGCCTCTAGCTTCATCAGACCTTTTTTTTCTTTTTTTTAGATTCCATATATATGTGTTAGCAGCATACGGTATTTGTCTTTCTCTTTCTGACTTACTTCACTCTGTATGACAGACTCTAGGTCCATCCACCTCACTACAAATAACTCAGTTTCATTTCTTTTTATGGCTGAGTAATATTCCATTGTATATATGTGCCACATCTTCTTTATCCATTCATCTGTCGATGGACACTTAGGTTGCTTCCATGTCCTGGCTATTGTAAATAGAGCTGCAATGAACATTGTGGTACATGACTCTCTTTGAATTATGGTTTTCGCAGGGCATATGCCCCGTAGTGGGATTGCTGTATTGTATGGTAGTTCTATTTTTAGCTTTTTAAGGAACCTCCATACTGTCCTCCATAGTGGCTGTATCAATTTACATTCCCACTAACAGTGCAAGAGGGTTCCCTTTTCTCCACACCCTCTCCAGCATTTATTGTTTGTAGTAAATCAAGTTAACTTTTAATGTTATCAGACAGTGGAATAACATCTGCAAGAAAGAAAATAACAGCTTCAAAGAAAGAAAATGAAACCTAAGGATTTTTACATCCATCCCAACTGAACTTCAATTATTAACCCTTTAATTTCAAAGGGTATAGACAAACAACTTAAATGTGCATGATTTCAGGATGATCAATCAATAGTAAATTAGGAAAATTACAGCAAAAAGACTACAAACCTAAAAACTGTGAAGAACAAAATACATTGCATTCTAAAAATACAGAAATGACACACCTGATATAAACTGTGTGGGGAATAGGAGTAAAAAGTTTGGAGCTGGAGTATTTGCTGTTTGTCTCAACTTTTATAACGGACAGTAAAAGCATATATTTTGAAGCTGACAAATTCGAATGAAGTATGTGCATATTTAATTGCACAGAGTATACACTAAAATGATAATGGTATTAACAGAGATGGAGGGGTGGAAGGGAGGAGGGAAAAGTGGAAGAAAGCACAACAGTAATTTTTACCATTGTTCATAGGAGACAACTAGTAGATGTTATTATACAACTAGTAGATGTTGTCATAGGAGACAACTAGTAGATGTTGTCATAGGAGACAGCTAGTAGATGCTATTTAAAGAAATAGAGAACCAAAGGAGTTATATACAGTTATAAGTGTAACTGCTAATACAAAAATAATTTTTTTTTCTGGCTATCAGAATAACTTCACACACACAAAATAAAGCAAAGAGATCACATAGTAAAGAACTTGAGAATAACTTTAATGTTGAACAATGTGCAGAAACCAAGACTAAACATATTGGTCATATCCATTAGCGAACAGGCCAAAGTCATCTGTTAAAAGAAAAAGATTTTCAGATTAAATCACAAAGAAAAAGAATTCTATGCAGTGTAAGAGAGGCACATCTAAAGCGAAGCCATTCAGAGAGGCTGAAAACAAAAGTTTTGGCAAAAATATATCAGTCAAATGCAGGCACAAAGGAAGTAGACCTAATCAGACATGAAGGACTTCAGGCCAAAAAGCATTAAATGAGTCAAAGACAAGCAAATGATCATGTAAAGTTTGCAATGTACAATGAACATATTTATTAGTTATCTATGGGTGCATATCAGATTACCCTAAAACGTAGCAGTTTAAAACAATAAGCATTTATTACTACATAGAATTTCTGAAGACTGGGAAATCTGGGGCAGCTTTGCTGGGTGGTTCTGGCTGAGAGTTTCTGAAATAGCCACAGTCAAACTGTTGGCCCAGGGCTGCAGGCAGCTGAAGGCTTCCCCGGTACTGGCAGATCTGCTTCCAAGCTCATTCACCTGGCTGTTGGCAGGAAGCTTCAGTTCCTCGTCACGTGGGCCTTTTCAAACGTGGCAGCTGGCTTCCACATAGCAAACGACAGAGGGATGAAGGGGGGTGGGGTGGAGAGAGGGGCTGTGGGGTGGGGGTAGAAAGAGAGAGAGAGAGAGAGAGAGAGAGAGAGAGAGAGAGAGAGAGCGCCCAAGGTGAAAGTCATGGTATCTTTCATAACCTATTCTCAGAATAGGTTCTCACTTCTGCCGTATTCTGTTGGTCATGAAGTCCAACCCTGGTATACAGTGGGAGGGGACTACAGAAGCATGTGAATACCAGAAAGTGTTGTCCATAACAGTTAGGAAGATCTGTCTATGCACAAGATAATATTAGCATCAACATTTATAAAACTGAAACTATAGGGGACATGAGGAGAAATAACTATAAATACACCAGGAATAGGAGATTTAATGTAGCAATCTTAGTACATGATGAGGCAAGTGGATAAGAAATAATTAAGGATAGAGAAGACTAAATATTATTTTTAAATGTATACTCTAAAATAGATAATCCACCTATTTTATTCAATTGCCCATTAAATATTCATTAAAATTAATATTAAGCCACAAAGAAAACCTTGAAAAATTGCAAGAAGTAAAAATAATTTGAACAATATTCTCTGGTTACAAGAGGTCTAAATTAGAAATTTAATTCTAAAATGAGCAAACAAAGGGTCCCTCCACCTAGAAATTAAATCAGACAACAATAACAAAGCCTTAGGTCAAAGAGAAAAAAACCCCCCAAATTGTAGAATATTTAGAAATTTAATTTTGATAAAAACACTACATGTCGAAGCCCATGGCATACAGCTGGTGATGCTCCCAGGCCAGTGCTGCTTATAAATGAGTGGGTAAGTCAGATAGAGGCCATATTTTCTAATACCTAAACATTCTAGGCAATAAAGTGATATTTTGGCCTCCATCTGTGTTACTTTCAATTGGTTCAGAATTTGGGCAAAGAAAAGTGTTATTTGGTGGGCTTCCCCAAGACCCCAATACCACTAGATGATGCAATGGGACAAAAGAAAAAATATAGAGGTGTAAAAGCTGGAAAAAATAGAGGTGTAAAAACATGTCAAGATATCACTATTTGCAGATGATTGTAGTTCTGGAAAACCTAAAGAACCTACTGAAAAACTGTTACCAAGAGTAAGAGGATTTAGTAAGATGGATATGTAAAGTTAGTAAGCAAGAATCATTTACTTTCATGTATAAATATAACCATTAAGGAGATACACTGAATAAGAAGATCTCATTTACAAGGAGATTACATTACAATACAATTGTATTATATTGTAATACGATTACAATTGTCATTACAATCACAACAGCAACAACAAGGAAATCAACTACTTCCTAATGAAGTTAACATGGAGGAGCAAGACCTATACAAAGAAAATGTTGAAACACTTTCAAGGAAACAAAGAAGACTTTTGAATAAATGCAAAGACCATGCTTTTAGCTAGGAAGACTCATCATCATAAAGATGTCCATTCTCTCGAAATTAATTTCTAAATTTAATGCCATCCCAATGAAATACCAACAGTCTTTTTTAAAAAACTAAACGAGCGGATTCCAAAGTTCATGTGAAAAAATAAAGAAACAAAATATTCAGGAAAACTCTGAAAAGAAGAGTAATATCAAGGGACTAATTCTACCAGATATTAAAATATATTAAAAGTCTCAGTAACTGAAATAGTGAGGAACTCATGGATGAATAGCAAGACAGGCCAATCAAGCATAATAGAAAGTCCAGAAATAGAAGTGAATATACATATGGGAGTTTAGTACATGAAAAAACTGGCCTCCAAAATCAGTGGGGGAAATGATTAACTGTTCAATACATGTAGTTGGGGTCACCGGTTGGCCATGTGGAAAAAACATAAAGTTAGGTTCATACCTTGCACCATATACCAAGATAAATTCTAAGTGGATCAAATATTTAAGAGTAAAATAATGCCACAAATATTCTAGAAGTAAACATGAGAGAATCCTTTTATAATCTTGAAATAGGGAAGATCTTTCAAATTGTGACTCAAAATAGAGAAGAGATTAGAGAAAAAAATAGAAAAATTAAACTGCATTAAGGAGATCTTTATGCCAAAATGCAAACAGAGTCAAAAGATAACTAAATGGGAAATACCATTTAATACTCATATTTTATCAAAGGTTCATTTCCCCAACTTATAAAGTGGTCCTAGAAATCACTGAGAAAGAACTAAATGCTCAACAGAAAAATAGGCAAAGGCTCTGAACAAGCGGGTCACAGGAAAAGGTTCTACCTTACTCATAATAATAGAAATGCAGGTTAACACTACACCAGGTATTGTTTTTTTAACCTGTCAGAGTGATAAATATACGGGAATCCGAAAACATACTCTGTTGGCAAAACAGAGGAAGCTACAGTCATACGTGTAAATTGGTACAGTCCTCATGGAGGGCAATCTGGCAAGAACTTATCCAAATTACAAATGGACACATTCTCTGTAGTAGGGTTCTCCAGAGAAACAGAACCAATACTCTCTCTCTCTCTCTCTCTCTCTCTCTCTCTCTCTCTCTATATATATATATATATATATATATATATATTTTTTTTTTTTTTCTTTTTTTGCGGTACGCGGGCCTCTCACCATTGTGGCCTCTCCCATTGCGGAGCACAGGCTCTGGACGCACAGGCTCAGCGGCCATGGCTCACGGGCCCAGCTGCTCCACGGCATGTGGGATCTTCCCGGACCGGGGCACGAACCCATGTCCCCTGCACCGGCAGGCGGACTCTCAACCACTGCACCACCAGGGAAGCCCCTATATATATATTTATATTTTTATATATTGACATATATATAAGAGGAGAATTAGTACAGGAATTGACTCACATGCTTATGGAAGCTGAGAAGCCCCACAATCTGCCCTCTGCAAGCTGGAGAACCAGGAAAGCCAGTGGTATGAAATCAGTGAGTCCAAAGGCCTGAGAACCAGGGGAGTTGATGGTATAATTCCCAGACTGAGGCTGAAGGCCTATGAACCAGGGGGCTACTGGTTTAAATCTCAGTGTCTCCAGGCCCAAGAACCAGGGGCAGGAAAAGATGGACATCTCAGCTCAAGAAGAGAGAGAGGGAATTTGCCCTTCCTTCGCCTTTTTATTTTATTTGGGTCCTCAACGGATTGGGTGATGCCCACCTGCACATGATCATCTGAGGGCCATCTTCTTTACTCAGTCACTGAATCAAATGCTAATCTCCAGGGTTCCAGAAACACTCTCACAAACCGCCCAGAAATAATGTTTTACCAGTTATCTGGGCATCCCTCATCCCAGTCAAGTTGACACATAAAATTAACCATCACATTCTCTGATCCAGCAATCCCATTTCTAAGAATCTACTCTAAAAACAGATTTGTACATAAAGGAAATGACACATGCAGAGTTAGTTGTAATAGAAGATTGGAAGCAACCCAAATATCTATCACTAGGTGAATGGCGGACGCGCAGGCTCAGCGGCCATGGCTCATGGGCCCAGCTGCTCCGCAGCATGTGGGATCCTCCCGGACTGGGGCACGAACCCGTGTCCCCTGCATCGGCAGGTGGACTTCCAACCACTGCACCACCAGGGAAGCTCTAGGTGAATGGTTTTTAAAAACTATGGTACACACATTATTTCTACACAAAGGAAACCATAAAACGGTAAAAGAGAATAAGGAAACTCTCAGTGTACTGACATGGAAAGATCTCCAGAATCTAGTGTTATGTGAAAGATCTAGTGTATTTGGCACATTACCACTTGTATGAAAAGATGGAGGGAAGATTACATATTTATATTTGCTTGAATACACATAAAAAGTTTAGAAGTGGGATGGGGACGGATGTGGGAGGGAAACTTTTATTTTACACCTTTTAATTTTGTCCTATATCAATGTATTACCTATTCAAATAATTAAATAATGAAATTTTTAAATTTTCATAAGTGAAAAAAATGTAGTACTTGGCACAGGTTTAGATAATAGAACAATGGGTCAGAATAGAGAGACTAGAAATAGACCCCTGATTATATGGAAACTAACATGATAGAGGGAGCGTTTCAAGCCAGTAGAAAAATGATGGACAGTTCTGTCAATTGTGCCGGGAAAATTGTTATCTCCATAGAATAGTTAAAATTGGACTGTCTCCTCTCACTCTGTACAAAAACTAATTTTAGGATCAATATGGGAAAATATGGCAAACAAAAACTTAACACTTTTAGAAGAAAATATAGGAGAATATCTTTATGACCTCAGGGTATAAAAGGATTTCTTAAACAATTCACAAAAAAACACAAACAGGATGGAAAAAGACAGATAGATTTGACTACATTAAAATTTAAACATTTATGTGCTTCAAAAGACACAATAAACAAAGTAAAAAGAGAAGTCACAGACTGGGAAAGGATATTTGCAACACATATAACCAAAAAAGTATCCTGAGTGTATAAAAAGACCTACAAATCAATCAGATAATGCAAAGGACCCTACAGAAAAATAAAATATAGGAAGAGTCAGTTCACAGAAAAGAAAACCTGAATGGCTAATATATTTTTGAAATGGTGTTCATATGTACTACTAATTAGTGAAAAGCAAAATAAAATCATACTGTGAATATATTATGTACACATTAGATTTGCAAAAACATGAAGCTCGATAATTTCGAGTGCTGAAGAAATTACAGAGCTATGGGAGCGTTCATACACTGCAGATGGGAGTGTAAATTCGTAAAACTACTTTGAGTGCAAGCTGGTAATAGCTGATAAAGACACATACACACATTTCATATATATATGTATATATATACGTGTATATATATGTGTGTATATATGTGTGTGTGTGTGTGTGTGTGTGTGTGTGTGTGTGTGTGTGTGTGTATGTCTCACACAAGGAGGCATGCCCAGGAATATTTCTTACAACATTGTCTGAAAGAGTAAGAAACATTTGGATTTAACTTAAATGTTCATCAAGAGCAGAACTGATGAGTAAGTTGTGGTATAACTTTACACTGGAAGGCACTATATATCAGTGAAGATAAAAGAACCAGAGCTACAATAATCAATGAGGGTAAATCTTACAAGCACAGTATTGAACAAAACCAAAGCAAAACATAAAAGCAAATTGCAGAAGGATAGATAGTATGATAACATTTGTATGAAGTTTAAAGACAGGCAAAATGAAACAATATAATGTTTATCCTCATATGAACTTTATATAATGCATGCGGGGATATCTGCATAATGTGTAAGCGCATTCATAACAAAATGCATGGTAGGCGTTCATCCTATCGGATGACCTCTGTGGGGAGGGGGAGGAATGGGGTTGCGAGAGGTCCCCAGAGATCTTCAACTGTATGTGTATTGTTTTATTTCCAATCTGGATGGCGAATATGTGGAGGTTCGTTTTTCTTATTTTCTACACATTCTGATGTCAGCTTTATGTTATAATTGCAAAAGGTAAAGTGTTCCTTAACAACGGTAGTAATTAACTGGAAACTATAATAGGGTATACGATACCTTTAGTTTTTTTTTTTTAACAATAGCAGCAAAACTATTATGTATCTGGGAATTAATTTATTAAGAATGTATAAGATCTTTTTGAAGAAAAATTTAAATTTTACTGAAAGACCAGACAAGAAGACCTTAATAAAAGAATAGAAACACCATGTTGATGGATTACATAGCTGTTAATTCTCTCCAAATTTATCTATAAACTCAAAGTAGCACCAAATAAAATTTCCTTCTCACCTCACCCTCACCCTATTCTTTGATGACGACGATTGACGTTTTCTCAATTTTATGAGTTAACATGTGAAGCGCTGGGCACAGTGTTCCACACAGACCCACAAACGTGGGTTAAATGGGATAAATTAGGATGGTTCAATCCACCACCCCACCATGAGGCCTCTCGAACATTGACTTTGTTGGGGGCTTCCAAAAGATCAGGATACCGGGGACCTCCCTGGTGGTCCAATAATTAAGAATCTGCCTTGCAATGCAGGGGACGCTGGTTGGATCCCTGGTCGGGGAACTAAGATCCCACATGCTGTGGGGCAACTAAGCCCACGGGCCGCAACTAGAGAGAAGCCCACATGCAGCAACGGAGACCTGATGCAGCCAAATAAATAAATATTTAAAAAAAGAGAGGGCTTCCCTGGTGGCGCAGTGGTTGAGAGTCCGCCTGCCGATGCAGGGGACACGGGTTCGTGCCCCGGTCTGGGAAGATCCCACATGCCGCGGAGCGGCTGGGCCCGTGAGCCATGGCCGCTGAGCCTGCGCGTCTGGAGCCTGTGCTCCGCAACGGGAGAGGCCACAACAGTGAGAGGCACGCGTACCGCAAAAAAAAAAAGAGAAAGGTCAGGATACCGCGAATGTTAATGGAATAAACAATAAAGCACTTATTCATCGGATGTGTGTGTGTTCATTTACAAGTTACGAAAGGAGTAAATGGGACCTAGAGGGGGAATCTTCTCACCCAGGGTGCACAGCAGGTCAGCGGCTGGGGATGGGCTGAGAAAGAGAAGGAGGGAAGTGGTGAAAGGAACTGGTGAGGAAGAAAGAGAAGAGGGGAGAGGAGAGAGGAAGGGAAGGCATAGTGAGGCGTGAGGGGGGAGGCCCGTCTGCGTCCGTCTCCTGGCTCTCGTGATGGGTACAGAGCGTCTGTTGTTCCTCACTCAGTGAGCGACACCTCCATCTCCTCTTCTGGGGGAGTTGACTTGTTCGTCTTCACGGCACTGTTTCATTTTCCCAGCCCAGTTGTGTCTTTTGTCCAGCTGAGCACTTCCAACTCTGATCACATTTCTCTGCATTCTCATGGAACACCACAAGGTCCTAAGGGGTCCCCAGTACGATGTCAGCCCTCTGGGAGTTTCCAGCAGGAGAATACCGGGAGTGTGATGAGGGGCAAGTGCGTGGGCCTTTCCCAGGCCTCCCCTGAGCCCCGACAGAACAGGATCATCAGTGGGGGTGGAGGGAGTCCCCAACTTGGGGATGGTTGCCAAGGATCTCAAGGCCCTAGCGAGGGCTCTCTGCCCTGCCACTGTAGGCACCCCACTGCCCATTTCACCTGTGTATCACGCACAGCCGCATCTGTGCTCACAGGAGTGAAAAGCAGCAACTGGGGATAAGGTTGGAGACTCCTCGATGGAAAATATCACACGCCTATTGAGGGAACAGAATTGTAGTTGGGGAACAGACAGCCTCTCACTGGGGAAGACAGGGAACAAACCAGAAAGTAGGAGAGGGCATTGTTTTCCCTTCCGAGTTCCAGATTCTGTGGTGGGTAATCTCCATACCAACTCTACAAGGTGGGTATTACTACTTCCAGATCACACAGACGAGGAAAGTGAGGCTCTGAGAGGTGAAGTATTGCCAATAACTTGGCAAGGAGATGTAGTGAGTGTTTGGGGCCGATGGTGACAGAGTCAGGATTTGAACCGAAAGACAGCTGGTTGCAAAACTAGCTTTTTCTGCTTATATTCCATGATGCCTCATGCTGAAATCACATGGAAGGGAATGGTATTAGAATTATTGTCTGAAAAAGAGACTTGCAGAATTTGGGGGAGACGGCTGGGCTACAGAGCCAATGATAGACTCCTGCAGCAGAACCCTGGACACTGCACCATGCTTACCTACCTCTACGCTTTTGCATAGACAGTCCCTCTGCTTGGAATGTCCTCTCCCCTTCCCAAGTCTGACCAATGTAGTTAAGGGTCACTTCCTCCAAGAAGTCTTCCCTGACCTGACCAGGGTGGGTTGGCTGTGTGACTCTCGGCCATGGAAATGTCCCACACTCACCCTTGTCCCTGCCCCGCCATAATTACCCATTCTGCATCTGTTATTCTTCCACTAGGCTGTGACATCATTGGAAGACCTGGATCTGATCCATCAGTGCATTTTTAGAGTTCCTCCCAGGGCCAGGTACAGTGGATGGAGGTCTCCAGTGCGTGATGACTGAATGGATGAGTGGCTCAATGTAAGGTTATGAGTGCTGGCCCTACTGCCTGGGTTGGAATCCCAATTACTGCACTTCCTGTGTGTGACCGTAGGCAAGTTACTAATCTTCCTGTGCTTTAGTGTCTCATCTACAAAATGGAGCTAAATAGGAGTGCCTAATTCATGGGATTATTGTGAAGACTCGATGGGTCAATCTATAAAAAGCACTTAAAATGGTGCATGGTACATGGTATGGTGACATAGTAAATATTAGTTGTAACTATTATTGGTGTAACTAAATTATTTGCTCATTTGTTCACTCATCACTCATTTGTTTTCCATAAAATATTTCATCTAGTGCCCTTCCTGTGTTAGGCATTAGGTTGGCCAGTGGAGTCACAGATATAAATCAGATAGCTTTAGTCCTCAATATGGGCAGGGATCAGGGGAGACAAACATAGGTAACTGGTAATTACATCCCTGGGGAGGGATGTTCAGTGCTCAGAGGGGTGTGGCACAGGGTCAGCAGCCAGAGGTCCCTGGTCTGGGCCAGACAAGCCCCTCTTCTCTTGGAGCTCACCGAGGATGCAGCGGCTCTAGGGAGAAATACTGAGTAAATGAGAACTGGACCTGGGAGCCTCTGCTCAGCATTCATGGACAGCCGGACCCCGAAATCCAGGACCTTTGATATTTCATTGACTAATGCTGCATTTCACTGAACAGAAGCTTCCTGTTAAATCAAAACAGATGAGGTTTTAAAAATAATTCTAATTGATTCCATCCTTAGAGTTCAAATCGGTAGCTCTTGGCCCAGCCAAGATCAGAGTCGTGTGCGTGCGTGTGTGAGTGTGTGCACCCGCGGGTACGTATGGACAGATGACGACAGTGGTCACTCTTCAAACACCAGCAACGCACCTGTCCCAGTGCTAGGCATCTTCCCTGCTTGATTTCATTTGGTCCTCACACCACTAGGGGTAGGACTATCATTAGCACCATTTTCAAAAAAAGAGACTGGAGGTCAGAGATGTCAAGACACTTGCCTAAGAGCGTGAAGCTGTAAGTGGTAGAGTCAGGGCTTGATCCTGGTCCTCTCTAACTTGAAAGCAACACACAGTGAGGGATGATGAGAGGAGCGAGAAGGCAAGAGAGTCCCTGGGCTTGTTTGAAGAGGCAAGGGATCTGAGAGGCGTGTGGTAAGAACGAAAAATAACGATAGATGCCATCTGGTGAGCCCATCCACTGTGGGCGCTGACATTGCGATTTACAGACATTAAATCCTCACACTACTTCAGTAAGTATTATTAGTCCCATTTTCAGATAAGGAAATTAAGGTTCAGAAGGAATAACAAAATCCTCCAGAGTCACTTCATTAGTAAATGTTTCTGACTCACAAGCCCTTGTTTCTTTGTGGATATTACGTACATTACATGCACGTGTGTGTGTGGCAGGGCGGTGTGAATTGTGATCGTTCCTTCAGAACAGCGCATCGAGTTCTCACACTGTGAGGTGTGAGCTGCTGCATTCATTCATCCGTTTGGTCACTCGATGCCTGCCTTGGCCCGGCCCTGCTGCAGGTGCTGGGAACACCTGCAGAAAGTCGTGGCAGAGACAGACAACAAGCCCCTGAATCAAGACACCAGGAGAGCTCTGACTGGCTGGGAGTGGCTATTTTGGTAGGTCCGTTTAGGAATGACAAGGCATTCACAAAGATAGAGCCGATGGGATGTTCTTGGGGAGGAGCATTCTAAGCAGAGGGGCAGCTACTGCAAAGTCCCCTGGGCTGGAACAGGCTTGGTGCATTTGAGGACCAGAAAGAAGGGAGTTGGGAGCAAGCAAGGAAATGAGGTCAGGGAGCAGGTGCCTGGATTCAATAGGGCCTGGGAGACCAGCACAAGGAGGTTGGATTATGTTTTAATTGCAGTGGGAGCCAATGGAGGGTTTTTAGCAAGGGTGCGGCTTGAGCCCATCTCCGTTTGTAAGGACGGCTCCGGCTGTGGAGTGGAGCACGTTGGGGGAGGATGTGCGTCATCACAGCAGCAGGGAGCCCTATGGGGAGGCGACTGCAGAGTCCAGAGGAGAGAGGGTGGTAATTTGGCTGAGATGTTCACAGTGGAGGAGAAGAGACATAGACAGATTGGGGATATGTTTCTGAGGAGCAAAGCTTTCTGATGGATCGGATGAGGGGTGTGAGGGGCAGAGGAACGAAAGACCATCTTCAGGTGAGCAACCAGTTGAATGGTGGAGACTTTGCCTGAGATGCAAGAAGACTGGGGAGGAGCAGGATTTGGGGGTGTCAATCAAGAGTGGGATAGGGAAGTGGGCGATGGCAGCTAGACACCAAGGCGATGGCCCTCAAGTTCATGGCTGTGGATTTGGTTTTGGGTGTCATCAGCATATAGACAACATTTAAAGCCAAGAGACCAGCTGAGATCACCTGAGGGAGAGTGGAGGGCAAAATTCAAATGAGCCCAGGGAAACCAGATGCACATCCGTGAGTCAGCCAGGGTCCTCCTTCAAGCCAACAAGTTCCAAGCTTGGCCTCACGTGGACCTTTCAGGGCAACCGTGCGGAAAGCAGAGGGGCTTCCAGGGAGATCAGTGTTTTGATCTCAGCTCTGTTATTTCTATCATTTCCTAACTACAGTGACTGCTGTTCACTGAGCCTCTGTTCATTGATCCGTACAATGGAACAGTAATGTTCACTAGAGAATGGGATGAGTTAATGGTTGTGAGAACAATAAGAACACGAGGCACTCTGCTCTTGCTTTAGAATGTCCTGGGAAGGAGGCAAGACGGTTCAGATACTTTGATCTTCAAAACTGGTTTCTTTCAAGATTTCAATAAACCAGGTTTACTGTAGATTCTAACCAACTTCAAATCCATCCTCAAGTGGCCTCCTTTTGAGACTTTCTCTAAGCTCCCAAAGATGCCCCCTCTCCTGGCTGCTCCCTGGGGAGTAGGGTGGGGGGAGGAGGGACATATCTGATTGTGGACTTGGGGGGCAGGAACTGGGCTTGAGCAGCTCAACTCCTGCCTCTCTCAGGGATCAGCCTGGTTGCAGAGCAGCTGTCCATGGGACCCAGCCTCTGATCTGCTCAGTCTGCACTCATTTATGTACAGGCGGGCCAAACCCACAGCCCTGAGGGTCCTTACTTTCTCTCCACTCCTTCACCTTCCTCCCTGAAGATGACTGAGTTGGCTAGAGAGACGTCGCTAGGGTTGCTATTCAACTCAAGGCCATGTGCTGTACCTGTACCCTCTGTGCTCTGGGGAGATGAGACAGTCACACAGGAAGCAACTGGGAACAGATCCAAGAGAAGATGGAGCCCAGACCTGGAATGTGCAACCAGGACCCCTCCTGTGGTCAGGCTTTGGGTCAACAGTGGACTGAGACAAGGGTATACCAACCCACCCCTCTCTGCTGGGCCCCAGACTCTCACATGCAAGCTTCGGAGCAGACACCTCTGCCGGACCCTCCAGGCTAACACGGCCCCAGCGGAGCCCACTGCGGTCCCCACGTGCCTGCTGCCTCTTCTGTGTGGGGAGAGGCCGCCATTCCTCGGCCTCTTCCTCCTGGACTGTGGGTGCTGTGAGGGCGGGCGGGTGGTACCATAGCCAGATGTGTTTCCTCAGCTCGGGGTACAGGGCTTGATGTGGAGCTGGCCTGCAGAGGAGGGACTGAAGGAGGGAACGCGGCAGCATCCTTGAAGCTGCGGGAGCAGTGGAGGGGGTGTCTCAGTGGGACACAGAAAGTAGGTCCCTTGGGCCCTGTCCTGACCATATGGCCCTTACAAATGGCTCTAGGGCTTTCGGAGAACTGTGGGAGGGCTGCATGCCTGGTCACCCCTAATTCTAGGCCTGGAGTGTGAAACACAGGGGACTGAAGGGGTTGGCCATTTACGCGGGGAAATTGTAAATGGGAAAGATAAACGGTGGAAAATTAGGCACTGACCCACGGGCTCACCGCTGGGACGGGGAAATCCGAGCCGAGCTCATGGAAAAACTATAACCAGAGCAGGCTGAGCCGTACCATCCCAGAAAAGCAGACGGGGGCAGCCATAAAACCTGACCCCTTTAAGTCAGCCAGGCCAGGCCCTACACTATTTTTAGCTGCCAGTATTATTTTAAAGCATTCCTCCTTCAAACGCCTCCCTTTGCCCCCCACCTCCGAGTGCGGCGCGATCAGGGACAAGTGGCTTAACTTCCCTGGGCCCGGGGTTATCTCTCTCCCGTCCTGTCCCCAGCACGGGTCTATTTGGGTTAGAGAGAGAGCACTTTTTGCTCAAACATCCTAGAACTCTGAGATTTTGCTTCCCACCTTCACTTTTTATCTTGTAATGGAGGCGCAAGAATATGGGCTTTGGAGCGGGCATGCCAGTTCTGGAACTTTCCTCCCTGTGTGATGTTATTCACCTCAGGCATCTATAAAAGGGGGCCTTCTTAGGAGTAGAGGGTCTTCTCCAGCTTCATCTTAATCTACCTTTCCATCCCCCTTGTCACTCTCTCCAAACATCCTGTCTCTGTGGGACACCTGGTCTGGAATGCTTTCCCCGTTCCCTCCTGTGCCCACACTCCTTCAGTCATTCACCGGACACTTACTCTCTCCCAGGCCATGCGCTGGGAGATAAGTGCTAGGCTGTGGGGCATCCTGGGGACCCCGAGCGCTTCCCACAGATGGTACTGCCTGAATGGATGCTAAGAAGGGAACTGGGACTCACAGGAAGGGCAGTGGGGGGCGGGTATTCCAGGCCAAGGGGGCAGTGAGGGCAAGAGTGCAGAGAGGAGCGGGCATGTGATGAAATCAGAGCAAGCACTTTGGTGTTTCAGGCTAATAAAGTGCAAGGTAAGGCATGGGTGGAGGGTGCTGGAAAGGTACTTTAGGGACAGAGTGAAGAGTTTGCACTTCTGCCTGAGGGCAATGGGGAGCCGTGGAAAGTTTTCAGGTAGGAGAGTGGCGGCTGATTGGCCATCCTCTCCTCCTGTAAGCCCCAATCTGACCTGAGGCCACGTGTGCTTTTTCTCTGGGTGTTTCACAGCCAATCCAATGCCCAGCATGGACTTCTGTTTATTTCCGTTCAGGTCCAGGTCCTAAGGCCCAGACACCAGGTGGTCCAGGGTAGGACTAGTCCTTCAAGGTCATCTAGTCCAAACCCCTATTCTATAGATGGAGAAACTGAGATCCAGAGAAGGGCCGATTCAGGACTAGGTCTGGGTCTTCTGACACCCAGGCAGGGACTCTGCCCACCCCACACGCTCTCAGAGCCTGGAGCATTCTGGGCATGGTGGGAGGGGAGGGAGGAGGGGCTATGCCTGGGGGGCTCTGCGGGCTATGTTGCTTCTTAGGATTCGCTCAGTCTCTGGAGAGACCCCTTCACATGCCATCTCCTCCCAACCATTTTAAGGGCAAGTTGCTTGTAAAACAGTCAAAATTAAGTCATTTATAGCAGAGGAGTTTGGAGTGGGTTATAGAAATGTGTGGCTGGGGGATAGGGAAATTGTTTTTCTTTTTCCATTTCTTTTTGGACTTTCTCAGAAGTCTGGAGCCCTGCAAATTCCTAAGAAATGAAGACCGGCAAGGGCCCAATTGTGGAAAACTGTGGCGAGTGGGCATCACTGAGGCAGGTACTTCTGGAAAAGGCTGGGCCAGGATGGGTATCCACAAAGGAGGAGGCTGGGAATCCTGACCCTGGAATGCCATGTCTGCGGTTCCAGCATCATCTCTGAGGAGTTAAGAAGAAAGAGGAGAAGAGGTGGAAGGAGTCAAGGAGAGAGCCAGTGGGGGAGATTCCAACTGAAACCAGAGTTTGGGAAAGAGAGAGCACCATGGGGCAGGGGCAGGCAGAGGTGAAGGCAGTGTGGTAAGGGAAAGTGCTTCGGGCTGCGTGTCAGAAGACTGGTCCAGCCCCTGCTGCGAACTCTGCAGGACTGTCAGCAACTCCCGCATTCAGGGTCCTCATCCCCCAAAGCGGAGGCTGCTTCCTGACCAGCTCTGATGGTGATGAGAGTCCAAGGAGATTATGGGGTGTATAGCATCCTGTTGACATCTTCTGAAGAAAGGGAAGCATTCTGAGCATCACGGTACTGTTCCCAAAGGACAATCAAGCTTGGTCCTGGGCCCTGGGGAAATCTCTGCAGAGAGAGAGCTGGGCCTGAGACCACCACAAAGCTCTAAGTGGGGCACTTTGCCCTGTGGTCCTGTCCTACAGGTTCACCATCCAGACCGGTAACTGACTTACCACGTGGAAATATGCAGAACTGACACACAGCACAGCACTTCTCCATGCCCAGTCTCCACCCATCCGCCATCTCACTGCGTCCTTGCCCTGAGCCTAGAACAGGCAGGCCGAGATCATCCATAGCTCTGGAGGGCAACTTGCCCAAAGCCATGCAACTGCTAAACGGATGAGGCAGGTCTGGAGCCCCGACTTCAAAGACCAGCCTTCTTGGCCAGTGGGTCCCTAGCTTCCTTAACAAATGAAGGTGGCCTGCAGCCGCAGACAGCATTGGCATCATTCACAGCCCTGGCTAACATTTCTGAATGCCTACTCTGTGCCAGGTGCTCTCCTAAGCACTTTAGGAACAAAGCATTGCATTGTCTACTTCTCACATCAACCCTATGAAGAAGGTGCTCTTATCCTATGTTTTATGGGGAAATGGAAGCACAGAGAGGGTAAATAACTTGCTTGGGGTCACACAGCCAAGAAGTGGCAGAGCTGGGATTTGAAACCAGGCAGTCTGGCTCCAGAATCCACGTTCTTAAACACTAGGCATATGCAAATTCCTTGGGGGAAAGGTCCTGGGGGAGTTTCCCGGAAGGAAGTGGCATGTGGTGACTACCTTTTTCTTTCCTGAGATCAGCTCTTGGCCACGGACCTGTGGTGGGAAAGGCAGCAGCAGAGTTCCAGCACGTGGCTGGTTTGAGTCCCTTGGAACTGGGGGACCTCATGTGTCATGGGCAGTGGACAAGAGCAGGGCACCCCCAGCCTCCCAGGCTCCCCAGCTCTGTAAGTGGCACCATCACCCACCCAGTCCTGAGAGCCAGAAACCTGGGCAGAATCCTTGATCCCCCTGGCCCTTTGCTCTCATCCGCCACTGCCCACCCTTCCACGGGTCCAGTCAGTGCTGTACTAGAGACCTTTTGAATTTGTCCACCTCTCTGTGCCTCCCCTGCTGTCACCCTCATGGATTAATAGCCTTCCAGTAGGTCTCCCTGCATTCCCTCTCACCCCCCTACCATCCATTCTCTGCACAGCTGCTGGAGGGATTTCCTTAAAATATAAATCAAACCACATCACTCTACAGCTTAAAAACTCTTCATTGTACTTAAATAAAATCCAGATTTCTGGCCATGGCTTGGAGGCTCCTGCATGACCCAGCCCCTGTGAATGCCTCCAGCTTCATCTGTGCCACTTTACCCCTCAGCCCCCAAGCTCCAGACAGATTGCTTCAGCTCCTGCAGCACACCACGTGCTTTTCCTCCCCAGGGCCTTTGCACGTGCTGTTGTCTCTGCCTAGAACAGTTGTCCCTCATTCTTCCCGAGGTTAACTCCTTCTCATAAACGTCACCTCCTCAGAGGGTCTTCTCTGGTCACCCTCTTATTGGTTTCCTTTATACCACTTGCTATGACGTGGAATTATTTCAGTTATTTGTCCATGTTTAACCTTTCCCTCTGCAGGGAGAAGGACCATGTCTCTCTGGTTCCTCTTTGTATCCTGGCAGCTAGCATCAACTGGCACATGGTAGAGCTGCAATAAATATCATTGGATGAATGAATGAATAAAATCCAAATAAACAAATGGAGTCTATGGAAGCCCAAGACAGATTACGGATGCTTCTGCTCTCCCAGCCCCCTGGGCTGACCCCTCCACTCACAGGCAGCCCCTCTGCCGTGGCTGCCTTTCCTCTCTCAGATCCTTTGGGCTGCACATTTGCCTATGTTTCCTGCACAGCCTCATCATTCCTGCCCCGGACAGGCTCTCATGAGCTCTCACATGACCCACCTTTAAGGTAGATGCTGAGATTATTCCCATTTTACAGGTGGGAAATGAAGAAAGGTCAAGGGCCAGTGCTGGAAAGTAGAGGAGCCTAGACAAACCCAGACAACTTGAGGTGGAGCCCATGTCCTTCCAGTGAAGAGCATTTGGATGTGTTGCTCCCGTGTGCAGTACTGTTCAGCGACTCAGCATCTCACCCCGTCGTGTTTCCCAAATTTGCCTGATTCATAAGAATTACCCAGGGCACTTAATATAAATACAGATTCCCAGGTTCCTTGCCTAGAGGCTTGAACTTAATAGGGCTGAGGGGGAGAACTGGGAAACTGTATTTTTTTGTTGTTGTTCATATATGCACCTTAAAAAAAATTGAAGTAGAGTTGATTAACAATGTCATGTTAGTTTCTGGTGTACAGTAAAGTGATTCAGATATATATATATATATATATCTTTATATATCTGAAAAGAATATATTCTTTTCCAAATTCTTTTCTATTACAGTTTATTACAAGATATTGAATATAGTTCCCTGTGCTATACGATAGGGTTTTGTTTAACTGTTTTATGTATAGTGGTTTGTATCTACTAATCCCAAACTCCTGATTCATCCCTTCCCCTCTTTCCCCTTTGGTGACCATAAATTTGTTTTCTATGTCTGTGAGTCTGTTTCTGTTTTGTAACTCAGTTCGTTTGTATCTTTTCTTTTCTTTTTTTTTTTTTTTTTTAGGGGGAATCTGTATTTTTAACAGTTGCCACAGATGATTCTGAAGAACAGGCAAGTTTGAAATGTACTGGCTGACAAGATAAAGCCACAACTACTCAGTCTAAACTGCAAAGCCTTTGATGAAGCAGCCTCTGTCCCCCTCTCTGGCCTTATCCACCCCCCTGGGCCAACCCTCCATTCCATCTAAACCAGTCTCCTCACTGTTGTCTGAAGAATCCATCTGGGCTCCAGCCTCTGTGCCTTTGCCGCTGTGGTGTCTTCCCATCTTCCTGCTACGGTCTCCTCCTCCTTCCCTGATGGTCCTGACCAATGCTGACCACTTCGGTTGATATGTCCTTTTTCCCAACTAGATTGTAGCCCTAGTGGCAAGTCATGCTTGGGGCTTAGAATTCTAGAACCTCAGAGCTGGAAAGAACTTGGAAACCTCACCATCCAACCTATTTGTTTGACAAATGAGGAAACTGAGTTCCAGAAAGAGGAACAGACCTACCTGAGGCTGCAGAGTCTTACAGCAGAAGCAGGATGGGTGGATCTGGGGACTCCCGCTGAGTTCAGTGAATTTTTCAGACTTGCCTCTCGATTGGGTATTTCTAGAAAAATCCACCCTCTGGTCATGAAAATGCAGGGCAGACAGCGGGCTTCTTAGTCACTCATGCGATCAACACTGAGGTCCCGCTAAGGGCCAGGGGGTCTGCCTCTGGGAGCTCACAGACCAGGGCAGAGATGGGACACAGGTGTCAGGAAGCACAGTCGCCTTTGCCACCATTATCATCATCACCTAGTAATAGTATGCATGATAGCTTTTATTGACTACTATATGCCAGCTTTTTTTTTTTTTTTTTTTTTATGTTACGCGGGCCTCTCACTGTTGTGGCCTCTCCTGCTGCGGAGCATAGGCTCCGGACGCGCAGGCTCAGCGGCCATGGCTCACGGGCCCAGCCACTCCGTGGCACGTGGGATCCTCCCGGACCGGGGCAAGAACCCGTGTCCCCTGCATCGGCAGGCGGACCCTCAACCACCGCGCCACCAGGGAAGCCCTATGACAGCTTTTGAATTAATGTTTGCCCCTCACCACAGTCCCGTGAGGTGGGCTTTGCTACCATCCCCACGTCGAGGCAGTGCCTGTTCTGAGCATTGAGTCAGGGCCCCCGTGTGGGGAAGCGAGGAGGAGGAGGAGGAGGAGGAGGAGGAGGAGGAGGGGAGGGGGCGTGGCCTCCCCTCCGCTGGCTGGAGTGAGGAGAGTTTCTGCAAGAGGAGCAGCGAGCTCACCTTGAAGTAAGTAGCTTGGCCTGGAGGATGTAAGACGGGGAGGACGTTCCAGGTAGAGAGAACAGCATTGAGAAAGGCTTGGAAGGGAGAGATCGGTTTGGCAGGGACAAGAAGTGAAGGGGGTGGGAAGGCGTGCGTGGAGGCGGATCCCAGCAGGAGGGCAGGGACAGGTGTGAAGTTCATCCTGCTTTTCCTGAGGGCAGGAACCCTGGCCAGTGTCATGGATGTGGTCATGTTAATGGCACCCACAGCAGGGGCAGGGCTGTGTCTGAATTTGGAAGTCGGGGCTGGGGCGCCTGGGAGGCCTGGCAGCAGTGACTTTCCAGGGCACGCTCGGGGACAACATCCGGCCTCTCCAGCTTCCTGGGATCAACCTACAGGGGTCTCCTCAGGAGTGAGTGTGAGAGGAAGACAAGCAGGCCTCCTGGTGTGGCAGCTGTGAGGGTATGTGAGGGCGGGTGGAAGGCGCCTGCGTGTGTACCTGGTATGGGTCTGTGTGCGGATGCGTGTGTGTGTGCGTGTACACACACATGTGTTGCTAGGGACGTGCAGTCCGTCCACCCTTGTGGACGCCTGTGTCTGTGAGTCTGGCCGCTGGGCTCAGTGTATGTGGCATGCGTGCGGGCTGTGGGTGTGGGACTGTCCTGTGCACACGCGTTCGCCTCAGCTGGTGTTAAACACTCTTTGGACAGCTCACTAGGTAAACATTCACTAATGTAATTTGGAAACCCATCCCCAGGGCCCCGCCGTGTGGCCGGGCAGCCGGCGGGTGGTGTCTGGATTAAGATATTAGCGCATTAATGCCGTATCAAAGCGCGGCACCCTGAGCCGTGGGAGTGTCTGCTGACAGCCCCACGGTGCTCAGGGCTTCGTGGGCTCGGCAGCCCCGCCGCATCCCTCTCAGAGTCACAAGGAGGCCTTGTGCTCATGGGAGCCTCGGGGCTCCGCAGACATGAGCTCATGCCTGCCGGTCCCTCCGGAGGCGGTGGGTGGCTGGCTGAGCCACCAGGCCTCAGCCCCGCGCAGGGGCCAGGCCATGGGAGGAGTGGCAGCCGGGCTTTGGGTCCGAGCTTGTCTTTTGACCTGACAAAGTAGGCGCTTGTGTGTTTGCTGAACGAATGAATGAATCTTTCCAGGAAGTTTTTGAAATTCCTCAACAGCACGGGCCAAGTTCCTCTCACCTTGATATTCCTGGTGCCCGGCAGCGCTTGGGGTACAGTTGGTGCTCTATGATTGGGTATTGGGTAGATGGACTGCTGGCACAGAGAGAAGGCCTGGGCTGGAAGTCAGGAGACCGGGGTCTGAGGCCTGATTTTTGCCTTTGATCTGCTTGGGGACAGCTGGTTACCATAAAGTGAACAGTGATGCTGAGCCCAGCCTCTAGCGCTGGCCTCTGTGGGTGTGTTTGTGGTGGCTGTGTCTGATGCCTTCTCCCTGGGAGCCAAACGCGCGAAGCGTTCAGAATAGCGATGCCAATCCTCTCCAGGGGAGGTCCCCAGGACTGCCCAGAAAAGGCAGGGGTCGAAGCAAGGAGTTCTACCCAGCTGACCAGAGCGAGGAGGGAGGAACACGGGGCTCCGACACGTAGTCAGAGGTGTCCGAGCTGGGTCCATCACCAAGACAATTTAGCCTGATCCTCTACTTTGCAAACCGAGGCCCGGAGCAGAGAGAAGATGTATGCAGGTTCCCCCAGCAAAGCAGTGTCCAAGCCAGGACTAGGACCAGTCCCTGAGCAGATGGAATCGGCCCTCTGAGTGCTGGCATCTGGGTGGAAGGAAGGGGAGAGGTGTCCTAGGGGGCAAACTTTACCTTTTCATCCATTTACCCAGGGCCTGCCCCGGGCTCAGGAGCGAAGAAACATTTTCTGACAGTTAGGCGGCTAAACAATGGCCAGTATTGTCAGTAATAATAGGAATAGTCAAGGGCAATAGGATTAACGATGGCAATGGAAGCCATCTTTGATGAAGGTCTCACTGAGTGCCAGGGGTTGTGTTAAGTGCTCTACACATCTTGTCTTATTCAGCCCCATAAAACCCTCTCCTCACAAAAATCTCAGAAAGGGAAAGTTATTCGCCCCAGGTTACAGTGCTGGTGAGCCAAGGAGCCAGTGCGCAAACCGGACTCCACTTCTTTCCCACGAGATGACACTGGGACCCCTTGAGGGGGTGGGTGTCCTGTCTCTGGCACCCGAGCAGAGGCTGGTGGTCCCTTCAGGGGCGCTGTGGAGATGTCCTAACTTTGGGGACAGTAGGGGATGGGGGAGAAGATCAGACTTGATGACTTGTGACTCTATTGTTCTATTGTTGAAAGGGTCTGGGACTCCCGTGAATCTCTACTCCTGAGACCCAAGGAGTTTAAGGATTTACGTCGACTTCTACCAGACATCATGGTCAATTGTTTGCTCCTCCAACCTTGAAGGGAACTGCTGATAAAAATAAGGAAACTGTCTTAGAGGCCCATGTCCACTTTCCAGCCCAAGGAGGAGTCATGTTCAACAGCAAATGAGGGACAGAATGGAAAGGGCATGGTCTCTGCTTTTGGGAACTCTTGATTCTTGTAGTTCTAGCTTTTCAGAGTTGGAGGGTTCCTTGGCAGTCAGTAGCTTGAGGCTTGCCCACATGGCTTCTGTACTTCCTTTTCACTCCACTCAGCCCAATTTACTTTTGCTCTACTCAGCTTAACTTGATGTCATGGAGCTCAACTCATCTCATCTCAACATGCCACAAATCCAACTCAACCAACACAGCCCCATCTACACCAAACGAACGAACAGAACTCGACTCAGACCAGCGAATGGCTCCAGTCAACTCAGGTCGACTCTGTTGCAACTCAACTTGCAGTCAAAGCAAGAGAGAGAGCATAAGCAAAGATAAGGAGGCTAGAGTCTTGCATGGGGGACAGTGGGGATGGGAGCACAGTAAGCTCAGTGCAAGGGAACAAAAAGTACTAAAATGGCACAGACTGAGAGGGACCTGGGGCGCTCACTGCTACAGCTGCCATGCCAGGCTGGGAGCAGCTTTGCCCACCTTCTCTGGGTGATGCTAGGAGCGCCTTGGAAGAACTCGGCTCTCCAGAGAGAGGAGATCCTTGGAGTTCTGCCTGGGAATCCTGAGAAGCAACCACTTCCTGCTGGAACCTCAGATGGGCCCCTGAGGAGGACATTGTGAAGGAAGGTCCAGACACAGCCCAGCACCCCACACCCACCCAAGGCTCTTCTGGGGAAACCACAGCTCGGCAGAATCTGGAAGATGAGGTTGACTTCCTTTTCCAGGAGCTCCAGAAAAGAAGGAAGGAAGGAAGTGCTCTGGAGCAGGCTGGAGCCTAGCACCCCACCACACATGGAATCCATCCTGGCCCTGCTACCTGTTAGCGCTGTGAGTGGCTCGGGGCAGGGCACGCTGTTTCCCTGGACCTCAGTCTCCACATCTGCCAAATGGAGCTCTCTCATGGTATTGTTTATATCCAACGAGCGGGCTTGAACTTGGCATCAGGCACAGTGCCTGGCTCCCAGTAGCCAATGACCAAATAACAGAGCCCCTACATAACTTCCTAACCAGTAGCCAGCCACTTGGCTGTGGAGAATGACCACCCTGGTGAGCATCCCAGCTCTGCTCCTTATACCAACTGCATGATCTTGGAAAAATTACACACCCTCTCCTGAGCTTCAGTCTTCTCAAGTGAAGACAGTACAGCATCTATCTCGTAGCATCGAGGGGGCAGTTGAGTGCACTTAGCATAGACCCTGGCACTTACTGAACATTCAGCAAACGCTTTTACTATTACCAGTCTCCTCCTATCCTAGATATAAGCTGCGAAGAGGAAAAAGCTCATTTTCCTGTGTCCTGAGCCTCTGCGTCTCCACCTGTCAGGTGCGTGTGCCAAGTTCCCTTTCCTCTGATACTCTAAGTTGCAGGTTATGGTGACTCATGTGTCTCAGGGTCAGGTAAAGGCAGAGGACATGGAGTTGGGGACGGTTTCCAGTCAGCTGGGGTGAGGGCCAGTGCTGCCCCGAACCATAACCCCTTCTGGGCCCTGGGAGCCCCTCTCGCCTCGCCCCTGCTTCCTTCCCCAGCGCTGCCATGGGAACCATGCAGGCCGAAGTGCGGCAGCTTGTGATAAATATGTATGAATGGGCTGTGGTCTTGCCCCTCCTCGAGTCCATTTGGGGCACCTCAGTGAGCTAATTGAAGGTGGCCATTGTCCCTGCACTCCCAGCGCCTGGGCCCCGTTTGCACATTCAAGTGCCTGGCCTTGGTTTGAAGTGGCCGAGTGGCGGGTGCTATTTTATTCAACAAAAGCCCCTTGAGAGGATGGACGAAGAACTCTGTGGGCCAGCCCATTGCCTGAGCCCATTCCTGTCCTGGGCCGGGGGAGGTTGTCACATGAGACCACCTGATCGCCATTGAGGCTGAGGCGGCAGAAGGGGCACAGTGGATGTTCAAGAGGCCCGTTCAGCTGCTGGGATGAATAGAGGGGGCGCTTTCCTTCAACCTCCCATTAGAACCTGGTATAATTTCCCCCCGGCCGGGGGGAGGGTGGGCTCTCCGGGATGAGAAGGGGCAGGGGAGAGCACAGGCGGTAATAAAGCCAGAGGCACTTTGGAACCCACCCCACAGGCCCTGCTCCTCTGCCCCCTCCCCCTGCCAGGAAGACCTCCATTTAGTTTGAAGTTGATGCAAGTGGCCTTCATGAAGGGCAGGAGAGCCTCGGGGACCACAGAGGAGAGGGAGAGTGCAGTCAAGACTTGGGGTGTCTCACCCCACCCCCAGCTCTCATCATGGAGGGTCTTTTAGCTAAAATGCAAAGAGGAAGAGAACCTCTCCTTCCTCTTTGGGTGACACCCACCCCCCTTCAGTGGTGGCCACCTTCAAACAAGGGGGCTAAAGGCTTTGGCGGGCCATGAAAGTCAGCTCTGTGTTCTAGACGTAAAGCAAGTGTCACTGGACGGGAGGAGAGGGCAGGAAAGAGGGGGATGTCTTACTCTCATTCCACCCCCGCCCCACATCAGGGAGCGCAAAGCTGGCGGCAAAGCTGACGTCCTGAGTACTTCTGTCCCAGCACCCCCCACATCCCACCAGCCCACAGGAGATGGGTCGGCCCTCCCCCCCTCCCCACCCCGCTTAATGATGGAGATACTGAGATCACCCAAGAGCAAGCACGAAAAGGCAGCAGAGCCCCGTAGAGAGGACCATGGCTTTGGAGGTGTTGGCTGTAAAGCCCTGCTCAGCCACCAGCTGGGTGGTCAGAGCCGAGGACAGAACCCTGGGGAACTGAATAAGCTTAGAAATCAGAAAAGGAAGTGGCCTATGAAAAAGACTGGAGTGAGTAGTGTCCCAGAGACCAAGAGGAAAGAAAATAGCAAGAGACAGGGAATGGCCAACAGCATCAAATTCATCCCCCCAGGAGCAGACAGGCCATGCTCATCAGGCTGTTTCTGGGGAGCAACCTTGCCTGTGGTTCTGCCTTTTTATTTTCCCCTGGCTGCTGTTCATTTTATGAACTTGGTTCTTCAGTCTTCCCCTTAATTCTGTGGATCACTCCAAAAAAAGTGGAGGGAGATCCCCCCGCCACCCCCTTCTTCTCCTTCTCCTTCTTTCTTTAGGTTAGTGAGAAGTGGTTTCTGTTACTTGCAACCAAGACCCATGACTGGTCCATTTGGAGACTTACTGCTAGAGCTACACTGAGGTACTAATTCATACTAAGAAGTGGGTGGTTGATAGAGCTAGGAGGGCCTTTAGAGTTGGCTAAGTACAGCTTTCTTTTTGTGAGGAGTTAGGGATGCTAAAGTCCTAAGAAGTGAAGGGATGAACCTAGGATCACACAAAATTAATATAAGGGCTGTAGCTTGAATGCCATCCAAGGTTTTCATGAATGGTAATCCTTCTGGAGACAGTTTTTGAGGCCTTCTACGCCTTTCCTAAAGGAACAATGATTACCGTCTTGCACCAAGGGTCCCCCGTGGGTGGATTTGAGTGGGTGGTGGATATTTTCGGTGTAAGAATAGATCATGGGGACACATTTGTATCGGGCTCTGTCTTGTAGTCCCCCTGCCTCCTGGGCCATGGCCACATGGAGGGCCAGCCCATTATACTGAGACCAAATTTGGACTGGATCAATGGTAAATTTTGACAAAAATCCCACAAATGGGAAATTCAGGGAGTTTCCTCATAAAATCTCAGTGATAAAGAAAAATAATCCAGAGAAAGGAGGAAGTTAAGGATGTTTTAGAGAAGAAGGTGAGGGGGTGAGGGTGATCGAAGAGCAGAGAGTTGTCCTGGTAGAAAGTGGCTGCGATCTGTGTGGTGCCTGACCCCTGGGGGCTAGGAAGAGGTGATAGACACACAGGTGCCAGTCATACATTAGGGAGAGCTCAGCAGTCAGAACTACCACACAGTGGAGCTAAAACTCTTCAGGTAGTGAGGTCCCCATCGACGGAGGTGGGCAAGCAGGGACTGGTGCCTCTTGGGGTTATGTTTACTGGATGGAGATTGGACTAGATGCCTCCATATTCCTTTTGTCAGAATCTAGAATTTTCTCAGACACTGAGAGTGGTTTGTGTTTGCTGGGTGAAATAAAACCACCTGGAATAGCTTGGCAAATAACCGCCAGGGGAAAGGTTGCCCACTGTTCCAGGCCAGGAGGAATGTCCGCAGGGGAGCCACAGGGGATGGGCCAGACAGCAGCCTTGGTGAGACCAGATTATTCCATCACAACTCACAGGCATTGCTAGGATGGAAGAACTCTGGGGGCTGTTCAAAAGAAACTGGGCCATTGGGGTTTATGGCCGTGCAGAGGGGTGGTTCTGGGCATGGCTGGATCCCTGTCACCCACAGGTGGTGACCTGGCCAAGTGGGTGAGGTGGGTGTGTGTGCTTAGCATGGTCCCAGCCTCACCATCAACTGGTAAGTCAATAAATATTTTATTGAACAGCTGTTATGTGCTGGGCACTGTGCCAAGAGCTGGGGGCTACCACAGTGCACAAGAGAAAGCTGAGCCTTGCTCTCAGAGTCTAGCAGGCAGACACGTAAGCATAATAATCATAGGTGACCTTATAGAGTACTTACTCTCTTCCAGGCCCTGTTCCAAATGCTTCTATCAGTCAGGAGTGGATAGGCACGCTGCAGAAACAGATAGCCCCCAAATCCTAGTGGTTTGAAATGACAAAGGCTTATTTCTTGTTCATATCACATGTTCATTATGGGTCAGCAGGAGGTACACAGCACACCCCCCTCACTCAGTGTCCCAGGCTGAGGGAGAGACGGGACAAGGGGACATGACATATTGCGCAGTGTCTCTTAAGACTTCCTCCGGGAAGTGGCACACATAACTCGGCTCACGTTTCATTGGCCAAAGCAAATTGCACAGCCACGCTGGACTTCCGAGGTGACAGGGAAGTTCTGTCCTGCTATATGCCCTGAGGAAGGGAGAACAGCCCCAGGGGCTGCCACAGGGCCATATGTCCACTACAAATGTTTTTTTTTTTTTTGTGGTACACGGGCCTCTCACTGTTGTGGCCTCTCCCGTTGCGGAGCACAGGCTCCAGACGTGCAGGCTCAGCAGCCATGGCTCACGGGCCCAGCCGCTCCGTGGCATGTGAGATCTTCCCGGACCGGGGCACGAACCCGTGTCCCCTGCATCGGCAGGCGGACTCTCAACCACTGCGCCACCAGGGAAGTCCCTGTCCACTACAAATTTAAACTTCACCTCTGCTGTAGGGAGGAGGTAACTTTACTGTACCCACTTTACTGATGAGGAAACTGAGATGCAGAGAGATCGAGGGACTGTCCCGAGCACAGAGAGCCGGTAAGTGGCAGGGCTGGCATGTGAACTGGGCAATCTGGCTCCAGGGTCCATGGTCTTAACCGCCGTGCCTCACTACCACACACTGAAACAGGAATGATAGGGAAACATAACTGCAATGGCCCAGGGGAAGGTCAGGGGCTTAGGGGACCTCAGTCCAGAAAAGGGGTGGCAATCAAGGATGGCTTCTGAGAAAGTGACCTTTGTCCTGAGCCAGGAGGAATGAGCTTGTGCAGCCTGGATGAGGTGAGAAGAGTGGGCCTCCTGGGCTGAGGGAAGAGCACCCATGATGGTGGAGGGAGGGAGGGAACATGGCACATTGAAGAGCTGTGAAGCAGAAGCGCAGCAGGTGCCATGCCAGGACATGGTGAATGAGGGACCTGTAGTCAGGTGATCATTGCAGTGATTTAGTGGAGCTGGAGGTGGGGGCTGTGAGAGAACAAAGGTGGTTCCAGCCTGGGGGCATCAGGGAAGGCTTCCTGGAGGAGGTGACGTATAAGCTGGATGAAAGAGTAGAGAAGGGTGAGCATGTTCTAGGAAGAAGGAACAGTATAAACAAAAGCCAGGAGGGAGGAGGGGTCATGGAAGGCCCAGGGAAGTGTGGTGGGCTCCACCTGCCTGGAGGTGAGGCATGGGTGAGCAGAAAGAAACTCATAGCTGAGGGGGTGTCTCTGCTTCTCTTCACCCTGGTTGCTGGAGTTTGGGGCTCATGGGGCAGAGAAAGAACTGTCTAATCTGAGACACTGATTGAGAACCTGCTGTGTGCCGACCTTGGAGTTGGTGCCCTCCCAGTCCTTGTCTCCCGTCTGGAATCCCTGACCTTTGGGGCTAGCTGGAGTGGGCTGCCTTTTGCAGCCAGCATGCTCCATTCTTATCTGACTCCATGGCAGACAGCTGCCAGGCGGCCCTGGGACTCAGCCTGGTCTCCATGGACAGGTCACTGTCTGACTTCAGGGCACCAGAAATGCCATCTCTGCCCTTCCTGTTCTCTGTCTGCAAGGGCCACCAGACTCTTTTTCTTGGTAGGCAAACGGAACACACCCAACATTCCATCAGAGAATGAAGCCTGGGCCCTGGGGAGGGCAGGTGGTCCACCGTGTATCTCTGGATGGGCTCCCTGACCCTACATACTCTGGGCGGCCCACATGCAGGCCTTTGATTAGGCGGCTCCTCCTCCCAGCATAGCCTTCAGGCCCATCCCGGTCCTCAGGAGACCTGGGACTGACTGGGCCTTTAGCAGTCGGGGGATACATCTGCTCCATTGGGATAGGAGACACATCACTTCCATTTAAGTTAACTGCACACCTACCATGTGCTCTGGCCCTTGTTAAGCACTCAGGAGAAACAATTGCTTAATGGCCGTTCACCTCTCTGTCCCACCTGAAGCTTCAACACTTAACGTGTCCAGAGAAAAAAGGAACCTCTTTAGTGTGTACTGGTCACCAGGTGGGAAAATTCAGAGGAATTCTTTTTTTTTTTTTTTTCTTTTTGCGGTACGCGGGCCTCTCACTGCTGTAGCCTCTCCTGTTGCGGAGCACAGGCTCCGGACGTGCAGGCTCAGTGGCCACAGTTCACAGGCCCAGCCGCTCCGCGGCATGTGGGATCTTCCCGGACTGGGTCACGAACCCGTGTCCCCTGCATTGGCGGGCAGACTCTCAACCACTGCGCCACCAGGGAAGCCCTCAGAAGAATTCTTAACTCCATTCTTCCTTCCTGCATCCAGTCAGTTACTAAGTCCTGTCAATTCTCCCTCCTAAGCAGATCTCCAATCCATCCCTTTATCTCATTCCATCAGCTCTACCTGAGTGCAGGCCGTCATCATTCTTCTACAGAGTCTGGGTTAGCCTCCTAACTGCACACCACACCACAGCCAGGCAGACGTTTCAAATGCGGAGATTTAATCATGGTTTAATGATAAGTATCCCCTTATAATCTGCTTGGAATCCTTTAATAGTTCCCTGTTGACCTCAGGATAAAGTCGAAACTCATTAGATTGGTATTTGAAACCTTGTATCAATGCCCAGACTGCCCCTTTCTCCTATGTGGAATTGGCCCGGCACATATTCTTCACTTAACTCAGCCATTCTTATCATTCTGGGCTCTACTCCAGCCACTCCTCTTCCAGGAAGCCTTCTCAGATCACCCAGGACTCACTCAGGACTTCTCCCATCTCTGCCAGCCTTCACGCCTGTCCCACTCAGCTCTGTCCCAGATAGCTTTACCCCTTCCTCCCTTTCATCCGTCTTAAACAGATATATTCGGCCAGTTAGATACTAGATGCTGGTGAGTGAATAAAGGAATATATAGTATGATAAGAAGTGTTATAATAGAAGGAAGCTGGGAGGATGTAGGAACAGAAAGGAGGATGCATCTGACTCTTATCAGGCAGGGGTATAGGCAAACCTTCCCAGAGGAGGTGAAGATTGGACCAAGTCTTAAAGAGGGATAGATGTTTTCTAGGAGGGAAGAGTTCCAGGTAGAAGGAACAGCATGTGCAAAGTTGGGAGGTGCAGTAAATACTGCACACTGGTAAGTGCATATGGCTGGATTGCAGGGTGTGAGGGCAGGGTAGCAAGAGATGAGACTGGGGAGCCAGGGAGCAGTTAAGTCAAGGCTAGAACATGGAGAATCTTGTAGGCCTTAATCTTGACTCCAGAGGGGAAGGTTTTAAGGAAGGGAGTGACCTAAGCTTTTCTGGGCTTTGGAAAGATGACTCCAGCTGTAGTGTGGAGAGAAGGTTGGGGTAGGGATATGGGCAAGGGGCTGCTGTGGTAATTCAGGTGAGTGGACAGGTTCCAGAGACCTTTAGGAGGTAGACTAGGCATGTCTTGGTGACTGATCAGATGGGGGAGGGTGTGAAGGAGCAGGGTGAGTGAACATGATCACTGTGGAAATCCCAGGCCCTTGGGCTCTGAACACAGACTTGAAGTGGGTCCTATCGAGTGCCTGGACACTGTCCCTGAGGCTCTCAGCTTGGAGCTCATGAGGTCATTTACAAGGAACAGACCCCTGTGTCTTGTCTGGCCCTGGAGGCCAGCCCAAGGTCTTCATATGCTGGACTGTCTTGACTGAGATTCATGGACCTTGAGGGGTGACATCTGGGCACACCGTGTACACATCCTTATCTGTTCCTAGGGACGTCAAGGTGGGTGGGATGGAATGGGGTAGGCGACAGAGGTCAATGTCTTGTCAACCAGAGAGATAGCAGATACTAGGCAGGCTGACCTGTCCTGAGGGCTTGGAGAATAAGGCACATATCAGGGTCAGATTGACAAGCATTAATTGAGCTATTACTATGTGCCAAGTGCTGTGCTAATTGCTGGGGAGTCAGACAGATGCACATCTCTGCCCTTGGAGAGCACTCAGAGTCAAGAAATAAAATGCACTGAAGGGTTTCTGCCTTTTAGCAGCCCTGGAGCAGGTGAAGGAGGCCGGAGCAGGGGAGAGATGGCTCAGGAAAGTCGGGGGGCAGCCCTCGCTCTGGCTTTGCAGTCACTCTGCTTCTACCAGCTGAGTCCTGGCCTGTGCCCCACCCCCTCCTCACCCTTGATTCCCATGGACTATGGAACTGACTTCTGACTGCTGGAGGGTTAGCGGCACGTTGTCATTGTCTATATGGGGCACATCCCTCCTCACACGGCACTATTTGGGGACCTTCTTCCCCTCCACCCCACCAGCCCGTGGATGCCTACCTTCTGGAACTCACTCAGCATGACTGTTGGTTTTGTTCTCGAAGCCTTCAGTCTCCCTGCCACTCCTGATGGCTCTGCCCCTAGGACCTTGATCACTTTCTCTCATTCATATAGTCTTTCATTCATTCATTCAACAATTCTGATTATCTTTCCATGTGGGCAGTTGAGCAGCACTGAGGATACAGTAATAAACAAAGCATTCAAGACCCTGTTTTCATAGAACTCAGTCCAAGAACAAGCAGACAGTAGATAATAAAATGGAGTGTGAACAAAGAGTGAGAGCCCGAGGAGGGATTTGTACCCGAGTGGGGAGGTCAGAGTCAGCCTCTCAGGCCAGTGATGTCTAAGCTGAGACCCTAGGATGGGTTCTTTACATGAAGTGTGAGGATGAGGGTTCCAGGCAGAGCAAACAGCCTTTGAAAAGGCAAAGAGGTAAGAGAGGGCGCGGCTATTCAAACACTGAAGGACGTTCGTGACTGTGGTATTATCAGCTATCTCTGTTCTCCCCTTCTGAGCACGTGGGAGGGTTGCCCTTCCTGGGCCGCTTGTGGTTGAGTGGTTGCATATGACTAGTTATGGCCAGTGGGTTGTGAAAGGAAGTGACCTGTGCCACCTCCAGTCTCACGCATTTAATTGCCAGTGTGAGACCTTCCAGGCAGTCTTTTACCTGCACAGTGATGGACGATGTTCAGGATGGCGGCTGCTCTAGCAGCCCGGGGCCCTAAGGGACTCTGATGAGTAGAGCCCTTTACCAGCCCTCAGTGGCCGTTTACTATGAGTGAGAAATATCGATATTTTAAGCTGCTGAGATTTCTAAGATGTTAGTTACCCAGCCTAACCTAACCCATTTGGACTAGTGCAGTGACAGGATAGGGACTATTTCCCATGGATATTTAAATAAAAGATTTTAAGCAGAGGGAAACCTGGTAAGATTTGTATTCTACAATGATGGCCCTGGCTGCTAGGTAGGGGGTCTGGACATTGGTCTGAAACAGGCTGCGGTGAGCCAGGCATAGGAGGTGAAGAAGGGGGGCAAGACAGTGGGGTGGAGAGGCATGGATGCTTTGGGGGGCCTGGGGGAGGAAGAATGGACAGGGCTCCGGGTCTTGGGAATGAGGAGGAGAGGGCAGGAGCGATGTTGGATGACTCCCCTGCTTCAGGGTGGACCGCCTAGTGGGCGGCAGTACCTCCCCTGAGGTGGGAGCACTTTAGGGGGTTGAAGAGCTCTGGCTGGAATGGGACTGTGAGACATCAAGGAGGGGGTGTCTAGCAGACAGCTGGATATAGAGGTCTCAACCCAGGAGAGAGGGAGAAGCAGGCTGGGGCTAGAGATGTACGGGTCAGAAGCACAGGGGTGGTGGCTGAAGCCATGACCGTGGGAGCTTGTGGGCCCAGGGTGAGCTCAGCGTGAGCAGAGCAGGGCCTTAGGACAGCTGCTGGGGCGGAGAATAAAGGACGTGGAGAGGCACTGAGGACCCAGAGGGAAGCACCAGCCCTCTGTGGTCGGGCCCAGCACGCTGGGGCAGGGACTCTTGCCCAGAGGCACCCTTGTCCTGGGTGGAGGGCCTCTCTGCTGTCCCAGGGTTCTCACAGCCCCCTCAGGCTCAGGACCCTGTGTGGGTGTCAGTTCCCCCGAGTCTCGCCAGGCCTGCGGCCCCACCATCATCTCTTCAGCAAATCAGTCCATCCAAGGCCGTGTCAAGTTCAGCATTCATACCCTCCGTATGGAGGAGGGAGGCGGGAGAAGTCTAAAGTTTCCAGAGCTCTCTGCTGCTTAGGAGCTAAGATTCCAGCCCTCTCCAAAAGTCAGATGCTCAGATCTTCAGATCCTGTTATTCTAAGACCCTGGGACCGGAGCCCATGCTAACCTCTTCCATCTCAGAGCTCAGCTGGTCGAACAGACGGAGCCACCGGGTTTGGGCCGGCTGTGTCTTGACTTCATGTGGCCCACGCGCTTGAGCTTATCTCTCGTCAGGTTTCCCAGGGGTGCTGCCTTTGCCGACTGTCACCACCGAAGACGCATGAGCCCCCCAGAGAATATGGGGACTTGGAGAATCAGGCCTGCAGCAGCGACTCTGCGGCACTGGCTTCAGCCTTTTCTGAGCCCCTGAACCCAGACAGCACCGAGGACCAAAATGATCTTTGCAAATGATTGCTTTGCAGCAGCTTCTTCGCCAGGGCAGCAAGAGGCTGGCTAGCAGGAAAGCCTAGAATTTGACCTGAGCCTGTTTCCTGGGAGGAGGTGGCCGGGGCTTCCAAGGAAGAGGGCAGAAGGGCCGGTCAGGACTCCGGCCTGGGGCCCCTGGTCTGTCCTTACTGTCCTTTTACTCTCCATCTCTGGGGCTCGGGCCATAGTAATGATTTAAGGAACAATTATTATAAGGCCGGGTTTCTTTTTATGAAGGCCAGTGTTCCCTCCTGCAATGAGTTCCAGATGGTGGGAGCTCTCGGTGAGGGAACTGGCTCCTCCGAGGATGGCCTTCCCCCTGCCGAGTGATAGCAGCCCTGGACGAGCCAGCAGTCTCCTGACACGTGGGCCTTTACGGTTACCCGACCCCTTTCCAGTTTGTTTAAAACCTTTTTCTTTTTCCGTGCAGATGTTCCTCTGGGTGAGCGATCTTTATAGTTTTGAAAAGATTATATCAGTTTTCCATGAGATTGTGTTACTGTATTTCTTGGGTTCCCCCCTTTTTAATAGCACTGGAAAGGCCAACTCCTGCATCAGACATCACTAGTGGAATGTAGAGAGCGAGGTTGAAAAGCCAGGCGAGCTGGGAGCACTAAAGCCCAGGGCTCAGAGTAACGCAGAAGGAAAACAGACTCCCAACGACTCCTTCCAGAGGCGGCTGCTACGGTCAGAAAGCTGAGAAAACTGCTTGGGCCGTGCATTTTTCGATGATTATCAAAGGTGTTAAAATAGAGACAGAGGCACATGTTTGGCTCGAGGGCGGGAGAGTCCACCACACAGTTTTGCAGGCTTCAGCTGTCTTGAATCAAAACTATCACTTTGATACTGGAAAATTATTATGAAAATGTTAGTTTTGGGCCTTGGAGCACAAAGCAAAGATTGCTTGGAAGGCCGAGGGCTCTTCATTTAGCATTTGTGTCAGGTCCAAAAATAACCTCTCCCAGCTGTTGGATTTCACCTTTATCCAGGCTTAGTGGTGGTTCCATCCTGCCCTGCAGCGTTCCAGGGCGCATGAGCGAGTCGGAGGCCACCTAGATTTCAGGCTCAGCAAAGACAGGACGGGGGCCACGTCAGGGAAGGCTTCTTGGGTAAGGGAGATTAGCTCCAGGCTTTGGAGGGGAAACAATTTATATGGGGAGAGAGGCAGGAACGGGGCAATTGACATTTTCCGACGGCCTAGTCTGTAGCCTGCTGTTTTATAGGTGAGGTTTAGAGTCACACCCTGGGGAACCTGGTGAAAGAGAGGAGATTCAACCTGCCCTTGCCTAACGCCACTGCCCAAGAGGGAGAGAAGGAAGAGAGGAGGAGGAGGCCGGAAGCCTGTGGGCCTGGGGGTGGGGGGTGAACCAGTCTTTAATTGTCTGGGCTGCAGTGTGAGCATGGGAGGGGCAGCAGTGACCCTGGAGAGAGCCTTGAATGCCACGCCAGGCGAGAAGACTTCATCCTATTAGACACCGGAAGACTTAACTGCTATTCAGATTCTAAACTATTGTTTTTCATGCTCCAAGGCCCTTTCTTGGACTCTTCCCAGAAAGGAAGTGGAAGAGATACAGACAATTACTAACCTCCCACTATGTGCCGGACTCTGGGAAATGGAAACAGGGGAGGCACAGACCCTGCCCTCAAGAGGCTCACGGTGCCTCCGGAAAAGCAAGAGGAAGACAGGGGCTGCCGGAGCCCAGAGGAGAGGCTGCTCCCTCCTCCTGAGACCAGGGGAGGCTTCCCAGAGGAGGACTGAGCACGGCATTTGCCTGCTCTGAGTTTTGGCGTTCGGGAGGGGATGGCTGTGCTGAGCCTTCAAGGATAGCAGGTGTGCACCAAGGGAAGAGGCGGGGAGGGGAGCTGTTAACAGGCCAGGGCTGCTGCATCTCCAAGGACAAGGGGAGAGGGGCCCGCAGTGTGGCAGGGCTGTTGGGGGAGCTGAGTCCAGGCTGCACCAACAGAGGCATCATTAGAGAAGCACAGGTTGCCGGCCCTGTGGACTCCAGCTCCTCGGATACACTGAGGAGGGTTCTGTGGCCCGTGCTGGGAGGGACCTCTCAGAGGCCGTGGGAAGAGCTGGGGGCTTCCTCCTGGAATGATGACCACAGGAGTTGGTAGTTGTGCCAGAAGGTGCACAGGCTCAGGGCAGAGCTGTGTCCTTTCTATCTCATCAGGTGTGTCTGAGGCAGAGGGAGCAGATGTGCTGTGGGGATGTGGTCCCCAGAGATGCCTGGGACAGGCCGGGGTGGTCATCATCCTCGTGGTGGTTTGCACAGTGTCCGGTCGTTGGCCTGGTGCTCCCACGTCGGCCATCCCATGTCATTCTGCGCCACGCCCAGACCTTCTGTCTGGGACCCTCTGTTTCGCATCTTGGGCCTCCTCCCTGTCCTGGTCTGGTGTGACTTTGGTCTCTGAAACCTCCTTCCCCCATCCCACCATTTTATCTCCAGCTTCAGGGTTGCCCATTCCTGCAGTGCAGGGGGCTCGGTAGGGCACTCACTCTCGGGAATGATCTGATCTAATTTTGGGTCAGAGGACTTGGGGTCAAGGCTACTAACCTGCTGCGTGACTCTCGAACACTCTCTTCTCTGGGCCTCGGTTTCCCTAACTGGGTAAGGGAACTGAGGATCCCTGTGTTATCTGCCTCCCTTCCCCGGGGTTGGAAGGATCAAATGAGGGCAAGGATAGTACAAACACATAATAATTGTTCAGAGGCAGCCCAGGGCCAGGGGAGGAGCTGTGAATATCCTGGTCCCTGGCACTCACTGGCCACGGCTAATCCCTTCACTTCTTGAGCCTCAGATACTGGAAGTTCTTTCAGGCCAGAGGTGAGGGAGTTCCATCCACGATCTCAACTCCCCACCAAAGTCGTCTTTTAAAGCTCTAAGTGTAGAATGGTGTGGAAGCTCTGTGGAAAACACTTTGGGGGGCTTCCCCAGACTCAGATCTCATGTATGGCCTGTCCCGGGGGCCCTGCCTGATCTGTTGTCTGCTCCTTTGCCTCATGCCACTCCTTCCTCCCTCCCTGCTCTCTGCCCACAAAGAGGAAATGAGCCGAATGCTCCCCTGCCTCAGGGCCTTGGCATGTGCTATCTTTTTGCCTGGAGTTCTCTACCTCACACCCTTCCTCTGGTTTACTCAGCATTCAGGCCTCAGCTTAAGAATTATTTCTTCAGAGAGGCCTCCTTCACCCCCTGCCCCGTTGTAGGCTCTCTGCACCTAGCATATCCTTTTCAAAGCATTAAACTAATTTTTTAAATTGTATATCTACTTGCATGGAGGTTTGTTTTGCCTGTCTAATTCTGTAGACTGTAAACTCTATAAATTCAAGGATAAGGTCTGCTTTTCTTCACCACTGTATTCTCAGTACCTAGTCCAATGCTTGACAGTAAATGCCCAATAAATATTTGTCTAACGGAATAAATGAACTACCCTGTCATCTTGGAGGTCATTATTGATGTGCCCATGTTGCTTATAGGAAAACAGGCTCAGAGAGGAGAGGTGATTTGCCCACTTCTCCTAGCTAGGGGGTATAGTTGGGACATTAATGAATCCTGAGGGTCTGTACTGGGAACTGGGAGTAAGGGGAGAAAAATCAAGAGGGGGGCACTGGCCTAGGAGGGGCCTGCCACCTTACCCCTTCGGCCCCTCAGTGCCTCCACACTGGGCAGGCCAGTCGGGGCTGAACTTGGTGGACAGCCTGAAGCTCTCCTGAGTTCCAGCTGCCTACAGGTGCAGCCCACATGAGCAGGTGAAAATGCAGAGGTGCTGACAGCTCTCAGCCCTACACGCCCTGGGGCATCTGGTTTGGATTTGGTCAGGGTTTTTACTAGTTGTTTTAGAGACACTTAAGCCTACACATTACACCTTGAGCCCACCACATGGTTCCTTCAGGGCCTCATCAAGCCACCCAGGGGCAGGGAAAGGGCATCCCACAGACCTGCCATAGGGAGAAGGAGAGGTCCCTGCCGGCGCTCCATCGCAGACCGGGCAATCAGCGATTGCTCCTGACCTCTGGCCATGCGTAGGCCATGCCACAGACAGATGCGGGGTGAACACATGCAGAGTCCAGCCTTCGAGCCTCCAGGACCTCCATCATTAGATTCCAACATCCCATTCCAACATCTTCTCGCTCAGTGTCCCTCCATGCCTTTGACACCTGAGACGTTCCCCTTCTGTGAACGTGCCCTATGCCTCCAGCCTCTCTGCCTTTGCTGACATGCTTGTCCCTGCCAGAACTGCCCTTGTCCATGGGGGACGAAGTATCATACGGCCTCTTCTATTCGTCTGGCATTTGCAGAGGGCAGAACCGGGACAGGATGCAGAGGTAATCCAGCTCCATCCCAGCAAGACTTTCCTCAGAGCCATCCAGCAATGGCCCACCTGCCTGCCTCAGCTTCACCTGGGGTTGGAAGTCTTCCATTCGTAGGAAATGGGGCCGGTCAAGAAGGTCTGTGGCCTTTTCTTATCCCATCAGGAGTCCTCTGCCCTTGGTCTTCATGTTAGAGGCAGCTTCATGCATCACCAGAGCTCCCACCATCTGCCCCCATTCTCATTCTTCAGGCCAATTTCCTTTCCCTGGCACATGTTCTGGTTGCCACCCTGCCCCTGACATAGTACCAGCAACTTCTTTCCTTCTCTAAGGTTTGCCTGCCATGGGGCTGCTCTGGTCTGGTTGACCAGAGCATGAGATATGGAAACCTCCAACAACCCCTGCTGGTTCTATGGAAACTTAAGGTTCTAGGTTTCCAAGGTCCTGTCATTTTAGATTCTGTTTATCTAACATCTCATAATTCTGTTATTTGATACCTTTCAGGATTCCAGCATCCCAAGAGTCCATGACACTAAGTTTGTGGGATTCTCTGATTCTAGACCGGCCTGTATTTGCAAATCTCCAGGGTCTGACACCTCATTACACATTCAATCAATGTTTATGATTCTCTGGTTCTGTTACTGTGAAATTCTGTGTATTTCCAAATTTCCCAAGCTCCCTAGTCTATACTTGGCCATTTCACTCAACATTGACAGAAACTGAATTTTCCACTTTCCAATCAAGCGGTTCAGAGACAGCTTAGAAGAGGCTGTGATGAGTCAGTGTTTTGGGGCCGGGGGGTAGAGGGGGTGGCACGCTATATAGATGCGCCCGTTTCCTCTATTTAGATATGGGCGGTTGGATAGACTCTTTGGGCTCAGCTTTCACTGGGGCAGGCCCCTGTACTTGACAGGGTGAGGCAAGAGTCAGTGTTTATGGCCTGACGTCACATATGCACCATCCTGTGCAGGCTGCATTTCAGGCGGGTGCGGCTCGAATGGGCCACTTGCCAGCACAGGCCTTGGGAGAGCTGCCAGGTCTTCCCTGCGCCCCTTGAGATGCTCCTAAAAGGAGATGGGAGGCTTCAGGGTCTCTAGCTCCTCAAGGGTGAATCCCTGGGTATTTGAGGACAAAAGGGAGCTTCAGTGTTTTCCTCAGGGAAGAAACATAAGTGGCTTCTAGCTTGTCCTTTCATTTTCATGCTCCACAGGTGAGCTCTGCCCTGGACAGATGGAAGTCCCTCTTAAGGTGCAGGTGCTTTTAGTTTGACTCAGAACCGAGCATTTGGGAGTGATGGCAAGGCCCATCTCTGGCGTGTAACCCCTTAGGGCAAGAGTGATGGGATAACAGAGGGACCCTGCACAATAGTCATGGCGGAGTTCTTGGGAGGAAGAGGCCAGCCTGAAAATCAGAGCTATCCAATCGTGCCACCCACAGGGAGTACGGAAGGGGCTGCTGGAGCCCCAGTCCCATTGCTGTGGAAGGGAGGTTGGCCACAGGACTTCAAAGGTCCCTTTCCATTGAAGGAGTCTATGATTAAATTCAGGATGTCACAGCAAGAGGGGCCTTCAAGATAATTGAGGGCCACCTCCCTCACTGGGTACATGAGGAAACTGAGGCCCCAAAGAGATGACTCAGTGTGTGAGTGATTGCAGAGCTGAGACTAAATACCCATGAGTTTTTCCCCAGTCACTGTGAGCTTTTTATTATTAGCAACACATTGAGGTCAGATATGTGACTCTCGTGACCCCTGGAACAGAGTGGCTGTAAGTAACAAAACTTTAGAGCAAGGAGGCTCTGGGTTTGAGGACGGGCTAGACTCCATAGACGGAGGCGCTTGGCAAGTTCATCCCGCCAAGCCTCAATTTCTAACATACAAGACGGTAATCACAAGAGCACCCTCGGAAGCTTCCATGCCCCTACGTCTCAAACTCTTTGTGGTGAAACACTACTTTTTGTTCTCAATCTTTTGCTGACCAGTAATACTTTTGTGAAATAGAGTAAATTTTTTCCTGGCAATGCCAACTACCTTTACACATTTCTGACTGCTTTCTTTCGATTTCTGCAAACTAGTTGCAAAGTGGTAACCAAACAGTCAGGGACTAGCCGGTACCAGGCCCTGGAAGGCACTTGGAGTGGGGCTGATCTAGGATGTGGGTACTCAGGTATTTCTTGAGTAAGTTCAAGGCAGAGGAATGAATCAGCATAAATCACAACATTCTCATATATTAAGCACCTGCTCAGTGCCTGGTGGGCTACATACGTTATTTCGTGTGAAATCCCTCCTACCTGCCTGGGTAGGGCATGGTGACCTCATTCTGTAGCTTCTCTTGGTTTCCGTGTTCCTTCCCCTGAGAGGAATGCCCTGGAGGAAGATCACATCATATTCCCTGCATTCTCTAATCTGCTTTGGAATTGGCCCTGCCAGGGTTATTCAGGTTGACAAAATGAACATTTCCTGTTACTGTTTGGGAAAATGCCTCCCTGGCCTTGGTGAGAAGCCCTGGTCCCCATCCGGAGCAGATGGCATGGCCCAGACACCTCCCCCAGCTCCTCTGGTGACGGGGCCCAGCCCGCAAGGGGGCTCCCAGGCACTCAACCCCTGGGTGACTGGGCACAAGACTCTTCACGTTGGCGGGAGAAACAAATCTAGGCCTTGCCCTGCCCTTCTGAGTGCACACTGGAAAGGAGATTTATGGTGGCAATCTGGGGGAAGGGATAGTTTATCTTCTAAATGAAAACTTTGGGAAGCCTCTACTTGGGACCCAGACCTCACAAGGATCTAATTAAAGGCCTATTAGTCAAACTAATTCCCGACATGACATCGGTTTGCATTAGACAAACATCTTTGACTTTTCAAATACTCTCTTGGGAGCCAGGACTTGATTGTGTGACATCTATTGATACATGATCGGGGAAAGCACTGACGAGAAATTGGGCTGCCTGATGCCAGGGGGGTTGAGTGCTGGAAAAGCAGGAGGACTTGTTTTATTTGGTTGGCAGGTGTTCAGCCCATAAACCCTGTGGGGCACCATTTCTCTGCAAGGTGATCCCTCTTGTTGGTTTGTTGATTAAGTAAATGATTAAAGATCTAATTGAGCCCTTGCTGGTGTCTGTGACAGGCCATTGGCCATTTGTTTCCATGTCCCTGTGACCACACCAGGACCCAGCACACAGTAGGTGTTCAGGAGCGGGGCAGCAAATGAAGGCTCGGTTACAGCAGCCTGGGCCAATAAACACAGTCTCTGTCCTGGAGAAGAGCAAAGGCCAGTGGGCGAGGTATGTACACGAGCAGTGGCACGGTGACAGAGTGCCGTGGTGAGACAAGCACAGGCTGTGAGCGCCGGTGGGGGGAGTGTCTACCCGCACTTCCAAAGGCAGAGGCTGCACCTGACACAGTGCGGTGCCTAAAATATGTCTGCCTCACGTGTCAAGGAATTGGACGTCGATCCAGGCACCCTGAGCCACCAACACATGCCCATTTGCCATCTCCCTCATCTCATAAAGATAGGCATCTGTTTGTGAGGCCGTGGATCAGAGTCAGGGCCAGTGGTGACTAGGATCAGGGCTCAGTCTATAAAAGGATTAGGATTCAGACTGCATCTAGGCCCCATCTGAATTGGGCCTATGGCTTAATCTAGAACTAGGTTCAGGGCTCAGTTGGCCAGCCAAGATCTGGGTTGAGTCTCTAAGAGGATCGGGGCTCAGACTGTGGTCTGGATCAGGGCTCAGTCAATAGCCAGAGTCAGGGCTCATGCTGTTGTCAGGGTCAGGGCACAGTCTGTTTTCCCTTCTGAAAGTTCTTGGAGACAGAAGCCAGTCTGTGACCATGTCTCTTCTCACAATCTTTTTGCACACTGAGTTCTCAGACTGTGTTTATTAAATTGAACTCTGCTAATTGGAATCAAGAATGACTTTAGTTTTTGCAAGACTGTCTTGTGGTAAAGGAAATAAAGGGCATCTTTCTGAGTGACCATGTATGGAGTGCTGCCCTATAGTCCTTAAAGGTAGTGAGCTTCTTGTCACTGGAGGTGTGCAAGCACAGTCCCCCATGAAGCTGAAGGAACAGGGGATTCTTGCCCCGGCAGGGGATAAGCCACAGTTCAGAGGTTTGGACTGTGGGCTTCCAACTCTGGGATACCAACCATCATGACGAAGAATCTGCACAAACAGCACAAAGAGCCGCTGTCCAATCCATAGCCGGGGGCCAGTCCCAAGCTTCCAGTCGCTCCCCATGTCTTCAGCTCACCAGGGTCAGCTCCATCCATCAGCAATGCTGCCTGTCATCGGCCCTCTGACAGGCCTCTGGCCGCCAGGGTCTGCTGCTTGGTGAAAGCCCTTATTAAAATTAATCTCATTTTTACGACGGCATCATCTATCTTCTGTCCAGTGGGAACCCAGGGGTCACTGTATTTTTGTTTACTGTCAGCCTACTTCCTTTGGCCATAAATTGCTTTCCTTCCCAGCTGAGCTGGAGCCCTAGAGACCAACCCATTTTTTTTTTTTTTTAAGTCAGCTCTGCTTGGGTTGCCTCATTTCTCTGGCCTCTGCTGCTGCCCTCCATCTGCTCTCTATTTGGGGAGTCTAACGATTTCTGTTTTTCCTGTCTCTAGGTGGCAGCCACCCACACTCTGTCTTCTGTTCCTCTCTTCTTGTCTAGAGAATCCAGTTTTTCTGCAAGTTCAAGAGATATGGGCTGAGCATCTGCCCTGGGCAGAGCCTTGTGCTGAGGGCCCCAGGGAGCATAATCCACCAGGAGAGACCAAGAGAGTATGCATGTGCTGCTGCCATTCCTTCTGCCTAGAGTATGCTTTCTCCTGGAGAACTCCTACTCATCCTTCAAAACCCATCTCCAATTATGCCTGCTCTGGGAGGCCTCTCCTGATCCTCCTCCAAGGTTGAATTACTTGCCATGTCCTCTGTGTTTTCACAGAGGATTTCTTTTTATTGCAGCATTCTCATGCTGTTCTAGAATTGTTTACGTACTGTTCTTGAAAGTGGAGAACATTTTGGTGTTAGTTTTTAGGGTTGCCATAACAAAGTACCACAAATTGGGTGGCTTGAAACAACAGAGATTTAGTCTGTCAACAGTTCTGGAGGCTGGGAAGTCCAAAATGAAGGTGTTGGCAGGGCTATGCTCTCTCTGAAGCTTCTAGGAAAGATTCTCTCCTTGTCTCTTTCAGCTTCTGGCAGCCCCAGGCACTCCTTGCCTTGCAGCAGCATAACTCCAATCTCTGCCTCTGTTTTCACATGAGGTTTTCCCAGTGTGTCTGTGTATCTTCTTCTCTTCTTGTAAGGACACCAGTCGTATCGGATTAGGGACCCATCCTACTTCACCATGACCTCATCTTAACTAATTACATCTGCAATGACTATTTCCACATGAGGTCAGGTTTTGTGGTACTGGGGTTTAGAACTTCAACTTATCTTTGTGGGGGACATAATTCAGCCCATAACAATCTCTTATTCATTATATTCCCAGCACTAGCACAACCCTTGGCATGTAGCAGGTGCTCAGAATATTATGTCAAATAAATGAATACTTTCTTAAATGATTAAACAAATATATAAAATACAACGTAGCAAAATATGTAAGCCTCAGTGAGAGAGATGAATGAGCGCTCCGTACACCAAGTGGAAGAGAGATTAATTCCACCTGGGGGCTTCTGGGAGGGCATTTCCATGGGGTTTTGAAGAATAAGTAGAAGTTCAACTGATGGAAAACTTGGGAGAAGGCAACAAAGGAGCTAAGGCATTGACACAACGTAAGGACTATTCACGTTGACCTGGTGGGCCAACCGAAGCCTGGAAGGTAGACTGTGTTTTGCGGTCACACATCTCTCCATTTCTAGTCAGATTTTCTCCAGTATTGTGCTCCTCTCTTGCGTGAAAAATCAAGCTCCCTCTGTGGCCTCTAAAAGACGTGTGGCTCCTTTGCTGAGAAGCTCTTACTTGCCTCAAATAGGCAAATCCCTGAGGCTTCTCTTTGAGACTTGTTTATGTTCTTGCTGTGGGTCTGTGGGCCTATGTTAGTCTCCACTTTGAAAGCCCATTTTCCAGATTGGCATGTGGAGACAGAGAATGTTTCAGTGTCTGGTCCCTTCAGGCCACTATGGGGTATAGGGAACAGAACAGGGTGCTACTTGACCTGCTCCCCTAAAGTGTCCCGCATTCAACAATTCCTCCAGTATTTTGATAAAAGCGTGTATTCATAGGACTATGGAAGCATGGAAATAGCACCGATTAACCTCTTTCTTGGGAAAGCCTGCCCGTGATTAACTCCACTGACTCAGCCCATCAATGAGAGTGTGTGAAGAAGAGAGCTGGGTCTCACATGACAGGCAGTCAGGAGTAGGGTTAGGAACATGGACTCCATTCTGGGTTTGTATCTTGGCTTCTCCATTTACTAGCCGAGGCCTGTGCCTCAGTTTCAGCCTCTAGGAGAACTGTGGTAATATCCATCCCTCGGGGACTTTGTGCACGTCAGATGAGCTCATGGATGTGAAGTGCTCAGAGCAGGGCCGGTCACAGTGCAGGCACTGACAGAAGTGGTCGCTGTTATTATTATTACTGGGTTGAACCGAGTTTCACATATAGAGTGAGGAGAGACCAGGGTTGGAAGGTTTGGGTCTGTAATATGTTGTTTATGATAATGACACCTTTTGGCTGGAGACCTTCAGAAAACTCCAGCCTCATGTCCACATTATTGTCCTTGCATGGGAAGCCTGCTTCACGATGAAAGGGGCTGTTGAGAAAGAGTGAGGGGAGTGGGTTTCAAAGCAGAATCTTCTTGAACAGAGGCCTTGAGGCAGCAGGGTGAGGGCGCTTAGGGCTGGGAGAAAACCAGGGATTTAGAAAGTAATCCCTGAATACCAACGAGACTGAGGAAAAAGCACCAGTGTGTGCCTATTCTGTGTTTTCATTTCAGTCCTGCTCATCTTTTTAAAAGCTCTCTTTCTATATTCTTATAACTGAGTTTAACTTAATCTTTTAAAATTTGCTGTTATTTGAATATGAAAAGTGGCCAATAACTCAAGCTGGGGAAATCAGAGGATTCTCTGAGGTCAGCTTCGTCCTCATCATCCTCCTTGGGAAATCACTTGCCTGATTCTCCTTCCTGTCCTCACATCTGTCCCCTCTCTCCATCTGCACTGCCCTGGCCTTGTCTGCCTTGGCCTCCCTTACAGGGATCCCGCAGCAGCTCCCCTCATGGAGGCCGGGGGGAGAGCATACCCTCCCCCCTCCTCCCCACGGGGAACGGCTCTGCTGCTTCAGAGCTGGGTGAGTGGACACTGGCATTTGAGGACCCCCAGGATCTGGCCCCAACGTCTCTTTCCAAACCTCTTTCCCACCTTGCCTCAAACATACCCTTCCCTCTTGCCACACTGGACAGCTCGTATAAGAAAGGAAAAACCATTAGGCCCCCAGTGCAAAACCACGTTAAAAAAAAAAGTTCATGTCTCTGTAAAGTCTGTGATTCTTTTTTTTTCCATGACGTTTCCTGAAATGGCTTCCCAGCTCTCTCCTCATTCTATCTATTGGACCTCTTTCCCTCACCCTCACCAGTCATCCTAGTTCAACTTAGCTGGCCATTCTACCTTCCCAGGTGGGCCAGAGACACTTATGTCTATTCAGAGCTTCTGCAGCTCTTAATTTTTCCATTTCTTTTGACTTTTATCATTTTCTGCCTTGTATTATACTTTTTTTTTTTTTTTTTTGCTCTGAATTCCTTGAAGGAAGAAGCTACTTCTCATTCCTTACCTCATTCATTCATTCCACCGAATGTTCAAAATGCCAGGTCTTTTCCTAGGGTGTGATGATACCAAGACAAATAAGATGGTCTTTGCCTCCGAAGAGCTCGACTTTCATTAAAAAGTTGAACTAAAAAGCCAGTGGTTCTTAGCCTTTTGAGGTCTTTGACCCCTTGGGGACTTAGTGAATGCTTTCACTCACCAGCGAGACGGTACACACAAAATATTGTCTAGCACTCACATGTTTCCAGACCTACTGAAGCCATGGGACAGACTCAGGAGCTCTGGATCTAAGGGAACAGAGATGAATAGAGCACCTACTATGTGCCAGTTCCTGTAGAAGATGCTTTCCCTGTATCATCTCTCAGTCACCACGCCCACCAGACACCCTTTGGCCCAGCACAGGCCAGCACAGCTGGAGGAGGCTTGGGTTGAACAAGCGTGTGCCGTCTGAGGGGCAAAGCTCGTCCAGAGCACTTGACCGCTGCTCGGGTCACTCAGGCCTTCTCTTCCCTGCTCTGCTGAGGGATGAAGGGGTGGAGTGGAGGCTGTCCTCAGAGGCAATTCTCTAAGAAACAGCTTCCTATTTTAGGACTTGTCACTGGAACAACACGGCCTCTGGCCAGCCAGCCTCCCTGTGGGGAGGCGACTGTATTTGGGAGTTAAATGTCACAGGCCCATCACAGGAGATCCTGTGTCTGGGCCTCCCTGACATTTATGCCTGCGTCTGCTCATTCCAGCCCCGGAGCAGCAGGAGTGAGTGAGAAAAATCACTTGGACTCACGCTTCCGGAGCCACTGCAGTGAGAAGGGTCTGCTCAGAGAGTGGGCCTCTAGTCTCCAAAGGGCCACAGCACAGACATGGGAGTCCGGTCCTTGGACGCAGCCATCTAGGGGCATGTTTGCATGGAAGAACAATCTAGAAGCCTCTTCTTGGGCTCTTTTCCTTTTTTCTTCCTCCAGCAGAAGATCTGTGGTATCTGGGAGAAAAAGAAAGGAAAAACTATTAGGTCTTGAATGTAAAACCACAGGGCTTTAAAAAAGAGTGTTTATTTTTCTGCAAAGTTTGTTTTTCTTCCAATGGGAGCCAAGACGCTCTCTAATGCCGGCCTCTGCTGGCAGCTGGGAGCAGTGGAAAAGATTGCTCTATATGGAAGAAGTTTGCTGATTGGGAAAGAGCAAGCCCAAGTGGAATGGGGGTCTGACTCACGTCTTCCGGCGAGTGGCTCACGTGTGGCAGGGGGAGGTCGTGACTGAGGAGAAAGGTGACTAGGCGCACCATGGGGTCTGTCTTCACCGGAGAGAGAGCTTTCTGGACTTGAGGGCAGAAATGACGGCTACCAGCCCCTGAGTGCTTGCTAGGTGCCGGCCCTGAGCTAGGTGCTTCCATTGATATCATTTGTGCCTCACCACAAAATTGAGAAGTTGTCATGATTATTACCATTTCACAATGGGGAAACTGAGGCTACAGAGTATAAGTAATGATCCTGCAGCAACTAAGTAGTACAGCTGGAATTGGAACCTAGGTCTAGTCTGATTCCCATGTCTTTGCTCTGAAGTTCTATGTCATCTATTGTCTCTTAAGTGATCTAGAGCAAGTGACTTAACCTTTCTGTGCCTCAGTTTTCAGATATGTAAAATGGGTATAATGGAATTTTTTGAGGCTTTAATGAGAAGATAGGGGTAGAGCACTTGGAGTAGTGCCTTGTGCACAGTCATTACATAAGTGTTTGCTGCACTCATAGTGATGATTATTCTTACATTGTTCACAGGCTTGTGCTTGGCAACTTGGTGTAGAGGGATGGGAAGGGGAAGGAGATTGGCCCCTGTCCTCAGGGGGTGCACCATCTGGTTGCAGGGACAGGTCTCAGACCGGGGGGTCGCCCTCATCTGGCGAGGTCCTGAGCACGAAGGTCTCTGTGATGGAGATGTTTGGTCATTAGCTCCCTGTTCACAGATGTGTACTTCCTGCCCATTGTGGGCCAGGCCTTCTGTCACTGGGGTGTTTACAGGGGAGGGTCAGATGTAGTCACTGCCCTGGGGGAGCACACAGACCACTAGGGAGCACAGATGGGTCGGTGGGTGATGACAACACAGGGTGGTCGGTGCTGTGACGAAGGGAGACACTGTGATCGTGTCCACCCCAACCTCACACCCTCAGCTCTGACCTGGGTGTCTCCTCTTCCTAGAATGCCCCTCTGCCCCTCCCGTGCTCTGTGATTCCCTCCCTCTTCCAGGACTGACTCAGTTACCGTCTCCTCTGAGAAGACTTTCTTGACACTCAGCACGCTCTCTCGGGTTGGGGACCCCTTTCTGTTCTCTGCTCCTCACCCTGCCAGCCAGGACTTCCGTCACAGCCTTGTCCTTGTCTACTACTGGGTTGTGCCCTTCACGGGTAGGGACTCAAGTGTCCAACATCCTAACCAGCCTGTGCTCAGGGAATCTTCTTTTTTTTTTTTCTTTAAATAATTTTTATTGGAGTTACAATGTTGTGTTGGTTTCAGGTGTACAGCAAAGTGAATCAGTTATACATATACATATATCCACTCTTTGTTACACTCTTGGATGAATTTCCATGACTCTAAATTTGCCCCCTCAGAAATCAGTCTGTCTTTTTTCCCGATCGTGCCAAAGGAACCGGAGGATGGTGTGACTGGTGGGGGGGAAGGGCTTTTGGTCTGGACCTGGAGCCTGCTTCTTGGAGGCGGACAAACATAGGTCAGAGACCGAGCCCATCAACATGTTCACGGATGATCTTGAAGACTTGTTTAATCTCAGTTTCCACATCTGTAAAAGGGGGTAACAATAGTATCTACTTCACAGGTATGTCAGGAACGTAAATGAGATTATAGATATAAAGCACTTAGCACACAGTGCCTGGCACATGGTTAGAGCCCAGTAAATGTTAGTTGTTGTCACTGCCATTCCCAAGGCAATGATAATGGCCAACCAAAGCCGGCTGGGTCTGGCCATGGCACCAGTCAACTAGTTTATCTCTTTAAGACTGATTTCCTCCACACATGTTGACAGAGCCATTGAGGCATCATCCTCCTTGCTGGAGGAAAGAGGAATGAATGCATGTCTCTCTGTAATTGTCATATTTTACATGCACAGCTCCTGCACGGGCTCCTCCTCCGAGAAGCTTTCCTTGATCACGCCAGCTCGGCTATTCTCTCCTCTTTGAGCTCTCTCAGCACGTAGCATCAAGCTGCCCATTTAGCACTTGATTACAGACTGTCTCGTTTGCTCTCAAATTGCTTTCTCTGTGTATGGGCTTGCCTGCCCAGCTAAATCACAAGATCTGTAAGAATAATGACTGCATCTCATTTATGTCTCTCGAAACACCTAGCTCCATATATTTTCTACCTAGCAGGAATTTAATAAGTGATATGCTGATGGGTGTTTTACCTATCATAGGAGAAACACTAAGAGTAGAATTCACAGAAACAGAAATGTAAATGGCCCAGAAATATGAAAAAAAATGTTTAATCTGGCTTACTAGAAATCAGAGCAATGTAAATGAAATTGAGATCCCATTTTCCTCATTCATAAGCACTCATTTAAAAATTATAAAAGTGCTGGAGGGGTGAGTGAGGGGAGCTCTCTCAAATGTTAGGGCTGGTGGGAGGGTAATGTAATCCTATGACAATTTGCAGTATGTGGCAAGAGTCTATAAAAAAGCCCCTACCCTCTGACTCACTTCTAGAAATCTTTCCCAGGAAATACTAAGAGATACAAAGACTTATGTACAAAGATGGTCATCACACTGTTATTTTTAATACGAAATTTTGAAAGATGTGCTAAGTAAATTATGGCATGGGGGGGTGTATTAAGTCACACTAACATAAGTTTTTTTTTAATTTGAAAAGATATCAAATCCTCTGTCATAATAAGAGAAATAAAAATTTAAACAAGACACTATTTTAAACTACAGAGATAGAAAGAATAAAAAGTTCGGTAAAACACAACCTAGGAAAACAGGCATTTCAGCATACTGTTGGAATAGTCATCATCAATGACAGTTTTGCATAAGTAAAATTCTTAAAATTCTGTGCAAATTTTAAAAGTACACATACATTTAGAAATTGTACCTCTAGGAATCTAATCCATAGATATGTCCACATTTATATGCACAGATATAGCACAAGGTCATTTGTATTGTGACATCGTTTTTAATAGCAAAAAATTGAAAACAACTGAAATGCAGATCAGTAGAAGATTAACTAAAGAATGAGGTAGAACCTAGTTGTGCATAAGGAAAGCATACCAGGGTATGTTAAGTGGGAAAAAGGTGTAGGAGAAGATCTGTAAGCTATATTGTTTGTTTGTTTATTTATTGTTTTTGGCTGCGTTGGGTCTTAGTTGTGGCATGTGGGATCTTTCATTGCAGTTCACGGGCTTCTCCCTAGTTGTGGTTCATGGGCTCCAGAGTGTGGAGGGCTCAGCAGTTGTGGCCTGCAGGCTTAGTTACCCTGCAGCATGTGGCATTCCCCGACCAGGGATCGAACCTGCGTTCCCTGCAGTGGAAGGCAGATTCTTAACCACTTCCCCACCAGGGAAGTACTGTAAGCTATATCGTTGAGTGAATAGTCACAATCAATACATATAATATGACTTATTTTGTGTAAAATCAACAGAAAGTATTTAGACAAAGATATAAATATTAATTGAGAGTTCTTGGAGAGGCAGTATGTGTAGTGTTTAAGAGCACAGATTCTGTAGCCAGACTACTTGGGTTTGATACCCAGCTCTGCCACTTATGAGCAGTGTGACCGCAGATGAGTCACCTAACCTCTCTGGACTTCAGTTTCTTCATCTACAAAATACTCTCTGTGTGAGCTATTGTTATTATTTTAAACCAACAAGTAAACTTTCGAGGGTGGTCACCTTTCGGCAGTGGACCTGGGAACCTAATTTTCATGGTATAACCTTTGGAGCTGCTTATTATCAATGCACGTGAATTTTTATTCATGCAAGTGTTGCATCAGTCAAGGTCCCAGAAGGAAACAGATGGCATAGTTAACCTGGGTAATTTGACAAGAGGTTAACAAAAAGACATGTTATGAGAGTGTAGGCAGAGTTGAGGGGGCAGCGCTCCAAATCTAGCAACTGCAGGGAGCTGTAGCACCCCGAGGCCTGCGGGCCAAGGGGAGGGCATGGTTAGCTAAAGTGGGAGAGGGAGCTGTGTGGAGAGGGCTTCTGACGGGGGCTGTGGCTTTGGGGAGTGGGAGGTAGCTGACTTGCAGTAGCCCCAGCAGGGAGAGAGCCCAGGGGATAAAGGCTGATCTCCTGCCATGTATCCCATTGGCGGGACCCAGCCAGATGCTGGAGGGCCAAGGAGCAGGTGGAAGAAGTTCATACCCATGAGCCCAGTGAGCCTGGGGCAGGAAGAAGAGGGGAGGGGAGCAGATCGGAGCCATCCCAGCACCCGGGGTAACACAAATGACCCCTATCTCAAAGCGTGTGAGAATGAAATGAGTTCATACCTGTAAACTCCTGGAACATAGTAACTGTTCAATAACTGTTAATAACCACAAGGACTGGTATTATTCTCTGGGTATCAAAGCCAGATGAAGACATCCCACAGTGCATTACTTCCATAATAGTTTAAAAAATTATGTTTTGAAGAATTTTTAATGACACAGGGAAATTCCTATGGTATGACATCAAGAGAAAAATAGATATAAAATTGTATATTGGGGATGATTTCAAGTTTATGAGAACAAACCACAAGGCAAGCAAACCATACTCGTCCAGGATGGTGAGATTGTGGGTGATTTTTAAATGGTCTTCATACTTTTCCACAAGGGGCATGCATTTTCCACAAGGGGCATGTTTGCTTTTCCAAAAAAAAAAAAGAGAAAAAAGGAACATTTAAAAAAGAAAGCATAAAGCAGCTGACACCTTCAGTGGCTTTTCATAGATAAATGATATTCACGTTTTAACTCTCACAACCAGCTTGTATTACGCTCTGTTGTTACTCACCCCGTTTGAATATGAGGAAACCGAAGCACAAAGAGGTAAATGACTTGCAAAGGTTATCCTGGGCAAGAAATGACAGAGCTGAGATTTGAATTGAGGAGCCGGATTGCCGAGGCTCTGCACGACCTCGCCACGTTTCTGCCTCCTTGGCAGATAAAGCCCAAACTTTGCCTGCAGCCCTTCACCATTCCAGCCCCACTTCTGGCCACTCTGACTGCCCTTTCTCCGTTTGTCACAGGGATGCTATCCCCAAGATGCCAGCACTGTCCCACTAGCCCTCAAGAAGGCTGTTCCCTCTCTTGGGACCATCTTTCTCACCTGGTTACCTGGCTTACTTGTCTTTATTCTTCAAGACCCCAGCCGATGCCACCTGCTGTGAGGAGCCCTCCCTTGGGTTAGGTGTCTCTCCTAAGCTCCTCTAGGCCGTGCGCACTTAACCTTCCCTGCACTTAACTTCTTCTTTAAAAATTATGACAATGACAACCTCATCATCAGTGTCTTTTGTTATTTTGTTTTAAGTATTCCTTTTTTTCCATCGAACTAGAAGTTACAAGCTAAAAACCTGTGGGCTGAATTAGGCCTGCCGATGCTTAAGCTACACAGTGTTAAAGGGAACTAAACTGTCAACATTAAACATTGGGAGATCTCGCATAAATATCCTGATTTTTGGCTTTTCTTTAAAACTGTCTGGAAACACTGGGTACACAGTCCTGAATGGCAGCAATTGGAAGGAGCTGATAGAGGCTATTTCTTTTAAGCAAGGACAGTTTGCCATCATTTCCACTACTCCCTATTGTCATACACCAAGCTAGTTTTGCTTCTTTACTTACCGACCTGGCTCCTGAGATAGAGAACTCTGTATTGAGCAGTGCCTCAGTTCTTTTCTGTCGAATAACACCACCCAAACCTTAGTATCTTAAACAGCAACCATTTATCTACCGCATGATTCTGTGAGTCAGCAATTTGGTCTGGGCTCATGTGAGTGGTTCCTCTGCTGGTACCAGCCATCTGTGGTTGGCTGGCCGTTGGGAGGAGTAATTAGGTGACATGGTTCTCATCATCCAGCAGGCTAACCTGGGCTTCTTCATATGGCGGCGGTAGCAGGGTTCCCAAGAGCAGAAAGAGGGCAGGTCTCAATGTCCACGTGCTTTTCAAGCCAGGTGCTTTCAAGTCATCTGTAGTAATGTTCCACTGGCCAAAGCAAGTCCCTGGGGCAATCCAGAATCAAGGCGTAGAGAAATGGACTCCATTCCTTAATTGGAAGAGCTGCAAAGTGACACTAAAGACACGGGCATCCAGATGTGAGAATTTGTCATTTTTGCAAACTACCACAGGCAAGGACCTTATCTTATTTATCTGTCACTCGTAGCAAAATGCAGGGCCTGACCTGTGTGAGGATAATCAGTAAATGTTTGTTTAATTAAATGGAAATGAATGCAAATGAACCTATTTACCTCTGGCTTTGAAATCTCTTCTCAACAGACTCTTAGTCTAAGCCTTCATTAACTTTTCTTGCATCTTCAAAGGCCCCTTGTGCTGAGGAGAAACAGGACAGGTGGGACCTCTCAGGACCCCAGAGACAAAGGCCCTGGTTAGTTCTCACTTTGGGTTAAGGCCCAGCCCAGCTGAGGTGTCTGGAGCGAGAAGTTGGATTGGTGGCCACTCTAAGCAAATGCCAGTGAAGCCACAGCAGAGATTCTAGTTTATTGGACTTATCCCCTGTGATTTTTTTTTTTTTTTTTTTTTGCGGTACGCGGGCCTCTCACCGTTGTGGCCTCTCCCGTTGCGGAGCACAGGCTCCGGACGCGCAGGTCCAGCGGCCATGGCCCACGGGCCCAGCCGTTCCGCGGCATGAGGGATCTTCCTGGACCGGGGCACGAACCTGTGTCCCCTGCATCGGCAGGCGGACTCTCAACCACGGCGCCACCAGGGAAGCCCTCCCCTGTGATTTTGAAGTTGTGATGAGAAGGACATCTAAAGATGATCTTAGTTTTGCGTGGGGAAGTGGGAGAATCCTCTTGCTAATGGGGCTGAGCCTGCCGTGCAGTTCTGCCCTTGTCCCTGGCATGGCTCATTTCCCACAGCTGAGCCCATAGCCACCACTCACTCTAAACTGTAGACAGAGGCATGAGTGATGACAAAGTAGCCCAGCCCTAGTGAGACAGCCGCCTGTGAGCCCTGGTCCAGTGAGTTCTCATTTCAGGCCAGCCACTACCTTGCTCTCCCTTTGACTAGACTCTGGCGGTAAAATGGGAGGGGGGATGGCTGCAATGCTCCCTAAGTGTCCTTCCAATGCTGAGATTTGAAGAGCTTGTTCACATGCACATTTGCATATTTCCTTCCTGTCCCAGGACACTCACAGACCCCATGAGTCTGCTCACAGGCCCCCATTAAAATTCCCATCCCTTCCAGCTTTCTCATCCTCTCCCCTGGCTACAGTTACCCACCTACTTTGAGTCTTTACTCATATGTCACCTTCTTAGTGAGACCTGCACTGACCATTCTGTTTAAAACTGTAGTTCACTCCCCTTCACCACCATCCCACTCACCCAGGTAGACTTTTTCTTTTTTGTATTATCCTTGTAATCTTCTAATACATCATAGAATTCACTTTGTACTGTTTGTGGTTTACTGTGTGTAGAGTGCAATTGCCACTGGGCAGAGATCTTTGATTTGCTGAAATATCAGTGCTTAGTACTGATTTGCCTGGCACATCAGTAAATAGCATCAGTAAATATGATAAATAAATCTCTGTGACGGGAACTCCCCTAGTCCACACCTCCAGCTTACTTCTGTGGCCCGAGTGCTTTCTGCTGGATTGAGCATTTTTATTATATAATTTATCCCCTCAATTAGCTTGGTTGTTGTACCTTCTTTTAACGATTTAGCTAGAGATATATAAATGCATTACTAACTTATCAAACATTATATAATATATAAATTTATATTTTTACTTCTTCCTGAAAATACAAGGATCTTAGAATACTTTTATTGCATTTAATGGATTTGGGTTTAATGCTACTGGATTTAATGCTATTGTTTTTATGTATTTTAATGATCTGTATTTCTAAACCATATAAGACATTACTGTTGTCATTTTATACCATAAATATTCCTTTATATTTACCCGTATATTCATCCTTTTTGTTGCTCTTCATTTCTTCCTGCCTTTCCAAGCTTCTCTCTGGAATCATTTTCCTTCAAGAACCCCCTGAATATTTTTTGTAGTTCAAGTTTCCTGGTGATAAGGTCTTTTACTTTAAAAATGCTGTCTAAAAATATCTTTATTTTCTCTTTATTTTTGAAGACCATGTTAAGTGGAATTGAATTCTAGATTAGACTATTTTCTTTCAGCTATTTGATGTTATCATTCCATTGTCTTGTGGTTTCCACTGTTTCTATTGAGAAGTAAACTATTAGTCTAATTGTTGCTCCTTAGAAGGTAATATGTCTTTTTTATCTGGTTGCTTTTAGGATTTTCTGTTTGTTTTTCAGCAGCTTAACTATAAAATGGTGTAGTTTACTTTGAATTAATCCTGCTATGGTTTTGCAAAGTTTATTGATTCTGTGGCTTGCTCCCATCCGATCCTCTCTCTTCTATCTGGGACCTTGATTATAGATATGTTAGGCTTGTCTTATATTCTTTTTGTTTTTTACATCCTTTCATCTCTGTATATGTCATTCTGTATCTTTTCTTCTAACTTGTCTTCTAGATCACTAATTCTATCTTCAGCTCCACCTAATGTGCCATGAAACTGATCCACTAGTTTCTTAATTTCAGATATTTTAATTTCAGTTCTGAAATTTCCAGTTAATTCTTTTTCATTGGTTTATTTTCCCTGTTGAAAATCTACATCTTGACTTTTAATTCCTTAAACATATTAATCTTGGTTATTTTAAAGTGCGTGTCCAATTAACTAAAATTTCTGGCTCACCTGTGGATCTCTTTCTATTGCTTCATTTCTTTTAATTCATATACTCTCATATGCCTAGTTATTTTAGATTGTGTTCTGAACATTTTATGTGAAAAATTGTAGAGATCAGCTGTGGCCTCAGCTGATGTTATCTTGGACCAGAGAGAACTTATATTTGCTTAATGCAGGTAGTCATGGCTGTGCCTAAGGCTTTGGCACTATCTATCCTGGATCACATTCATCTAATCGGCAATTAAGCTCATTTAAAACTGGACTTCAATCCCTGTTGGGGCAGTGCATTTCCTGTTCACCCTTTCTCCTAGGGTATAGCCCATTAGGATCTCAACCAAAAGCCTTCTTGGCAGACCCTGGACTCCCAGTTTTGTCCCCTTAGTCTAGTGAGCCTGTCGAAAGCTCTGTTCAGCTTCTCAGCCTCTCAACTGCCTCTTGTGGAATCAGCAGATACACCTACGGAAAAAGAAACCTCAAATGCTAAGTCCAGCTGTCTAAGATCTCCCCCTTTTTTTTTTTTTTAAGTAAAAAAAAAGTTTAATCACACAGCACTTTATACAGGTATCTTAAGCAGTAGGCCTTCACATCTCCACATGAACAACACACTGGGAAGCACAGCCCCACCAGTCACTCCGGGTGATCCTCAAACAAAATACGGACTCCAGCCCTGCCCTTCCCCATGCTGCTGCTGGCCGCACGGTTGCGGCGGCTCAGGAGTGGAGGCAGCGTAAGGCAGACAAGATGCATCATGCTTTGGCTTCTTATTTTGTCTTTTTTTTCTTGTTAAGTGTTAATATCTTTGCTTTTGAGATTTATTTTCTTATCTTTAATATTACATACATACACCAAAATTACATAGCTGCAATGTGCCCAACTGCATTCTCTTCAACGGGAGCTTCACATTACCAAACGCTTAGAAAACTTGTAAACCTCTGGGCCCATTGAGATCCCTTTTTAAATCAGTTTTTCCCCATAATGCTTCACTGTCTTGTTGACTCCCCAGTGCTTTCAAACATATGTGCTTTGTTGTTCTTGTTCAGCTTTTCTAGTTGTTCTTATCAGGAGAGTTTGGTCTGAATTAACAAGTCTGCCAATACCAGAAGCCATATTGAATTATCTATAATAACAGCAATAATACAATTAGGATGACTTGACCACAGTCGTATGCTGCTCAGTGTTTAAAATTATCTCTCAAAAGTGTATATACATATAGATGTGCTTATTATAAATTTTATTGATATAAAGAATGTGCAGCACACGATTTACAAATAACAATAAAATATACAGTATTTTTTATTGTAGGTTTCTTGTAGCCAATTAATTCACCCAGACTGCTTTTGTTGATTTTGTACACGACCTATGGTTGCAATGGATGAATGAGCACAGTTCTGACATAGGTGTTGATAATTTTGTTTATATCAACAAATGAGATACAAGTAAAACAACAAAGATGCACGTTGGAACTTTACTCATTCATCAACAATGTGAAGAAATTTTTTGCTAAATCATGTAACAGTTTTTGAATACTGGAAGAGTATTTCTTCATCTCTTTGTATTACAGACATGACATACTTTTAAGTTTAATTTGCATTAACATTTTCTCCATCACTTTCTTAAATCTACATGATCAAGGAAACAATAAACCAAGCTCCGATTAGCTTTTGCTAATTTCCCAAGTATAACTCAATCATGGTTGATTCTAAGCTACCAACATGACATCAGCACACAAGAATCGTGTGGGAAGTGATGCACAGTAGCACGTCATTATATAGTATTTCCATCATACAGAAGGAATAGATGTAAATAACTTCAAGAGCATAGATAATAGTAAAATGTAAATGATTAGGAAATGGTGGATTTTGAGTGTTATGATTGTTTCAAATATAATTTCTTTAATTGTAAGTCTGTATATTTTAATTTTTAATGGTAGCTGTTTTAACAACTGGCTCATACAATTCCTGAAAATGTAACCATCAGCTCACAAGGTGGTTGACTCCAACATACCACTTGACTACCGATCACTCCACTGCCTCTGTGTCAGGCACCCTGCCAAATTCTACACATTCATTATCTCGTCTAATCATAACTACATAAAGAATTCAGGTATGTCCTCTTTTTGAAGGTGCAGATTCTGAGACTCAGAGAAGTTAAATACTTTGTCAGAAGACGCACAACATGAATCTAGGTCCATCTGACTCCTGACCATCGATGACAAAGACGGTGATGGTGATGATGATGATGACAATGATGTTGATGATGATGGATAGATAGATAGATAGATAGATAACATTTATTGAGTACTAACTTTGTGTTGGAGCTCTACCTAGATTAGTTCTTGTAATCCACTTAATTTTTTTAACCATCACCTGTGTTCTCCTCTGCAGTCAATGCGGCCACCACTAAAGGGAAATAGGAAATTCTTCCGCAGGAGGCAGCACCCAGAGGATGGGCGGGGGGCCAGGAGTCAGATGACAGGGCAGAGTCATTCTCCCTTGCATGGTCTTGGCTCCTTGGGCCTCTGTGGATGGTGTGCAGGGAATCTCTGAGTCTCCCTTTGCTTTTGTCATCCCAGCTGCCTGCCCAGGGAGCCCTTCTGGACGGCAGGTCTGAGCACCCACCAGAGGGAACAGGTTCCTCAGCAGGGCTATCCAAGGGGAGTGGGCACCTGGGAAAGGTGAGTGCTCTGCCCTGGGGGGTGAGAGCAGAGGAGAGGAGCCTCTCACGGAGGTGGTGACTCCCGTCCTCCTCCTCGGCCCACACGCACATCTGATCCACCTGCAAATCCTGTTGGCTCTGTCTCCAGTGGTCCAGAACCTGACCGTCTCTCACCACCTCCACTGCTACTGCCCTGGTCCGAGCCACTCCCACCTCCTGCTGAGACCACAGCAGACAGTCACGACCTAAATAAGGTCGGTCATTGCATGTGACTCCTCCACTCAAGCCCTCCGCTGACTCGTCATCCTCCGTGGAGCAGAGCCGACACCTACAAGGCCTATGGAGCTGGCAAGGCCTGGCCCCTTCCTGCCCCGCCTGCCCCCCTGCCTCGCCCCTGATTCCCTCCCTCAGGTCTCACCGCTCCGTCTGCTTCTGCAGACATGCGCACCTCATTTGCTCTGGGTATTCTCACGGCTCGCGCCTTCACCTCGTCCAGGACTTCTCCGTGTGGTCTTCCCTGAGCACCTGCTTTCAATCGCAAGCCTCCTCTCGCGCCTCTCCTCGCCTGCTCTGTTTTACTCACAGCAGAAACCTCCAACTGAGAAGCATCATTTCATGTCTGCACTTCGTTTACCTTTCTCCTCCCACTAGAAAGTATGCTCCCCGAGGGCGCGCTTTCTGTTCTCTTGCCCCCGTGGTACCCCCAGCAGCCGGAAGAGAGAGCTGGCCCCTAGTAGTTACTAAACAGCTACTGAGTGGGTGAGTTCCTGTCCTAGATGGAGGCTGCACTGCCTGACTTTCAAAATCAAGCCTGATTCTGTGAAATATTCAGTGGCCCCAGAGAAAGCGGGAACCCACTTCTCTTCCTCCCAGAGTTCCCGACGCCTCCCTGTCCTCCTTGTCCCTCCATCGCTCCCCCCCCCCCCCGCAGTGCAGCCCCTTCCCCGGGGGCTCTTTCCTTCTCCAGCCCGGGACCCGTGTCATGCTTGCCCCCCACCCCAGGCCTTCCACAAGGCCCATCCTAGGGGGGCCTCACTGACCTGTGCCCACACCTCCAGCAGAGCTCCCAGGCCCCTCTGCTCTCTCGGAAGCATCTGAGGAGGCTGGTGTGCATGACAGGCCCTGGGATTTGAACAGTCCGTGCATTTGTTCTACTGCAGCGTGGAACCAACCACATCTTTCATTTTGGGTCGCAGCCGTTTGGTTCTCTCTCCACAGTGTCCCTGCCTGGGTCGCACGGGCTCCCGCCTGTTTTGCCCTCACTCCTTCTGCCATTCTCCTCCTCTCTCGCGCCTGGGTCTCTCTCCTTGACTTCTTCTCAGGCCCTTCCCACCCCTCTGTGATCACCTTCCTGCTCCCTGTCTGTTTCCAGCTCTCTCTTGTCCTCTCTCCCTGACTTTCTGCCTCTCCGCTGTCCCCCATCCCCACACCATGGCCTTCGCTTGGCTGGTTTGCTTTTCACCTCTCTCGGCCTCTCTCTCTCTGCCTTGCCATCCCTGACACTGTGTTTCCTCTCCAAGTGTTTATCTTCTTTTTGTCTCGGTCTCTGTGTGTCTTTCTCGGCCTTCCTGCCCGACTCCTGGTTTCTCGCCTCCTCTGTGTCTATACATCTCTGCCTCTCTCCATCCGTCTCTGCATCTCTTTGTCTCCGTCCCCATGGCCCATTCCCTGTCTCTGTGCTTCCTCAGCCCCTCCGCAGCCCCTGACACCGAGAGGGCCCGGAAGGAGGGGAGCCGTGAGACGCTTCCCTTCTATCGCCCCTTCAGAACCTGCAAGGCCTCTGCCTGCCCGAATGCGCTGAGGCTGAGGCCTGGAGCTGAGGAAATGCATCTGTCATTCCTGATGGAAAGGGCCCCTCCCAGGAAGCCTCTGCCCTCCTCCCCTCGACTCTCTCTCGCCTGCCGATGAACTCTGGGAGCACCTGAGGGAGAGCCGCTTGCCTGGAAGAGGGTTCCATGCGGGAGCAGCCTTCCAAGGAAAACATGGCCTTGATAGATCTCGTGTGTTGGGAGGGAGCTGGTTCTGCACACTGTGAATCGCCAGTCTGACCCGCCCCTGCAGGGCCCCTGCGGTGGGGCTGGGGGGAGCCCCCAAGTTAAGGTTCTCCTCCTGGCCCAGCTGGGATCGGCACAGCTGGACTCGGTGCCCAGAGAGGTGGTGCTGGGAGGCCTGGTTGTGTGTAAAGCTCGAGGGTACCTGGCACACCTAGGGGCTTGTGGTTACCAAGTGGGCTCATAGCCAGCTCATCTCTCTTCTCAGATCAGGGGGCGCGTCTTAGCTCCATTTTAGGGGAAGAGACATTCAGTTCAGAGAGGGGCAATGACTCTGAAAGGTCCACAGCAAATTAGGGGCAGAACTGAGAATGTTTAGCTTGAAATCCAGTCCCTCCTCCCCTCCTCTCTTCCATTTATTGTCAGAGAAGACTCCTGGGAGAGGGGTGTTAGCTTGGCCTGAATGTGAGAAACATCATTCATTCACTCATTTCTTCATTTGCCAAGCATTTACCAGGTCTCTACTCTGTGCTAGGTGTTCAGAGGCCACAGAGGTGAATCTCACACATTTTCCACCTCCAGGGAGCTCACAGAATGAGAGTTGACACACCCAAGGTTAAAAGTGACTGGAACTGTGTGGAAAGCACCAGTGGGAACTAGGGAAACCTAAAGGAAAATCTGGGGATATCTAAAGACCCCTTCCAGGTGGGAGGAGGGCAGTCAGGGAAGGGGTCTATGAACCGCATTAGGAGGAGGGGTACTGCAGGCACATGGAACAGGCTGGAGGGAGGGGAACAGTGAGAAGCCAAGGAAAGGAAAGGACAGTGAGGGTCTAGGTCCCTGGAGGGACGCCCTGAGGAGGGGAGGCTGGACTTTATCACGAGTACAAGATGTCATGAGAGGGTTGAAGAATGGTACAGGCAATATAGTCTCAGATTTGCATTTTAGATTTGGAATATATGGAAAGAATTGGCAGGGATGCTGGTATAGTGATTAAGATGGCTCAGGATCCTGTCTCAGCCACAAAGCAGCTGTGGAACAAATTAACTTCCCTATGCTTGGGTTTCTTATTCTTTAAAAAGGAACTAATAATAGTACCTGCCTCTGCAGAGAAAGCTTTTGACAAAATTCAACACCCATTTATGATAAAAACCCTGCAGAATGTAGGCACAGAGGGAACTTTCCTCAACATAATAAAGGCCATATATGACAAGCCCACAGCAAACATCATCCTCAATGGTGAAAAACTGAAAGCATTTCCACTAAGATCAGGAACAAGACAAGGTTGCCCACTCTCACCACTCTTATTCAACATAGTTTTGGAAGTTTTAGCCACAGCAATCAGAGAAGAAAAGGAAATAAAAGGAATCCAAATCGGAAAAGAAGAAGTAAAGCTGTCACTGTTTGCAGATGACATGATCCTATACATAGAGAATCCTAAAGATGCTACCAGAAAACTACTAGAGCTAATCAATGAAGTTGGTAAAGTGGCAGGATACAAAATTAATGCACAGAAATCTCTGGCATTCCTATATACTAATGATGAAAAATCTGAAAGTGAAATCAAGAAAACACTCCCAATTACCATTGCAACAAAAAGAATAAAATATCTAGGAATAAACGTACCTAAGGAGACAAAAGACCTGTATGCAGAAAATTATAAGACACTGATGAAAGAAATTAAAGATGATACAAATAGATGGAGAGATATACCATGTTCTTGGATTGGAAGAATCAACATTGTGAAAATGACTCTACTACCCAAAGCAATCTATAGATTCAATGCAATCCCTGTCAAACTACAACTGGCATTTTTCACAGAACTAGAACAAAAAATTTCACAATTTGTAGGGAAACACAAAAGACCCCGAATAGCCAAAGCAACCCTGAGAATGAAAAAAGGAGCTGGAGGAATCAGGCTCCCTGACTTCAGACTATACTACAAAGCTACAGTAATCAAGACAGTACGGTACTGGCACAAAAACAGAAAGATAGATCAATGGAACAGGATAGAAAGCCCAGAGATAAACCCACGCACATATAGACACCTTATCTTTGATAAAGGTGGCAGGAATGTACAGTGGAGAAAGGACAGCTTCTTCAATAAGTGGTGCTGGGAAAACTGGACAGGTACATGTAAAAGTATGAGATTAGATCACTCCCTAACACCATACACAAAAATAAGCTCAAAATGGATTAAAGACCTAAATGTAAGGCCAGAAACTATGAAACTCTTAGAGGAAAACATAGGCAGAACACTCTATGACATAAATCACAGCAAGATCCTTTTTGACCCACCTCCTAGAGAAATGGAAATAAAAACAAAAATAAACAAATGGGACCTAATGAAACTTCAAAACTTTTGCACAGCAAAGGAAACCATAAACAAGACCAAAAGACAACCCTCAGAATGGGAGAAAATATTTGCAAATGAAGCAACCGACAAAGGATTAATCTCCAAAATTTACAAGCAGCTCATGCAGCTCAATAACAAAAAAACAAACAACCCAATCCAAAAATGGGCAGAAGACCTAAATAGACATTTCTCCAAAGAAGATATACAGACTGCCAACGAACACATGAAAGAATGCTCAACATCATTAATCATTAGAGAAATGCAAATAAAAACTACAATGAGATATCATCTCACACCAGTCAGAATGGCCATCATCAAAAAATCTAGAAACAATAAATGCTGGAGAGGGTGTGGAGAAAAGGGAACCCTCTTGCACTGCTGGTGGGAATGTGAATTGGTTTAGCCACTATGGAGAACAGTATGGAGGTTCCTTAAAAAACTACAAATAGAACTACCATATGACCCAGCAATCCCACTACTGGGCATATACCCTGAGAAAACCAAAATTCAAAAAGAGTCATGTACCAAAATGTTCACTGCAGCTCTATTTACAATAGCCCGGAGATGGAAACAACCTAAGTGCCCATCATCAGATGAATGGATAAAGAAGATGTGGCACATATATACAATGGAATATTACTCAGCCATAAAAAGAAACGAAATTGAGCTATTTGTAATGAGGTGGATAGACCTAGAGTCTGTCATACAGAGTGAAGTAAGTCAGAAAGAAAAAGACAAATACCGTATGCTAACACATATATATGGAATTTAAGAAAAAAAAATGTCATGAAGAACCTAGAGGTAAGGCAGGAATAAAGACGCAGACCTACTAGAGAACAGACTTGAGGTTATGGGGAGGGGGAAGGGTGAGCTGTGACAGGGCGAGAGAGAGTCACGGACATATACACACTAACAAACGTAGTAAGGTAGATAGCTAGTGGGAAGCAGCCGCATGGCACAGGAATATTGGCTCGGTGCTTTGTGACAGCCTGGAGGGGTGGGATAGGGAGGGTGGGAGGGAGGGAGACACAAGAGGGAAGAGATATGGGAACATATGTATATGTATAACTGATTCACTTTGTTATAAAGCAGAAACTAACACCCCATTGTAAAACAATTATACCCCAATAAAGATGTTAAAAAAAAAATAGTACCTGCCTCTTAGAGCCACTCTTGAGATAAGATGAGATTATGCAAAGGCCTGCGGTGGCTGTCAATGGCGGAGTAGGTGCAAATCTAAAGCCGAGTTCAGGTGTGCACAGAATGAGGCGCTGTGCTGCCTCGGTGGGAATTTAATGCTCACTGAGCAGGTCGGAAATGTGACCTTAGTCACGCTTGGACTGGCTTTGCCGATTGCAGGGTGGTACACTGTGTGAAGGTGGGGAGGGGTCTGCTCGGATCCTCAGTCCCCTGAACTCGTGGCTCCGTCAGAGCTGTCCCTGGCCCTGCCATGTGGCCCTTCTGGCCTGGCAGCTCTGGGAAGCTCCCCCAGGCACATTCTCACCCAAGCGGTCCTAAGTCCTTTCGGCTTGCGGGATCCACAGGCTTTGCTCTGTCCCTCCTCACGGTCTGGATCTGCGGAACAGGGAGAGGAGCGCAGAGGCATTCCCTGCTGGAGGAGGGAGAAACTAGGGGAGAAGTAAAACATCGCTGTTATCTTAACATATGCTTGGGACGAGGGGCACATCACACAAGCAAGGGTCTAACTGACCGGCTGAACAGTCTGTATAGGGACAGAGGAGTGGGATGGGGAAGCCAGCCACTCCGGGGAAGGGGACAGGGACAGGTCCAAGGGGAGATGCTAATGGCTCCACTTTTCCTCTCCCTGCTGCTCATGGCCTGGCCTGTGCTGGCTGGGCTGGCAGTGCCCACCCTGCCCGGCCCCCTTCAGGAAGTGCTTCCCTTGAGGGAATCCACCTCATGGGGAACCAGCAGCTAAGACCTCTCCCCAGCCCTCGTCCCGGGCACAGACCCTGTCACTGCTCCCGCCCTGGCATCCTCCCTGAAGAGTAGAATAGACACAGGTGTATGCAGGGCCACTCAGGCTCACTGCCCCAGACTTGGGTCCATGCACTCAGACACATAAGGACAGGCACACCTGGTATTCGTATGTGCGCGAGGAGACGTTCTACACCCATCACGCCTCTGTTCACAAACATTTGAACATAAGCCACTCACAGTCTGCCCTCTTGCCTACAGATACATTCAATAAACACGCCTTCTCACAGAACCACAGACGCAGAAGTCAAAGTGCACACACGTGGACATACACGCTTGAGTTCATCCATACACAGACGTGAGTACCCACAGAGCCTTGTGTGCACCGACATACACAAGCATCACACACACGCATACTCACACACGTCCTTAATCAACAAATATTTACTGACACTGTGGTCATGGGGGATGCATGATGCTAAGTCCTGAGAAGGAGACAGAGAGAGTCCTTCAGGTGGTATGTTAGTCTGCTTCGGCAGCTATGACCAAGTACCACAGACGGGGGCTTAAACAAAAGACATTTATCTTCTCTCCATCCTGCAGGCGGTTAGTTCAAAATCAAGATGTTGAAGGTGCTGGTTTCCTCTGAGGCCTCTCATCTTGGCTTGCAGATGGCCATCTTCTCCCTATAACTTCACATGATCTTCCCTCTGTGCGTGCCTGTGTCCTAATTGCCTCTTCTTCATAAGGACACAAGTCATATTGGATTAGTGCCCACCCTAATGACCTCATTTTAACTTAATTATCTCTTTAAAGGGAGCTCCATCTACAAATGCAGTTACATTCCGAGGTACGGTGGGGTTAGGGCTTCAACATATGAATTTTGAGGAGACAAAACTCAACCCACGGCAGGGAGCTAGCTGATCTCTTAGAGGGAAGATAGACCCAAGAAACAGAAAAAGAAAATGATTCAACTCTGATAAGAGCTATGAACATACAGACGGGGACCGAGGGAGAGAACGTGCAGGAGTGCCGTGGTGCCTTAGACGTGGCGGTAGGGTAGGAGTCTGCAGAGCAGGTGCTGCCTGTCCTGTCCTGGGCTCAGTGCACTCGGCAGGGCCAAGTCTGTCCACCTCTGCGTTGCAGGCCTGGCCTGGACTGCGGCTCAGCAAGTGTGTTAGAGGTGAACAGACAGGTGAGTGGACCAGTGAGTGTGGCACTCCCTGAAGAGACCCCACTCTTGTGCAGGAAAGCCCTGAAGGAGAGGCAGGTGAGGAGACACCTGGTGCCTGAATGCCTGGGTGGTCAGACAGGGTGTGGACGGCCTGGCAGGAACCCAGAGCCCGAGCCTGAAAAGAAAGAAGGAGGGAGGGATGGATGGAGATGCCGAGGGCTGCCCTGAATGTCAGTTCTGGATCTGCTGTGTGACTTTGGGCAAGTCACCTAACCTTTCTGAGCCAGTTTCCTCATCCTTAAAATGGAGGATAAAATCATAGCTTCCTCACAGAATTGCTGTGAGGATTAAATGAGATCATGTGTGGGAAATGCTTAACACATTGCCTAGCACATAATTAGTAGGTAATAAATGCTGGCTAATATTGCCATGATTAGCAGTACTCTTTCTGGAAAGCAAACACGCCACACACCTGCGTCACTCTTGGCTCCACCTCTCCTTTACCACGCACATCCACCAACCACCCAGTTCTTGCGGATTCTGCCTCCTTTATGGGCCTTCAGTCTGGCATGCCTCCTCCATCCCCCTGGGAACAGTCCCATCAGCTCCCATCTGGACATCCTACCAGGCTCCCCCTTGATTTCCCAGCCTCCAGCCTCTCACTCACCAGTCCAGCCTCCACACTGGCCTCCAGAGAAACTCTCTAAACTGCAAATCTGGTCATATGACTTCCAGGCTTAAAATCCTCCAGAGCTCAATACCACCCACATGATAAAGGGCATTCAAGGCCTTTCAGGCTCTGGCCTCAAATTCCAGCCATGGTCAACATACACCATACCGACTGGCATACTTCCCAGACTCCAAATATCTCAGGTTCGCTTAGACTTCTGGGCCTTTGCACATACTGTTCCCTCTGCCTGGCAGGGCCTTCCCATCTTCTCTACCCTGACAGCTCTTACTGACCTCCCTTCAAGACTGAGATCAAGAGTCAGGAAGTCCTGCCATGGCCAGAGACAACTAACCCCGCTCTGGGGCTCCTGGGAGTCAGGCCCGTTCTGCTGCACTGCTGCTGTCTTGAGTGCCTTAAGAGTAGGAATTTGTCCTGCTCTTTTGAATGTCCCTGGCACCTGCACAGTGCCTGGCTTAGTCGGTTCTCAAGACGTTCTTTAAATCACTGAACGAAAGCCTGACCCTGTGAAGTAGAGGCTGTTCTCTTAGTTTTACGGACAAGTAAACTGGAGTTCAAGAAAGTTAAGCCATCTGTCCAAGCTTACATAACCAGGCGAAACTACGGGCAGATCCCTATCTAACACAGTTTTCTCTGCCTGGGTTTCTCTCCCTTCCTTCTCTTTTCTGGCTCATTCTTTAGACTCAGCTTAGATATCACTGCCTAGAGGAAGCCCTCCAGGCTCTTTCTTCTGGGCTCACCCAGCACTTCTTTTCTCACAATACTGTAGAGTAGACTGTTTCTTCCATGAGGGCCCAGGGCTGCCTCTAGGGTGTTCAGGGTCCCTGTGTACAGAAACAATGAGTCATTCAAAAATCAGCATGTCATCACCATTCTGGAGGCCCAATTTTGTGGGCACCTACAGGAGAAAGATCACACTGGCTAGTGGAAGTGACCCATTTGCCAGGCTGCTCTGCTAGGAGCAGGGTCTGGCCATGGAGTCCCAAGTCCAGCCCATAGAAATTAATCTTGGAGCTCTTCAGGGCATCTGGTCGACCTCATGCATAAAGAAGCGGGTGGAAAAAGCCCTGAGGGGGAGAAATTGACCAGAGCCCATGCAGGTCTCAGTCCAGGCTCAGCATCCCACCTGTATGGTACTGCTAGCTCTGGACAGTCTCAGGCATCAGAAAGGGACTTGGAAAAATTTGAGGAGAGCACTCCAAAGTGTGGGGCTGCCTGAGGAGTGGGGCAGGAGCAGGAGTCCTTGCCCAGATCAAAAAGCAATACCGTTAGGGACTATATCCTTCCTGTTCGCCACTGGGACAATATAGCTATGGGACCATGCATATGGCCAAACCTATGGAATAACAGGGTTACTTAAAATGTGGGTGGCATTAACAGAAGAATAGTCTCTAGATCAAGGGAGGTCAGTATCTGCTATTTTCTGCCAGCCAGTGCACATCTAGAATTAGATGTTCAGTGATGAGCTCCCTGTTTGAAGAGGAACAGGGAGGAATTAGACTATGTTTAGCTATTAGAAGGGTCATTACATAGAAGGAAAAACAAATTAATATTGTGAGAGCCCAGAGGGAAAGGCCAGGGTGGGGGATGACAGTGGAGAGATTTCAGCTAGATTTTAGAAAGTATATTCTAATAATTCCAACTCTTCAGAACTGGACTAGGCTGCCTGGGAAGATAGTGAGGTCTCTGTGCCTAGAGGTGTGCAAATAGTGGGTGGATGGGCCACCCTCTGAGAGGCTTCGTGGCAGATTCCTGCCCTGGGAGTGGTCCAGTTAAACTCTCTGTAAGGCCTTTCCAACCCTAAGCTTCTGAGATTAACCCTTCAGTGAGAATCTATCTTGTGCTGGATATCATAGGGATGAAAACAGAAGAGACCTGGAGCCGCAGCCCCCAAGGTGCATGTGTCATTATGGGGGGTGGGGCAGTGGATGTTCTAGGGCCTCTGAAAGCCCAGAGGGGGGAACCATGTTTCACCCTGACCACGATGATGCCTTTGAAGGCCAAGGACGTTGACATTCGAGAGGAATGCTGTCCAACTGAACTTTCTACGATGATGGAAATGTTTTACATCTGTGCTATCCGGTAGGACAGCACTAGAAATGTGGCTAGAAGCCTGGATTTTTTTTTTTTTTTGTGGTACGCGGGCCTCTCACCGTTGTGGCCTCTCCCGTTGCGGAGCACAGGCTCTGGACGCGCAGGCCCAGCGGCCATGGCTCATAGGCCCAGCCGCTCCACGACATGTGGGATCTTCCCAGACCAGGGCACGAACCCCTGTCCCCTGCATTGGCAGGTGGACTCTCAACCACTGCGCCACCAGGGAAGCCCAAGGCTGGATTTTTGATTTAATTTAATTTTAACAGCCATATGTGGTGATTGCCTACTGTGGTGGGCAGCACAGATACAGAATATTTCCATCATTGCAGAAAGTTCTGGGCGGTGCTGCTCCAGAGAGTTTCAACAGGCAGCTCCATGACCCTGAGGCCCAGAAGAGGTTCTGCCCCGAGGACCCTTCCTTTCCTTCCCTCATAGTGTCAGTAACACAGAGAGGGAGACCTCCAGACTTGGAGACAGAGTACCTGTTTCAGCACTGGACAGGCCTGCTTGCTGTGTGACTTTGGGTAAAACCCTCACCTCTCTGGGCTACAGCTTCACTAAAATGAGAAGTCAAACTATAACAGGACTTTTAAAATTTTATGTTTTTCAAATGAAGACTCAGTGTGTCTGGGATTCACAGCGTCCTCTCCTCTCCTCTCAGGAGAGGAAAGGAAGCCTTCACTCCTTACCCCCTCCCCACTTCCCCCTTTCTCTCCATTGCCCCCAACCTTCCACCACCCAGGCCTCAGCTCCCAGCGACCCGAAGAACTTTTGTATTTACCGCTTAGCACTTGCTGTACAGGTCTATGACCTTCTTTAGAAACTTTTTCTTTATGAGTTTATTTTGGCTGGTGCCAAGCATTCATAAAATTCCTAGGGAACTGGGGGTTTAAAAGTCGGGCTTGTAAAAGGAGTAGGTGGGAGGGGGCGGGGACTGGGCAGAGAGGGGAGAGGACGGCAGCCTGCTCTGGGAAGCCAGAGCAAAAGGAGAAGTCTTCCATTCTCCACTCCAGGCCTCCCCACCTGAGAGCTCTGAGTCAGGTCATGAAAAGGGGAGAAGAGGTGGAGGAGAGAGGGGAGGGTGGGTGGAGGGAGCTGGGAGGAAGAAATTGGAGGCACGGAGGCTGAGATGTTCCCACTGGGCGAGCAGAGCTGGGCCCAGCTCTGATAAGGGGTCCCTCTGGCCTGTCTCGGGTTTTTCTTGTCATTCGTCTCTCCTTTGCCTTGGCAGCTCCTCAGCTGGAGACACTGGTGAATGGCGCAGAGAGCACAGGGCATATGAAACAAATTAGGTCTCCGTTACAGCCACCCAGAGGCGGGTGATAGATGGGGGCCTGCGTTCACGGCAAAGCTAATTGGCAACACACAGAGACATCCAAGAAAGTATATTATTTTGCCAGACTTTGGAGTCATTGGGCTTTTTTTTTTTAATTGTAGAACGTTATACAGCCGGAGATAAAAAGCACAGTGAAAGTTTTAAATCTAATAAAAGCATTTGACTGCAGAGTAACAATAACATACACAGAGAAGTTTGATTTGGATTCAGGTTTTATTAATGTTCTTTCATTGCAAAATGTTTCCAATTAAAAAACAATTCCGAGAGCACCACATTAATAAACCGCTTGTCTTTCGGAAGGGCCAGAGATTTTGAAATGCAGTGGTGGACAAGTACACACACATACACACACAGTGCTACCAGGAGGCTATTCCAACGCCTAGTATGTTCCAGACTGGGGTTTGCTCAGCTCAGACCTGGAGAGAGGTGAACAACCTCATGGCTGAGCTTGGAGCAAAAGCACCTGAAGTTTATTCACCATCACCCTGATCCAAGGACCCCCAAATCATCCACAAACCTGGCCCACACGTCACCAAGCAGGGATTAGCAAAGACTGGAATATTCTAGGCCTCGGTTCCCCCACGTACAGAACGAGGCTGTTGCGTTCAGTGGTCTGAGAGGATTTCAGGATTCCTCCAGAGGAATCCTTCGATTGTCCCCAAGGTTTTCTTAATCCTCACTCTAGGAAAAGTCGACTGAATCTGAAATTGATTAGCAACAGGACACCCAACCCCTGTTGAGACCTGTCAAACCAAGGGCTGGTGTTTGTGCCTAGTTGTTTGTGAAGAGTAACTAGTCATTTGACCGACTGCAACTGGAAGTCTCAGAATAACCAGCCGTCTGCCTAATACGGGGGGGCTGGGGTTGGGTGGGGATGTCAGATGATTTTTAACGGGGTGGTGTTCAAAGGAAATTCATGTTTGCAGAGTGAGTGGTAAATTAATCAGTTCCTTGACTAATTCCCGACAAGTTGTTTTTAGAAGAACTGGTCATTTTCAATTCAAGCACGTATTTAATTATATCCAACTGTTTTGTTTTCTGACCCCACGCAAGTGCAGTTTTAACGCTGATGAGGAAATACAATTCTAACTTGGTGCTTTTGTAGGTGACTTGAGCCGTTTGGCCTCTGAGGTCCGGCCTATGTGGGTCGGTTTGGGGGAGTTAATATCTCCTTAGCAGACGTCCCCTGCACTGATTCATCCGGGGGGCGGGGCCCACAGGAATGCTGGTCATAAACCTAAAAATAAGCTCCTCTTTTCCCAAAAGTAAGAAGTTGGGTCTTCGTTCCAGGAGGGTGTCAGAGAGGGCTGGGCTCAGCTTTCCAGCTGTTCACAGCTTTGGCAGCTGAATCTTCATTCTCATCCCTTCACACACCCCACCCTCCGCACCCCGCCCCAGTCATCTCTCCCATCCAACCTCTGAGAGGCCCAGGCCTCTGATCCAGAGCTCCTCAGAGATGGGCAAAGACAGCCTCGAGGGGCTCCCCTGGTGGCGCAGTGGTTGAGAATCTGCCTGCCGATGCAGGGGACACTGGTTCGAGCCCTGGTCTGGGAAGATCCCACATGCCGGAGAGCAACTAGGCCCGTGAGCCACAAGTACTGAGCCTGCGCATCTGGAGCCTGTGCTCCGCAACAAGAGAGGCCGCGACAGTGAGAGGCCCACGCACTGCGATGAAGAGTGGCCCCCGCTTGCTGCAACTAGAGAAAGCCCTCGCATAGAAACGAAGACCCAACACAGCCAAAAATAAATAAATAAATAAATATTTAAAAAAAAAAAAAAAAAGACAGCCTCGAAACCCACAGAGTCACTTGGTCGAGACAGACCCGCAGGGCCAGGTCTCCAGGCTCTCCTGATCCGGGACCCAGGGCAGCCAGCTCAGTACCAGCTTAAAAGCTCTTCTTGGGTCAGTTTTTCAAATAGAAGAGAGAGAGGGAATGAACTCATTTTTCCTTTGGTGGCCTCTGCTCCTACTCTGACTTGCCCTTCCCATAACTTCGGTGTCCCACGTGAATTTCCGAGGTCCTGGAGAAAGGCCACAAAGTGTAGAGCCGGGTCTGAGGAGAGTCAGCCTACCTCTCAGCCCCGCTGCACGACCCGATGACCCCTCCCACCCCCTGTCCGGGCCGCCACACCACAGCGCCTTGGAAGGCTGGCTTGGTCTGGAGGTGACCACTGCCCCGGGGCTCTCTCCTCTCCACCTTCCCAGGGCCTGGATGGCCTTTGAGTAAACAGATAGCCCAGTGAGGTATGTGATCAATTAGCTTTGCTGAAAATACAATCATTTTGTTATTCCAAGCTGATGAGAAGGCCTCTTCGGCCTGCTCTCCCAGCCTCCACATGCCAATCAGTCCGTGTCACCGATACAATTTTCCACATAAACACAACCTTTGTGCAACATCTACTCTTGTAAATAGATGTAATTCCCAAACCAAATAACGCACTTGGAGGGGAAATGGATATTATGCATGCAAAAAGAAAAGCCGGCGATTTTTACACTTTCCAGGCAACAAAAGATTACCTCTAATTGCGACCGGGGAGGGGGGGGGGAGGGGGAAGTGGGGCGGGTGGGTGAGGGGGGCAGCAGCCTCGGCCGCTGGGAAGTAGGGAGGCCAGCTTCCAGGCGGGTTTTTTTTTCTCTCTCTGCACATGTGTGAGAGCAGACCACCAGGAACTGCTCAACCCGGGATTTGTCCTGTTTAGACATCGGGGAGAACGTGGTTGTTGTTCTTGGTATCTTAAGGGAAACGGCAAGTTACTTAATTATGAGGTTCGGTCTCCCTTGCCAGGACGGACCCCCTCCAAACCCGAAACTGTACACATCCTGTTGCAGAAATGTCCCCCGACATTCCTGGATGGGAATGGTCCTGGTGGGCTGGGGAGTGTGCGAGTTCCTCTGAAAGGCCCTGGTGTGCCTTTCTCGATGTTCTGCTCCTTTAAGTTGATTCCTGAATTAGACCTTGAAAGCCAGGGAAGTTCCCGGCAGCCGGGAGGGAGAACGCCGCAGAACCCACTGTGTAATCCTGGCCAGGTTCTGGGCACGGGCTGCCTCCTGGGTATCCCAGCACCAGGGAAATGAAAGCTGGGACACCCCCTCTCGTGCCTCTGGTCTCCCCGTGCCCCCTGGTGTGGGAGGGAACAAGCTCTTTGGGGTCACCATCAGCCCTTGCGCAGGTCCCAGGCCAGCCACGGTGGGCAGGGGCGCTCCAGAGGGGGCGAGCAGCCCATAGGAGGAAGCTGCGCGCTTGCAGAGTACCAGCAGGCCTGGGGGCAGCGTCTCCCCGGACCCGCAGCCAAGCCCACGCTGGACCAGGCAGTGTGATGCACATTAGAGCTTTACCTGGAGGGACAGCTGGACAGTGAAAGACTCACAGGAGATGTTGTTTCTGATAAGGATTACTTCTGTCTTTTGCAAAGTTGTTCCTATTAGCAGGTGAGTGATGCCATCTTGGGCTCAGTGCTTTATCTTACCTAAGTTCAAAGCAGCGAGTGAGGAGTCAGGGAAGGGGGTGCTGGTTGGTATATGAGAGAGGGAGCATGGGCGAGCAGAGAGGAATAGGCGGAGTGACCATGGGGCTCCCTTCCAGAGGGGTGGGCAGTTCCAGTAACACTTCAGCTACAAAAGATTTTTCTTTCTGACCCCCACTCCCACCCTCCCCTCCCCCTGCCCATGAAACGCGGCCTAAGAACCCTTATCCCCCAGCTTCCATCCGTCCCGGGCTCCTGAAGGCCATCTGAAACTCATTAGCTGCTTGAAATGATTGTCATGGGAGCCCTTGATGGAGAACAAGAAAGGGAGAGGGATACTTTTAAAGGACAGCAATCGGGACCCAAATACTGGCAGATGTTTGGAAACCGGGCTGTTGAAGAGGGGCCTCTGGGAGGCATGGGGGCCACTCCCGGGCCTGACCCCGGGCCGGGCCCCACCTCCACACGCCTTTGTCTTGCAGCAGTTCCAGGAGCCTAGGCTCCTTCGCTGAGCAGGAAAGACCGGCGGCCCTGGGACACTACAACCCAAATCAGAGGATATCTGTGCTGGTCACTTGATTCAGTTTCAACTTAATTCATGTACTTTTTAGATTTTTGTAATAATGAAATCATAAACTATAAGAAATGTTGGAATTATGACAGTATACAATATTAAGATCATGGAACTAAGAGTCAAGGAATTACAGACTCTCAAAATACAGAACTTGGACTAAAAATACCTTTGCATTGTAGGATCTTAGAAGCCCAGACGATCAGAATATATCAGAATATATAGACTGTTAGAATTCTAGAAAAAATAATTTATAGAATCACAGATACGATTTCGATTCTTAGTAGCATAAGACATTAGAATTATGGAATTTTAGGATTATGGAATCAGAATTCTATAATACTAGAATTGTAGAGCATTGGAAATATGGAAGATAAATTTATAGACATCTAGAATCGTGGTCTCTTAGAATCAGAATGCAAGAATGGTGGAATGTTAGACTACTAAGTTAAGGAAACATTGAATGATAAAATCTTAGAATATTGGCATCATGGAATGGTAAAATTAGAAAACCATAGACTTTTACAGTCCTAGCAGTTTATAATAACAGAATCATTGGATTACAGACTCTTAGAATCACAGATAATTAGAATCAGAAAGTGTCTGTTTTGTTAGAGAAGTATAGGATCTATGAACTACAGAATTTGGGAATTATAGGCTTTTAGACATAGGCTTGACGAATTTTAGAGGCAAAAAGGGATTTAGAGGTCATTTAGCCCTACTCCTGCCCCAGCCCGAATCTTCACCTAAGTCTACACACACACACACACACACACACACACACACACACACACACACACTCACTCCTGTGCTTATCTCTAGACAACGCAGTCTAATTTTATCGCTCCCTGCATCTCCCAGAGCTGCCAATCCACTTTCCTGCCTCCCCTCTCTGCTCTGCCTCTCATCATCACAAATTCCTACTACCCTCTGTCTTCTGAGGGACAGTTTGCTTTTCTCTCTGCAAGTCATCCAGAGTCTTAACTCACCACGCCTGTGCCTTGCAGGACAAGACCGTTTCAGTGATTAACATATTAGTGAAACGAAGCTTCGGCCCCCTTGGGGTGTGGCAGCGGGGGGCAAGAGGGATGGGCAGACTTGTGTGTCTGTGTTTCTGTGGCCTCTGTCCCAGAAACAGCAGCAAACAGGTCCGGATTTGAACCCACGCAGCCCATTCCTTCCGGAAGGATATAGAGCCACAGCCGAGGCTGCGACTGAGCAGCGTGGCCTATCTAGGTGAGAGGAGGTTGGAAACTATAAACCACTTCATGCTTATTTGTTTTATGATCCTCATGGGCTGGGGTTTACACAAATCGGACAACATGTGGATTAGATAATTTGCTGGGAATTAACAGCCTCTGATGGCTATCAGTCTTAGCGGTGATGGAAGTTGAGTAGATGAGGATGTTTCAGCGATGAGCTGACGATATTATCATGTCCTCATCGGGGTTTGGAGAGATGTGGAGGCTCATCGCCCGCCATAAATGCCCAGAGGAGGACAGTATACGTACTGCAAGGGGATGAATGGTAACACTCAGGATTTTATTACAACGTTTAGGAATAAACCAGAAGAAGAGTAGCCCGCTTCAGCGTCACCCTGGTACTTAGAAAACGTTCACTTCCTAGTGAATTCATCCCCAAACTCTGTAAAAGGACTAGCCAGAGATAAACAATTTAAATTCGGAATCTCCTGCTTTTTATTCAAGTCCCATAAAGACGGAGTCTGTGTAGTGGCCGCTTAAACTGGAGGCTGTCTTCCTCAAAAGACCTTTTCTCTGGCTCAGCTCACGCACGGAATCTCCCGCTCCCAGGTTCATCTGAAGCACCACAAGGCTCCCCAGGGAGGAGCAGCTCGGGTTAGAAATGCTAAGAGACCTTGCGATTTTCCCCCATAGCTGAAACTTTGTCAACAACCCCTTTCACCAATTTTAAATCTTTCCTTAAAAATCAATTTAGTTTAGAAACTGCAAAGCCCCCAAACCAAATTGCAATGTTCAACTGGTTCTAGGAATACCGTTTCGATGTAGCCGAAATTTTTCCCAAACCGAGATGCCTGCCTGAGAGGCTCCAGGGACATTCCGGGCGCACTAGAGCAGCCCCGCCAGCGATGCTGTGTGCCTTTAGGCAAGTAGATCTCCTCTCTGGGCCCCAGTTGGCCCACCTAGAGATAGGAAGTTGGATTAAACAATCTAAACTTGGGAGCAAACATATCAGAAACAGGAAAAGAACAATCTGGCTTTGCTTCCTTTTTGTGAGTTGAATTTCAAATTAGTCAGGCCAGTGTTTCTATTTATTTTTGAGGCAGTTCGTCCAAGAATTGCCGTTTTCATGGCTCTAGCTTTTGATTTCAGATGCTAAACAACGGAACCACGACCCCAAACTTCCTCAACTACAGCTTTTGTACACATTTTCACGGCAGCTTTTGTACACATTTTCAATGGTGTGGCGTATTGGGTTAGCATAAATGACAAACGCTATGGTCTCCTCCATATTGGAAGAAATAGAGAGTGGAAATGAGCTAATGGGATGGCCAGCTGGGTGTCAAGAGGTCTCGCTGTGTGACTCTCAGTTTCCCTACCTATAAAATGGGGAGGGGGTTCAGGTAGGAGGAAATCTAGATGTTGTCTTCCTGCTCCGAAACAAAGTCTGGGTTTCTGAGGCTTCAGCCCTGCTTCTAAGCAAGAATGTTGGGTGGATTGTGCCCTGTTACCTCCGCAGCCCCTCTGGGGCCACCCCTGCTGATCCCAGTGATGGGAGGGGTGGGGCCCAGGGAAATGGAGGGCCTTTACAAAGGGGACAATGGCAAATCCCCAATTTGTGGACGAGTCCTTTCACTGGGAGCCTGAAAGGCCGAGGAGGGGTGGGCAGGGTGAATGGGGCAGAGGGGGTGAGGACCCTCTTGTCGTGGCCCCATTGAAAGTCCCTGGACCTGTCAGCGATGAAAGGAAGTGAGTTAAAGAAGCAAATGAGGGGGCTGTGCTGGGGGCTCGGTGATCCCCTAACATGGGGAATAGGACTGGAGGGCTCAGGCCACATGGACAGCTAGGCAGGCAGGGCTGCTTGGCAAGCCTGGAGGGACAGGCATCTGGCTGGTCTGCCAGCTCCTTAGTCAGGCTTTCTGCTTTCTTGACGTGAAGCCTAACTTGCAACACATTACAATACTGTATGTCCTCTCGCAGTGGTCGCTGTGGGGATAATGGCTGGAACATCTGAGACTGGATCTCTTGGGAAAGGCCAGTGTTGGCTGGAAGGTTGAGGGCTTGGTATCAGCTGGTCTGACTGCAGGCCCCAGACCCGTGCAGTCCATTCAGTCAAAATATCCCGTCAGGACAGCCCCTGACCAGCTGCCTCAGTCCCACGGCTGCTCACGACAGACAAGCAGCCAGTCAGTTCCTCCAAAAACGGATCAGTTTAGACAAACAACAGGTCGGTACAACCAAAACAGTCAGTTCAGTTATCAAAATGGTGCGGGAATGAAGGCGACAGAAAAACAACAACAGTTCAGTTTCTTAAAAGTAACCATGCAACTTACTTGACTATTACATAAGGAAAGAGCCAATCAGTTCATGGACGCAATTGCTCTGTTTTATTCAAACAGTGAACGACTTGGCAGGTCTAGAGGTGGCAACATTGAGAAACGGCCCTTTGGTCCAGTCCGGCAAGGCTGTAACCATGGACTTCTCCATGTCCAACCCTCACAGAGACCCAGCCAGACATTCTCCAGTAGGGGGAATATTCTGGATTCTTCTAAGTGCTGCCTGAGGGGAACTTGGAGCTCCCTGGGCATTTCCCTGTGGCCCCATTACCTCCCTGGGCCCACTTGTATTAACTGCATTTAACAAAAAACAAAAATGAATTGAAACAAAATGAAACCTCTCAATCTATTTCTCAGTTAACCAGTTAGGGAGAGAACAGGACATACCAACTTTCCCTCTTTCAAGAAGTAAAGAAAGGGAGGAAGAGTCAAAAGAAGTGGAAGTGGGAGAAAGCGGTGGAAGAAACAGGGAATGAATAGTGGAAATAATAAATCCGCTTTGCCCACATAGAGCACTTCGCAGAGAGAACATAACTGGACAGTGTGTTTCGTATCCATTAACTCGTAACTACCCTTTGATAATTATGTCCATTTTAAAGATGGGGAGACCAAGGTCTAGAGCAGCACAGTAACTTTGCCCGTGTTCCCACAGTCAGTTGATGGTGGAGCTGGCGTAGAGCTGGGTCTCCTGCCCCTTGCTTCATGCTGTGAATCTCAGAATTATAATGTTAAAGCTGGTGGGGAGGGGCTTGGAATCATGCAGTCTTACCCCTCATCGTCGGGGTAAAGAAAGGAAGCTCACACAGAAGAACCCAGAGTCCTTACCAAGAGAGCACAGTACGTCAGGACACTCCCCGTCTTTCTCTGAGCTGAATGTCCCTCAGCAGCAGAAAGTTCTTCCTTCTGTCTAACCAGACTCTCTCTTGCTGCAGGGCCAAGCCTGGAAGCTCCTCCTTGTGGCCAGTCCCTTGAGGTGAGTGTGCCAGGTATGCTGAGCCTGGGAATGGGCTACAAACCCCTCTTCCCCTGAGGTAGCAGAGGGTCTGGATGTTGGAGGATAGCCCAGAGGGCTGTCTCTGTGTTTGGTGAGTAAACAGCAGAGTCAAGTTTCTAGCCCGTCACTCTGCAGCCTTTCAGCGAGTGAGAGGCCGGGTGGGCCGGAGGGAGTTCCCGCCGGGGGCACATGAAGAGGCCTGGTCTGCTGGGCTGGGGCCCAGGGAGGGCCGGCTCTGGACGGCCAGCAGAGTCAGCCTCTGCAGGCCGTGGAACTTCACACCTTTGAAAGGCTCCAGAGCGGCCTGCAGAGAAAATAAACCATTCCTCCCATCCGTGGCCAGTCGGCCATCCTCGGGGGCTCCCCATCACGCTCACGGAAACCCTGTAAAAGGGCCCAGTGTTTCCTCTTCCACTCCCCGAAAGGATGCGTGCTGGGCCCCGTGAGGACTGCCGAGCTGGGCAAGAGCGCTCTGTCCATGGCCAGCAGGTCTGGTTCCAGCCTGACTCCCTGTGGGATAAGCCACCTGGCTCTCTGAGCCTTGGTTTACACATCTGGAAAACAGGAAGAAAAATAAATCCCTCAGAGTTTTATTCTGTGCGTGTTTGATGGTGAAGCAAGGCATATACATGAAGTGCTGGGCGCACGGTAGATACTTTAACCACATCTCTCTCCTTCATTTACAGCCTACATAACCTGGAGCAAGTCTGGTTTCCTCTCAGAGCCTCAGGTTCCTCCTCCGTAAAGTGGGATGATTGCTACCATTGTCAGGGTTCGACGAGGCAAGGGGTTAGCACGATGCCCGGCGCGCAGAAGGCTCTCCGGCTGTAGTCTCCTCCTCTCTTCTTCCTTCCTGCTCAGCCTCCCTCTGGGTCTCAGGTGCAAATGGGAATGATAATGACCTCCAGGTCGAGAATGCTGTAAGGATAAATGAGATGCCACAAGCATTTGCTGAGCATCGCCATGCCACAGAACTGTAGGAGAGAGAGCTCAAAATGCTTCGAAAGCAAGCAGAAAGAATACAAGCGTCAGAGGGCCCCAGGGTTATCATAACAAGTCTCACCCTAGGGCGTGGCTCTGGCCTCATCCAGTGATGGTTCAGGCAGGAGTGTTGGGAGCCTTAGGAGAAAGGGAGGTCCTTGCTGCCTGTCGGCACCAAGGAGGACTTCCTGGAGGAGTGCTCTGTCCAAAGGTATGGAGCCTAGTCTTTCCACTCGGGTCTAGTGTGCTGCAAATGCTTGCAGCCCAGACTACTGCTGGCTCCTAGCAAGTTGGGAGATACCCCTGGAAGTGCCCTCGTTCTCCCACCTGGGCCTTTCAGAGCTGGTAGGAGACAGTCAGAGCTAGAACCAAGAAGTGGGCAGATGCAAGAGCAGAATCCAGCGCGAGCTCTCCTGGGCTAGTGAGCGCCCCGTCGCAGCAGGTGTCCAGCCGTGGCCGGAGGACCCTGTGACGGGTATGGAAGAGGGGCTGTGGCAGTGGGTGAGAGGTGGGAACATCTGGGAGACAGGCTTTGGAGTCAGGCACACCTGGACTCCCGTTCCAGCTTTGCAATTCACCCTGCGTGACCTTTGGTTAGTCTCCTAACCTTCGTAAAGTCTCAATTTCCTCACAGGCAAATTGGCAGTAATTCCTACTTCAAAGAGTTGTTTTGGAGATTAAATGAGATAGTGTAAAGCATTTAGCAAAGTGTCACGAACATGCGGGGCTCTCCCTGTTACGGTGGAGAGTCTAAGGTCTTGACAGGCGGAAATCTGTAAGGGGTTAGGATTCTCTACCCTTGAGGATTCTGAAATCATAAGAGACTGAGCCCACTTATTTAACAGAACACTTACATAATGCTTGTGCCAAACACTTTTGTAGGGGCTTTACAAATATTCACTCACTTAATCTGTTTTTTTTTTTTTGCGGAACGCGGGCCTCTCACTGTTGTGGTCTCTCCCGTTGCGGAGCACAGGCTCCGGACGCGCAGGCTCAGTGGCCATGGCTCATGGGCCCAGCCGCTCCGCGGCATGTGGGATCTTCCCGGACGGGGGCACGAACCCGTGTCCCCTGCACCGGCAGGCGGACTGTCAACCACTGCGCCACCAGGGAAGCCCACTTAATCTTCACAACAACCCCATGAGATCAGGATTGTTATTACCCCCCATTTTTTTAAAAATTTTTACTGGAGTACCGTTGATTTACAATGTTGTGTTAGTTTCTGCTGTACAGCAAAGTGAATCAGTTATACATATACATATATCCACTCTTTTTAAGATTCTTTTCCCATATAGGTACTCCCAATTTCTAGATAAAGAAACTGAGGCAGAGAAAGTTAAGTAACCTGCCCATAGTCACGCAGCTGAGGAAGTGGTGGAGCTGAGATTGGACACCGGTTTCAGAGCCTGTGCACATAAGATTCTAAGACCACATGATTCGAAACTGCTCCATGTTCCTAAGATTCCAGAGAGCTCAATATTATGGGACTTTCATTAATAAAAATGGACGTCATGATGAGAAGTTTCTAGAGCAGGAGTGGGTAAACTTTTTTGGTAAAGGGCCAGACAGTAAATATTTTAGGCTTTGCAGGCCATAAGGTCTCTGTCACAACACCCCAACTCTGCTGCCGTAGCCAATAGCTAAATGAATGGGTATGGCTGTGTTCTAATAAAACTTTCTTCCCAAAAAGTCAGGTGGCAGGTGGCTCTGGCCCTCGGGCTGTAGTTTGCTGACGGCTGTTCTCAGGATACAGCTCAGGGGTCTTCTGCTTGGCTAAGTACCCTGATGGGGGCCCCCTGCAGAGATGAGGCTTTGGAGAGGCAGAGGGGCGGCTCCCCGGGTGTGGGTGCTTCTGAGTGTGGCTTTCTCTCTCTGTCCTAGAGAGGCTGTGGCAAAGGCTCCTCTTCCAGCAGTGGAGCCTCGTTACTCACCGGCTAGAAAACAATGTTAATTTCCCCCAAGCGGGAAGCAGCTGCACTCGTGAGCAGGGCTCATTTTGATGCATGAATATTTATGGCATGTCCCCTAATTAAGCCCAGAAATCAAATTTTCCCTGCTTGCAGGGGCCACAGAAGACCGTAAGGCTGTGTCGGGAACCAGCCTCTTGTGCCTGTGAAGTAGGGTTGTCAACGAAACCTTTGCGGCCGGAGCCACGTGGCCAGGGCCAGTGTCCACAGGCCTGGCGGGAGTGGGGGCTCCCTGGCAGGTCACGCACCCTTGCTGTGGTCACCAGCTAGGGTAGGGGGATGCCTCGGCGACCTCACTGAGCCCTGGTGCGTGGCTATTGTCCCCGATCTGCGTAGGGTGACACAGAGGTGACTCCAGGCTGGCCCCTTAGCAATGCTGTTTTTCTGACTCAGGGGTTTATGTCTGGGGCCTCGAAGGTCACTCTAGTGGCAACAGCTCAGGGAGGGAGCGCCCCCGGCTGGGAGCTGGGTTTGAGTTCTTCCTCTGACACGGATTCTGTAGACCTGGACAGGCCCACCAGCTCTCCGGCCTCAGTTGCCCCATTGTCACAGTGACGGAGGGAATCGCAGGATCGTCAGCATCGTGGGGTCTTACTGAGCCTCAAGGGAGGTGACGGAAGAGAAAGTATTTGTGGGGATGGTTCCCACCACAGTTCTGGGGTTTCTCCCAGGCCCTTCTCCTCTTAAACCTGAGGGCTGAGGAAAGCCCACTGTGCCCAGCCCAGTGACCTGAGAGTTTCTGGAAACCATAAATCTTGGCTTTTCCTCGAGGGGTCCTATCTCCAGAGAACTGCTTGGGCCCTCGTATCCTCTTCCGCGGAGCCAATAAACCAAGCAAATACCATAGAGCTCCTCACCCCAGCTGAGCCCTGATGGCTGGAGTCAGAGGCGGCATCCAGAAGGCAGACGTTTAGAACAGGACCAGCTAATCAAGTTGAACCTGAATCCTCCTCCTTTTCCTCCTAGCAGGGAACTTGCCTTTGATTTCTCTCTTCCATTGTCTGTTCAATTGTTTTCCTCTTTAAATTTTTCACAGCACCGGAGAGATCCCATCCTGGGCTCCTGCCCCACCTCCAGGCTGCTGGTGGGGACCAGGATACGGAGGATGCTTTCCTAAGGTGGGTGCAGGTGTGTAATCATCCCTGGGCCTTGGCAATCAGCACACCTTGTAAATTCGAAAGTCAACAAGATGCGGAAGCGGCGGCGGGCGGGGGGAACCTCTGAGCTGGATAAGAGGAAGTCAGGGGTGAGGGTGGGTGGGTCAGGGGTAACTTTAGTGCCTTCGGTCTCCCCTGCCGGGCCTGCCCCACCTCTAGAGCCCTGGGACTTCCTGCTCTCACCCTCCACCTTCACATCCCGAGCTCGGGTCTGATCACAACAGCCCAGACCCTGAAAGAGCCTGAGAGGCCTTCTCTCTCACGCCCTCTCACTACGGTTAGGGGGCCTGCAGATATAGGGAGGGCCTTGTGAGGTCTGTGTCAGGGCAGGTGTGGTGGCGATATCACTGGGCTGGGGTCAGGAGGCCTGGACTCTGGTTCTTGCCTTGGCTGGACACAGGCCCAGGTCACACACAGAGCCCTGATCCGCCTCACTGTTGAGCCCTAACCCCGCTGCAGCTTGTTGCCTTGCCTTCCAGCCCACAGGTCACACGGAGGTGGGAGGAAAGATCACAGCCTCCGATGGCCCGTCTCAACCACAGGAACCACTTACTGCTCTTTCCATCCAGGACACCGTCTTCACTGAACAAGGATGCTGTGCTCTTACTGGCTCGGAGGTTTGATGCAATGGGCCCTTCAGAGAAACTTAGCAGAGGTGTGACTTTGGGGAAAGTCTTTGGACTTCAGTTTCCTCACCTGGAAGTGAAATGGGAATTATACACAGCTCCCCCCCGCCTTCCCTCTCCTCGGTTTCTTATGGGGATCAAATGAGATGCTGATTACGAAGGTGCTTTGTTAGCTGAGTGTTATTACATGTAAGAGGATAAGTTGTGAAATGATTCCATTGTTTTTGTCATTATTGGTTGTTTAATCTCCTTCCTGGCTAGCCGGAGGATCTGATGTCCTCCAGAGACCTGGGCCCAGGAGAACATTCTGCCCGGTCAAGGGACCAAGAGGAGGCTAGGAGCTCTGCTGGGCTCTGCTGGGCCCAGAGCACCTGGAGACCTGCAGCGTCAGATGGCCGAGCATCCTTTGTCCTTGTTGAGACCCCAGCCTGTTGGCTGGAACCGTGGCACGGCATATTTGGCACCTCCTTAGTGCATCATTTGGCGCTAAGATATGTCCACAGGTGAGCTCAAGGGAGCTGGGTGCCAAGGCTTGGGCCCTGCCTCCCCATGGTCCCACAGGAACCCCCAGTCTCTGCCGGAGAGAACCCGGAAGACTCTAGTGGGTCCTGGACACCCAGGTTCCTACCCCTGAACACTCTCCTTCTGATTTCCACTCTCTCATGTGTTTTGGGAGGAAAATGTAATCTACAAACTTTGGATTCATTTGCATTAAAGCCATCACAAAGCTTTCTAAGAGCCATTTGGGCCTGTGTGTACTGTTGGGGAATCTTAGCCATCTTTGAAGGACTTTTCCCCCTCTCAGGGAGAAAAGGAAGTCATACTGCTCCAGGGACACCCAGTTGGAAACCTTCGGCACTTGTTTGCCTCACTGGCCTCTGCAGAGCTGGAAATGATAAGCCCAAGTCAGTCTCCCTTGGAGCACAGCAAACCCTTATGCCCAGCAAGCAGAGCCCTCCATGACTTGCCCCCAGCTACCTGTATATCAGGCAGCCCCTAGCAACCTACCAAGAGGGGTTATTTGCAGAGTCAGAACCCACCTGGCTGTGATGTTCCTTGCAGCCTCTGTTCATGCTGTTTCCTCCCCTGACTACATTTCTTCCCTGCTACTCCTGAAATTTCACCCATTCTTTGAGGTCCAGCTCCAACCCAACCTCAACCTTCCCTTGATCATCTTGAGTAAAGCAATTTCCAGCTCAGGATTTGGTACTAAGTGACAGTAGTAAGTGTTTATTTAAGAATGAATAAGTGAATGGATGAATGGAATGGATGGATGACTGGGCCTCAGATAATGTATCTCTATATTTTCTTCTTTCCTGTTCCTCTTCTAAAATGTGCCAGGCCCAGAGTTTGGCACAGGCGGAGGTTTGACAAATACCTGAAGGAATGAATGAGCGTGCAGTGAATGAATGGATATAGGGGTTCCATTTATAGAGCACGTGCTATAGGCCAGCTGCTGGTGTGACAGCTGTGAATAAGACATGCTTTCTGTCCCTGCGCCCTTACATTTCAGCTGAGAAGTCAGGCTCACACAATCCATTACTTATTTAGTTTCTCTGTGATAAATGCCACGAGTGAGGAAAATAAGTGAGTAAATAACTGAACAAGGGAGGAATGAGTCAAGACAGGAATAAGCAAACAGAGTGAGGAAGGGAATGAATATATAAATGAATATCAGGGAGAATAAATGAAGGAATGAAGGAATGATGGGTAAAGATGAAGCAATTACAAGGGAAAGCATCCATGCCACATGACCCAGGGTTTATGGACACAAGACACACAGAGCTGCTGGCAGTCAGCCCCTCTCTAGCTTCCCTGGGGCCAGAGGCAGCAGGCTGGGTGGGATGGGCTCCCATCAGTGAGCTGGGCCCTCTGCATCCTGAGGCCAGCACCATGGCCACTGCCTCAGCACCTCCAGCACTGAAAGTCAGACTTAGAAAGGTCTGAATACTCTAACATGTAGAATCTCAGGGCCTGCAGGGTCTGATCTTTCTGCTCAGCATATGGAATGAACCTCAAAGCTTTCACGACCACATTCAACACCACTCATAGCCTCCACAGTGAGGAGCCAGGGCTGGGATGGGAAAGGGACTTGCCCAAGGTACGCTACCAAGGCCCCTGACGTCAAGATGCCTTAAGGAGTCTTTGCTGGGACGCACAAGGCCTTTTACAATCCAGCCCCTTTTTCATCTCTGACCTCCTCTCCTAATCCTCTCCCAGGTACATTGCTGCCCCAAGCCTCTGAGCTGCTGGGGTGCGTCCCAGACATCTGCAGGGCTGGCCCTCTCACTTCCTCTAGGGCTTTGCTCAAAAGTTACCCTAAGGCCTTCTCTGGCTCTGCATCTGTAATTTTATCACTGACCACTTCCTTCTACAACCCCTTCCCTTGCTTCGATCTTTCTCGATAGCACTTATCCCTGTACATTTTTCTTATTTACTTTGTTGATTACCTGTTTTGCCCACTAGGATGTCAACTCTGGGAGGGCAGAGATTTTGTATTGCTTTGTTCGCTGCTGTATCCCAGCAGCTGGCATAGAGCCTGCCCACTGACTATGTAATGAATGAAGAGGTACCCACTGCATATGTATGTATTGAATGGATAAATGAAGCGAAGTCTCCAATCTAGTCTCTCCCCTCTACCCAAAGCCTACTGTTGCTGCCTTTTCTCGCCTGGACATTGCAATAGCCTCTTCCCTGACCTCTCAGGCTCCTCCTGCCCCACAGATGCCTTTTTGGCCCAGAGTGATCTTTCCTCTGTGATAACTATGACCATATCATTCCTGTTCTGGAAACTCTTTCCTGTCCCGGAAATTCTTTCCTGTCCCCCTTTTTTTCTTCTCTTGATCCTGTCTTCCCTGACCTTGTAAAATGATACGCAAGAGGCGTCTGACGCACAGCACACAGTTAGTGGTAGTTACTGTCATCCCTGAAGACACAGGCATCCAGTTGAAAGGCGAGATGAGAAGGGAGGGGACTAGTTCAGGGTATGGGGGTGTGGGAACGGCATGGACCAGCACATGGGGGTGGCAGCAGCGTGTCAAAAGCGGTGGGACCGTGGAAGACCGGGCTTGCTGGCAGGCTGATTTTCGATAGGAGAATCCTGACCACTGGGTGAGAGAAGTGGTTGGATCAGATCCCAGAAGGTACTGACTACAAAACCGAGGAGCTCTGCCCCATTCTACAGGCACAGGAAACCTCTGAGGGCTCCGTCACCAACCTTCAACAGTCACCAACCTTCAACATCAAGTGCTGCAGTGGGCGCTTTCATGTGTAGGATTCAGTAGAATCCTTATAACAGTCCTTTGAAATCTGTATTATTGTCCCCATTTTATATATGGGGAAACCAAAACACAGGAAGGTTGAATAACTTTCCCAAGGCAACCTGATACGGCAGAGATTTGAACCCAGGTGACCCGAAATCTTTGTGTCTCTTTAGCCCCCAGAGGCCTGGTACTCATCCAATGTTTGTTGACTGAATGCAAGTTTTGCTACAGAGCAACACCAACAGAAGGGAGGCTGGTGATACTTCACCCTAACAGCGGCTCCTTCCTCCTTCCCAGAACAGCCTCCAAAACTCCAAGCTGCGATCTGGGCCTTCATGTAGCATTTTGTGGCCTTGGGAGTCAAGGAGAGAATTCATGGTACTTTGGAATACACATTTTCTTTTAAGGAAGAATTTTTTGTTTTCATTTCGAACAGCCCTGGCTGGTGAGGAGTTGGTTAGGAGAGGTGCCCTGTTTTCCATCCTAACCCCTATTTCCAGGTGGGGGCAGGGAAGGCACCAGCCTGAAATGTTATTTCAAACCTTTCCGGGGCCTTGCAGCTCCATTTCCAGGCCACATGCCGCAAAGAAAAGCATGATTTCTCATTACGTCGTTTTGCCCTTTCTGGTCTGAGCACCTTTCAAAGTGGGAAGACCCAGCCTGCTCCAACACTCCCCCTCCTGCCCCATAAGTAAGGCCTCACCACCGGACGTGGGTCGCCCGATGGCCACGCTCCTGATAGGCAGGTGTGCCAAGAACAGCAAACTCAGGCCACTCCTCCCAGGCCCTCAAGAGATAGAAGACGAAACTGGTGTGACATGAATGCTCCCTGCCTGCTTTCTGCCATCTGAGGCACATTCCAAAAAGGAGCAAGGCCAGCGAAGTCTTGCCGTCTGACGGGGGTGTGGACAGAGATGGATGGCGCGCTCCCTGCCAGGGAAGGCCACGTTCAGACACTCCCAGATAGCCAGCTGCCACTCTATTAACAGCAAATATCCCCATCTGATCCAGGCTGGGAAAGAAAATATTTATGTTCGCCTGTCAGGAAGACCTTCATTTTTCTTCCGGGGGAGCCAGCCAGGGTGCTGGTCCAGGACTGAAGGAATGTGACATGGCTGTGGGGCTGCTCCAGGCCCTACTGCGGCCCAGCATTGATGAAAACTCCAGAATATTCTCAGGAGAGCTCTAGGCAAATACAAGGGGCTTCAGGAGGGCTGGATGTGGGAGCCCAGGAGAGGCAGGGCCCGAGCCACCAGAACACACCCTGTACCCTATTAAACTGTAAATGAGATATCTGGGTGTGGATGTGGGCTATAGTTAGTTAGAGATCCTATAGTTAGAGATCCGGTCCAAATGCATCATGAAATGATTCCATTATTTTTTTTAGATTTATTTATTTTATTTTATTTATTTTTGGCTGCGTTGGGTCTTTGTTGTGCGCGGGCTTTCTCTAGTTGCGGCGAGCGGGGGCTACTCTTCGTTGTGGTGCACGGGCTTCTTGTTGCAGTGGCTTCTCTTGTTGCGGAGCACGGGCTCTAGGTGCGCGGGCTTCAGTAGTTGTGGCGCACGGGCTTAGTTGCTCCGCGGCATGTGGTATCTTCCGGGACCAGGGCTCGAACCCGTGTCCCCTGCATTGGCAGGCTCATTCTTAACCCCTGCACTAGCAGGGAAGCCCAATCCCATTATTGATTAAAACATGGAGCTGCGTTAATCTGAGAAGTGACTTTGTACAGAGAATAAAATAATCTTGTATCGTTAGAAACTGTCAGCACTGGAGCGGAGCCTGTCATTCAAGCTGGGCACATATTAAAACCAGTTTATGTCATTACTTTGATCCTGGTCATTATTTTGAACAAAAGTCACAATCAATTCTTTACTGGTTTCAGGGATGCCCGTGGCTCTGCAGCCTGGGAAATCCTGTGGCGCTCTGGGAGACAACTCCACATACCAATTACGGTGATTGAGTTATAAGGTGCTAGGCTGAACAAGCCGCATGGCCTTGGGGAATGGAGGCTCTGGCCTCATGGGCACAACAGGACTGTGAGGCTTGCCTCCCCCAACTCCGAGCGCTAGATCGCTTATTCTCTACTTATTCCCTACGGAGCATGCACGTTGGAGTCAGGAGACATGGGTCCAAATCCCAACTCTGCCGCTTAGCAGTCGTGCAACCAACCCTGAGCATCTCATTCGGGATTTAATCTCTCTGATAAAATGGAGCTAATAAATGTCTCCCTGGGGCGGGGGGGCGTGTCTTGAGAATAAAGTGAGGTAACTACATCTGTGAAACACTCAGCACAGTGAGAGTTCAGTAAGTGATCCCAGCAGTAATGGTAGGAATGGCACACACATTACTCTCTCTAGAAGTGTGTCAGTAATTTTTGCTGATACATGAATCAATATTTGCAAATGTGTGCAAGTGTAATTCCCAGTTCATCCCTGTATAAGTCTGCTTGGGCTGCTATAACAAAATACCGCAGACTGAGGGGCTTAAACAACAGACATTTCTTTTCTCATAGCTCTGGAGGCTGAGAAGTCCAAGACCAAGGTGCTGGCACATTTGGTTCCTGGTGAGGGCTCTCTTCCCAGCTTGCATTCAGCCACCTTCTCACTGTGTCCTCACAAGGCACAGAGAGCAGCTCTAGTCTCTCTCCCTCTTCTTATAAGAACCCTAATCCCGTCATGGGGGCCCCACTCTCATGATGTCATCTAATTTAATTACGTCCCAAAGGCCCCACCTCTTAATGCTGTCACTTTGGGGATGAGGGTTTCAACATTTGAATTTTGGGGAGACACAAGCATTCAGTCATTAGCAATATCTGTATATGATATCTGTAAATTCATATCTGTATCTGCTTATGAACTGGTGTGTTGTCTTAATGTCCACTTATGTATTGTAAGCTAAAAGACAGAAAAATGATGGAATGGGGGCTTATATATTTTTGTGTGTGCCTCTGTGTGTAGACCTATGTGTACAAGAGAGCCTAGCACAGGTTGAAGTCACGGGCTCAGGCTGCCAGTGTGAGCCATCCATGTGCAGCATGTGTACACAAGTGTGTACAAGCCTGGGGAGGGCTCAGCCCAGCCTGGCAGGGCTCCTGCTCCTTCCAGCCCACAGCGGCTGCTGAAGGGAAATGGGCAGAGGGGCTTGGAGGCTCCCTGGGACCAAGGATCTGTCGAGCTTGAGATCCTCGGCTGCAGGTGGGCGAGGATTTGTTTCATGCTGCGGAGGAACCCCGGCTGCTGAGAGCACGGTGTGCCTGAGGAGGGGACACGGAGCCTGTCCTTGATTTTTGCGGGGAACTTTACTAGCTCATCTTTATCCGGCGTGAGACCCATCTTCACTTTTCAAATGAATCATTTATCTCATTTAGAGCCTTCCAAGCTGCAGCCCAAATGACATTTGCTTAGCAATTGGCCTGTTTGAAAAGCCGATGTATTAGAGCCAAACGCTGCACCATCTTTCTGAGCTGGGGGCGCGGGGAGACAGGCCCATGAGATGCAGTAGGAGGGAGGTGGGGGGTATTCAGTCGGTCAAGGATCCCACGGAAACAAGCAAACACATTATCCACTCCAACACAGGCAATTTTTTCCCCCAGGGTGGCTAATTAGCTTGCGGCTGCCCGGGCTCTCTACTTGACTTGCAGAATTAGAATGCTCAGCACAGAGATCTGTGTTTATGCTCAAAATCATCGTCCCTCTTTCCCAATCAGGGGAGGAGCTCTGACTGCAAGTTCTGGATCCTGGAGACGGCTCAACTGGCATTTCGGGAGTCTGGATGGAGCTCCTTCTCCATAGAAACTCCTGCCTTGCTGGAGGCCTCAGAAAATGGCAGGCTCATCAATGCAGGCACACAGGACATGTCCACACACAGGCACAAATATCTCCTCACTTACGTAAGTATGATGCAAAGGCACAGCCACACAAATTCGCCCCGAGGCACAGGTACCCACCCTCGGAGACACACACATATTCACACAGGTACAGGCCCTCTCCCAGCACATCCACTCACAGATACCCAGAGACACCCTGAGACCTATACCCATACACACACAGAGAAGCCCATACCTGCACGTGTGCACACACACACATACCTAGACTTATATGTCTACAGTACATACACCTTCACAGGCTCCCCAGGACAACACACGCATGGAGACAGGGAGGCTGCTTACACAAACCTATAGAAACAAAAATTCTCAGAACCTAACCTCAGTGGTTCTCAATCAGAATCTCCAATCAGAATCAGGTATGAGAACCAGATATGAGACGGTAGGTGCGTGATACACCAGATGAGATATCTGGTGTCAGATTTAGCAATCAAGCAAATCAGAATTCTCCTTTTGGAATCACCAGGGGGTTTTATATAAATCCTCATATTGGTCTCCTTCAGAATCTGATAAGCCAGAATGGTGTGAGGCTGGTGATATAGGGGTAGTGCAGTGAATTTTGAAAAGCTCCCTTGTATAGTGAATAAAGAACAGTTTTATCATTAAAAATAAAATTAAATGGCGCACTGCTGACTATTAGGAGAAAGAACAGTTTGATTGGGTGAAAACTGTTAGGGCTTTTTAAAGTGATGGCTTTTTCGTTTTGTCGTTTCAGGAACATAGAATAACTCCAAAGCAACTTTTTCCTGCTTGGCTTCCTGTTGTCTTCATTGAACAGATAGGAACAGTGACAAGAAATACAACTTGCCCAGATTTTGATTCAACTGCAGGTATTTCAGATTCACTGTCCAGCCTGGAGGTCCCACCCCTTCCTGCTACAGATAGGGAAACTGGGGCCCAGGTAGGGCAAGCTGTTGCTCAAACTCGTCCAGCTATTAGTGATTTCTGTGTGCTAATGTATGACATGCATACAGTAGGAGCTCAATAGGTGTTGCTGCTATATTATGATGACTATTGTTAACATTATTGTTACTCTAATCATAAGTCATTATCATGAGCAGAGCAAGGGTAAGCGTTCAGATCTTCCTCCATCTGGTTTATGGTCTCAGGATGCCCTTCTCAGCTGCAAAGACACACAGAGGAGGCAGTAGAATCTGGGCACCCCACCCAGTCCCCTCTTCTCTAATTATGCCCTGATTGAGGTACTCCAACCCTTCCACTTCCCAGGAAAGGGAGCAGAGGAGGGTTCCTGGGAGTGCTAAGGGTGGCAGGATGAACTCTGGGGGGAGGGAAGTTTCTCGTCTTCGTCAGAGGCTTCAAAGGACAGCAGCTGACTTCTACCTTTGGAGAGGCAGGCCTTCAGAGACAACTTTTGATCAGCGTCCGGCAGGACCGAGAGGCTGCAGGTACCAGGACCCTTTCTGCGCACAGCTCCCAGAGAGTTTCTTCAGGCCAAGGAAAGCTTTGTTCTAACCACTTCTCTGGGAGCCAGGGCTGCTGGGTGGTCTAGGGGCAGGAGGGCAGAAAGGGGGTGGGGCAGGGCAGGCCCTGGGTGCGGAAGGAGTATGGGGTCGAAGACTAGGGGCGGGGTGGGGGAGGAAGAGGGTGGAATCTGTGTGGGGTGGTGGGGAGGGCTGGTGCAAAGGGAGGGCTGGGGTCAGCATAGGAAAGTTTGGAGGCACTGGGGAGTGGGAGGGACCGGCAGATGCCAGAACCACGGGGAGGGTCCAGGGAATCAGGTGGGGGTCTCCGAGGGTGAGGGCATAGACGAAGTCCCCCTCCCCAGACCCTGCTGTCCCAGGTGGCTATCGGGAGGGGCCCACCTCGAGGCGCTGAGCCCCCTACACTTTGTGTCTGGGGCTCCAGAACATGTGGCCGACATGCCCCCCCCCGCCCCCGCCGAAGGGCTACCATTTGGAACGCATTTGCAGACACATGGATTGTTTTTAAGTTAATGCTTTTTAATTCACTCTGTTTCCCAGTTGTCGTTTTTTATTGAAAAGGCGGATTCTGCCGGTGTGTGTTCCTTTGCGGGGGCGGGGTGTATGTGGGGGGGGGGTGCCTCACCGACACAGATCCGAGAAGAGGCAGAGACAGAGACAAAGGCACTGCGAGACACCAGGAAACGAGTAAACAGGGTCAGAGGGCAAGGAAGAGAGAGACTGGACACCGGAGCCGGGACAGGGGGACACACAGAGAACCCAGGAAAGGGGAAGGGAGGGACACGCGGCCGTAGGGGCAGGGCGACTGTGCTGAGAAATCCTGCTCCAGGGGGACCCGGGCGTTTCCCGTCACCTCCAACTAAGGCTCCCGGGGCTTTGCCCGGCTCTGTGGTTTTCCTTCCGCGTGGACTAGACTAGGGAGTGGGCTGGAAGGACGCGGCGCGCAGCGGACTGGGTACGCAGGACCAGGGTCGCCGAGGGCTAGGCATCCGAGATCCGATAAAGACAAGAGGACCCGGGAATCGGAGGCATTCTGTCCCTCGTCCCCGCAGCCCTGCTGTTTTAGAGCCAAACCCGAATCCCGCACTGCGGCTTTGGAGAGTGGCGCCCCTGCCCTGATGCGCCGCCTAGAGCGAGCGCCCCAACCTCTCTGAGCCCTGGCTCTGCCACCTGTGGACGGACAGGAGCGATGGTGGACGGTTCAAACAGGCGGTGGCGGAGGGTCTAAACGGCTCGAGGGTGGGGGGAACAGAGCTCGGTCGACGACACCGCGGCTTGGCGGTTACAGCAGAAATCCTGGGATTTTCGGTCTTGGCTGCTGCCCCGGGGGGCTCATGTTTATGCAGGACTGGCGGGGACGGGAGAGAGCGGGGCCCGGGCGCTTCCTTCCTTCGCAGCTGAGAACCATTTCGTTCTCCCCCTAGCCCCGCGACCCACCCTCTCCTCTTCTGCGCCAGTTTTTCGCGAACCTTCCCCAGCGGCGTACTCAAACGCGCGAGTGTGGACACACAGCCGCGGACACACAAAGACGCTCACATGCCAGCACGTGGCGGCGGTGCAGACGCTCGGTGGTGGTGTAGGCACACTGATAAACGCGACGCAAGGTCCTGGGGACTGGGATAGAGCTGGTTGCCTGGGCGGAGAGGGCGCGTTCACCCTGGCGTCGCTCTCAGGCCTGGAGCCTAAGAACTGAAAAGCCCGGGATAATTAGAGCTAATTACATGTGTGCAAACAGCCGCAGCCTAGGGCGCCGGCGAGTTGGCCTGGCGGACCACCCTTCCCCCCCTGACCTGACCCCCGCGATCCTGCCCAGCACGGGGGCTTTGGGGCGCAGCTCCGACAAAGCGGGGGGAGGGCCGCGGTCGGAGAGCCCCCGGCATCTGGAGTCGGGGTGAGCCCTCCGCCTCCAAGGCGCTGCCCGCGCCACACACGCGCGCGCGCTGCGGCCAGGCAAGCCCGGGGATGACGGCCCGGCCGAGTTAGAAGCTAGGACCAGAATTAGGGTCCGAATACCCGTGGCCTTATGCTGAGCGGGCCCAAGCGGGAGGTACGGAGCATTTGCGCGCTTCAGCTTCGAGAGCCTCAGCCTCATCTTGAGCATCCCCTATCTCTGCACAAGGCTCGTACCCGGTCCACAGCGGTCAGTGCTCCCAGGGGGTGCCTGCCTGGAGCTGAGGCCGCTGCACCAGGAAGGGACAATCTGGTGCTGGCGTCGGGAGACCAGTCCATTTCTGCCCGAATGAGCCACAAGACCCCCGAAAGAGCGACCACTCTGAGCCTTCGTTTGCGCGTCCGTAAAATGGGAATGTGGGGACCTTGCGTGCTTCCTCTGAGGGCTTAAGATGCGGAGTCCAAGGGGAAGGAGAAAGGCGCGAATTTCTCATGTGTGAATGAGGCTTTACAGTCTGTACTGCTGGTCTGAATCAGCGATCTCGTCTTGTGGTTTCAGGAGCCTTTGGCGGGCTGGGTTGGAGTGGCGTAGGGGAAGGGAATTATACTTCTATACTTATACATGAAGCCCAGAGAGGTAGAACGTCTCATTAGAGGTCACACAGCGGGGAGAGGCAGCTGGTTTTCCGGACTTCAAATCTCAAGTTCAGACTCTGCGCAACGCTCCTCCACCCGTCCCGGACGCCCCTGGAGCCCAGGCACCTCCCGGCGCTCCGCGAAGCCTGGGAGCTGCGAGCCCGAGTGCAGAACGCGAAGAGCACTGAGGGTCCCGCCGCCCGGACTCGCAGTGAGCCCATGGCGCCCCCTTGCGCTCGTGGCCGGAGGCGCAGCCGGCTCCTGGCCCGGCTCCTGGCGTCTTGCATCTGACTCTGCCTCGGTTGGCGATTGTGTTGGAGAGGGTTGATTAGCTGCGGAAAGGGTGACAGGAGGTGACACAGGGATGCGCTTTGTATACTGTATACTTTGTAAACTGTAAAGCACGGCGCGCACTCGGTCCTAGCGTTTGGACACTACCAAAGTTTCCGCCTCTGTTCTTGAGTCCAGTGAGGTCGGCAAGGCAAAAATTATTATTCCCAGTATACAAATGGGGCAGCCAAGATAGGCCCACGACCACTCACTGGCGAGGAGTGGAGCCAGCACCCAGACTGCATCTGCTTTCCCGCCCCGCATTGCACCTCGATCCAGTGGTGGCGTCCTTGTTCTCTCAGAGGTTAAGGAAAGGGGCTTTGAAGTCAGACAGACTGGGGTTGGAATTTTGGTCTTGTACCGGCTGTGAGATCGCAGGCAAACCACAACTTCTCTGGGCTTCGCTTCTGAACCTGTACACTAGGGTGATGGCGCCCTTCAGGATTGTTGGGGGAGGGGTGGATTAATGAGACTGGGCAGGGCTTGCAGAGCATGGACAGTGGGTGCTTGCGTCAGGGAACATGGCAGCTGCTGTGAGTACCCCAGCTGGGAGGGGGGAGGGGTGGAGGATTGTGCCCCTCCCGTGGTGGACGGTGAGCCTGGCACCTCAGGGGTCTGGACACTGCTGGGACTTGAGCAGCAGTGCTGGTTGCCTGCTGCCCACAGACCTGCAATCCACTGACCTTGTCCAGAGCCTTAGGTGGGTTCTGGGAGGCCTCCTCCTCCTCCTTACAAGTGGGGACACACGGGCCCTGAGACAGAAGCCACTTCCCTGGAGCCACACAAGGAAAGATTTAGACCTTGCCCCAGACACATGGAGGGCGAGGAGGCCGGGGGAATGAGAGCCGGGTCTTGGTGGGGAAATGAGCACAGGAGGAGGTGGCAAGTAGGGTGCCTGCTCTATAGAAGTAAGACCTGAGAGGCTTGCAGGGGGCGGGGTGCCAAGGGCATCTGGTGGTGACACAGTCGAAAGGCTGAGGGCAGGAGACATATTTGAGGCAGGGTGATAAGAACAGAAAGGACGGTGGAGCTGTAACCCCGCCCCCTCTGCAGTGAGTCTGGGGCTCTGGGGCAGGAACCAGTGTGGGGAAGGTGGGGCTTCCTGAGCTAGCTGGGGGTACAGGTGCCTGGGAGTGGCTGCGCAGATGTAGTGCAGTTTGAGGTGCAGTGTGGCTCAGCCTCTAAGCCCCTTTCCCCAGTCCTGTCACTCCAATGGCTCAAAGAAGAATCACTTCTCCATCTGCCAGATGAGACAGTCAGGTAGGCTTCCTGGAAGGGGTGGATTGAACCTGAAGGACTAGTAGAGGGGAGTTAGGGCAACAGCTGAGACAGATTAAGACCCTCCAATGATTGTGTGTAGTACGGCAGGGACTTGGGGTCCTGCTCCAATCCTTCCCCTGAAACACACACAGCCCAGCCCTGGGAACAGGGGGTAGGGGGACAGTAATAAGCTCGCAAATGAATGAGCCACTTCCAGCTGGTCTGGCTGGGGCAGGCCAGGCTGGCTGCAGGGTCCTTCAGATGGTGCTTCCAACAGGGGCCAGGCAGGAGTGGCCTCAGAGGCCGCCCTTCCTGCCTTGGTTTCTCCATCTGAGGAATGAGCGTCATGTGTTTGCCGTTTCCCTGACCTTCCCAAGCTGCCAGCAGGATAATATATGGAAATTGCTTTGACCTCCTGAGAAAAGAGGGTCTCCAGGAATAGAAAGTTCAGCCACTAATCCTGTCCCCCCAGACTTCCCACTAATTCCTGCTTCCGATGTCAGCCTGGCAGGTTGAGTTTAGCAAAAGAAAGAACAACTTAGAGGGCTGATGGTTTTTCTAATGGCCCCAGTTCTCCAAACACATCCACACGCAATCCACATGCACACAGAGCCTGGTTACAGGCCCACCCTCACCACAGCCTTCCCCTGCGCTCACTCACACACAGGCCTCCCGCGGAGCAGTCATAATTGTGGAGAATAATTAGAACTAACATTTGCACAGTGCCCTGCCGTTGACAGAGCAGTTCCACCCTGCACTTTCGTTTAATCCTCACAACGACCAGAGAGGCAGGGATTATTGCTATTATTAACTGAGGCTCAGAGAGGTTAGGTGACTTGCCCAAGGTCGCCCAGCTAGTAAATGATAGGCATGGCTCCAACTTGGGTCTCCTGACTCCAAACGCTCTCCTCTTTCTGATGTGCCATGCTCCTTCCTCCATGCATTCATGCACTTTTCATTTGTTTACTCATGCATTCATTCATTCACTCCACAAATATTTATTGCGCATCAGCCATGGGCCAGACTCAGTGCTAGGTGTCAGCTGCTTTCCTGCATCTTCTCACTTAATCCCTGGACAGACTCATGAGCTGGGCACTTTTCTCATCCTAATTTTGAAACGAAGTAGAGGAAATGAGGACGGAGAGACCGAGTAAGGGACAGAGGTGAGATCTGAGCCCACAGTGTGACTCGAGAGCCCTGGCACCTGTGCCCTCCTGCGCCCGTGTACACTCACGCCTGGTACCACACGCACACCTCTGCCTGTGCACCGCCTGTGCACATGCTTCCAGCCCCTCCTCTCCTAGGCAGGGGCTGGGGCAGCAAGCGACCTGTCTAGGCCCACGTATCAGAGCCCCCAGCCTGTCCCTCTCACCCAGACATTTCAACTGAACAGGCCCAGAAAATCAAGGACGGGATTTTCTCCAAAATGCCATTGGCATCTCTGGGGACAGAGTCACATTTTCCTACTGATTACACAACACTGTAGCATTTACAATAGTCACTTGGTCCGTCAATATCAGTCGGAGGCGGCGAGAAATGTCCCCCCCACCCCTCACCCTGTGCTGACCCAGGCTGAGCGCAGAGGCAGGACGCGGGGAAGAGGGGACGCGGCCCCTGCCCTTCACAGAGCCCAGGATGAAGGAGAGCTGTCGCCCCTCAGGGGTGGCCAGAGGGTTACTGTCATGAATGCTGGTGAATCTCAGAGTGACACAGACCTCACTTCTGATCTAGGCTTTGCACTCTCTAGTCAGTGACCTTGGAAAGTTCAGTTACTTCCTCTCTGGGAGCCTCAGTTTCTTCGTGTACAAAATGGGGACAAGGATCCGTACATCCCAGGGTGGTCTGTACAAACTGGAGGCATCCCGGTTCTGAGCACTGGGTGAGTGGGCAGACTTGCAGGCTGGTCTACCTGAGCTGAGACATAGTCTGGGACCCCTATCCTGTCCTCTCTTGAAAGGGCAAGGCCAACAGCCGAATGGAACTGCCTGGTGTCCCCTCTGCTCTATATCCCAAAGAGAGTCTAAGTGAAGGCTGGTGGTGAAGGGGGGTGACACGTGTCATGAACCTCTCATGCCAGGACCATGTGGGGGCACGTTTGGAGGTCTGAATCCAGAGGCCTCTCTTCCCTTGACACTGAGCCAGTGGGTCAGGAAGCGCGTGAATCCGTGACCTGATCCAGGCAACCTCAGCGAGCATAGATGGGATAAGACTTCAAAGATGTGGGACAAGGGGCCCATGTCACAAAGGCAATGTTTGTGCACGCCCGAGTGTGTGAGTGAGTGTGTGTTTGTATCACTGTGGAAAGAACATGGGTTTCTGAGGCTTGAGTTTCTTTCTTCATTTATTTAATAAATATATGTGTATATTGAGTAAATGTATATTGAACACCTACTATGTGCCAGGACTGTTCTAGATGTTGGGGCTACAACTATGAGCGAGATGGGCAAAATTGCAAACCTTGTGGAAGCCAGAGTCTAGTCAAGGAGGTAGACAATATTCATGTAAACACAAGCACACGAATCATGGCTCTGCTGTGTGTCTTTGGCCAGGCTGCTTAAGGCTCTCTGAGCACGACTGTCTCCACTTGGGATATTACATAATGACTCCTGCTTCACAGGGCAATTCTGAGAGAAGGTATAGACACTGAACATGTATTGCAGACTGGAAAGCCCATACTCACGTGCATGATTCTGGGTGTGTAAACGTGTGTGCTTGCCAGCACCCGTTTTCCTTGGCTCAGTGAACAGGGCACCTCTGGGACTCTAGAAATGGTCCCAAATTCCGTGAAATCCGCAACTCCTCCCACCAGAAATGTAGGGAGGAAACCATATGGCTCTGATATGCTGACTTTGGGTTGGGTTTTGCCCCAAGACAACACATCCTGCAAGTTTCTCTGCTTGAAACTTATTTCTCAAGCCTCTTGCTCAAATGGGTTTCATTTTAAGGAGGGCAGGGGAGGTTGAACTGAACACTGGACATACCCTAAGCCTGGGAGAGGGCTGACTTGGGTGAAGGGGGGACAAGCCTGGTCCCAGGTGGTGGAGAGGAAGCCCAGTGAGGGAACACTTACAGAGGTGTCAATCTCAGCAACACAGTCATCCTCCAAGTCCTCCTTTCCTAGCTCCATTGGATGCAAGGATCTTGACACCAGCGTCCAAGCGTCAACCCCACAGCGGCTCCCCGCCCAAATCACCCATCCCAAAACTAACTCTGCCAACACAGCCCAGCCCAGCTCAGTTCCGCTCAGCCGCACACATCCCAAACCTTCCAATCCAAGCCAGTCCAACCCATTCCAACCAGGTCAACCTTTTCCATCCCAACTTATTCCACCTGCTCTCCATTTAGCTCAGTGGTAGTAGACAGTGTGGAGTATCTCATTCACCCTCTATTCCTCTCTCCTTCGACTGTGCCTTTTTTATCCTTCAGAGACTATAAAACCTAAAAGCTACATTTTCCAGGCTGCTCTACAGTTAGAGTTTTGGATGTGATGTAGGCAGCAGGTGCCGTGCACTCATGCAAGGCAATACGTTCCGAAGTAGATCAAATGGACAGAAAGGCAGGGCATGAGATATCCACCAATATTTGCAACAATATTTTCAAAAAACATATGTAAAACTAGAGAGAACGTATAGTGTACCTTTATGTCCCCATCACCCAGCTTCAACAAGTATGGACATTTTTTTCTGCTCTCATGTTATCTAGCCAAAGAAATTCCTCATCACACTTTTTCCCCTGAAGACAGAACCTGTCATGCTTTCATACTGAGCTGTGCGTTTAGCTGGTGTAGACATACAGAGGAGCACGTTTCTGGAGCCAGAAGCTTGACAGGTGTCTCCCCGATTTGGCAGATGGCTTCCTGATGGTTGCAAAAGAAGCAGCTGCCTTGGTGGTCCAGTTTTGCAGCACAGCTTTGGGAGTTGGTCCTGAGGATGCAGCCTAGGATCTGCTTCTTCAGCTCTCCAACTATTACCGTTAAGCCATTAAATACCCATTCATACATTTATATCAGCTTAAACTATCCAGAGTGGGTTCTGTCTCTGCAGCTAAACACTAATCAATCCCCAACTTAATGAATCCTCAACTCAGTCTAACTTGCCCCAAACCAATCCATCCCCAAACCATTCCAACTCATCCAAGCCTGTTCAATCCAGTCTGACCCTGATCAATGCAGCCCAGCTGAACCCAGCCCCAACCAAGCTATCACCTGCTCACCTCTTTCTACCTCAGCCCATATACACTCCATGCAACCCATTCCAACCCAGCCTACACCAGATCTCTAAATCTAAACAAGCCACTTATTTCCACCTCAACCTGTATGATCCCATCCAACTCATTCCAACTCAGCTCTAGTCCCAGTCTATCCAATGACACTCAACCCAACCCATTCCACGTGAATGGAGCAGCACAGTCTATTCACTTCCACACATATATACGGGGTGTCTTTTGGGAGCCAACACAAGGGAGCAGAGCCAACTTGAACTTCTCTACAGATGTAAGACTATTTATTCTTTTGCTAGCATTTCTTCCTGCCTCCCTCCTTTCTGTCTCCCCCCGCCCCCCATCCCATAAACACTACTTCCTTGCCTAGGTCCATTCCATTTGACCATCCAATTCCCCCAAGGTGCTTTATGGGTGTTCAAGGCCTCCAGAGGAAACCCCTCTCCATCCTAGTCCTAACTTCCTAGAGGATCCCCTTAGGACCTTCACTCTACAAAGCCTACCCATGGTAGTGGGCAGAATTTCTAAAACAACTTCCCAGAGATGTCCTGTCCTAATTCTGGAACTTGTGAACATGATGAGGCATCACTCCTGTGATTACACTGTGTTTTATGGTCCAGATGACTTTAAGATAGGGACGTTATCCTGGATCAGCTAGGTGGCCCCACTGTAATCACATGAACCTTAAAGGCAACGGCTTTTCTCCAGCTGGGGATAGAAGGGGAAGCCAGAGGTGTTGGAAGCAAGAGAAGGACTCGCCTCGCTGTTGCTGGCTTAGGAGATGGGGGAGACCACATGAAAATGAACGTGTATTTACCTTAGGGAGCAGACAGCAAGGACACAGGGGCCTCTGGCTGTAGCCGCAAGGAACTGGATTTTGCCAACAACCTGAATGGACTTGGAAGTGCATTCTTCCAGAGCCTCCCCATAAGACCCTCACTGGCTGACACCTTGATTTCGGCCTTGTGAGACCCTACTCAGAGGACCCAGATGAGCCCACCTGGATTTCTGGTCTATAGACTATGAGATAATGAATGAGTGTTGCTTTAAGTGGCTAAACCTGTGACGATTTATTACATAGCAATAGGAAATTAGTATGCCCATCCTATGTCCACTCTCTCAGAATTATCTTGATCTTTTTTCCCTAATCAAGATGAGGAATTAAATATTATAGAATATTGGACACAAACACACCTGGGTTCCAATCCTGGCTCAGTCACCTGCTAGCCATGTAGCTTCAGCCGCCTTATGTCACCCTTCTAAGCAGAACTTTATTCATTAGTAAATATGGAGACAAGTAACTTTTCTGGTCACTTTGCTTGGAAGATTAAATATAATACACATTATTACATTCTGGACACAGAGCAGAGGCGTAACTATTTCTTTTGTTTGTTTGGGATAGCACTGAGCTAACATTAAGAATCAGTTTGGGGCTTCCGAACTGGTGGCGCAGTGGTTAAGAATCTGCCTGCCAATGCAGGGGACACGGGTTCGAGCCCTGGTCTGGGAAGATCCCACATGCAGCGGAGCAACTAAGCCCGTGAGCCACAACTACTGAGCCTGCGCGTCTGGAGCCTGTGCTCCGCAACGGGAGAAGCCGTGACAGTGAGAGGCCCGCGCACCGCGATGAAGAGTGGCCCCCGCTCGCCGCAGCTGGAGAAAGTCCACGCACAGAAACGAAGACCCAACACAGCCAAAAATAAATAAATAAGAAAAATAAAATAAAATAAAGAATCAGTTCGAAGATATTAGAATAGATGAAGCTGTTGTTTTTTGCTACCATCACTAACGGTAGGACAATTCTAATAAAAGACTTAAGCTAGAGGAAGAGCTAATCGTGGAATGTAGGGCACTCTGATGTGGAGCGGCTCTGCAGAGATGGCCAGTTCTGCCTCTGCTTGAGTCCAGGTCTCAGTCCGTGGTCAGCTGGGAACACTGGGAGACCAGGCCACAGGGACAAAGAAACAAGCTGTGAAAAGGACCCAATGTTAGATAAATAAATGAATAAATGCAGTGCCCACCTGGTCTCCCTGTCCGGACTGATGGAGGAGTCGAGGCCAGCCACGGCCATTGTCGTCGTCGTCCCCCAGTCCCTCAGGAATGCAGAGGAAGCAGTGCTCACACTGCAGTATCTTACTGATCGTCCAGGAGGTTCCCGTGCCCCACCAAGTCTGAACAAGTCATGGGATAGTACGCAGAATCAGCAACTTGGGCTCTGGAGAAGGATAGGTAGGCTGACGCCCAAGACCTGCTGTGCTTGAAAAGAACCGTGATGACCTGAGCATGTAGAGAAGAAAGGCCCTTTTTAATCTGAGAGGTCTCCAGTGTTCCGCATTTGTCCCACCTTTCTTCCTTTCTGTGCCTCTGGGGCACAGAACAGCTAGAGGTCTCCAGGCTGTCGGCACCTGGGCTCTAGCCGGCTGCGTGCTGGAGCTGCTCGTAAGTATCTCTGTCCAGCTCCGCTCTTCTGCGACCTCGTTTGGTAGCTTGAAGCTGGCCATGGTGAGCCTTTACTCCACAGAAACTGGCAAAGGCTACAAGTCAGACTTTATCCCGTCTGGCAGCTGGTGTTAGACATACACCAACACTGATGCTTCTCTCTTTGGTGGACTCGGGGGAGGGGATTCCTACCCCTTTCTGGGTCTCACTTTCCACCTTAGTCAAATGTGGGCTCTTTGGTTACCTCTAAAGGACTTTTTCCTTTCCTCCCCACCCCTGTTTCTTTCTTTCTTCTTTTTTTTTTAGCTCATTAGACACCAAGGAAAAGAGAGGAAGTACTAATAACAAAATTACTATCTTCCTATCTTCCTATACTTAAACAATAAAATTAGTGCTCATAATACCTTTAGAAAGAACTTCCTCTTTGCCAAGCCCCATGCTACATACTCCATCTCAGTCCTCTGTCTTATTCAGACCCTGCACACCCATTATTCAATCATCCAGTGAGTTCCTTAGGGCAGAAAACATGTTCCCTCTTGGCTCAAAATTTGGGTACCTGGATACAAATATGGGCTCTACCTCTTTCTAATTTACTTTGACTAAGGTATTTAATTTCTCTGTCTCTGTTTCCTGATCTGTAAAATTGGAATAATAATAATAATAGTTTCTACTTCTCAGGGTTATGTTAAGTCAGAAAATCATGTCAAATGCTTACGATGGTGCTAGTCACATAGTAGTGCTAAATAGATGTTCAATATTATCCTCCTTGTATCTTGTGTCCATGGTAGGCGCCCAATAGATGTTTGTATAGGGAAAGAAGGAAGGAAGATGGATAAAAGATGATCGAGAGAAATACTTTATATTAATAAGTGACCTAATCCTTCACAATTACTTACCTCAGTCTTCCTGTTTACTTTTACCTACTTATCTCACTATCTAACACCCTAATAGATGGGTGTTTTCAAAAGAGACGGGAATTCATTCATATAGTCACTCAACAAACCTTCTGGTGCCAGGCCCTGGCTAGAAGCTCAGGAATGAGTTCTGGGTTTGGCTAGTGAGTCACTGAGCCCTCCAGACTTTCAGGGAGAAGGCTCAGTGAGTGGTCAGGCCCGCCAGAGGCCACGGGTTTTGCTGGTAGAAGGAGTAGAGCCTGATGTCCTTACTCCTGGAACTGGGCTACGTTCCCGCTGGAACCTGCCGCCGTGAACCCGGGGGTCAGGTGGCCCTTCATTTGAACCCTGGCTCTGCTACCTATGAGCTGTGCCACTTGTTCTTGGAAAGGTTCCTTCTAAGCCATGGTTTCCTCGTAAGTAAAATGGGAGTAAAAATCTGCCGTGCTGCGCTAAGGTTTGAGTCTCTGTGTGTGAGGGGCCGAGGGTGTGGCTGACATCCGGCACATAGGGGTGCGACCAGTGCATGCTTTTCCTTCCCCTGGGCCACAGTCTGGGGTCAGGGAAGGAAGCTGACATTTGTTAAGCACCTTCTATGAGCTGTGTACTTTACTTACGTGAGAATTTAATTCTTACAATGACCTACCTGGTAGGCCCCCAATTTTGCAGATAAAGGGAGGCCCAGAGAGTGGAAAACTTCCCAAATTCCTCAGACTTCCCCACTGCACGTTGGCGGGGAGCAGCATTCCTGCCCAGCTCTTGAGTCCAAGCTCTGCCCACCCCCCGCCCAGGCTGGAAGAGAAGCCGCCAGGGACCTCAGGCTGGAGGCGGCCACCAGCTCTGCTTGTCCCAGGCAGGCACGGGGCACGGAGGCCAGGCCTGGGCGGTGTGGGCCTGGGGCTCACTGGGGACAGCTCAGAGGCAGGGCTTGAGTTTCACTTTTCACCCAGCTCGGATGGGGAGTGACAGGGCTGGGGCTGCCTGAAGTTCAGAGAGAATATGTGGCTCAGAGGTCGAAATTCAGCTGAGAAGTCATCCCCAGCCCCCTCGGCTGGGAAAAACATGTTCAAGCTGTTTCCCCCTCCTGGTGTACTGTCTCCCCCCTCCCTTCCCCCTGGTCCTCCCACTGTACTGCTGGGGGAGGGGGCACTCTGGAACCCACTGGACCTGGCTCCAGCCCCTCTTCCTGCAGGAAGTCTACCCTGCACACTCCTGCCCCCAACAAGCGCCCCTTCACTCTGATTTCAATGAGCATGAAATATGCCAGTTCTGTGCCAGGCACTTGGGATGCTGAGATAGATAAAACCCTGTCAGGTAAAGGAGCTCATGGGCTGGGCAGGAGAAACAGACAAAAGCCGATGTCAGTGCAACACAATAAGAGCTCAGAGATGTGTAGCTTCTATGTATTGGGGCTTATGATGAGGTATAGGTTTTATATGCGTTCTCTCATTTGATCTTCAGGAGAAATAGAATCCCTGCAGGGCAGTTACTCCATTAGCTAGCTGAGAAGACCGAGGCTTTCCGAGAGCAGCTTGTCCAGATCAAAGGTTTGCTCTCTCCACCACCTGGCTCCTTCCCCGGGGGGGCTCTGGGAAGCCTGAGAACCTCGTCTGGCTCCGGGGAGGAGAGGTTAGAAGGGCTTCCTGGAGGACATTGGACCTGGGCTGTGCTTTGAAAAAGTAGGCCTGGGCTGGTTGGAAGAGGATGGATTTCAGACAGAGAGGCGTTTGTGCAAAGGCCCGGAGAGTTAATGCCCGTCCCCTCTCGGGGCCACGCGCTGTTGCTCTGGCTGTTTTCTCTTGGGTCTTTTGCTGGCTTGTCCTCATCTCCCAGGCCTTTACCTTTATCCTGCTTCTCACTCCACTCCTTCCTCTTTCCCTACACGACCTCACCATGCCCTTGACTTCAGCTCTCTCTTTGCCAATGACATGTCTCTCTTCTCTCAGCTAAGAACCACACGCCCTACTGCCTCCTTGATCTCGTCACTTCCAGGTCTTAAAGGGACTTGAAACACAAACAGGCCCCAGACAGAACGCCCGTGCCAGGGTTCCCATCTCTGTGCCTCACGCCACATCCTCAGGACAGAGCCTGACACTTCCTGCTCCCTCGCCTCCCCAGCAGGACCATGACCAGGGCCTGGCGACTCGCTCTCCATCCACACCGCCCACGCGCACCTCTCCGCAGCATCTGAGCTGTCATCTGCACCTGGATTGTACCATCAGCCCCCTCACTGGGCTCCCCGCTCTACTCTCACTGAACACTGTCGCCAACGGGATCTTCTGAAAACAGAGTCCGTCCTGCTGCTTACATCCATGGCTTGCTAATGCTTTTTGGGTAAGATTCCAGCTCCTTCGCGGCTCCCAGGGGCCTGGGTGATCTCAGGCTTACGACTTCTCCAGGTTTGCCTTTTTCTGTAGTAGCATCATGCTACCCACAGTGGACTCTTCCTAGCTATTAGAATGTTACAGGCTGCCTCCTACCCGAGAGCCTTCCCATGCACAGATTCCGCTGCTAGGAATGCCACTCCCCACCGCGGGCCAGACCCAGTCTAGTTAATTCCTCTGTGTCTGCCAGTTACCTTCTCAGGAAAGCGTCCCTGACCCCCAGGATAGATCAGCCGGTTAGCTGCACTCGCTGTCGCTGAGCTTTCCCTTCACAGCACTTTGCCATCTGTAATTACATATTAGATGACAAAGGATGCTGCTTTCCCACAAGGGCAGGATCATGCATGTTCTGCTCACCACTGTCTGTTCCCGGTGCCTAGAACAATAAATATTTCTTTAGTGGAGTCCCCTTTCCTTTTTGGACATTTTCTCTCCTCCATTAGGAGGTGAGCTCCTCCAGGGCAGGGCCCACGTGTGGTTCATCTCTGTCCTGCCTGTGGTGCTCAGTCTGGCCCAGGCCCTCAGTTAGCAGCATCTGCTACGAGGGTGCCCAGGAGCTGGTATGGTTTGGGGGTGGTGGCTGTGGGTACACGCTGAGGCTGATGCCAGCTGGGAGGTGCCAGAACCCATCTGAGAACAGCATTGCATCTGTGACTGACTCTTTATATCTCAGGGAGTAGATGAGCTCAGGCCTCAATCCTGGCTTACTGTGTGACCTCAGGCAAGATCCTGTACCTCTCTGGGCTTTAAATTACTCAAGGGATTGGACTCATGACCTTCGGACTCAGTCTAAGATTCCAAACTCCTACCTTCCTTGGTTCTGGTGGAAGAGAGATTGGGGATGTTGAGGGCTCATTGGCAGAAGGCTTTGGAGAGAGCAGAATGATTCTGAGGCTGTGGCAGAGGAAGATTTGGGGGCTCAGGCTCAAGGGGGCTCCATTTCCTGCTCCCACAGCACATGAGGAGACAACCACTGAAAAGCCTCACCTTCCTCTCCCTGCTCCTTCATGACTCCTGGCGCTCACCTTGGGGGAGCAGCCCAGACATGTCAAGGGTCACTTCAGGACAGAGAATGTCACATGTTTGTTCATAAAAGGTTAGTGGCAGTGATGGCTGGAGACCCTGGCCTCCCAGAGAGGTGAGCGCTGCCAACAGTGTGCCTTTATTCTTTATCTCAGGCACTTGACTTATCATCATTATTTTACAATTGGACAAACTGAGGCTCAGAGAGGGGGAATTGTTCCCCTAGGGTCACACAGCCAGGTGATGAATGGCAGAGCTGGGACCAGAACCAGCCCTCTGAAGTTGTTGCCCCGAAAGATGCTGGTTGGTAAGGCAGGCCTGGCTGTGTCCAGGGCAGGTGCACTGGACAGAGCCCTGGGCAGGGAGTCAGGAAGCCGGAGTCTAGACCCTGACTCAGTGTTGTGACCTAGGCAAGTCGCCCTGCTTCTCTGAGCCCTGATGGGAGGCTGAGATGGCACAGTAGGTGAGGGGGCATTGATGGTGGGCTCTCAGCACCCAGAGCTCTGAGAGGGTGTGGTGGGCCCTCTGTGGGGCATGGCCTTGCCAGGATAAACCCACAGGGCTCAGGGCCAAGCCCCTTTCCTCTGTGCTCACTCATTTACCGGGACAGAGGCAGCAGGGGAAGAACCGGGCCTCTTAAACTGTGCCTAATCAGGACTGATCAAGACTGGGGGTGGGGAGGGGGACTTCCCTGGCGGTACAGTGGTTAAGAATCCGCCTGCCAGTGCAGGGGACAGGGGTTCGAGCCCTGGTCCGGGAAGATCCCACATGCTGCGGAGCAACTAAGCCCGTGCTCCACAGCTACTGAGCCTGTACTCTAGAGCCCGCGAGCCACAACTACTGAAGCCCACATGCCTAGAGCCCATGCTCCACAACAAGAGAAGCCACCGGAATGAGAAGCCCATGCACCACAACGAAGAGTAGCCCCTGCTCACCGCAACTAGAGAAAAGCCCTCACACGGCAGCCAAGGGCAAGTTGCTTCCGCTCTCTGTGCCTCGGCTTCTTCATTTTTAAAAACCAGAGAAAAGAACAGATGTGAGGATTGAAGGTGATTTCACTGCAGCGCTGGGCACTTCCAGGCATTCATTAGATATGAGCTATGACAAGTGCCCTCACGCTCACAGGTCGAGTTGACAGATGAAACAGCCAGGAGGTGCTGGTCTGCTGAGGGTGGTGTGAGGTGTGAGGCTGCTGCCCCCAGTGCAGAGCCGTCGAAGGGCCCAGCAGATTCCCAGCAACGAGCACTCAGACCTGCTGCTGCGGCATCTGGGCCCGCGTCATAGTCATACCAGGGGCACAGCCACACCCGTGTCCATGCACACAGCCCACCTGTGTCCTCACTTGGCCTAGCTCTGCACAAACACCGTGTGAACACGTCCCTGCGGGTCCGGGAACAGGCTCCCCCCGTCCCACCTGTTTCTGGGATGAGTCTGAGGCTGAGAGAGGGAAAGGACTTGCCCCAGGAGACTAGGCGATGGCAGAACCGGAACTGCACCGTCTCCTTCTCCCCAGACTGGCCGGCTTGGGCGTACGGCGGCGGGGGCGGGGGTGAGGTGCACAGCCAGGCACTCTGGCACCCGCGCTAGCGGACCAACCCCGTGCAAGCGGGGTCCGGGAAGGAAAGGCCCCGGCACCGCACGCATCACACCACCCGGCCCGGAGCGCACGGGAGCCCGGCAGGGGACATGGACCCAGACCAGGGCACCTTGGGGTCCAAAGACCCCCAACAGCCCTCCGGCGCCGGTCTGCCCGCCTCGCCGCGCTCCTCCCCCGCCCGCCGGTGCGGCCCCTCGGCCTCCGCTTAACCTGGGCGCGCGGGGCTGGCTGGGCCGGGGCCATTATGCGGGCCCATGGCCGGCCGCGCTGGGGCGCAGAGCAAACTTAACCTTCATTTGGGAGCGCCCAGCGGCCGGAGCGCGCGGCGCGGCCATCGATCGCCGCTAATGGCCTCGTCTAAATGCGGAGCCGCTGCCTCCGCCCCCCGGGTCAGCGCGCCCCCGCCCTCGCCCCGCGCTCCGTGCAAAATGGTGTTTACCAAAGTCAATATTGGCCGCCGTGCCGCCCAGGGCACCCGGCAGCCCCTGGCTGGCCTCCCCGAACCCGGGGCTGCCTCCGGGCCGCTCAGGCCTCGTCCTCGCTGTCGCAACAGCCCCCCGGCCGCGAGGAGATGCCTGTGAGCCAGACCCGGAGGGCCTCACCCTAGGTCGCCCAGGGCCCGTAGTCTCTGGCAGCGCCTGCGGTGGAGGAGAGAGCAGGCAGTTTGGCCTGGGGAGACCTCGGGTTGATTCCTGGCTCGTATCTCTGTATAATTTGGGCAGGTCCCTTCACCTGTCTGAGCACCCGGGCCCGGCATTTGTAAACGTCTCCTTCCAAGGGTTGTTGAAAGGATCACATTAGAGGTAGTGCAGGGCAGGTGCCCAGCACAGAATCTCACAGGCAGGCACGGGGTGCGGGGGTGGCAGCTCTAACCTGTACGTGAGGTAGGGAGATGTCCGCATCCACTTGTGTCACCCCGCGCACACACACCCCCCACACACCCCCGTGCCTGTCTCAGCTCGTGGACACAGTACACTCTAGAAGGTTCTCTATTTGAATCCTGGCCTCACCACGGAAGAATCAGGCTAATCCTTGACCCCTTTCGGCTTTCTCATCTGTAAACGTGGCGATGATAATTCCTGCCCTCCCAGGTGAATGGGTGTCTGAGCTGGGGCCACGGAGGACCACACGGCTCCCAGAAAGCGGGGCAGGCGGTGGGTAACCTTCGTAAGAAGCTCGTAATGTGCTGACGCCCTGGGATATGGCTCCTTGGCTCCAGTTACCTTTTGAGGCCAAGCAGTTAAGTTTTTATATGGCATCATGTTAAGCTCATTTGACAATAAAAGCACCTCCCTGCTCGGGTCCCCTTTAATTCTTGCATTGTTGATCTTTCGATTGATAAGAAAAACATAGTAATTGCAGTTTCCCCTCCTGCTTCCTTTACTCTGTTCCCATCAGAGAAAGGAACTTCATGAGAGCCCCAGAGAAGACTTGAGGGCTGGATCCGTAACTGAGTTAGGGAGGGACCCGTAACCCGAGCCCGCCATCTGGTGGCCACGGCTATGCTGACAGCTCTGCTTCTAGAATGGGATGGAGGAGTCCCAGTCCAAAGAGTCACAGGTTCTTAGAATCACAAGAAAGTATGCTCTTAAGATCGGGGAATTTTAGATTCTTGAGACATTGTGTGCATGGAACGTTAGACTAGTAATAATGACTACCAGAGAATTTTCTCTGTGCCAGGAACTTCTGTGAGTGCTTTGTAGAGGTTGTTTCTTTTCATCCTCTCTACAACATCATCAGTTTCATCTCCATTACATAGGTGAGAAAACTGGTTAAGCAATTTGTCCAGAATTGCCCTCTGTTAAGCAGGCGGTTGAAATTGGAACCCTAGGTCTTAGGACTCCAGGCCCGTGCTGTGAACCACCATACTTTATTATAGAATCTTAAGAGAGTACAATCTAAAACTTCAGAATTTTGGTATCATAGCATGGTAGCGTATTAGAATTTTAGAATTGGAAAACCTTAAGATTTTAGAATCACGAAATACCGGGAAGAGAACATCCTAGACTTGCAGACTCAGGAACCACATAGGGTTAGGGCTGGGAGGGTCTTCAGGGGGCCCTGGTTTTGCACATGAGGTCAGAGAGGGCAGGCACCTGGCTGGATGGTGCGGGACAGGGTGGGAAGCCTGGCTTTCCTGTCTCCTGACCCAGTGTTCTTTCCACTGTGGGTTTCTCAATCAAGGCTTTTCCAATCATGTTCTTTTATAGCCTCTGCAATAAAGCTGTGGACTTTTGCTCCAGAGCAGCACATAAAATATCCCATTATTTGCCTCTTAGCCTGAGCTTCTGTTTTACATCTTAAGTCTAAAGTGTAAGCCTCGTAAAAGGTAATCATCTAAGGCCTGTTCAAAGCAAAGTCGTAAATTGACCATTTAGCCCAATCAGTCTTTATTGCGCTCCTACGGGCACCCAACCAGTACAAGCCTGTGCCCGTGGAGAGAACGGGGGTGTGTACGCCTCAGTCCCAGACTAGGAGCTGCTTAACTCTCCTTTGACGAGGAGCTCAGAGATGCTGAGTCAGTCCAAGAAACATAAATAACAGGGGATGTCATTCCATGGTTGGATACAAAGATGGGAGAAGCCAGTATGGGCTGGGGAAGAGTGAAAGCAGAGGTGGGAATTTTTCTTTGTTTTTCTTGCTACTAATTGTTAAGTAATTACTATGCACTAGACACTGTGCTAAGTGTGTGATGCACTTTATCTGTGAGGCACAGAAGCCTCACAGTAATTTTATGAGGTTAATATATGAGCAAACCAAGGTTCAGAGAGGTTAAGTGGTTTACCCAGATTCACATAGCTAGTGAATTCTGGAGCTAAGATTTGGACCTGGGTCTATCTGATTTCGAAGACTTTGCTTTTCATCACTGTGTCACACTGCTTTGGAGTTGGGCCTTGAATGACCACAGCGGTCATTTTAAGAATGGAGGTCGGGGCTTCCCTGGTGGCACAGTGGTTGGGGGTCCGCCTGCCGATGCGGGGGACACGGGTTCGTGCCCCGGTCCGGGAGGATCCCACATGCCGCGGAGCGGCTGGGCCCGTGAGCCATGGCCGCTGAGCCTGTGCGTCCGGAGCCTGTGCTCCGCAACGGGAGAGGCCACGACAGTGAGAGGCCCGCGTACCGCAAAAAAAAAAAAAAAAAAAGAATGCAGGTCACATGGAGTCTGTGGATGAGCAAGGCCAGGTGGTGGGAAGAAGGCTGGCTGTTCTAGAAAATACCTCCTCCATGCACGCACTTCCTGCTCACTCCAATCTCATTCTTTGCTTCAGTGCCTCCGAGTTGATCAAGAAAACAGGTCTTCTCCTAGGCCTGACAACCCAGAATCCAGCTGCATCCTTAGGCTGTCTTGGCTGGGCCTGGGCAGCCAGGATCCCGTGGGCCACCACTCGGGGAATGCCCCAACCCCTGTTCCAAAGCCCCTCAGTAAAGAGGTCTCCCCTGCTGCTTCCCCTCTCTCCCACCCACTCCCAACTCTCCCCAAGGCCCATAAAGGTATATGAGAGCCCAGCATAAGGCCCTGCTGCCCCACCAACAGGGGAATGTACAAGGGAAGGGTCTGTCACCATCTCCCTGACAGTGTCTGCCACGGGCTCTGCCTGTGATTGTGGAGACTCTAGCCCCTGAGGCTGGTCCTGTCTCCACTCTCTCCCTCACACCCAAAGGCCACCAGATTCTGAATTACTCCCTAATCCTCTTCCTCCGCACCCATTCCCCTAGGTCTCAGCCCTCGCTCAGGCCTCGTTATCTCACGCCTAGAATAGCGCGCGAGTCTCCTGGGCTTCACTGTCTCCTGTTTTACCCTCCGCACACAAAGGTGGGCACAGCCCAGCTGAGAGCCCTCCCGTCGCCTTCAGAACATCGGCCAGCTACTCTGGGGGTTAAAAGTCTCCTTGTCATCTACACCTGTTGACCTCTGTAGGCTTCCCTCTCTTTTGGTGCTTTCGTGTATAGACTGTAGCCCTGGATTAGAATCTTACCCTCACTGCTATGCACAGAATGATCTGGATCAAGTCACCCAACCTGTAAATCTATAAACTGGGGGTAATAATGGAACGTTCTTCATGGGGTTGCTGCAAAGATTCAATAATCGAAAAAACAAACAATGTAAAAAGAGCTTATAAAGTTGCCTGGCATAGGGAGCGCTCAGTAAATACTCAGGGTTAACCATCACCATCGTCATCATGATCATCAACTTACACTACCGTCCTTCTCTATCAAACTACATGCGATTCTCTTAGCTCACTCACCTGTTTCACAATCTCCTGGATATTTAATGATGGAGGCAGATTCAAAATGGCTGCAAGCTCTTTGGTCCTGCTTCTTTAAAGAAATGGAGTCTGTATCTCCTCTCCTTAAATGTGGTGTGGCCTGTGACTGCTTGGCCAATGGAGTATGGCACAAGTGATACTATTGCAGTGCTAGGCCTGTTTTCAAAAGAACAGACAGGTTCTACTTTGGTCTCTAGGAGCCTTGACCTGCCATGTAATAAGTCTGACTACCCTATAGGAGAGATCACGCAGAATGATCCTGAGACTTTATGGATGGGGCCCAGCTACGTCCAGCTCTCTAGCCATCCCCCCGCCAAGACACTAGGCATCTGAGTGGATGTGTCTTGGATCCTCCATCCCAGCCCAGTCTCTAGTGGAAAACTAGTGCGTGATCCCAGTTGACACTCTGTGGAACAGAGGAATTGCCCTGCCTAAATTTCTGACATCTGAAATCAAAAGATATAATCAAATGATTATTGATTTAAACCACTAAGCTTTGGGATAATTTGTACACAGTATTAGAGAACTGAAACAATGACTAGGGGCTGTCTGGGCTTGCAGAGAAAGTCCCACCACTACTGGTATTAAAATTAAAATACATATATATTATTAAACACCTAATAATAAGATGCTAAAACAAGGTTTTCTTAAATATTTAAACATCTTATAAACTTAACTAAACACATTGCTTTGCATAAAGTGCAATTACAAATTTTGTAATATATTTTTGAGTCCTCCAAGCTCATGAAACAAACAGATAAAACATACACAAAACAGAATTATTAAAACTTGTGACTCTGTTGGCACTTATGCTCATCCTAAAAGCATCTGTTCCATGGCTTAACTTATTTCTTCATGATTTCTATACTTTATACCTTCCTAGTTTCTTAGATACTTTATTTTGACACCTAGCTAGGGTTGCAGTAACTTTCCAAATAGAAAAGAAAAGTAATACTGACTCAGACGAGGATCTGGGTTTCCAGCCATTTTGGTTCTTGACTGGGCATGGAGAGTGGTTGCTTCTTCCAAAGGCTTTGAACAAGAGCTGCTGGTCAACAGACTGGGCTCCTTGTTTTTCTTTTGAATCTTCTCTTGGTATATCAGGAGAATCTGTACATTGGGATCTTTCACACCGTCTTCAGTTTTCTTGTAACCCGGTGTCTCTCCTCCTTTATACATTTCAACTCTTACTTGGTTAGCATTACATAACCCCGTGTCCTGTCATTGTGACATGTGGATCTGATCCATGAATGTTATTTAAGACTTCTAGATACTTTTTATTATCTTATAATTAGTGGGGTCAAATAGAGGTTTCACAGGAGGTGAAGGATCGGGCCTGCATGTTTCTTCTTCTCTATAAAACTTTTAGCTAATCCAACAACGTGGGACGCCTGGCAGAATGCGCCCTCTGTTCTGTTCTCAGGTCTACGGGCCAGTGGGGCTGGCTCACCTCGAGGTGTCTTCTAGCTGATTGTTAGTGAGGCTAGTTGTTCGGGTTCTCAACACAGTTCCTGCCTTTTCCATGGTTTCTTGACTTACTCATGGCTCCCTGTGATTTTTCTTTCCTGTTTATGTAGCTAGAAACAGCTACGTGACAAAGCTTTATAAAGACATATATTTACTAGAAAAATAAAATGTCCATATGTAAATATTCTCCAACTTATTGAAATGATAGAAATGAATAGAACTCATTGCATTCACATTTTAATGACAGCCACCTTTTTGTATACTTTATACTGACTTTTTAAAGTGTCATGAATTCACAGCCTTTCATTAACTTACCTCGTTCTAATAAACTGTATTTCTTCCTCTTCTTGCCTCCCTTCTTTTTGAAGATCGGTTGATCACAGCGTTGCCAGTGGAAGGCTCTTGAAGCTGGCCCCTTATCTTTTTAATACTACACTGATAGCCTTTATCCAGAAACAATCCTGTTTTCTGGCAAAAGCAGGGAGCCCCATATCCATCCGTACTTTTCCTTTTTTCTTCAGGACATAGAACCACCTGTTCTCTAAAATATACTGATTCTTTTTAGTGGAGGGTAGTGTTAGAGACCTGAATGTGGGCACAACGTGGGCAGGTGTAGTCTTGGTTCTTCTGTGACCCCAGCTCTTCTGTTTGGGTCTCATGTGATGCCGCCACATGGGGACCAGAGGCAATCATGCTTCAGACCCACAGCGCTCTGTTAGGATGTGCTCTTGGCTCTGGGAAGTGATAGACATGCTCTCTCCTTTATCATACTGTCTTAACCTTCTCTTAATTTCTCAAGAAAATCAGAGATTGTCTGCAACTTTTGATTGAAGACTCAGAGATAATGGAGGGGCATTCAGTGAAGAATAACATAGCGTAATCTCTACTAACTGTGGCTTCAATCAGAGCCCTAAGGTCTATATCCATTCTAAGATCACTTTCAAAGCATTCCCTGCCCACCTCCTAGTCTGTCTCTGCAGGGGAGAGGCTAGCTCACACCCTGCCAATACCTGTCCCTAACCGGGAATCCACTGAGACGTCTTCGTTAGAATTTTGGACCAAACATCAAAAGGCCTGATGAGTATCGGATGCCAGTATCAGATTCGATGGCTGCCTGGATGACTGGCAATAGGAATGCCCACTTCCTAGCCTTATTCACAACAATGAGGTCTGGTCCTAAGTGCCCCAAAGACAATCATATCAGAAAGCAACAACTGAACAGCAATCAGCATGTTTGCCAGAGCCTGGGTCATTTAGCATAAGTAGCCTGTGGAGGACATCCACCATTAGTTCAGCTTGAGCTCTGTCTAAGCCAGCCCGGATAATCGTTACCACTGGTCCTGCGAGTATCACGTCTGGACCTCTCCGTTTTTAGCTTAGACTATCTAGCCAACTATTATTGAATGAGAATATGCACGCACACAAGCACAATGAAGTCTAACTCATACAAAGCAAAGAAATATTAATCATTTTTTCTATCTTTTTGTTTTTTAAAAAAAGGACAATAAAATCTATAGAAACACAGCACTCACCATAATACTTGTGACAACTGACATGACCAGATATCTACTTCAAGCTACTTAGATGTTCCCCACCAAAGGAATTGGGGGTATTTGCTTTATAAGATGTTACTAAATGGCTAGTGCTAGCGTTTTCCCCAAATAATTGAATATTCTGACACAGAATGATATATAGATTTTAAAAATGTAATGCATTCCCATGACTCCAGCTTCAGAAGTTGCAAAAGGGTACACAGGGAAAAGTTCCATGCCACCCGTCTGCACCCACCCAGCCACCCCTGCCTAGAGAACCTATTGTCACCAATTTCTTATTCCCCTTTCCAGAGATATTTTATGCATTTTTAAATGAATGTGTATCCATGGTCTTCCTCCGTTCCTTTTCAACACACAAAAGCTCAACACTGTGTTCTTTCCGTACATCACCTTTTTCACCTAACAATGTATCTTGCAGATCATTCCATAGTATCTCCTAGAGAACATTCTTATTCTTTTCCATGCCAGAGAATAACATTGATGAATATACCTCAATGTGTTTAACCATCTCCTATTGATTAACATTTACTTTGTTTCTAAATCTTTACTATTATAAGTGATGCTACAATGAACAATTTCTGTGCACACATGCTTGTGTATAATTGCATCTGCAGAATAAACCCTAGAGGTGGAGTTGCTGGGACACAGGGTAGGTGCAGATTACTTTGATGTTTCCAAACTGCCAACTAAGGGAGCTGAACCAGTTAACATTCCCTGCCCCCCACCCGACCCTAGCAATGTGGGCTGTTGGCTTCCATATATCTTTGTCAACAGAGTATATTATCAAACTTTTTGATCATGACCAGTCTGATAGGTGAAAAAAAAATCTTAGGGAAGTCTCAATGTGCATTAATTTAATTATGATCATGAATATTTTTTTCACATGTTTAAAAGAAATTTACAGAATATTTCCTTTCCTAGGAATTATTTGGTTTATCCTTTGCTTGTTTTGGAGGGTAGGGTGGGGTGTTGATCTCTATAATTGATTTTCTGAGCTTATATTTTAAAGGAAATTTACTTTTGCCTGTGATACAAGTTGAAAGTATTTCCCCCAGTTGATTATTTGCCCTTTAATATTACATTATGAATAGTTTTGCATGTTTACTTTTCCAAATGAACTTTAGGGTTTGTATAGTTCAAAAAAATCCTATTGATATTTCTATTGAGTGTTTTGGTCATGAATAAAATTTATATTTTCGTAAAGTCAAATTTATCAATTTTCTTCATTAGTGGTTTCTCAGTTTTATCATATTTAGAAAGTTCATCCCTGTTCTGAGACTATAAAATCATTCTCCTTCTATGCATCTTATAGTACTTTTAGTTTTTACATTTAAATCTTCGATCCAATTGGAATTTATCCCGGGGTAACAGCTTCCCCACGATAGTCTCCTGTGTCTGCCTTGCTCCCCTCAACAGACCGTGGTGCTCTGCAGCAGGCACCGTGTCTGAGATATGATCCCTGTTGCTAAGATCCAACCATATTGCTAAGCACCCATGCGATGCTGGCTGAGCCCATGGCGGAGGGCAGACTGACCCAGGTTTCTTGACCTTGAATCTGGTAGACCTTAGAGACCTCAGAACACTGGCTGTTGAGAGGAAATATTTCAGAGACTCTCCAGTCTCTGACGAGGACTCTTACGGACTATTCAGAGAATCATTTTTATCCAGATTTACTCTTTTTTCCCATTTTTCTTTTCTCTAAGATTATTCTGGTAAATTAGGGGATTTATTCCAAATACTAAATAAATAAATAATAAACCAAGCTCTTTAGATTTTAGGAAATAAAGAAAAGGGGAAAAAAAGGATCTCCCAGAACAACCTCTAGGAATATTTCAGTCTTCTCTCATAATCTTTCCCCATGTATATATTTTATATAGTTGAGATAATACTTCCTACACATGCCCCAAAATGGCTTAGAAGTATGCCCTCAAATGGCTTAGAAGTATGTCCTCACGTTATGATAAAGCACTGATTTGCATCTTTTTAGTGATGCATGCTATTCAGACACGAGGATGTACCATGATTTACTTAACAAGTTTTCTATCATTGGGGGGGTAGGTTGTTTCTACCTATTTGCCTTTATGCACAATGATGCACAAAGAATCTTTGTATATAAAACTCTGCACACATGATGGGATTATTGGAATGCTTTTTAAAGGACTTGGTCCAAACTTCCAGAAGAAAGCCTGTGTTTTTAGAGAAGGAGAAATGGCAGCTGAGTATAAGTGAAAGACTTGCTTCCATTCACATCGTTTCCCCAGTAGCCCTACAAGTTCCTCTGGTAGAGGAACCCTGCACAGGCACCTAAATAATGTTGTTGCTGATGAACTATTTGCTATATTTTAATAACAATTGAAATTAAAGATAATGTCGAGCAGAGAGGAATACAGCTGGAGAGGGGAAGGGAAAGACAGATCAAAGGTTAGGGGAAGATACCACTTTGAACTGCATCTACTACCATCCCATATGCTGTAGTTTTTATTTTATTTTTTTAACATCTTTATTGGAGTATAATTGTTTTACGATGGTGTGTTAGTTTCTGCTTTGTAACAAAGTGAATCAGCTATACATAAACATATACCACCATTACTCCTTGCTCTTACATCTCCCTCCCACCCTCCCTAACCCACCCTTCTAGGTGGTCACAAAGCTCTGAGCTGACCTCCCTGTGCTCTGTGACTGCTTCCCACTAGCTATCTATTTTACATTTGGTAGTGTATTTATGTCCATGCCACTCTCTCACTTCAGCCCAGCTAACCCTTCCCCCACACCGTGTCCTCAAGTCCATTCTCTACATCTGCATCTTTATTCCTGCCCTTCCCCTAGGTTCTTCAGAACCATCTTTTTAGATTCCATATATATGTGTTAGCATATGGTATTTGTTTTTCTCTTTCTGACTTACTTCACTCTGTGTGACAGACTCTAGGTCCATCCACCTCACTACAAATAACTCAATTTCATTTCTTTTTATGGCTGAGTAACATTCCATTGTATATATGTGCCACATCTTCTTTATCCATTCATCTGTCAATGGACACTTAGGTTGTTTCCATGTCCTGGCTATTGTAAATAGAGCTGCAATGAACATTGTGGCACATAACTCTTTTTGACTTATGGTTTTCTCAGGGTATATGTCCAGTAGTGGGATTGCTGGGTCATATAGTAGTTCATTTTTAGTTTTTTAAGGAACCTCCATACTGTTCTGCATAGTGGCTGTATCAATTTACATTCCCACCAACAGTGCAGGAAGGTTCCCTTTTCTCCACACCCTCTCCAGTATTTATTGTTTGTAGATTTTTTGATGATGGTCATTCTGAGTGGTGTGAGGTGATACCTCATTGTAGTTTTGATTTGCATTTCTCTAATGATTAGTGATTTGAGGATCCTTTCATGTGTTTGTTGGCAATCTGTATATCTTCTTTGGAGAAATGTCTATTTAGGTCTTCTGCCCATTTTTGGATTGGGCTGTTTTTTTTTGTTTTTTGCAGTACGTGGGCCTCTCACTGTTGTGGCCTCTCCCGTTGCAGAGCACAGGCTCCGGACGTTCAGGCTCAGCGGCCATTGCTCACGGGCCTAACTGCTCTGCGGCATGTGGGATCTTCCCGGACTGGGGCACGAACCCGTGTCTCCTGAATCGGCAGGCAGACTCTCAATCACTGCGCCACCAGAGCAGCCCTGGTTTTTTTGATATTGAGCTGCATGAGCTGCTTGTAAACTTTGGAGATTAATCCTTTGTCAGTTGCTTCATTTGCAAATATTTTCTCCCATTCTGAGGGTTGTCTCTGGTCTTTTTTATAGTTTCCTTTGCTGTGCAAAAGCTTTTAAGTTTCATTAGGTCCCATTCATTTATTTTTGTTTTTATTTCCATTTCTCTAGGAGGTGAGTCAAAAAGGATCTTGCTGTGATTTATGCCATAGAGTGTTCTGCCTATGTTTTCCTCTAAGAGTTTTACAGTGTCTGGACTTACATTTAGGTCTTTAATCTATTTTGAGTTTATTTTTGTGTGTGGTGTTAGGGAGTGTTTTAATTTCATTCTGTTACATGTAGCTGTCCGGTTTTCCCAGCACCACTTATTGAAGAGGCTGTCTTTTCTCGATTGTATATTCTTGCCTCCTTTATCAAAATAAGGTGACCATATGTGCATGGGTTTATCTCTGGGCTTTCTATCCTGTTCCATTGATCTATATTTCTGTTTTTGTGCCAGTACCATACTGTCTTGATTACTGTAGCTTTGTAGTATAGTCTGAACTCCAGGAGCCTGATTCCTTCGTCTCTGTTTTTCTTTCTTAAGATTGTTTTGGCTATTCAGGGTCTTTTGTATTTCCATACAAATTGTGAAATTTTTTGTTCTAGTTCTGTGAAAAATGCCAGTGGTCGTTTGATAGGGGTTGCACTGAAACTGTAGATTGCTTTGGGTAGTATAGTCATTTTCACAATGTTGATTCTTCCAATCCAAGAACATGCTATATCTCTCTGTCTGTTTGTATCATCTTTAATTTCTTTCATCAGTGTCTTATAGTTTTCTGCATACAGGTCTTTTGTCTCCTTAGGTAGGTTTATTTCTAGGTATTTTATTCTTTTTGCTGCAAATGTAAATGGGAGTGTTTCCTTAATTTCTCTTTCAGATTTTTCATCATTAGTATATAGGAATGCAAGAGATTTCTGTGCATTAACTTTGTATCCTGCTACTTTACCAAATTCATTGATTAGCTCTGGTAGTTTTCTCATACAGTCTTTAGGATTCTCTATGTATAGTATCATGTCATCTGCAAACAGTGACAGCTTTACTTCTTCTTTTCCAATTTTGATTCCTTTTATTTTTTTCCCTCTGATTGCTGTGGCTAAAACTTCCAAAACTATGTTGAATAATTGTGGTGAGAGTGGGCAACCTTGTCTTCTTCCTGATCTTAGAGGAAAAGGTTTCAGTTTTTCACCATTAAGAATGATGTTGGCTGTGAGTTTGTCATATATGGCCTTTACTATTTTGAGGTAAGTTCCCTCTATGCTTGCTTTCTGGAGGGTTTTTCTTTTATCATAAATGGGTGTTGAATTTTGTCAAAAGCTTTTTCTGTATCTATTGAGATGATCATATGGTTTTTCTCCTTCAATCTGTTAATATGGTTTATCACATTGATTGATTTGCATATATTGAAGAATCCTTGCATTCCTGGGATAAACCCCACTTGATCATGGTGTATGATCCTGTTAATGTGCTGTTGGATTCTGTTTGCTAGTATTTTGTTGAGGATTTTTGCATCTATGTTCATCAGTGATATTGGCCTGTAGTTTTTTTTTTGTGTGTGACATCTTTGTCTGGTTTTGGTATCGGGGTGGTGGTGGTCTCGTAGAATGAGTTTGGGAGTGTTCCTCCCTCTGCTATATTTTGGAAGAGTTGGAGAAGGATAGGTGTTAGCTCTTCTCTAAATGTTTGATAGAATTCACCTGTGAAGCCATCTGTCCTGGGCTTTTGTTTGCTGGAAGATTTTTAATCAGAGTTTCAATTGTGATTGGTCTGTTTATATTTTCTATTTCTTCCGGGTTCAGTCTCGGAAGGTTTTGCTTTTCTAAGAATTGGTCCCTTTCTTCCAGGTTGTCCATTTTATTGGCATAGAGTTGCTTGTAGTAATCAGTCATGATCCTTTGTATTTCTGCAGTGTCAGTTGTTATTTCTTTTTCATTTCTAATTCTATTGAGTTGAGTCTTCTCCCTTTTTCTTTTGATGAGTCTGGCTAATGGTTTATCAATTTTGTTTATCTTCTCAAAGAACCAGCTTCTAGTTTTATTGATCTTTGCTGTTGTTTCCTTCATTTCTTTTTCATTTATTTCTGCTCTGATCTTTATGATCTCTTTCTTTCTGTTAATTTTGGGGGGTTTATTGTTGTTCTTCTTCTTCTTTCTCTAGTTGCTTTACGTGTAAGATTAGGTTGTTTATTTGAGATGTTTCTTTTTTCTTGAGGTAGGATTGTGTTGCTATAAACTTCCCTCTTAGCATTGCTTTTGCTGCATTCCATAGGTTTTGGGTCGTCGTGTTTTCATTGTCACTTGTTTCTAGGTATTTTTTGACTTCCTCTTTGATTTCTTCAGTGATCTCTTGGTTATTTAGTAGTATATTGTTTAGCCTCTATGTGTTTGTATTTTTTACAGATTTTTTCCTGTAATTGATATCTAGTCTCATAGCGTTGTGGTCAGGAAAGATACTTGATACAATTTCAATTTTCTTAAATTTACCAAGGCTTGATTTGTGACCCAAGATATGATCTATCCTGGAGAATGTTCCATGAGCACTTGCGAAGGTGTATTCTGTTGTTTTTGGATGGAATGTCCTATAAATATCAATTAAGGCCATCTTGCTTAATGTGTCATTTAAAGCTTGTGTTTCCTTATTTATTTTCATTTTGGATGATCTGTCCATTGGTGGAAGTGGGGTTGTAGTTTTCTCTCTTAAAGTCTCCACTAGGCACTTAGGGGGTTGGATGAATGGTATGGTCTCACAGCCAGAAAAATGAGGTGTGAGAACCCCAAATGTGCCCGGAACACCGGGTAGAGTTGGCCATGGCAGAGCAGGGCTGGGCTGGACCCGTGGTCAACTGCTCTAGGCTTGGCCCATCTCACAGATGGACTCTAGGTGGCGCTGTGGCTGCAAAAGTTTTGGGCGGAGGAATTTTTGGCAAAGCTGTTAGGACTCTGGGAAGAAGTAGGGAAGGGAGAGAAGCAAAGAAAGAGAAATAGTGGACTGGATTGAAGGAGGGTGGGGGAGGAAGAGAGAGAGAAATAGAGAGGTAGACGAACAGAGACAGAGAGACAAGAACCAGTAGAGAACAAAAGAGACAAAGGGAAAGGGGACAGAGATACTCCAGCAGGTTCTTGGTTCAGAAGAGACAAGACAGGCAGACGGCACATTCATTCATTCACTCAACAAGCATTAACCAAGGCCCACCCTCTGCCTGTTGATGTGGTAGATGATGGGGATAAAATGGTGGACCGGGAGGCTCATCCCCAGGGTCACGTTGCATAGGAAAAGTGAGAGTGACCAACATTAATCAACCCACACGTAAGTGACTAGTGGCACTGTCTAGATGGGCCCTGAAGATAGGAACGAGGACCTATGAAGGCCTTTGATTAAGGAGGTGACCTGGTTTTGGAGGAAGAGAAGGATTGTCAGAGGTGATTGCCCAGTGGAATGCACTTGAGGTGAGATTTGAAGGCAGCCAAGAATGAAGAAGAGGGGAGAGAAAGGGGGGCATCCGGACGGGGACAATGACGTGTGCAGAGCTGGTGGTGAGAAGAGATGGGGCGTATCTGAGGACATGAAAGGAGATCTTGGCCAAACCAGAGAAGGAGAGGGAGGAGAAGAGGCTGCAGGGAGGATGGGGCCAGTCCTTACAGCACCTTATTCACACCAGAGATTTTGGTCTTTATCTTAAGGGTGTGGAAAGGGGCTGGAGGGTATCATGCAGGGTGGATGACATGCTCAGAGTTGCTTTTGGAGACCACTCTGGTTTAAGCATGGAGACAGAGTGAAGGGTTTGACTAGATACGGGGAAACTGGTTGGGAGGCGATGAAGCAACCGAATGAGTTGCTTCAGCTAAACAGCGACTGTGGCAATGGAGGGGAATGGAAGAGCCCAAAATACTGAGGGGTAAAGGGAGCGAAACATGGTCAGTGAGTAAGATGACCCTACTGCTGACTCCTGGCATGGACGTCTGGAGGGCTGTCTGCACCATCGCTGAGAGAGAGGATCTTGGAAGATAACTGAGATTGAGGAAGAAGATCATGAGTTTGATTCTGGACACATTTGTGGGGACAACCGACCTCTCTCCCCGGTGTTCCTACACCATGGAGCCCCCAACCTTCTGGAAGAGTCAGGAAGAAAACCTCCCTCCTCTTCTGCTTCCTCCCTCATAAGGAAGTAGATAGTGACTGATCTGTTAGAGAGATGACAATGACCAGGCGTGACCCTGCCACCTCTTTCTCGCCGGGCTCCACCTGGGGATGGCTGTGTTCTGCTCTGCTCCCTCTTTCGCGTGGACAGCACATGGGGACAGGGTCCCGCCTGCCTCTACAGGTTATCTGGAAGTCAGACCCTCTTTGTTCCCGTTATTGTGTCTCAGTGTAAAGATGTGATTCTGCAGAATTGCGTTTGCTCAGCTGATCCAAATTCCCCCCTGGGTGGGTCACCCCAAGGGCCAGAGTCAGGGTAAGTTTTAGGAAGCAGAGTCGTGGTTATGTATTCAAGCAGCATTTCCCATCTGGATTCACTAGCGCTAAAGCTGCCATTTTTATCTTCACCGACATGATTCCTATGTCTTTCTCTCAGTTGGTTTAGAGTTGAAGAGACAGGTGTGCCTTATTGCCTTAGAGACATCCACGTGCGGATGTCAAACAGGTCTGAAGCTGGGCCAGAGAGATAAATATGGTCACCAACGAAGAGGCAGAATGGAGGAGAGAAGAGGCCTTTAGACTGAGTCTTGAGGAGCTACAGCACTTAAAGGTTGGGTAGAGAGGGGTGATCTTGCAAAGCAAACAAAGCAGGAAGAGTAGAAGGAAAGTCAGGTGACACTGATGCTTGTTGAGAAGGAAAGAGTGGCCAACAAGGGACATGTCTGTTAGACTAAGTGACGGGGAGGCTACTGGTGACCTTAGTAATCCATGTTTGGGAGGGTGATGGGGGCCACATAAGCCAGATTGCAGTGGAGGGCGGAGCTGGGAGGTGGAAACCACTCTGGAGAAGTTTGTGGGAGCTGTAGGCGTTGACAATTGTCATTCCTTTTGGTCGTCCAGTAACCACCTCACTGCCCTGTGGGGAGCTCCCTACCTATGAATCTTGCTGAGAAGCAGAGCCTGCCTCCCACTGGATATGAGGAAGGTGCCAGATACTTGTCTTCCCAGCTGGCCTTGAGCTGGGATGAGCAAAGGACAGGGCTTGCCAACCAGAAGCATCACTTAGAATCAGGAGTTAGTGAAGCACAAGAGGAAGGACACAGAGGAATGTTTTCTGAGAGCAGCGGTGGTCATGAAAGGAAGAGCTCCTTGGCTAGTGGACCAGCAGGGCTTGTTGGTGAGAGTGGTGTGAGTGGGGCTCACCGTGGCACCAAAAGAAAGGGTCATGGTGGTGATGGTGGTTATAGAAGCAGACCCAAGCTGGTCTCTCTATCCTCCTGGCAATTCTCTAAACAAACCAAATATCTACCTGCCTATCTATCATCTATCTATCTATCTATCTATCTATCTATCTATCTATCTATCTATCTATCTATATCATCTAGCCATATTTCTATAACTTTTAAAGTCAACTTTAGGTATGGTAGTTTATGTACTAAAAATGAGCTTGAAGTACAGTTCAATGAGTTTTAAAAAATGTATATGCCAGTGTATCCACGACTCTAATCAAGATTTAGAACACTTGCATCACCCCCCAAAATTTCCTTGTGCCCCTCCGTGGTCTTGTTTCCCCCCACCCCTGGTCCCAGAGACATTTCTATATCTATAGATTAGTTTTACCTGTTTTAGAATTGTACACAAATTCCATCAGTATTCTGTGTCTGGCTTTTTTTCTTCAGCTTAATGCTTTTTAATATTTGTGCATGTTGGCATATGTTTACCAGTAGTTCATTCCTTTTTGTCGCTGACTAGTATTCTACTCATTAACATACCACACTCACCTGTTCATGCACTCACCTGTTGGTGACTATTGAAGTTGTGTCCAGTTTTGACTGTTATCAATAAGGCTGCTGTGAACATTTGTGTACTAGTCTTTTTGTGGACATGTGTCTCAATACCCACTTAATCAGTTCCATTTTTGTTTAAACCAGCCAAGGGCTGGCTTCTGTCACTTGTAGCCAAGAAATCTGACTGCAACAGAAGGGCAGAAGAGAAATGAGTTGGCAGCTGGAAGGGGATATTGGGTCAAGGAGAGGATTTTATTTTTAAGGTACAAAAGACTTAAACATGCCTGAATGTTGATGCTCATGATCTGGTTGAGAAGGAACTATTGAGAGAAAAGAAACTGATCACATGAATTTCTGTGAAGGTGGGAGGGGAGAGGCTCTGAAGTCCAGTAGCAGGAATGGCTTGAATGCAGGTGGGGCAGAGCCTCAGGTGGAGCAAGGGGTATACCCAGAGGACGGGGTAGGTGGGTATGTAGGTATGGTATTCAGAAGTTCAGGGAGATTTCATCTGAGAGCTTCAACTTTTACCATGAACTAGGAGTCAAGTTAGGAGGCTGTGCTGAAAATCCTTGCCCTACCCCCAGGATCTAACCCAGCGCCCTGCATGTGGCAAGTTAAATATTTTTTGAATGGGTGAATGAGTTTAGAGGTCAGGAGAAATTGGAGCTTAACACTGGTCTGGCCCAACTTCCTTATTATATAGAGGAAAAACCTGAAGTACAGAGAAGGGAAGGGACTTGGCCAAGGTCACGCAAGCCAGTGGCAGACGTGGGACTTTTCCTCAGGTCTGTCTGATCTCAAGTCCAGTGTTCTTTCCACTAGTGCTTCTGTCACTTTGATTGAGTAGACAGAGGTCTGCTTTCAGTTCTTGTCTCTGGCACTGGCTTGCTGTATGACTTTGGGTTAGTCACTAAAATTCTGGAAAGCTTTATTTCCTCCATTTTATAGATGTGGGTGCTGAGTCTAAGAGAGGTTAAACCATAAGTATGAGACCACACAGCCGGGGACAGGTAGAGCAGGAACTCCACACATTCTTTCACTTAGTCAATATTAACTGGGTATTGGGATGGATTAAGCTATTGGACCCAATTCTTCATTCCCTTGTAATAGGATTATGCATCCATGCTTTTTGATGTGCACTTTAAAATTTTATCTATTTTATTTATTTTTATTTTGGTTAAATATACATAATGTAAAATTTACCATCTTAACCATTTTTAAGTGTCCAGTTCAGTGGCACTAAGTACATTCACATTGTTATGTAGCCATCGCCACTCCCCAGCTCCAGAGCTCTTTTCATCTTGCAAAATTGAAACTCTGTGGTCATTAAATAATGACTCCCCAACCCCTCTTTCCCAGCCCTTAGAAACCATCATTCTACTTTGTCTCTAAGAACTTGACTACACTAGGTAACTTATAATATAGAATCATATAACATTTGTCCTTTTGTGACTGATTTATTTCACTTACCATATTGTTCTCAAGGTTCTTCCATGATGTTCCACATGTCAGGATTTCCTTCCTTTTTAAGGCTGAGTAATATTCCATTGTATATATGTACCACATTTGTTTATCCCTTCATCCACTGATGAACACTTGGGATGCTACCACCTTTTGGCTATTGTGAATGATGTACAAATATCTGTTTGAGCTGCTGCTTTCAATTCTTTTGAGTCCTTATCCAGAAGTGGAACCGCTGGATCATATGGTAGTTACTGTATAGAAATACAACTGACTTTTGTATATTGATTTTGTATCCTACAACTTTACTGAATTTGTTTATTAGTTCTAACAGGTTTTTTTTTGGTTGAGTTTTTAGGGTTTTCCATATGTTGAGTGTTTTATCACAAAAGGGTGTTGCATTTTGTTAAATGTTTTTCTGCATCAATCAAAATGCTGTGGATTTTTTTCCCTTCATTCTGTTAATGTGGTATATTACATTGATTACTTTTCATATGTTAAGCCATCCTTGCATTCCAGGAATACATCCCAGTTGGTCAAGCCACATAATCCTTTCAATGTGCTGTTGAACTCTGTTTGCTAGTTTTTTGTTTGTTTGTTTTGTTTTTTCTTGAGGATTTTTGCATCAACATTCATCAGGGATATTGGTCAATATTTTTTTTTTTCAGTGTCTTTGTCTGGCTTTGGTATCAGAGTAAAGCTGGCCTCACAGAATGAGTTTCGAAGTATTCCCTCCTCTTCAATTTTTGGCAAGATGAGGGAGATTGGTGTTAATTCTTCTTTATGCCATGTACTTATGCAGTGAGGGGACTTCCTCCTTTCATTGACACTGGGCATGGTATGTGACTTGATTTGGCCGATGGAAAGTTGGTGAATGTGATGCAGGCAACAGACTTAAAGGAACTTGATTTCTGGTGATTGCCACTAGAAGAACAGCTGTAGAAAACCACTGTACCTTCATCCTGCCACACATGGACCAGACCTGAACCCAACCTGCAGCCTGGAGCTCACCCAGATGACCCTCAGCCTGAGCAGATCTACCCACCTAAATCCGGACTAAACTGCCAAGCTGGAGTTGACCTGCAGTCTCATTAGCAGGGGAATAAATGCCTGCTATTTTAAACCACTAAGTTTTGGACAGCTTGTTTATAGTATTATTGTTGCAATTACTAACCGATACAGGACCAGATCCTGTGCTAAGTGCAGACTTGGGTTCCAGAAATGAATCAGATACTGTCTCAATTTTCTGGAGCTCACAATTTAGTGGGGGTGAGGATGGCATAACTCACATAATTTTAAAATTAAATTCTAACATCTAAAATTCATATCTAAATCAAAGAGGCAAATACAAATTTTTTCAATACTTCTTTTACGGCCAGCCTTAGAATATACTTGGAAGATAAAGTCAACAAACTAGAAGAGAACTTGCTGAGTGTATACAGTATACAAATGGCAGAATCTAATTTGTGATCACAAGAGGCATCCAAGCTGGCAAGGTGCCTTCCTTGAAAGACACCATCTAACAGCACATTTAATGAGCCTAAAGACAAACAACTGGTTTAATGAATTAAGTTAACCTGAATTTTTACCCTTGAGTTGTATGAAAACGTAAGTATTAATGATTTGGCCATTTTTATTTTTTTATTTATTTAGTTTTGGTTGTGGTTTTGCTCAATGTATGATGACATTCATGAAAACATATTATTTTGCAAAATACTTGAAGCAATTTTCAACAAAACATGAGTCTTTGGTGAAGGTTGAATCCACTGGATGAATACATGGCTGTGTGAACCGGGGTCGACAGGCAGGGAGTGCCTGCATCCAGGCCACTGCATGTGCTCATTCACTGAGAACACCTCCCCTCCGTGGGTCTGCCTCCTAATGTTAATGGTGTCTTTCAAAGGTAGCCCAGAGGATGGATTTTATTAAAATATACAAGTAGTGATTTTACTATTTACCCCATAGAGTAAATTGTAATGAAATTAGAATTGATTCGGAAAGCACAGATGCTCTTTGGAAAACCCATAAGAAGATGTATGTCAATGTTTTCAATCTTAGGGTCAAGTTGTTATATTTGTTATTCCCTTGATGGCTTGAGTGATGTGCTAGGGTAGAAGGCACCTGAGCCTGATTTTACACTGAAGGAAGGAGGCAAAGAAGAGGGAGAGGCTGAGGATGGAGGAGAGGGGGAGCCTGATGGATCAAGGCCCTGAAGAATATGATGGGAGAGTGTTCAAGAGGAGGGACCAGCTTGGAAATGGAAAATTGATCCCCCATTAGTTGAGACTGGGGCTGACGATGTGGAAGTCAGTTTGGCGTATCTAGGCTGGGTTGGAGCAGGGCGGAAGGTTGAAGAATTTCAAACCAAAGGCCTCAGAGAAGTAGGAGGCAAAGATCTCCCCTTGTGAGTGAAGGCCATGGGAGCAGGAAAAAAACAATAAAGGAAGTGGTAGCAGAATGAGACGATTGTCCAGGGACCAGGAGCTGACAGAAGTGCAGGTGGAGTGGTGGGTATCCTGATGAGGCTGCCTGAATTTCTAAGCTCCTGTCTGTTCAGCTGTGTATCTTTGTCTTTCAGGAATTCTTATTCTTCATGATAGAGCTTCTACAGTGCCTCCTCCAGGAAACCTTCCATGATTTCATTCCCATACACACACACTCTGCTTCCACAGGCTGGGTGGGCTCCCTCTGGGATGCTCTGGAAGCCCCGAGGGTTTCTTTCTGCTAGTAGCCTTCCCAAGGTTTGCGGGCCCCCTTAAGCTTTGTGTTCCCAGCCTGTGCAGGACACAGATGTAAGCCAGTCCTGGGCCCTTGATAGTCTGGATGAGGAGGCCAATGCACTATGCTCCCCCTTCCCTCAGTCAGACTCAGGCTGAATGGCTGATGTAGGGCAAGTCTGCTTTTCCTGCCCGCTGCCCCTCCCCCCGCCTCTCTTACCTCTCCCGGGGGGGCTCTGTCTACTTTCTCTTCTTTTTGTCTTTTTAAAGGTTTTTTTTTTTTGATGTGGACCGTTTGAAAGTCTTTATTGAATTTGTTACAATATTGCTTCTGTTTTACATTGTTTTTGTTTTCTGTTTGTTTGGGGGTTTTTTTGGTCATAAGGCATGTGGGATCTTAACTCTCTGACCAGGGATTGAACCCATACCCCTGCACTGGAAGATGAAGTCTTAACCGCTGGACCATCAGGGAAATCCCTGCTTTCTCTTCTTACTTTGACTCTCCCTTGGCCCTCATATGAGGCAAGTTCCAGCATTCCTGGAAGGAGCCCAAGTTTTTGTCTTCAGGAACTCAGTTTTCCCATCTGTAAAAGGAGGGTAATCACGCCTCCTCTTTGGGGTTGTGGGGAGATGAAAATGAGCCTCCAAATGGAGCACAGAGCCTGGTGCTGCGAATGGGGGCCCCACGCCCCTCAGCTGCCTCTCATTCCTCTACCCCCTGCTCTCTGGCGACATCATTAATTTGCACGACGTTTCCCTCTCTGGGCCTCAGTTTTTCCACCTGTAAATCACCACCCTCAACGTAGTTATTTATGCTTCACCAGAGTGTGAACCCCTCGAGGGCAGGGCCTGTGCTTGATTCACCACCCACAGCATCACCAGCACTCAGCACAGGGCTGAGCCTATACATGGGCTCAATCAGGGCTAGTTTCCATGGCTGTTATTATTGTTTCTGTCACTCTAACCTGGAACTAGGCCTTCAATTGTGCATGAGGTGGTAGCCCATGATTAAGGAACCCTGCTGTTAACTGGAGGTCCACTCACGTGGGGCCAGAAAGAAAATTCTTCACTTCTGAGTCCAGTCATATCCTGAGGAGCATGTATTATTTATCTGTGAGTCCTAGGGGTCTGGCCAAGCACTGACACTGAGCATACATCTGACAGCTGGCCAATGGGTCAGTCCCTGAATTAGGGCCTGGCGGCCAGGCCTCCAAATTGCCTGTAATTATACACATCTCTTTAAAAATGTAACCCTAGTTTTACCACAAACAGAGGTTTCAACATTGACACCATAAACATTTTTTGAGAGTGAGCTCTGAGCCGGACAGTGGAGGCGGAGCCGAGAACGTGCAGAGAAGGCGTGAGACGTGGGGGACTGACGTTCTAGGCCTCCCGGCGCTGCTGAGTGGAGACCTCAGGCACAGGAAGAAATTTGTCACATAAAGTCTGAGAGTGAATATGATATGAAGAAAACCAATATAGGATAAGGGACAGAGAGAGTCCTGGGGCAATATTTTGCATGGATGACCTTTTCTCCAAGGTGACATTCAGGCAGAGACATGAAAGGAGTGATAGGAAGTCAGCAAAGACCTGGAGAAAGAGACTTCTGGGCAGAACAAATCCTAACAATTGAAAGATGCTGGGATGTTCCAGGACTGATAAGGAGACCAATGAGGCTGGTATAGAGTAAGCAAGGAAAGGAGGGTCAGGAATGACATCAGAGAGGCACCCGGGTCAGGGAGGGCCCGGTAGGCTGCGGTCAAAATGGGGATTTCATTCTAAGTCTGGTGGGAAAGCACTGCAGATTCTGAGCAGGGGACTGCCACAACCTAACTCACATGTGGAGTGTAGAGTCAGGCTGGGAACAACAGGGAAGCCAGCTGTGAGGCTGGAGAGATGAGGGTGGCTCAGCTCAGGGGGGTGGGAGGGGCCTGTCTCTGTATATATTCTGATTCTGTACATAGTCTGGAGTGACAGGATGGCAAAGATATGGGAGATGAGGGGAAGAGCCATCACGATGGACTCCACAGTGTCTCCTCTGAGGGACCAGGTGAGTGGCGGTACCATTTACTGAGGAGGGATGCTGGGGGAGAGCAGATTTCGGGGGCAGAAATCACAGGTTTGCTTTTGAATATGGTGACTTGGAGATGCCTTCTGACATCCAAGTGTAGAGGTCCTGGGAGTAGCTTGATTGGTGTGTGGCTTTGGGACTCATCACAGAGTATTTAAAGCCTTGGGACTGGCCGAGGTCACCAAGGGAGCGAGTGTGGACAGAGGGGAGGCCCTGGACACAGGGAGCCATTGAAATATATCCAGCTACCTATAAATGGGGTTCCATAATACTGCCTGACATGAGTTGTGAGAGGGCAAGCAGTGTACAGTGATGGGGAAACGGGAGAAGGAAGATACCCCAGCAATCCCGGAGGGTGGTCTGAGAGATGGAGTTGGGCTGGGGGCCAAGAGCGTATAGAGCTGGGCAGGGCAGAGTTCTGGGCTCCAAAAAGCAGGGGCTGGGGCTGGGGCAGCCTCTGGCTTAGGGTAGTTGAAAAAGCACAGATTAGAGTCTTATGGGCCTTCATTCTCATTTTTGCAGCTACTTCCTAGCTCTGAGGCCCCAGGAAAGATCCCTCATCTTTCCAAACCACAGTGGTCTTGGCTATGCAACGGGGTGGGTAGCACCGACTTCTCAGGGCCATTGGCCATGTGGGTGAGAGAATGGTACCCAGCACCCTGCCCGGGAACTCCATGAGAACGAGGGCCCTAAGGGAGTGAGTGTCAATGGACGGTTGATACAGGGCCCTTCCGTGTGGGACATGAGCTTGAGTGCCAGGTTTTTAAATCAAGGTCTCCCTTTAAGACAAAGAGAAGTCTTTTTCAAGGGTTTCATATAGAGAGTCCTTTGACTAAATGTTTTACCGCGCCTGCTAGATGATGGCTTGGTTCTCTCTGGACTCTAATGGTCTACCCAGTTCAGACTGTCCACACAACAAAATCCACAGACTTTTTTTTTTTTAACTTGGACTTTCATTTTGGGAGTGTTTGAACCATCCCTTGGAATGAAAATTATACACAGCTTCCTATGTCGTTAACACGATCATAATTGGATTTAATGGTTCTGAAGTACCACATGAGTGACTTTTGCGATGGGTCTTCCATGCTCCCTTACAAGTGACCTGGTAAGAATACTTACCAGGGCAGCCGAGGGCAGAACCCCGTGACGGTCTGCTTTGGATTCTTTTTTGCCTTGTCCTGCCTGATGCTTCTCGTGTGGCTGACTCCACTGGCATGGTATCCTAATGTAACCTCTGACTGATCTGGTTGGACCCAGTGGGCTACAAAAAGGAAACGAATTTAATATTTTTCCCCAACCACTCCCCTCAACTGGCTCAGCGTTCCCTCCTCCTCCCTGGATGACCTCTTGTGCAGACCCATCCAATAGCTTTCCTGTCACTATCAGGTATTAGAAGAGTCTCCTTTTCACGTATTAAACACTCACACCTGGTTGAAATCAATCCAAATTTCCCATCAAACTCACGGTGGAGGCTCCTTCCCTCGCTGGAAGCAGCAATGGTTCCTGCAAGGCTGGGCAGGGAGGCGAGATGAAAGGAAGAGAGACACCAGTGCCCTCTGTGTAGCAGCTGTCCAAATGCTGGCTCTTTCTCTGGTTGGAGACATACGTGTGCATTTCTTCAGAGCTGCCGAGCTCCTCCCTGATGTGGGCCAAGCCTCGCCTGCTGGCATGTTCCAGCTCCCCTGTGGCTCCTGCTCTGAGAGGCCACTCCTCATTGCCGCCACACCCCCATCCCCACCCCGAGGGGCCTCTGGCCTCAGTCCTACGCATAGGTGCGTTGGTTGGGGAGGGGTGGTACATGGGTGCTGGGCCAGTTTTCTATCCCTCAGCAAGCCCTGCAGGGGTGGTCTGGCTTCCTTCCTCTGAATTGGGACACATTGTCTTTAGCTTTGGGGCCTCAGCTATGACTCCGTGGACACCAGGAAAATTTCCAAGTAACATTGTATCATACTTTATAGTTTCTTGGTCGCAAATGCTCAAAGAGTGGTTAAGTGTGTGGGTTCTGGAGTCTGACGTTGGCTAGGTGACCATGGGCAAATCATCTAACTTCTTGGAAACTCATCTGTAAAGGAGGGACAATGGTCTTTAGTCTCCAGGATGTTGTGAAGATTGAATTTTCTTTGTCTGTCAGGTGGCACATAGCAAGCCCTAAATAAGTAGGAGCAAATATCTGTGCATTTCTGAGGAGTCCTCACTTCCTCCAACCCAGACTGGGTGTCCGTTCTTGGTTCTTGCTAATGCAGAGGTGGCTCCCTCCCGCCATCTGCCTGGCCTGCACGGCTCTCTTTGATAAAAACACTTAGCATATCTTGAGCATCCTTATCTCATTTACATCTCATAACAAGCCTGCAGGATACATATTACCATCGTTCCCATCTACAGATAACAAAACCGAGGCTCAGAGAGGTTGAGTCCCTTGCACAGGGTCAAATAGCTTGTAAACAGCAGAGCTGGGATTTCATCCCAGGCCTATTCGATTCCAAAGCCTGCATGTGTTCTACCACTCATTTTACCTCCCTAACCTCCTTGCTCTTTATCCTCTTTGTTCCCTCTGCCAAGAGCTCTCCTTCGCTCTGTGCATATAACAGGGCATCCCTCTGAGGGAGGACACTTCCTGCCTGGAGTGCACCCTGGAAATGGATCCCTCGCTGCTCAGTAGAATGACACTTCCTGTGTTGCATGGTAACAGATCCCCACGGCAGCTGCTTAGAGGTAATGTTGACAACACCCATTTCCTGTCTACTACTATTGAAGTTATATAAAGTTGCATTTTCATGAAAAGCATCTAGTTGGCATTGACTCAGCGTCAACCTTGTGTCCAACACTGGATTAGTCACAAAGGGGAAGGGGTTTTCTGATATTAAGTCTAGAATCTATTTTGAGAGATTAGATATGTAGGAAAGCCGTCAGCCATGCCAAGATGTATGTGGTAGACCCCCGTGAAGGGGTGGAGGGTGTCAGTACCCCAGGAGCTCAAAGGCAGAGCAGTCTGGTGGCTGGGTGGGTGGGGAGGTGTCAGGTCTGGGAGAGGAAGTCAAAGAAGGCTGCCTGGCACCTCTGGGGCTGGTCTGAGCCTTGAAATCAGTAGGATTTGTATGGGTGAGGGGAAGGAGACGTGTTTGGTCTGTTTGTGGCAAGGAGCGAGCAGGGGCTCAGGCAGGCAGGAACCCAGCATGGGTGCTGGTACAATTCTTACAAAGGAGCCTCTCTAGCTTCTCTTTTTTTTTAATTAAAAAATTTTTTTTTGTTTTTAGCTTTTCTTTTATAACCGTGAGCCTCTTTGCTCCCTGCTTGGGGGATTTTTATGACCCCATCCATCTGTTTGCAGTCAGCCTCAGGTTTGCTTTGAAATTCAAAAGCTGAAAGGGAAGTGTTGTGCTGGAGCCAGAGCAGTGGGCTGGGCAAGCTGTCTGTGAGGAGGGAGCGGCCTCAAGGAGCATAACCACAGCAGGCGAAGCACCTCTTCTGCTTGGCCTGAGTCCCTGGGAAGCATGGGACCAGGAGTGCTTGGAGGGATGCTGGACGATTGTCTCCTGGAGACACTTCTGCCGCGGGTCTGAGCTGGCACCCTGTGTGCCCACCAGCAGGCGGCCCCCGAGAGTGCTAAGGCTAAGCATGGACATTCTGGGGTCCTCCGGCAGGGACTTCACGCCTGATCGGGATCGGCTGGACTGTGTTTGTTTCTCTATCCTGCTCTGGCAGACGGGCCAGGGCCCGTTGTGAGAGCTGGCTCAGCGCTCCGTGCCTCCTGAATTCCCTGGCCCAGCTGCACCCCCTGCATTCCTCAGGAGCCTCAGTATCCCAAAGATACAAGGTTTTTTCCATCTTCTCAAATAAAAGACTTTTAGTGACAGTCACTGATTAAATCCAAAATCCACAGCAGGGATTTCCACGGCGCGCTCCAGACCCCTTACTCCCCTCAGTTCCACGTCCCCTAAGACTACCTCCTGGCGCACATCCTTTGCTGGGCCCCAGGCGCCCCCTCTAGCACGCCTCTCTGTGCCCTCCTTCCTTGTCATTTACACAGCCAGCCACCGGGGGTTCAGACCCACCTCTTGGGGAAAAGTCCTCCTGAGGGGTTCCCTCTTACCGGTCCAGTCCCCCGCCCACACCCCCATGGCTCTCCTCGCCTCCCGCTCCAAACACCCCCGTGTCTGTTCTCCATGCCACAACCAACCATGTCTGCTGGGTGTGCCTTTGGACCTGTTTAAAGATGGACTCTGCTGGAATGTGGTTTGAATCCTTCTAACGTGGAGCCGGGGCTTCTCACCAAGCCCTGAAGAGGTCCAATGCCCCTTTAAAAGCCAGTCAGGCGGCTGGACTGGGAGCTGCTAAAGGCAGCAGCGAGGTCGTGGACTTTAGCATTTGATGCAAACCAACTTTTTAGAGGGGGGTGGTTTCAAAGCCCAAGAGCTGAGTGGAGAGGTTGGAGGGTGGAGAAAGATCCTGACGTTCCAGGCTTTCAAAGCTAGAAGGCTCTCTAAAGCTCATCTGCTCTAATTCCTGCCTTCCTCAAATGGGGAAACGGAACCTCAGAAACAGGGTGCCATTGGCCTGGTGTTATTTATGAAGTCAGTGGCAAGACAGGCCTGGAACCCAATTTGGGCTTGAGTTAAACATAATCTCCCATTTACACCGCTTGGGCTTCCTGAGTGAAGGATTGTGAAAATTCAGGGCACCTGCTTCTTTCCTCTTCCAACAACCACGATAACCTTCATTGATGTTGACTTTACATATGAAGCGCTTCTGATCTGTTGTCTCAGTTAATCACCATCCCAAGCAATGAAGTAAGTTATCTTTATCCCCATTTCCCAGATGAGGCAAATAAGACTGAGGGTTAAGTCACATGCCCAAGGCAAGATAACCAGTTAGTAGCAGAAGGGTCTTCAGCCCAGACCTGTTGCTCTTTGCGATTTATCACACTACCTCCCTATTCTTCGAAAGGTGCTAATCTCTTGGCAAATCATGCAGAAAAGGCGAGCGTAGAAAATAGGATAAAAGGTCATTAGCTCCAGATGCTAGGGACTGGTCCAACATCATAGGATTTTTCACTTCTCAGATTTGAAAGACACACGTAGAACAGGGGTTCTCAACCAATGTCCCCTTTTATTACAAGTACTTTATAATGCTCCTTCTATACTGAAATGAAATATCTGGATAATATAACACACCTACACATATGATTTTTAAGTTTAATTTAATGCCCTAATTGTAAGGAAAAAGAGAAATAAAAGGAAAATAGTTGATAATAAAATATTACGTCATTTGTTCTGTTAATGTTGGGTGTAAGAACACTAGCAGACATGATGCAGTAGTCAAAAGCTCTCACCTGTCGACTGGAAAAAAATGCACAACCTAAAAGTTGAGAATTATGTTTTATTCAGCAAACTGAGGACTTAAGCCCAGAGACAGCCTCTCAGCTCTGAGGGGCTGTTCTGAAAAGGTAAGTGGGGAGCCAGGATATAATAGGAGTTTTTGCAACAAAAACCAGGTCGTCAGAACATCAAAAGATTACTGTTAATTAAGGAAGAACCAGACATCTCCAGTTAATGAATTTAGCACTTCTCTCTGTATGGGAAGATGCAAGAGTCTGGGCTCATTCCTTTGATATGGCTGGAGAGATTGGCTGGGTGAACTGGGAAGTAGGATTAATAGGGAAGGAGAGGGGAAAGGAGGAATGGAAGGAGGAGGCCCTTGTGCTTCCAGATCCACTGTAAGTCCTGAGGATGGCCCCTGCCCTCAGGGTAACCATCACCTGTTGTACTGGTCCTCCTCCCACCCACTTCCCCTAAGCTGTAGGCGCTCGGAGAGCAGGTGGACCAGCTCTCTCGTTGGGAGCTCAATGCACAGCATGGTGTAGACGTTCAATAATTCTTCATTGGGTGAATGAATATTTTTGAACAAATCTACACATGCCCAGTTCTGAGCATAGGGCCTGGCCCCCTGCGGATTCAAGTTTGTAGGGGGGAAGGTTTTGGAGGCTGAGGTGAACCAGACCCTGGCCCATTGCCCTATATCCAGGTGAGCCACAGTGTGCCGAGGCCAGAAGTGCACATGGGAGCCTGGAAACTGAGCGTCTGCTTCCGCCTTCAGTGTGCCAGCAGGACTTGGGCGAGTCTGCCCTCGGTGGTCCCCTTATCTGTTCCCAAGCCCAAAGGTCCTCTCCAGCTCCCAAATGGAAGCCTGGCTTCTCCAGGTCACCTGTTCAGAGCCGGAGGTCACAGCCCGAGTAGCACTGCCCCCTGGTGGCAGCTGCCAGATGGCACCATCCAGGTCCCATCCCTGCTGAGGTTGGCCTCGGAGGCTCCCGGTTCTGTGCCTTTGGGTCTGGCTCAGGTGGGCTGCTCCAGAGAGGGTGGGGAGGGAGAGCTCCGCAGCCAGTCGTTGTTAGGGCACTCACAGAGGAAAGTCCCTGGGCCCACGAGACTTCATGTGTCATTGTGTCACTGGGACCTGGCATAGCCTGAGGGTAGGCGGGGCTCAGTAAATAACCTCCTCCTTCATCACCTTCATCATCCTCATTCACCACCACCACAAAGCACTCAGAGCACTTAGGTTCTACGAGCACAGACACTTTATCTGAAGTCCTCATGGGAACTCTGTGGGGCTGGGGTTTTCTTCTCCCAGTTTGCTGATGGGAACACTGAGACTCAGTGGGAGGAAGCGATCAGGCCCAGGCCATCAGGCTTTTACACCACATCGAGGCACTTTGCCTTAAAGCTTCCCATGGCTTCTGCTGCCCACAGAGCAAAGTCCCAGTGCCTTGCAGGTTGCAGCCCCTCACACCCGACCCCAGGCCTCACCGGAGCCCAGTCTCCTGCTGCAACCTTCCCTGCATCCTCCAGGTCCGAAGGCAGTTAGGTCTCCTCAGTTGGGCCCCTGAGGCCACCGATCCCTGTGACAGTGGGCACATCTCCCCCTCCAGGTCTGAGAGCTTAGGGTCAGGATCAGTCTCGGGGTGAAAATAAACTCCCGAGGGCCAGACTTGCCCCTCCACCGACCTCCCCCTTCCTGCCCTAACCCAGGGCACACGCACCCTTAAGTCTCCTCCACAGGACAGCCAGGGTGATTTGCAAAATCACAGATCCACCAAATACCATAATGCCAGGGGAACAGAGAACTTAGGTGACGTGCTCAGGGCCACACAGCTAACCTCAGTGGCTCCCATTGCCTTCCTGATAAAGAACAAACTTCTAAGTGTGTGCAGCGAAGTGGCCCAGGCCTGTCCCTGCTCACCACTTGGGCAGGCAATCGCCATTGGCTGTGCCTGGAACCCGCCCTCTGGGGCTGAAATGCTTGCTTCCCCCTGCAGGGGCTGCTTCCCAACCCTCCACCTGGCTGCTGGTCTCTGCTGTCTGCAGGAGCAGAGATAACCTCTAACGTGTGTCGGGCCTTGGTTTCCAATGCATTTTTACATCCACTATCTCATTACAACCTTATTGCAACCTGTGCCAGGGCTATTTTTATAATCCCCATTATAGTGACGAGGCAAATGAGGCTGAGAGAGGCACAGGACTACTCGGGGGCAAAGCCAGGGCCAGGCCCCAGGACCCCTGACAACCAGCCCGTGACTTGGGCTGAGCCTGGAGAACCTTTGTTGGAGGATAAAGGGTAAGGGACTGTTCTAGTGAATACGGGTTAGCCAAGTAGGCAATTCGTGTTTTCAAGTTTCCCTGGGAGGGGGAGACTGCTTTCTCCCGGGTGTGCCCCTAGAGGTCCGATCAGCAGCCTGTGCTGGGAACCCACTCTGGGGCCGTCTCACTCTGGCCGAGACCCTGCTGTGTCCTGACTCCAGGGGGTCCTGTCCCTCCCCCTGGGCCCTCTCTCATCTGTGTTTTTCTTTCTCTCCACCCAAGCCCCTTCTGACTACTCTTTCATTCTCCTCTTCATCTCTCCCCAGCACGGTCTGTCTCTCCCTTTTGATCCCTCACTCCTTCTGGATCCTCTCTCCATCTTTCTGTACTGTTTTCTTTCTTGTTCACCTGTCTCCTCCTGCATTCCTCGGTCCCGTCCCGATTACCATCCTGCTCGGTCCCCTTTCCATGCTGCCCGAGTCTCAGGGAAGAGGAGATAACCGGGGAGGGATCATCTGGGAAGGCTGTGAGTCTCCAATCTTTGTCTGGGGACTTGTGTCTTCAGGTTGGAAATTTTCCTTTTTTGTGGCTGATCAGGGAGGAAGAAATGGAAAATACAAATGGAGAAAGCACAGGATCTGTTTTGCAAGCCCAGAACTGACATAAGACAGGGTTTTATGAATATTTTCTGAAAATAATTTCTTTTTATGATGCCGTGTAACAGGGGCTGGCCCACTTGCCTGGCCTCCTGGCTGCAGCGAGCTGCAGTTGGAGGCCCCCAGCTCTCTCGCCCCTCCCAGGCCTATCCATCCAGGAATCATGCAGGCCAGGGTGTTTCCTCCACTGCGGCAGCCCTGGAAGGTAATGATGAGGTGGAGGTGGGGGGCGTGGGGGCGGGGGAGGTCCTCGACAGCTCAGGGAGCCCTGGAGCTCCCCAAACTCTCAGCTCATGGGCGTCCAAGGCTGGCAGGTCTAAGCTTGTGATTTCTGTCCACTTGCAACCCAGACATGGCCGGGACATTCTGGCTCCAACACCCCTTGTTAAGATGGTCCTGGACACCAGCTCTGTGGCTGGAGTCCAAGCCCTCCTAGAGTCGGTGGATTCCCTGGGGCTCACACTCAGGTGGTCTTCTTGGCCTCCAGCTCCCTGTCGTTGACCTTGCCACTTCCGCTTCACCCCCTGTCAACTTGGCAGTGAAAATCAGCCCCTTCCATGCCCCCCCCCATCCCCAGTCTTCACAAGCAACGGAGAATGTCCTGGGGGTCAGCAGAGAAGATGGAGTTAGGGTTCTCACTGCAGCCAGGAAATGACTATTATCTGCAGGTTCTCTCCCCACCCAGGAGGCGCAGTTCCCACCTCCCTTAGTTTCTCTATCTTCCCAGCTCCTCCCTTCCCTTCCTTCCTTCTCTTGATTCCTTCTTTCTCTTGCCCTCCCTTTCAGAAGCAAAATGACAAAATGACAAAATTCCTCCCCCTGGTCATACAGACGATCTTCCCTCCACCTCCTTTGACGTGGGAGAGGGTGGTGATTTTCCTTCCTACCTCAGGCGCCCAGGAGGCAGCCCTCCAAACGGGTTGCTCTTTCTCAAGGAATTTTAGTGACTACAATTGACTCCACTTCCTTTCATGCAAAGAAGGAGACAGGTCCGGAGAGGGACAGAGCTTGCCAGAGGCCTCAGAGCCGGCAGGGGTCACAGGCCACAGCAGGAATCTTCACACTATTGATGTCAACCCTAAAGCCCATCACGGTGGGGTGGGAAGCAGGAGACTTCTTCTCTAGAGCCTCTTCCAGAGCTGCTGGGTGGGATAGAGGTCTGGGCCGGCTCCGGGACATGGAAGAGGCTCATCGCATTGGGCCTCGGATGGGACCTAACCTTACCCACCTGGCCTGTGAAATGGGGATGCAGAGGCCTCCTTGCCCACCTCACAGGCTGCAGTCCACACATGACAGCGCAGCATGGTTGAGTACAGGTTAAGAGAATAGTCCTGGAGCTTAACCACTTGGGTTCCAATCCTGGCTCCAGCATTTCCAAGCTGTGTGATTGTGTACTAGTTACTTAACCTCTCTGTGTCTCAGTTACTTCATCTGTAAAATAGAGTTAAGGAAGAATAGTTGTGAGAATAAAATAATTTAAGACACAAATGTGTAGAATGTTGTCTGATGCATAATAGATGCTCAACAAACGCTAGCTTCCAGTTGCGTCATCACCTTTACCTGGTGGGGATGGCGCCCATGTGCAGTCCACGTTACTCTTTTTTTATTTTATTTTATTATTTTTCTTTTTTAAAATTTATTTATTTAGTTTTGGCTGTGTTGCGTCTTTGTTTCTGTGCGAGGGCTTTCTCTAGTTGCGGCAAGTGGGGGCCTCTCTTCATCGCGGTGCGCAGGCCTCTCACTATTGCGGCCTCTCTTGTTGTGGAGCACAGGCTCCAGACGCGCAGGCTCAGTAGTTGTGGCTCACGGGCCTAGTTGCTCCGCGGCATGTGGGATCTGCCCAGACCAGGGCTTGAACCTGTGTCCCCTACATTAGCAGGCAGATTCTCAACCACTGTGGCACCAGTGAAGCCCCCGCATTACTCTTGTAGGAGCCAGCAAGGACTCATTAACCACGGCCAATGAATTGCTTCTGGTGAAGGCTCCAGGGTTTCAGAACTAGAGACCTCGCCCACTCCAAACCTCTCAGTAACCTGTCCCCCTTCCCCCACCAAGTCCCAGGGGCTATGTTTTCTTCCCCGGTGGACCCTGCAGCACGGACCCCTTGTGCAGATCCCAGCCAGGTAATACTTGAAGTGTGATGTCTGATATGATATAAAACTCATCTATATTTTACCTGAAGTCTTCCCTCCCATTCTTCTTCCTTTCCCTCTTCATTGACTCTGCCTTTCTTCCACGAGCACCCACTAGATGTCAGATCCTGTGCTTTGACAATACAGAGATGACCAACCACGGTGCTGGCCCCTGGAAGCCAAGGCGAAGGACAGGCACACGAAGGTCATTTCCGTACAACCCAGGTACACGGCGGATGGGGTGCTGTGGTGACGGAGGGGAGGAGGGGCTAACTTGGCTTGAGGAGTCGGGGAAGCTTCGCGGAGCAGATACCACTGGAGCTGGGTCACGCAGGGTGTGTACGAGTGATGAGCCAGGGGTAGAGATGCAGAAAGACAAGGGGCGCTGGGGGAACAGTGTGTGCAAAGGCAGAAGATGGGGACAAGCAGGACGAGTTCAGGAAACACCGAGGCAACCAGCAACCCTGGAGTGTTGAAAACCGGGAGAAGAATGGGTAAGATGGGAATTTCGTGCTGGGGACATGGGCAGGGCCTGGTCTCAGAGCACCTGGTGTGACCTTGACCTTTGTCCTGGGAACAGTGAGGAGACATGGATGAGTTTTAAAAAGCCAGGGAGGTTCGTGGTCATTGCTGTGGTTTACAGAGCTCACTTCAGCTGCAGGGGAGAGAGTGGGCCGAAGGGACACAGCTGTAGGTGGCAGGGGAGGGTGAGGAGACCTGGAGCAGGGTGGAGAGAGGTGGAGGGATTAATGAAGCCGAATCAGTAGGTGTTGGTGGGTGAGGATTGAGAGAGAGAGGGGGCCCCGAGGGTGAAGCTAGGTTCTAGGTTGGTTGCTCAGGTGAACGTGGCTGGAGAGGGCTCTCCAGACCCCACTTGGCATGGAGCCCCTTGAGTCGCTGGACCCCTGCCCAAACTACCCTCCCAGAACCTGCCTGTGTTTTTGCGCGGAAAACGGGCCCATGCCAGTTCCTCTGCGTCACCGCCTCAGGTCCTGGCCCTCCCAGTAAAGGCAATTTCCCACACGTTCCCCGGCAGTAGGAGGGGAGACATCGGCACGCAGAGACACCATCACGTTAAAGTCATCATGTCTTTTATTAATATATTATGCTACAAAAATATTTTTGGCAAAATAACATTAATAGCATCTTTCTTTGTCTTCTATTATATTCTTAAAGAACTCTTCATGAGAGTTCACAGAGGTGCGGGGAAGAGGTGATTGAAAGGACAACAGCACGAATACCTTTCCAATACATTAAGATTTGAAGCTTGTGTCACACAGTGAGAGTCAGGCCAGGACGTCCTGCAGTCTCTTTGAGGCCCAGGAATGGGGCAGGGGCTCTGGCTTCCCCTGCTCTGGCCTAGGACATCATTTGGCCAAGAATCAGTGGGGGCCCAATGGGGGCCCAAGATGTCTGAGAGCCCCGCTGGAAACTTCTTTGACTTGGGTCTTGTTGAAAGCCCACTTTCCTCGCAATGGGACTTGGGAGGCAGGGGCCCTTTGAGGCGTGCTACTCTTTACCTCCCTTGCCTGCCACACGCTCCCTATCCCGTGGCGGCCCACGGGTCCTGGGAGGACAGCCGAGCACTGGGCCTGGGGAGGGGCGGCACCTCACCTTAGCGGAGCCTCAAGACTGTGGAGCCCCGGTGCTCCCCCAGACCCCTAGAACAGTCCAAGCAGGAAACAAAGTCTCTGCTTGACAGATGAAGAGATAGAGGCTCAGAGAGGGGCAGGGACTTGCCCCAGGTCACTCAGCAAAGTGAAGGAGTATCTCGAATATCTCTGGCAAGGAAGAGCCCACGTCTGGAGACAGAGTAGGAAGAGCTGAGGGTGTGCTGATGCCCCTGGGAAAGGGCCAGGCAGGGCTCAGTCAGTTCTCATATCCCCCTTTTCTCTCCCCCAGGGTCGGGGGTGGGGGGCAGGGAGGGAAGGAGCTCTGGGCTGGGAACAGGGGCTTAGGTTCCGGTCCAGCCCTCCCCCACTGCCTAGAAGTCCCCCTGCCCCAGGGCAGCAGGCAAGCCTGCCAATTCTCGTCAGGCCCGGCTGGGCTGTTGAAGAAAGCGGGTGGGGGGGGCGGGGAGGTGAGGCTGGACTGATTTCTGGAACGTACTGGCTTAGACAGCCAGGCCGGGTGATTTTTTTGGCTGCTTAGATGAATTTTTGGAAACATAACAATGTTCAAAGAACCTGAGCATTCAAGAGCCGGGAGGGACCGTACCCCACTCCCTTGCCGAGACTTCAGCTCTCCTAGCACATCTCCAGCCAGTGTGCCTACTGCCCCTGTTCATACGCTGCTCCTGACGGGAAACTCAACACTTCTAGGGGCACCTGCCGTCTTCCGACAGCTTTGCCTTTGCGAAGACTATTCCACTAGCAGAGTTAAGGTCTGCCTCTCTTCTTCTTTCTTTCCTTCATTCCTTTCTTCCTCCGTCCCTCTCTACACATCTCTTGAGTGCCATCTTTATGTCTGATGAGGACACAAAGATGAATTCACACGATCCTTGCCATAGAGGAGCTCACGGTATGATAGGAGAACAGAGGCATAGACGGTCTCAACGCAGAAGGCTTCCTGTAGGAGGTGCTATCTGAGTTGATCTTCAAAGTACGAGCAATTAAGGGTAATAGAAGGGCGTTTCCAGGCCTAGGAAGCAGCATGTGTGAAACATCCTGTCTATTCTGGAAATGACAAATATGCTTCAGTCTGGCCAGGCACAGGGTGGGAGAGATGAGAAGCGAGGCTGGCATGGTCAGCAGGGTCTGATTGTGGAGGGTGTAGAAAGCCAGGCTGAGGAACACGTCACCAGCCCCAGTTCTGTTCTCTGCCACACAGAGTACCAGCAAAACTGCAATTCCCAGGTAGAACCTCTCTTGTCCTTCGTGGCATTTTCCTATACTTTCCCTTTGGTGGAGGACCTTTCTTTGGGACCCCTTGTGATCATGGCCCCAGGATGGAGACTGGGCAGGTGGGACAAGGATCCTGAGTCCCTAGGCTAGCCCCAATCCAGCTGAGGCCAGGAATTGGGTGACAGAGCATTTACTGTGAGGAAAATCCGGTCATGGTTTTTCTGTGCAAAGGCAAACTTGCCAGTCGGCACAAGCTTCCATGCTTCACAGACTCTAGATCTTTGACTGTCAGAGCTGGGGGGCCCTCAGGGGCCCTCTGCAGCTCCCTGCAGCTTGACTTATACACCTTTACTGTCCCTGCCTTCACCGGGCTGCTGGTGCTCAGAACAGCCCAGAGGGAGATTAGGAGACAGGGCCATTCTGAGCTGACCCAGAAAACCCCTTGGTCATTTCGTCAGCCATCCTGAGAGACGGGACCCAGGGCCACCACTCACATGCTCGCTCTCAGTCCCTGATCTTCTCTGCCTGCCTCAAGGTCAAATGTAAAAGTCTTAAGACATGGACACGATGCTCTCAGAGCAACAGGGGCATTTTATGAGGCGAGGCACACAGAATGTGCTGGAAAAAATGTCAGCAGTGGTGGATAGATCATCCAAAGCACATGAGTGGCTGTGGATGGGATGACGGTTCCCGGGCCCAGGAAGAGAGAATTCAAGGGCCCCAGCCATGCAGATTTTTGTACATGTGCCTCGGGTCTTCTGCAACATACGTCAGCAAGTTCAGTTCATTTCAAACCCTGGCCAGCGGCTGGTCCTCAGGGACCAGTGAACTTAGGCTGCAGATGTCTGTCTAACTCACACCGTCTCTGGCTGTCCCATCAGCACATGTCTACCTGATCAATTGGCCCATCCACCGGCTGCCCACGTGGTTTTCTTTAAACACTCGAGTGCTTGGTGGAGGGAGCGTTTGAGATCTCCCAACCTGCCCAGAGGAGGGATCTGGGGGCTCTGCCTGTGATCATGGACCTGGACAGAATGACCTTTAAAGTTCCTTCTAAGAACCTGGGATTGGGCTGCTTGTTGCATCTCGATGAGTTCCTCTAGGCCAAGGAAGGTGGCTGTATTTGGCCCCAACGCAGAGCCTGGCACTGTGTGTGTTTGATAATCACACACTACATTAATTTACCTCTTTGGCCCCGTGCCTGGTACAGATCTGGGCATGCGGTCAGATGCGTGGACTGTTTACCAAATGCTTCATCTTTAATTAACCTCAAGCTCCATCTCAATACGTCTCATGCCACCCTCTGCCCTGAACAGTGGGGAATCTGGCCTGTGTGTTTCTAATTCCTTTACACTTATCTCATCCAAATAGCACTCTGCACGATGTATTTGATGTCCAGCAGGCCTTCTGAGTCTGCTTTGTAAGTCAGCTAAGCCCCTTCCTGCTCGGAAATAGGAAGTCACATTTCTGCCAAGGATAAACGGACTCCAGCCTTGGCTGGGGTCAAGTTCAGTTTACAGTGTGGTACCCATGGGGCTGGCTGGACCCTCTGAAGCAGAGCTCAGGGCTCCTGCCAGATCTCAAGTTCAAACACATCCATCTGGGTCAGAGCTAAAAAGAATTCAGCTGCCTGCCAAGATGCCTGTGGGACTTCTGACCATCCAACGAGCTGCCCAGAATTCTACTGTCTCAGAAGGGAGACCGCTGCCAAGCTGGGCACAATGGCCCTGATTCTAATCAGACGCTACCAGGCCTGCCAGGGAAGCCCATGGCGCAATCACGCCGGGGAGCACTGAGCTGGGAGTCAGCAGACCTGCTCAGCTGTGCAGCCTTGGGGAAATGCCTCACCTCTCTGGGCCTTATTTTTACTCTCACTGTTATTATTTGTCAAACAAGGGGCCCTTTCTGCTCTTGGGTTCCAGGACTCTGTAACTGATGAGCTGCCAGCCCAGTGAGGGTTCAGGGCTGGGAGGCAACCAACCTGGGTCCTGTGGCTTCTCAGCCACCACCTTGAGGACAGAGGAGCTGGTCAGTTTCTCTGAGTCTCCCTGGCCTGCTTGCCCCCCCTTTGGCTGCTCTGCCTTACCAGGCCCATCACAGCTATCCTTCAGCCTCTCTGATTTGGCAAGAAAGCCTCTCACCGGCTTCAAGATAAGACAAGTTGGGACATGGGACACGTGGGAGAGCCCGTTGCCAGAGCCCGTTGGCTAGAGGGACCAACATGATCACTGTAACCAAGTGGTCTCTTGGGCTGGAGTAAGAAGCGTGAGCTGGCCCATTTGGGTGAGACCTGCCTCCCTTGGAGATTCCCTGTGCAAAGAGACCACAACAGACTATGGTCTAGGAGACAAGCATTGCTTTTGAATCACACTGATCTAGGGCCACGTCCGGGCTGGGTGACGTTGAACAAGTCTCTTTGTCTCTTATGGGGGTTCAGTTTCCTCACCTGTGGAACGGGGCCAATTGTATCTCACAGAACTGGCGTGAGGATCTGTGATAAAGTGAAAGTGCAAAATGCCTGCCACACTGCAGGCTCCGGACAAATGGCAGCTCTCATTACAAGTATCATTACCGTGGGACTCCTAGAGGCCCTGTCTCTGAAACTGCCCTTCAGTGCCCACTCCTGCCCTTCGGTTCAGCTCACCCCACTTGGCCGTGACTTCAACAGCCTCTCCTGTAAGCCAGGCTGGATTAACGATACCAGAACAGGGAGGTCTGGACTCATGGCCCGGATCTCCCACTTGCTTTGTGACCTGGGGCAACAACCTTACTCTCTTTGGCGAGTTTAACCATCTGTCACGTGGGGCTGTGGGACCACTTCCTTCAGCACCAACATCCCTTCCCCCACCCAAGAGCTTTGGCTGGAACACATACCAAGAGGTCTGGAGGGCCAGTTCACAGACACTCAGGGTGTTCAAAATAGCAGCATTCTCTTTCCTAAAGTACCTTCCCAGCCCTAGGATGCATCCAGGGGAAGGAAGGACCGATAGCGTTCACATCTCTGGCTCCCAAATCCAGCTTCACAAAAGCTAAGCCTGTCTGCCTGCCCCTCCCTCTGAGGTCCCTACAGTGGGAGAAGCCAAACCCGGACGCTGGAGGCTTCTGCTGACCCAGAAGCAAGCCCGTTCAAAGCCACGGTCCCCATGAGGTGGCAGACGCCCTGGCAACGTGGGTTCACCTCCTGGGTTGGCGATGGGGCTAGTTAAAGTGTTATTAACATTGGCCACATAAAAATAGTTTTATCAGTAGAATAAATACATTTTCCTTTTTTAATATGGACACATATTTTACAAAACAGCCCCATAGCACTATGGGAAATTAAGATCCTTCTACAAAAAAGAAGATGTAACTCGGGTACAATAAAGCTCTAGTGTTCTAACAGATCCCGTCTGGACTACCCATGAGGTGTCCGGCACCCCTGGAGGTGGTGGCAGGGGCCGTGGGTGTGGCCGCAGACCCTCCCATCGGTTTCTCTGGCTTCTTTCTCTGCACCCGGCAGGGAGGTGGGCGGCCGAGGTGAGGTCAGGAGAGCCCGAGGGTGTGCAGCAGGAAGGGGGCTGTGATGCCGGCAGCGATGGCGGGGAGGAGGCCCAGGGCGGGCTGTGAGCGGCTGGGCGCTGAGCTGCTGGCCAGCCCCGGCTCTTCCTGCTGCTGCCGCGGGTCAGAGAGCTGGAAGGGGGGCTTGGCTGTTCCGGAGCTGTGCGTGGTCTGGAAGGGCAGTGGTGGTGGCGAGGCGGTGGTGCTGGAGGGAGAAAAATACGTGGAACGTGGAACAGCCTCTCAGCAGCCTTGTCCTGGGCTGTGGTCTTAGGGTTCAGATCCAACTTTTTATTGAATCTGTTTTTTTCCGCATAAAATGGAGAAGGAAACAAAGGGCTCAGACAGGGAAAGTGAGCAGCCCAGAGCCACACAGTCGACCTCAAGGGTGACCACTCAAGAGCACTGGGTCCCAGGCAGAGAGAAGTGAAGTGTTTCAGAGGAGATCCATCTGGGGTCACGCTGCAGCAGGCAGCCCTCTCACCTCTGTATGCAGGTGCCCCTGGCCTCCTGCTGCCCTCCCCTCCCCAGTCTGAAATAAACAGAAAACAAAACGAAACACACAAACAACCGCCCCGTCTCACCCTCATTATCACGGCTATCGTTTACTGAGAGCCCACTGGGAATCCGCACTTTATAAGTAGCATCTCTGGTCCTCAAAACAAACGTTCAATGCGCACTAGCCCCTTTCACCGGATGAGAAAATGGAAGCTCAGCGAGGCTCCCTGGGCCAGGTCACAGAGCGGGTGGGGTGGCGCCTCGGGGGGCAGGCGCCTCTGGGGGCAGGCGCCCTGGTGGCCTCACTCTGCCTAATCACAGGGAGTGTCAGTGAAGGTGGTCCCTCATGAACTTATAAAAATAGAAGCCAATTTGGAGGTCATGGGTGAGGTTCTTGGCTCAAGGAAGCCTACGTGAAAGAGAGGGAAGTACCGAGACAGAGAAATAAAAAGAGATGAAGTGCAGAAGGAATTGGCGGGTCAAGGCCAGCACTTGGTGGCATCGGGAAGTCGAGGGGAGGGCGGGGGCCAGGACCAGGTTACTGGCTCAGGTCCTGGACAGAGAGATAGGAAATGATGAACAAAGAGAGGGGCAGAGGGCAGGACAGGGACTGGGGAAGAGAGCTGACAATGACGGAGGCATAACAAAGAGAGACCAAGGGGAAGGCTCTGGGCTGAAGGAAAGGGCTGGGCCCCAGAAGCGATGGGCTCATGCCTGCCCTGTGCAGCCCCGGGGGGCAGGAGGCAGAGGGAGATGCAGGGGGAGGACCCGACAAAGCCCATCACCCCAGAGGGTCAAAGATGGGAGGGGAAGGCCAGGGGCAGGGGGCGCACAGAGGGGCCCCAACCCAGTGTGGAGCCTGGATGGCCTCCAGGAAGAGGTGACACTGCAGTCAGCTGTGAAGGCCACGAGTCCAGCTTGCACATGGCTGAGGGCGCTCCCGGCGGCGTCTGCGCCCGGCACGTAGGACCCATTAACATCTAATCCTCACGACAACACTACGAGGCAGGTAAGACTATTATCCCATTTTACTTGTGAAGAAACCAAGGCACAAAGAGGGTAAGTAACTTGCTCCAGGACACATGGCAGGGACAGGATCTGAACCGGGCACCCAGGGGGTGCTCACCAGCAGTTGATGGCGGGGCAGGAAGCTTGCCTCTCCCTGAGCATCTGCAGAGTGGGCAGCCTCCTCCACGTGGGACACTGCCTGCTCTGCAGTGCTTACCCTCCCTCCCTGATGGGCTGTTCACTCCCCAGGTCAGCTGGGATCCCCCCGTCCCCGGTCCCACACTGGCCACGTTTCCACATGCTGGGCATGAGGCCCCGACAACTGGCCATATCACCGCGGTGAGCTCTGTAATCATCACCACTGCAGCCCAGCCCCACCTCTGTCCCGGCTGGACCCTCTCACACAGCCTGGTTCAGCCTCGGGCGGTGGTGGGCAGGGCAGCCCGGGGGTCACAAGCACATCCCTGCCTGCATGGGGTCTGGGACACCTGCTCTGGCATCCGTGTCCGTGTGCCCTCAGAGAAGGAGGGGCTTGTCACTCCCTGCCCTGTCCCTCCCCCTCTCCTCTAGTCCTGGTCACGCTGTGGCCACAGGAACCCACACAACCTTGTGTGAGGTCCTTCTCACCCTGGACTCTACAGTTGTGGTGTGTGTGTTCCTCTGTCTATAGAAATTCCCAGAGAACTAATCAGGAGAGGAGGGAGCAGATGCTTGTCACACACCATGGGTGGCAGGAAGGTGTCCCTGAACAGAGATTGTGTGGGAAGCACCGGAAAGGAGGGGGCAGACCAGGCAGCTTCGAACGCCCCTTATGACTCCCCCAAATCCGGCCCGTTGTACCTCCCACCCCACGCTGGCCTTCAGAGCACCCGAGACCTCTCACATGGCCTGCTGCGGGCTGACCTCACCTTTCTGGCCTCTCCCAGCACACACCACCATCCCCAGTCACACCTAATGTCCTGCTGCCATTTTCTGACTCACCTTTGAAGGCCTGATTCAACAGTCTCCTCACCTGGAGGCCTCTTTGATTTGTCCTCCTGCCCCTAAGGCCACCTGGGAGAGTTGAGTCTCCCATGAAGCCTTGCGCATTTCTCACTGATCACACTGTGTCACTGACACCTACTTATGCGCACGAGGTTTGAATGGGTTTCATATGTAAGGTGCAGAACATTGCCAGGCGCACCGGAAGTGCTGTATGGTGTTGGCTATTTTTAGCACTATTATTATGTGTGTGTCCTTGTCTCTCTCACTAAAAGAGAGCACTTTATGGAGCACTTCCTGTGTGCCGGCAGACACGTGTCATCTTATCATTATTCCCATTTTCAAGATGGGGAAACTGAGCCTGAAGACGTGCACCAGGCTGTCTGCCTCCCCGGCCCCAGCTGGGCTGTGGTACCATCCCTAACTGCGCAGACGGAGAGCACGGGAGTGAAGCATGGTTCTTCCCGCCGAGACCTCGCACACCCGTGGGTGGAGGCTTGCCCGGGTCAGAGAGGAGGCCCCCAGTGGCCTCAGTCCCTGGAGGGTATTGTGCCCACGCCCAGCAGGATCACTACCACAGTCCCTTCCCTCCCCTTCTTTTCTAATGAAGGGTTCCTCCCAGCTGCTGCCCCCATCTTTCCAGCCCGAGCAGCTGGGAGGCCAGGAAGGCTGGCCTCAGGAGAGGAGGCTGAGCTGCCACTTGGGGTGCCCAGAGAGGGGCCCAGCAGCCCCCGCCGTCAGAAGCAGGACCAAGTAGGAATCATGAAAACCATGTCTCACAAGGCGCCCAAAGGCATTTGCTTTCACACTTTGAAAACCAAAGATGCAAACTCCCCCTTGGAGCCCGAGTGGGGGAATTATTGCTTGGAAGGAGTCCCAGGAAAACGGGGTGAGGTTAGTGGGGTGTGGACAGAAAGCCCCCCCAAATGCCCCCACCTCTTGGGCCCACTCTGCTCGCAAAGCCCAGTCCAGATCCCAGCCCCACCCCCCAGGCCCTCGCTGGGGAACAGCGTCTCATGGCAAAGTGGCCTCGAAGCCAAACCAAACACTGAGTGTTCCCAGGCTCCGCAGACGGCTGGCACCAGGGGCCGAGTGCGCTCGCAGCCAACAGGGCCCCTTGGTGGGAAGGGGCCCTCTGCCTGGGCGGAAGGCGGAAGCCCGATGTCCCCGTCTGTTGCGTGACTTTGGGCAGGTCCTGCCCTCTAGGCCTCAGTTTCCCCGTGTGTACAACGAAGGAACAGCATCAGACCCTCGGACTTGAAAATGTTTTCTAGCAGCGGAAGCCAGAAGTGAGATCTTAGGCAGAAGCCCAGGTATAAAGCCCAGGAAAGCAGGGCTGGTGCCTAAGACGTGTCAGCTGGCTGCCCCAAGGCTCATCTGTAGGGCTTCCTGGAGTAGGGCCCCAATCCTGGCACTAGGGGGTCTCTAGGAGCCATCAGGGCTGGGGCTGGGGAGTCCTGGAGCTGTGGCTTTCTTGCGATACAAAGGTGGTGGGCTCCTCAGCGGAGTCCGAGGAGACAAAGTGGAGATGGAGCTGGGGGCACGAGGGCCTGGCTGACGGGTGGCCCTGCTGGCCGGGGTGGAGCTCGCGATATGACCCAGCTGGAACTGTCTGGGCAGACGGGTCAGACGCAGGCAGAGATCTAAAGTGACCGGCTTGCCCACAGCTCCCTGTCCTGGTACCTAAGGCCCACACCAGCCTCCAGGCCTTTGGCCACATGGTCTTCTCTGCTGGGAATGCCTTCACTCTCCCCTCACTGGGTCACTTCGACTCTCGGGGCCCCCAGCCCTCCAGCCCCCGCTGGCCGGCTTCCTCGCCAGGCAGAGGCAGAGTGGCCGTGACTCCAGGGCTCTTTCGGCTGCACCGCAGCAGGGAGCCGTCCCTGTCCAGCCATGACCCACGACTCTTGCTGCTCTATCCCCACCAGCACTGGACACGGGCTGGGCACCCGGCATGTAGCCAACTCGCTTCTGTTTAATGATGTGCTCACCCAGGGGCTCATTTAAGCCTAATATGCACTGAAGGCCCAGGAGCCGCTTTCTGCTGGGAGATGGGGCGTGTGGCATCCTAGACCAGACTCAGAGTCAGCCACCAACACTGGGGACAGCTGTTACTGAGCGCCACCGGTGGTCTGAGGCCAGCTCACCGCCTTACAAGCACCATCTTTTTATTCTAAGCCTCCGAGTGAGTACGAGGAGGAGCCGGGGATTCTGCCTGAATGCCTCTGTGCTTTTATCCACTGAGTGACCCTGTTCCCCATTTCTCCTGGGGGCATCGTCCTCTAATCAGACGAGGTCCTGGCCTCATGCAGAGATGCTGAGCACCCTGTATGGTACCAGCAGAAAGCCTGGCTGTGCTGGGGGAAAGGTGAGCTGGAGAAACTCAGGGCAGGATGGTAGGTCAGCGGGAGGCGGGCAGAGCCCTCCCAGGGGCCCAGGGGGAGGGGAAACGGTTCTCTTCCCCTCTGCGGGGGCTCGGGCCATCTGCTCAACCTCTGGAGAAACCAAGGCCCAGGAGGACAATGACCCCCCGTGCACGTGCGTCCTGAGCCCCCGTCCCTGCATGGTGGCATCTACAGGGCTCTGCAGCCCCCACATATAGATGCCCACCTCTGCACCTGGCTTCCGGCCATGCCCGGAGCCCGGGAAACGCTCTCTTCCCTGCACCTGCCCCCTCATGACTGTCCTTCCCGATGGCCCAGTGCTCTGCTCCCTTGTTTATCCAACCCACTGGGGGACTGGGGGAACAACAGAGCTGGCAGGACCCCCAGAGGCCAGTCAAGGCCCTAGCTGTGCAAAAGTACAAACCAAGGATTGTCACAGATCCGACTGATGGGGGCAGTGCCCTGCACACAGTTAGCGTGGCAATGGTCTCCTCCCTGGCGTGCCCCCTGGCCACAGCCCGGGTGCCTCCTCCTGGCTCTCAGATGTGGGGGTTCCCTGAGACCATTCTGCCGCTGCTGCATAGCCATCTGTGGACACATGCTGGGCCCCTTTCACAGGTCCCCATAAATCATCCTGCCACGGGCTGCTGCTTCTCTAAACTTCCTTCGCTGTGTTTACATCTGGAGTAATGAGGGGCGAGGCAAGGCCAGCCTGCTCCAGGTGGCATTTAGGCCCTCTCCCCACTCGCTCCCCCTCTTCTCTCACTCATGCATGCAGTCGACAAACCCTCAGCGAGGCCTCCGGTGACCCAGAGAAGTCCACCCCAGCTCTGGTCCCCAGGGCCTCCCGGCCTAGAAACACAAGCAAGCGACTGCCATCTGTGGACCTGTGCCAGGACAGGGGCACCCACGGGATACCCACGGTCGGCGGGGGGGAGGCTATGGGATGCAGGGGAGAGGGGCACAGGGAACACGCTGTGGGGAGGATGGGGAGAAGGGAGGAGACGCTTGCCAGGCGAGGGCAGCAGGGGCGTCTGCGTGGTGCTGGACGAATGTGACCCTCGCATCAGACAGCCCTGATTCTGTAGGTTCTGACTCCATACCTGACTTGCTACAAGGTCTTGGGCAAGTTACCTGACCTCGCTGAGCCTCAGTTTCCTCCTTGGTCAAGCGAAGCCTACTTCCTGGACTCTTGAAAGGGCTGGGGGATGTGAGGGATGTCAGTGGCTGGCACAGCAGGAGCTCAGCAAGTGTCCACTCACATCCACCCCCCGCAGAGAAAGAAGCAAGGACAAAGGTGGGCGTGGGCCACTGCAGGGCAGCACACAGCTTGGCCAGGACGGGGCCCAGGTATCCCGCAGGAGGAGGGCCAGCAGGTGAGGCGGGAAGGAGGCAAAGGCTCTGCATCCAGGCTGAGCAGCAGGAAGTTTACCTGGTGGGGCGGGGCGAGGGAAAGCACTGGGAATCTCAGGCTGGGGAGGGTAATGTGCTGGGACACGGCTAGGAGCCAGAGACCCGTTAGGGCCCCGCCGTAAGATCACAGGTGGAAGATGAGCTGGGAGAGGGGATGGAGAGCAGGGGATGCATCCGGTGGGATTGAGGGGGAAGCAAATGAGAAAACTCTGAACGGAATTAAAGCTCCAAGGAAAACAATATTGTCAGAAGGGCTACAAATGGGCCCCAGGTCTCCCTCCAGAGAGCTCGCCTCTGCTCCCTCTCGGAGAACCGGAAACTTGGGATTGCTAGGAGGATGGGTGGGCTGAGACCCAGGAGTGACGGAAGCTGTGCCCTGCACCTGGGCCCCTCTGGGACCTCAGGGCCGGCTTCCCTGCGACGCAGAGAAACTTTCAACAAATAGGCTGCCGGTTGGTGGAAATTTCCTTCTCCAGCCCAACCAGACAGAAGAAAGTTATCCAGCCACAGTTTACCTGTTGGGACTGAAAAGGGGTTCCCTCTTGCCAAAGAAAAGCTGTTTTCTTCTCCTGAAACCAGGTTCTGTGTTCCAGAGAGACGTGTTGCGAAAAGGAAACCGTGTGGAGTCATTTGCCGAAATTTACCTTTCAGACGCGGTTAGGGGTTGGGGGTCCGTGGCTGGAGCTGGCAGCCCAGCCTCCTGTCACCCTGTGCGCTGGGCCCACTGCTGGCCGGGTCTGGTTGCCCGGCGGGTTGATCGGGGCCCTGGGGGAACGGTCTGACTGCAGTTCTTTATGGGCTGCCAGTGCCTCCCTGGCAGCCTGCGAGCCTCCCCAGGGCTGAGAAGTGGCTCTTGGTAACTCTGTGCCCTCGCTCCCGGTGGGAAAGAAGCAGCCCATGCAGGCCACACGAGCCAACTGTGTTGAGGCCAGTATAGCCACAGCAGCGCCTCCACCTCGGGCAGGCTGGGCCACTGGGGCCTCTGCAGAAGCACGTGTCCTGGGAACCCAAGTTAGGCGCTTTGAAGCCAACACAGGCCCGAAGGAGGAATGGACTCTTACTTCACTTGCTGGAAGTCTTTTTAAGACAGCGCACACCCTGCACTTTAAGACAGTGGGTTGGACTCTGTCAACTTTTTGTCTATGACTCAGAGACCTGGCTGAGGGAAGGTCATGAAGGGGGTTCCTGTACGACCCTGGACAAGCCCCGATCCCGGGCCTTGGTTCACCATCTATAAATGCAGAGCTGGGTCCGCGTTTCCCCAAGCTGCTCGGAAGACTCCAGTGCACGTTCAGCACGTGGCTTTCCCCAGCCCCTGTGCCACACATTCCAATACACGAGGTCTGTGGGGGGGCCTGGGGTATTATTTAACAAGTACCCGAGGTGATTCTTTCTGGGGATGCTGAGGAAATCCCAGATGATGATTTTTAGGGTCCACGTGGAGACTCTGAGTCTCCGAAGGCCCAGTGCTGGATCACAATATCCAGGGCAGGGCTACTGCAGTGGGCAGGACTCTGTCCTTCCCTGACGGTCACTCCCTGGGTGCTCTGGTGATGCTGTTCACCAGATGTGGAGATTTCTGCCCAAAAGTGGAATCAAGGGAGACCGCTCTGTGCTGAGCCTGCAGGTGGAGGTTGGAAGACGGCATCTGGGTTACAGCAGGGGCTTTGGTGACACACAGGCCAAGGGAGTGGTGCAGGCAGATACACAGGCAGAGGACAGACAGGTAGCAGTACAGTAGGATGATTTCTGCACCTGCCCGTCTCCAGCAAGGTTTTATCGCAAACCCCCCAGCCCCTCCCAAGACAGAGCCCACGCCATCATCTGCCACATCCCTCTTGCACGCAGGATACCTCTTGCAGCCTCCCTGCCAGCGGGTCGGCTGCTCAGGCCGTCCAGGCCCAGAGAGCTCACAGCTTTCTGGCCGGCCTGTTCCATTTCCTCCTGCCTTCACCTTCTGGCCCATGGGACAAACGGGGTCCGCTTCGCACCCATCACGCATCCAAGAAAGCTAAGGGCAAAGCAGACTTTTGTCTACTGCACCTGAAGGAAGCTTCTATTCCTTCACCTTCAAATGGAGAAAACTGAAAAGTCAGGTGTAAGCGTGCTCTACAAACCCCGAAGCATGAACAGAAGGACCCTCTGGGAATGGGGACAAGCCAGTTTCCGACCGAGTACCCAGCTCCACGCTTCCTCAGAGCCAGGCTCGCGGATAACAGAGCGTGTCCGGCCCTGGGTGGGTCTCAGGTAGGCTGACCAGAGAGAGGCCAGCTCCCGGTAGACCTGCCCCTCCCAGCTCACCTGTCCTCGATGCGGACCCAGAGGTCATTGAACTGCCGCGGCCGCTGGGGTTTGTTCTGTCTCTTGTGCCATTTCTTCTGTCGCCCGAACTCCTCCAGCTGGCTGAGGCTGTCAGGTAGCAGGAGGTGCGGGGACAGGGCTGGGTCCTCCTCCTCAGGCGGGGCAGTGGGGGCTGCCGAGGGGACCGCAGGGATGGCAGCAGCTGGGGTCGCCTGGGCGGGGCTCGCCGAGGTCCCCTCGGGTGGAGGTGCCGGGCTCCGGGCAACAGGGCTGGAAAGGGGCGACCGCATGTGAGGCACGCGTGTTGGGGCGTGTCATTCAGGTGCGACGGGGCACGCAATTCAGTGGGAAAGTTGTCACGGCAGGAGAAGATGCCAGGGTGCCCGGCTGAGGGTCACCCAGGAAAAGCATCTCCTGGTGCTGCGAGATAGAGCTTTGGTTCGTCCTTTCATTTATTGATTCAGTAGATATTTATGCAGCATCTACCTGGCACCAGGAACTTTTTAGGTAATGGGTGTTAATAGCGATCAAAATAGACAAAGCCCCTGTCCTCTTAGCGCTTACATTCCGAAGCGGGAGACAGAGAGTAAGGTGGGGGCCGGATGTCAGATGGTGATAACTGCTGAGGAGAAAAATAAAGCAGGGCAGGAGGGAGAGCGTGGGCCGTGGGGGGAGGGGGCGTCGTTGGCAGGGAGGACAGTCTGGTCCCTGTTGGTGACGTGAGCCCAGACTAGCAGGAGTGAGGGGGTGAGCCCTGGGCAGGTTTCTGGGAGCATATCTGATCTTGGTCAGGGCCTCGTTCATTCAACAAGCTCTGGCTGAGGGACTTGAGGCGAGTTACCCAGCTTCCCTGTGTTGTTCCTCAGTCTCCCGCTCTGGAAAATGGGGACATTACAGCTGGTACTTCCTAGCGGCATCACGGTGATTTTGTGAGTTAACACAGGCAAAGCACTCAGAATGGTGGCTGGCAAAGAGCAGCTGAAACATTTCAGTAATTAACTGGTTTAAATATGATATATTAACATTATTGCTGTGCCATGCGTCCAAGCGTCCACTCGTGCATTCAACGCTGGCCTCCTGAGCAGCTTTCCAGGGGAGGCAGGACTGTGTTGAGCAGCGTAGAACTCAAGGTGGAGGCAGACGGACACGGGTTCACATCCTGGCTCTGCACCTTCCAGGCTATGTGACTAAGGGCAGGGACACAAGTGTCCAAGAAACAGCTGGCTATAAACGGAGTTAATACTACTCACTTCATAGGGTTGTCACGAGGATGAAAGAGACGAGGTCTTAACATAGTGCCTGGCACAGAACCGGCCTCTCTTTAATGTCACCCTCGAGCAAACAGAGCTGTCTGCAGCAGGCACTGACGTGCGATTAAGTGTGTGGCGTGGACTCCACATGCCACACGGTGGTGCGCAGACACCCCTCAGCCTGGGAACACCCTCTGCTCCTCTCCCTTTTATTCCTCCCTCTCTGTGGTCCAAACGGAATTCCTTCTGGGGACATCTGACCCTGGGGGAAGTTGGTTCTGGTCCCGAGAATTGTAAAGGCAAACCGGCACCCAAGGGAGGCTGTCCCCCAACTCCGCTCCCGCATGCACGATGGGGTGAGGGGCTTCTCTCTCCTTGAAGGACAGAAGGCCATCAGCTCAGCCTGTCCTCCTCCAGCCCCCACGGCAACCCCAGATTCCCAGGGTCCAGGAGATGCCGCAGCTGCTGGGGAGATAATTCAAAACAGGCAGACAAAAAGACGGATCCAGGAAGCACCTGTGGCTGCTGATGGCTTTTATTGTTGGGGCCTCCTCGGCATCCCGCCCCCCTCACCCCACCCACAGGACTTCAGCCTGCACTCAGAGACTCAGGCTGAGAGCGGGGCCCGCGGGGAGTGGGGGGATACCTGTTCTAATGCCTGGGCTCTGAGATGAATAGGAGCGGAGGCAGCCCCGCCCGCCTGCCCCCCCCGCCCCCCCCCCCTCCCCCCCGCAAGCAACCCGCGCTGTCCGGACCCACACAATGAGCTTTGAGGTGGAGGTCCTTGGGGCTGTGAGGAGGAGCTTGAGGAAGGCCTTGTCCCCGAGGCTACCTTGGGTCCCTCATCCCTCCAACTGACGCCTACCCTTGGCCCAGTACAAACTGATCTGTGCTGGGCTCCAGTGGTCAGGAAGGGCGGTCTGGTCAGGCTGACTCAGGAGATGAGAAGAGGGAGGAGTCCGAGGTGAGAGCGTTTAAGTTCCTCCAGAAGTGTCATAGAGACGGGGGAGGGCATCAGCCTGGAGCTGGGAGACCAGAGGCTCAAGGCCCCAGGCCTCATCTTTGCAGAGTGAATAGTAAGGCTGCAATCATTCCTGAGCGCTCCCACCCCTGAGCCTCGCCCCCAGCCCCTGAGGCAGTACAGGTTGTGGTGAGGACCTTAGGAAGGCCCTAGAGCTAGACTGCCATTAACATGAGCTGTGTGTCCTTCTCCAAGTGGCTTCGCCTCCCTGGGCCTCAGGTTCCTCAATTTTAAGGTGGGGCTACTCATAGTTCCTGCCTCACGGGGTTGTTGTGAGGATTTAACGTGTTAAAAGTGCTTAGAGCCCAACACACAGTGAATGGTCAATAAACATTAGCTAGGATTATTCAAGCTTCTTTTGGACGTTGGATTTTATAACGTCATGGACAGGGGCCGAAATCCCACTCTGGCCATCCCTGTGAGGAAGGTTTCTGCACAGGCTGGTGCACACGTTGCATGGAAGCCCCGGGTTTCAGGATCCTGTTGCTGTCTTCTAGGGCTGCCCAGCACGTGCCAACACCTCTCCGTGCCCGGCCTGGTGCTGGCACTGTGGACCACGGGTGAACCCAGCTGGCCTCTGCCTGCCTGAGGGGGACAGAAAGCCCACACAGGAAGCGAGGATGGCCACTGTATGCAGTCTGTGGCTCTTTGGGCGGAGCGAGTGTGCCCTGGCAAGAAAGTCAGGTGAGGGAATTGCTACCAGGAGGCAGCAGTGAGGAGGCGTGGCCAGAGGAAGGTGAGGACCAGGTGTGGGCAGGGCTGGGACACAGGGAAGAGGCCTGGCCAGGGCTCGTCCTAAACATGGCCCCATCTCGATTCAGGGCCTGGGCATCCACCAGGTCCTCTAGGCAGCAACCCGGGAGTCCTACAGAGTCCTTGCACCCCACCGATCGCCAGTCTCTAAATCTTGAACATCTCTCAAAACTTAACGCTCCTCCCACTCCCACCTTCACTGCTTTCCCACCGCCCTGACCTCCTGCCACTACTGCACACCAAGCTCCTTCCCGGTCTCCCCACCTCCAGCCTAGTCCCCACTCTTGGGTGCCTGGCGAAGGCCAGTCGCTAGGAGGCCCCATCTCACCAGAGGCTCCTTCAAGACTCTGCCCCGCAGGCCTGAGCGGGAAGGCGGGGTGCAGCCTGCCATACAGCACGTGGTCAGCAGGGCCCGTGGACCAGCGTCAGTGGGCCAGCAAGTCCCACGCCCCCAGGTGTCCCAGCTGCTTACCTGTGGATGGTCTGTCCTGCGGGCGTGTGCTCCACCTCCAGCCCTGCCTGCCGAAGGACGTCGATGACTGTGTTGTTCCCCAGAAAGTGACCTGGAACACAAGAGACAAAGTGGGCTCAGCCACATGGCAGGTCAGCAGCAACTGGGGACAGCCTCAGGCCAACGACCTACACCAAAGTCAAGGGCAGGCCTCCCTGAAAGGCAGTATGGTGTAGCTGGAAGATGGGCTGGTGCCACCCTGCCTGGGTCCAAATCCTGGCTCTGCTGCTCATTGGTTGTACCACCCTGTGCCTCAGTTTCCCCATCTGTAAAGTGGGAATGCCTGTATTAGCAGTCTCTAGGGCTGTTGTGAGGACTCCGGAAACAGTGGCTGGCATGCAGCAAAGGCTCACACTGTTTATTTACTGTTGCATCACTGTGCCCCACACCATCAGACTGACCCCAGCCCTGGACTGTCCAGGCAGGGACAACCTCCAGTAGTCAGACAAGGTCCAGCTCTGAGGTCTATGGCTCATCCTTGTCAGTTCCACCAGCAACTTGAGGCGCCCTGCCTTAGCATGGGAATGGGGTTCTGTGTGGGCACGTCTATCTCCTCACCAGGCTCCATGGGGCAGAGACCGCATGGCTACTGCCCCACACGTGCTCAGTATGTGTTGGCTGGATCTAAGACTTCAAAGATTCATTTGCTCACCATCTATCCAACATTTATGGATCACACACTTGACCCAGGCCCTGGGGCGGGCCCTGAGGACACAATGAGGTGTAAGATTCTGGGGAAGGAGTAATAGAACCCTGTGTGGGGCGCAGACGGGGCTGGTCTCCATCTCACTCTCCACCCTTAACCATTCATTCAACAGACATTTATGATGCCTTTGCTCTGCGGCCAGCCCTGGGCTAGACACTGAGAATATAGAAATGAATCATTTGGTCCACAGCCCCAGATGAGACCAGGCACGCCCTCTGGCTGGATGCAGGCTCGAGGTCTGAGAACACGGTGGAGGCTCTCCCAGGCTCCGGTTAGGGGAGGCCAGTCGCTGTTGGGAGTCAGCCCTGGGCAAGCCCCTCCTCCTCGCTGGGCCTGTCTCCCCACTCGTTCAATGCAGGCAGAGTGGTGGTGGCCCCTGCGCCCTCCCAGCCCGTGTCCTTCCCCCGAAGCCCCACTTCCACAGGCAGTTCACTCCCCTCCTGCTCACCATTCATCCCAGAACCTGGGGGGAAATTCCTGCACTATTATTCTAATTGCCTGTGACAGGTGGTGACAGGTGGGAAGCTGGAAGGTCAGCATGTTGACAACCCCAGGGAGGTGGACGAGCTTTTGGGGAGTGGAGAGGCTCCGGCGCAGGGGAAGTGAGGCTGGGAGTGCACAGTGGCTGGAACAGGGGGGTGAACCCCACAGCCCACTGCCGCCCAGCCCTGCACACCTCTGGGCTGGTTTCAAGACTCCCCAACAAGTCCCCCACCCAACAGTCTCTCTCTCGGTGGCCTGCCACAGTCCCTGAAATCCCACTTGTGGATCACTGCAAAAAAAAAAATCACAGGTCTGGGAATGGGAGACTTGGACTAGAACCCACCACACTCGCTCTGAGACCTTGGGCAAACCCACCAAGAGCCTGTATGCTCTTGGTGTCTCTGTGTACAGGGAGGGATTGGGCTGCACCATGGGCTCCCCTCGCTCTCACATTCATGGGGAAGGCATTCGTTTGACTCCAGAGACCCTTATGAAATTGTACTCTCCCTCCCTCCCTCCCTCCTCCTTTCCCTCCCTCCCTCCCTCCCTCCTCCTCTCCCTCCTTTTCTCTACCTATTTATTGCATTTATCTGACGAACACTGATTGAGTGCATATCCAGTGCTGGATGGTGATGAACAGGTAGGGGCTTGTTCTAGGCACTCACGGTCTTGAGAATCAAGGTCTTTTGATCCAGGGTAAGTACTATGCCGAGGGAAGCACACAAGGTGGTGAGCGTGCACAGGAGGCCGCTAATCTAACCTGGGGGCAGGGTGGACTCCCTGGAGGAGGCATCCCTAGCTGAGGGATGGGATCAGAGTTAACTAGGTGAGGATGAGAGTGGGGTGGCACAGGGTGGGGCGGGGGAACAGCATGTGCAGAGACTATGAGGTCAGTGAGGCTCACCTGGGGAGCCAGCTGCAGAAGACACACGGACAACGCCCTCGCAGCTCTGGCCCTGACCCAGTGCTGGCTGTAGAGGACAGAAGACCTAGGCTTCTGCCAAGGCTCTGAGTCTCCCGTACGTGATCCTGAGCAATCAGCTGCCCCGCTGCCAGCCTCAGTTTCCCTGTGTGTCAGATGGGCCTGGATCCCTGTGGCTGCCTCCCTGGGGAGGCTGTAAGGTCCCAACGAGGCAGGAGGAGTGAACGTCCTTTGGAAAAGCCCAGCATGCACACTTGAGTGAGGGGCTGAGCCATCCCTGGCTGTGGCCACGGAGTCGACCCCACTCTTGCCTGCCCCCCGAACTGATCAGGCTGGAACTGGGCGTGGTGGCCTCCAGCGCACAGGCTGCAGGAACTCCCTGCCCACAGCTCTTGGAATGCACTCCTGGCAGCAAAGCAATTCCTTCCCTGCCTCCATGGAGACCCATTTAAAGACAGGGGCCTCCAGGCCCAGCAGTGGTCCGTGCAGATTTCAAGAGCCGTAGGGAAAACAGGCCACCTCAGGCTATACCGGAGTAGCACGAATGTTTACTGATGGCCGTGCGGCCGTTCTAAAAGGAGCATTCCTGGAGCTGGCAGAGGGGGCATTCGGAGGAGCCCAAGCCTTACAGGATGCTGGCCGGACCCTGAGCACTGCCTGGCAACGTTTCAGCGTCTGGTCTGCACCCTGCCCGTTCACTCAACCTCAGTGGTTCCGGGCCCTTACTGTGTATTTTAAGACCCTAAACAGAAGACTTCAGATACTTGGAGAAATGAGAAGCAATCAGCAATGATTTTTCCAAATTCCTATCCCCTCCTTCTCTAAGCCACACTGGCCTTCACCTCTTTCCTTCCAGGGTGGGGAGGTGTCCGCCCCCTGCCAGGGGCAGCTCCTGCAGGAGGTCCCTCCCACGGGGTTCCTGCCCCAGGACTGTCCAGAGCAAGCCCTCACTCCCGAGACCAGGTTCCCATCGCGACCCCCTCTTTGCCCTCTTTGGGACTTGTTTTTCTCAGGACCCCACGACACCGTTCTGTCCTGTTTGCTTCGTACTCCTCTCGGCTCCCTCTCTGTCCTCCTCGTAGGTTCCCCTTTCCCTTGCCCGATGAATGTGGGTGTCCCTGGAAACCCTTTCCACAGCCTTCTTTTCTTCTCACTCTTCTCACAATCCGTGGAATGTGAATCCCTCCATTCATACGGCTTCAGTTACCACTCTGGACCTGCTGCCCCAGCCCAGACCCATTTGTCCAGCAGCCTCCTGGGCATCTCCACCCAACATCCTCCAGAGCCTCCCCCTCCCCTCCTGGATGTGTCTCAGCTGAGTTCCACCATCCAAGTCAGATGGGCGCGTCTTCACTCCTCCTTCCCTCTCCTCATCCTCATCCATTCGGTCACCAGAATACCCTGGATTTTGCCTTCTAACCATGCTTGACCCTGGCCCAGGTCACCATCACCTTCTGCCTGAATCACTGCAGACAGCAGCCTCCTTGCTCTCTCCAGTTCACCCTCTTCACCATGGCTGGAATGAGCTCCCCACACCCTGGAGCTGCCTCTGTCAGAATGTGTCCCCAGCAAGCCACTTGAGGAGAGACCAACAGCTTTTCGAGGGCGGGGGCCACGCCTGATCCAGCTTTGTCCCCAGGGCTAAGATCAAGGCTGGCACAGGGTGGTAGCTTCATGAATGTTTGTTGAATGAATGAATGACAGAATCCGTTACTCCCTGTCCTTTCCATGATCTCGTCTTATCCCCAGGAGACCTGAGCTTGAGGATCCCTTCCCCTCACAGCTGTGGCCCAGCCCCTTGGTGATCCTCCTGCAGGTCCCACCAATCCCAGGAGCTTGGCTGTCAGAGCAGCCCCGCAGTCAGGGCCCAGTGCATGTCGTCCCCAGGGGCTGGCAGACAGGGCTTGGGCTTGCCTCCAAGGTCACAAATCCCGAAAAAGGCACCACATCCATCCTGGAACCTGCAGGGAAGGTGTGGAAAGTTTCCAAAGGGGCCCCTCGCTGTCACAGCTTAGCCTACATGGCTCGCCCAGGCTCCCGGCGTCTCCTGGCCACTGTTCAGCAGCTCCTTCCAGCATTGACGGCTGCCCTCTGGCCAGCTGTCTTCAGGAAGGAACATCCCATTTCATCTGCTGAGGCCGTGTGGACCAGGAGAGGAGGGAAGAGAGGGAGGACAGTGGGGGCGGGGCACACAGAGCCACAGAGTGGGAGAGAGGGACACACGGAGAGAGGCAGAGAAAGAAGAGACGCTCAGAGACAGACAGGGAGGAGGAGAGAGCTCCAGAACACAGGGAGACAGAGAGAAGAAAGAAGAGAGGAGGTGACAGGGGCTGGGAGACAGGCTGCAACAGACAGAGACACAGAGGCAACAGTAAGGAGAGAAGGAAAAGGAGAGATGTCGGGACAGAGAGAAAGAGATACAAGGAGACAGAGATAGAGAGGGAAGGAGAGGAGGGAGAAAGAGAACCCAGAAACAAAAACAAAGGGCACGGGGGCTTCCCTGGTGGCGCAGTGGGTGAGAGTCCGCCTACCGATGCAGGGGACATGGATTCGTGCCCCGGTCTGGGAACGTCCCACATGGCGCGGAGCAGCTGAGCCCGTGAGCCATGGCCGCTGAGCCTGTGCTCCGCGACGGGAGAGGCCACAACAGTGAGAGGTCCGCGTACCGCTAAAAAACCCAAAAAACAAAAAACAAAGGGCACGGAGGAGAGATTCATACACCAAAGACACCAAGGAAGGCTTCCTGGAAGAGGGGCCCAGAAAGGGTGGATTCAAGCAGATAGATTGGAGGGGGCGGAGTTGGGAAACAGGCAAGGGGAGGAGCAAGGGCCTGGAGGAGGATTATAGGTTTGACAAATTGTAAGGCTGGTTTGGTGACTGTGTCCCCTGACCACGCAAGCCAGAGTGCCACTTAAGGGACATCATATACAGGCAGGGAAGGTGTCCTGATCTGAGTGGGCGGAGCCCCATGATGTTGTAGTGCAGAGACAAAGGCTCCCCTTCTTCCAGGCACAAGCAGGCCTGTGCTAGGGCACAGGCTCATCGGCTGGGCGTAGCCCCACAGCCCCCATGTACCCTCCGACATGACAGGTGGGGTAGGACAGAGCTACGAATCCCGTCCTGAGGTTAGGATAGAAAACCTGGCTCGACAGCCAACCAGCTGTGTGACCTCAGGCAGTCTCCTTCCCCTCTCTGTCCCAGTTTCCCTACAAAGGTCTCATGGGTCCTCCCACCTCTGTGATTCCATCATGTGATGACCTGAAGGCAAACTCCTCCTCAGTGAGTCTCCTGGGCACAAGATGCTTTTCAAATATTATTTCATCTCATCTTCACAGAAGTATTTCCAGGTACTGCCAGTTGACAGATGAGGGAACTGGAGCTCAGTGAGAGGACGGGACTTGCTGAAGGTCACACAGCCGGTAAAAGGCAAAGCTTGGGCTTCCATCCAGAGATGTCCTAGTTGGCTGCGTGGCCGGTACATCTGCTCTGAAGTACTGGCAGCTGCGAGTGATCCTGAGCTCACGTTCTGGGGGCAGCGAATCGTCAGAAACGTGTGTCCCCTCCAGCTTTCACCAGATCAGAGAGGAAAGCGTGTGAGTATTCAGCTCAAAGAGCATGCCAGTTAACAGGGCAATTTCAAGACAGTACTGGGGGGCTTAGTGGAGGGGAGGAGGGGAGAACCAGATGTTCCCACAAAAGCTCCAAAGTAACACGGGCTCCCCTTGGCCAGCACACGTTTTCTCTCCAGTGAGTCCAATGGGTTTCCAGTTTTCTCTTCCTGGAAGAGGGAGTCCAAGCCCATATTTATGTTCCGTCTGAAATTAATGCAAGGGGAACTATCAAGTGTTACTCTAGCTGCCAGGTTCAGCCGCTGGGTATCAAGCAACAGCGGTGTTTGTTTACCCGAGGAAGTGTGACGGGAGAGCTAGACAGATGGACAGGTGGATGGAGAATTGGGGGTACCTCGGGGCTTCGAACTCCCAAGGAGGGTCCGTCTGGGAAACTGGCAGAGCCAAGCTTGCTTTCTCCTGCTCTGCCGGCGAGGCAGGGCTGGACTGGGGCTTTTTCAGTTCAGCAAGGACTGAGATGATGTCTCCCCTGTACCCAGTTTTGTGCCGGGAGCTGAGACACATGGTCCCCACCCTGGAGGACATCACAGGGTGGAGGCGAGACAGACATGCAAACAATTACAGGGCAGTGTGAGCTATGCAGTGAGGGAGGGATGCCGGGGCTACGGGGCTGAAGAGGAAGGGACAGGACACAGACTAGGGGTCAGCCTCCTCCTTGGGCCCTGCCCTTGTCCCACAGTGAGGACATAAGCCCTGGGGGTTTTGAGGAACCTATACCCCAGAGGGGTACAGGCCTGAAGCCACAGAGCCTTCCCCACAAGCCTTCACTGGGACCTCCTACATGTCAGGCACGTGCCAAGCCCTGGGGACCCTGAGATAGGTTAGACGTGGGGCCTTTCCCTCCTGGGGTCTGACACCACGCCAGACTCAGGCAATGACTGTGCAGAGTGATTTGAGGTCAGCATGAGGCACTGTGGGGAGAGCCCTGCAGACGGAGCCTGTGATGGGTTCTGTGAACTGCAGGGGGCAGCGCCCAGTGCAGGGCTCGCTGCGGTCATGGTTACCACTCTTTATAACACCCAGAGGCTCCCTTCCCAGAATGTCAGCACCCAGCACCCCAGGAGAGCACCCTGTTGGCCAACCATGCAGGCAGGGACGGGGCCCAACGTCCTGAGCCTCACTGTGTCTTGGAGCTGAGACCAGCCGTGAGGGTCTCCCTGCAGGGTCCCAGCTGGGTCCTCAGAGGCCACCGAGCACTTCTGCCTCATCCCCCGGACAGCCCTGCTCTCCCCTGGGTGGGAGTCCTGTTCTTGGAGGACCGTGGGCTCTGAAATAATACTGACAGCGCAAGAGCTCACGTGCGCCAGGCCTGAGCTGCACGTGTGCTGCCCACTGACACCAGGCTCCTCTTAGAGGGACACTGAGGGCCGAGAGAAGCCAAGTACCTGGTCTGCCCAGGCTCCTTCCTACGAGGACAGGCGCTGAGGTCCTCACGCAGGCAGTCAGGCTCTGAAGCCCATGCCCTCCACCTAGGACACTCTCTCCTCCCCCTGCTTTCCCCACATGCCCAGCAAGAGTGCTGAGCCCTTAGCTGACATTCCAGGTGCCCTAGCTCACAGAGGTCCAGCCTGGTCCAGAGGGCAGGGCTGGCTCCAGTTAGGGACAAGCTAGCAGATGGGACGTTCCTCTGGCTGGCTGGATGCTCTGGGCTGAAACAGGAAGGGTGACGCTGGCCAAGGATCTCAGCCTGGAGCAGGCATGCCAGCTGCCAGATGTGTACATGGTGGGGCGGCCGGGCCCTTTGAAACACCGTCGGAAAACTCTGAAACACTTCTGGACGCTGTGGCCTCATGCCCCAGAGTGGGGAGAATGGCAGGCCATGGGCATTTGGCCGGGAGGAGAGAAAGTGGCTGGGCGTGTGCTATTTGCTGGGTCCCTCGTTTCTAAGGTTACCAGGGCCCTACATGGGCTGTGGTTGCTCTTCTGTGCTCAGCCATGAGCTCTGAGGAGTTTTTGTTCCTGAGGCCCCTGAGTGGAGAACCAGGGCGGGGGAAGGAGGTGGCTGGGGTCTTGCCCTGAGGACTGTGGGGATGAGGAGAGGAATTGGAAGGCAGCTGGACATGCATCAGGGAAATTTCAACCAATCAATTCTCACCTCCTCCAGGAAGTCTTCTCTGACCTCCCCTCCCCTTCCTAGACTAGGAGATGACAGATGTGCTCAGCACGAGCAGAGCTGTGATAGGGAAATCCTGTGGGACTGTGGGATCCCAGAGAAGAGGTCCCAGAAGGCCCAGTCAGGAGAGGGGAAGGTCATTCGCAGGAGAACAGAGGGCCCAAGTAGCAGCTGGATGGCTTTTTAGGGAGACGGGCATCAGAAAGAATGGCCTAGTCAGTGTTGACCATTGTTCCACTCCAGTTCTAAGATTCTCTCACTTCTCATCTCCACCTTGATTTACCCATCTGCCAAATGGAATAATAATACAATCCTGTCTCCCTCCAGGAGGCAATGAGGACGTGAAAGCCGCGTAAGCTGACGGATATGGGTGTTCTTCAAGCAGGATGGTGCCCACTCTCCAAGGAGCAGTCGCTGCTGTTATTCATTTTTAAATGTTACTGGTGTTCCATGTGTCGGGCTTCTATCTCGCCCTTCTCTCAAGTCCGGGTCTTCGCCATGAGTCGACTCCTGTGTCCCAGCCTCACAGGCCTGTTCCTGATTATGGGCCTGTGGCACTTCAGCTGGGGCTCAAGAGGGGCTGGCGCAGCCTGGCTTTTAACTTGTCAAATCCTGCTTTCTGCTTGGACTTCTGCTTACTGCGGGTGGGTGGTGTGGGGGACGGGTGGCAGCAGTCCTATGTGGAGGAATTTCCAGGTCCTAGCGGGCTCTTAGCTCCATACTCCTCCCAAGGAACCCAAGAGAGACTGAAGCAAACTCTGCTAGAGGGTTAGAATTCTGTGATGAGGGAAGGCTGGGATATCAGAACCACACAGTCTTAGAACAGCAGGCTGTTAGGGTCAGAGGACTTTGTAAGGTCAGAAGTTAGAATTATATTCAGGCTGTAGCACACTGGGGTTACGGAACATACCAGTGGCTCTCAGAGTTCAGAATGAATGGGCCCTGCAGGCTAACTGGTCTACCCTTGAGTCTGGCTCGTGTCTCCAGCCCAGCTCAGCCAGCTCCCGCATTATGCCTTCTGTTCCAGGTCTCAGGATGGCTGAACAAGTGAACACAACCTGAGGAAGCCCCAGTTCCCTAGAGCTAGGGACAAAACTGTAATTTTCTTCTAGTGCCTGGGGCTGAGAGCCCCTCTCCCTCCACCCCAGAGGCCTGGAGCCCAAGAGATACCATGTGACTGAATGGAGGGAACTTGTTTCTGGGTGATTTGGTCTAGTACGTCTTTATAGAACATCTCCTGGGTGTTGGCAGTTCTGCGGAGATATGGGCCTGCCCTGGAGTAGTTCACAGTCAGCGGGATGCTTATTGAGCAGTGGCTTCTAGGATGAAATCAGGAAAAGGCCTGGAGTGTAGGTGCATCTGCCTTTACACCCTAGATGTCCAGTGTTGCTGCAGAAAATCTTACAAGCTGGGATTTGGGACCGCTGCAGGTTCACAGGCCCTCAATCACCAATCAGTATGGTCTCTGCTCCCAGCAATCAGAGCAGATATGGGGCAGGAATGTGGCCTAATCCAGGTCCACAGCAGACACCACTAATCAATCAGACCTCTTCTCTGCTGAGCTTCGATCTGGTCTTGTCGTCCTTTATACCGCACTCCAGGTCACCATACCAATCAGTCACAGCTGGCTCATGATATGAAATTCATTTAACTTCCTGTCAATGTCAGTTCTTGTGGCCAATCTCTCTTACATTTACGTCAAATGTTCTCCTGTCTTCAAACCAAGAACCAGCCCCCAGGCCCCTCTTTCTCTGCACATGACTTCAACCTCTACAGAGTGGAGCTCTGATTAGAAGCCAACAGGTCACCTTTCCACCACCAACTTACCATCCTGCCAGCCTTCTCCCTTCTCCAAGTGCCCTTTTCTATCCAAGGCCATATCCTCTACCTGAGCTCTGGCCCCCAGCTTTCCTGCTTTCTTGGAAACTTGGGCGAGTCATTTTCCCCAATTTCTCTCCTGTATCATTGGCCTCACCCCTCCTATTGTATGCTTTTCAGCATGTTTTAGGCTTGCTCGATTCTCTCCTATCTGAAGAGAAGGCGGGTGGGTGGGAGAAACAATACAGTTATCAACTTTTAATTTTGCCAAGTAAGGGCTCTGAAAGCCCAGTTTGTCTCATTTCACCACTATTTTCTTTCTAAAGAGGAAGCTATTTAACTTCAAACACAGTAGAAGGAAGATCATTTCAGAATATAAGCCTGTAAATTTAATACACTTCATTAATAAAAAAATTCACCATCTTCTACTTATTTTTCTCCATTATTTGTAGGCCAGAGGAAATCCGAGGACACACTTAAGATCTGTGAGGACACGTAGGCTCAGCTTGTCAAACTGCATGGGCCTGGCAGTCTGGAATCAGCCCTCCCCTAACCCTGGGCCGGTGCACCCCTCCATGGCAGTGGCCTGGCTCCTTCCAGAACATCCAGGTTTGCACACTGGCCACAGTCACCTCCCAAGGAGGTGGGGCTTCCATCTGGGTCCCCAGCTGTCACCCAGGCCTGCTCAGAGTTGTCACACGTGTCCACACCCCAACTGCCCTGGAACCTGCTGAATAACTTCCAGAAGAGGTCAAACAGCTCCTGAATACAGAAACAGCCCAAACGCTAAGGAGAGTACTCTTCTGTGGGATGTACCAGCTAAAAAGACACTCTCCTGCAAAATCGTCAACCTTTCTGGAAGTATACAGCAAGGGCACCATGTACGGGGGGAAATGGCCAAGACCAGGACCCAAGGGGCCAGGATTCAAGTTGAAGGTCTGCCTGCAAGGCCTTGAGGAAGCCATTCATCTGCTCTGGGCCTTAGTTTTCATCTGCAAAATGAGTATAATAACCCCCTTCTCGTGGGCTTATTGTGAAGATCAGAGGTAATGTAATCTAAGAGCCTGGAATGGTGGCTGGCCCACAGGAGGGTCTCTGTGATAAGGATCCCTCCACCACAGTAGAGAGTGTAATGCTATTATCTAAAGTACGTCTAGCACAGTCTGATGAGGCAGGTGTATGATCCCCATTTTACAGATGAGAGACTGAGGTCCTTGGAGGTGAAATGGTTTTCCCAAACTCTCTTAATTAACAGTGATGGAACCCGGCTTTATGCCCAGGCATCCTGACTGCAAAGCTCTGACCCTTTGCATCAAATCTCCCTGTAGAGCAGAGCAGAGGAGGGGCCGGTCGGCCTGAAGCACTGGGAATCCCAGTCTGTGCTTGTGGACTCTCAGGAAGGGGTTCTGGAGCCGGGGTGGGCTGGGGAAAGATCTGGATGGGCACGGGGGGTGGCTAGGCAGGTGGAGGCTCTTCCTCTCCCTCACCCTAGTGAGCCTGAGGCTGGTCTCAGGCCGGTCTGTTGTAAAGTGGCAGAGCCTCAGGCTATAGAATGACAGGATGGGCAAGGCCAGGCTGTGGGCGGCTGGGAGTCTTATAATCATATTTCTGTCCTAAGCTATTTCCTAGAGACATTCATGAAACTGGATCTGAGAGACTGTTGCACGAACAGACACCCTCTGGGGGATGGCGAGGTGTATTTCCAGGGGCACAGACCCTCCCTCCCTCCCTCCCACAGTGCCTTCTTTGAGGGCCGGACAGGGGATGGGCAACGAGTGAGGCTGACTCAGGTCCCCAGTGCTCGGGGGTCTGGGAAGGCCTGAGTTGGAAAAGGCACCCAGACGGGAACGTGTGCCATGGAGCCTGTGCGTCTGTAGGTCGCATGCTGCCGAAGAGTGCTGGGCCTGTCCCTGCACGTACGTCCTCAGCCTGCCTTTGGATGTGGGACTCAGGAGCTATGTGGCCATAAGGACACAGCGAGGCAGGCGTGGACTTCTGTCACCACGAGTTGTGTGTGGACGTGTCCCATGCTGACACACTGTTACAGGTCCTCTCAGCTGGCTCCCTGACCGCACGTGAGAACAGAGCCCCTGACCACGGCTCTGGGCCCCGGGGACCAGTCCCGGCTCTGTCCCCATCTCGCCATGAGCTTCACCCACGTCCTGGCGTCTGTGGAACTCAGTCTGCCCGTGGCTATGATGAGGTGGGCAGGCTCGAGCTTGGAGGCTGAGTCCAGCTCTGAAATGCTCAGGTCGAGCGTAGATGTGCAGCACCGAGCAGGCCATTTGCTCCAGGTGCTGCTGAGCCAGAAGTGGCATCTGCCGGCAGGATGTGCCCACAGCCCCGGGCCTGTTGCCATAGGACAGACGGTCTCTAAGAGCCAAGGTGGGGCTCCCATTGCCCTCACTTTACTGCTGGGCTGTTCTAAGCTCTCCAGGCCAGGAGACCAGGATTGGAGGATCCGGTCAACATTCATTCATCTGTTCCTTCCTTCACTCATTCATTCTTTCATACCTTCACTGAGCTCAAAACATATTACACATGACTGAAAAACACAGGCATGATGAAGTGAAGCCTGCCTTCCTGGAGCTCAGGACGCTGGCAGGAGACAGAGCCAGCACCCTGCACTGGCTCCACCATGGGGAGCAGCCTGGAAGTGGGGAGAGGACCAGGAGGCTGGAGCTGATGGAGGCTTTGGACCAGGACAGTGGCAGTGGGGATGGACAGAGTAGACAGCGGTGAGGTCTTTTTGGTGGTCTGTCAAAAAAACTGACCAGGCCCGTGCTCTCCGACTGCCAGTGATGGCGGGTCTGGGCCCCACGCTCCAGCGCCATCCATTTTCAGGGCTAGTTGATTCGGCAGAACCTCCAGAACGAACATGATCCTGCCAACATCTTGATTTCAGCCCAGTGAAATCCATTTCGGAGTTCTGAGCTCCAGGACGCCGTGTGGCTGACAGGGTCTTGGTGCTCCAGCCTGGTGTCAGACCTGAGCCTCTGAGGTGGGAGAGCCGAGTTCAGAACATTGGACCACCAGAGACCTCCCGGCCCCACGTAATATCAATCTGCGAGAGCTCTCCCAGAGATCTCTGTCTCAACGCTAAGACCCAGCTCCATCCAACGTCCAGCTAACCACCAGTGCTGGACACCCCATGCCAAACAACTAGTAAGACAGGGACACAACCCCACCCATTAGCAGAGAGGCTGCCTAAAATCATAATAAGTTCACAGACACTCCAAAACACACCACCGGACGTGACCCTGCCCACCAGAAAGACAAGATCCAGCCCCACCCACCAGAACACAGGCACCAGTCTCCCCCCACCGGGAAGCCTACACAAGCCACTGAACCAACCTCACCCACTGGGGGCAGACACCAAAAACAACAGGAACTATGAACCTGCAGCCTGTGAAAAGGAGACCCCAAACACAGTAAGTTAAGCAAAATGAGAAGACAGAGAAATACGCAGCAGATGAAGGAGCAAGGTAAAAACCCACCAGACCAAACAAATGAAGAGGAAATAGGCAGTCTACCTGAAAAAGAATTCAGAGTAATGATAGTAAAGATGATCCAAAATCTTGGAGATAGAACAGAGAAAACACAAGAAACATTTAACAAGGCCTTAGAAGAACTAAAGAGTAAACAAACAATTATGAACAACATAATAAATGAAATTAAAAATTCTCTAGAAGGAATCAATAGCAGAATAACTGAGGCAGAAGAACGGATAAGTGACCTGGAAAATAAAATAGTGGAAGTAACTACTGCTGAGCAGAATAAAGAAAAAAGAATGAAAAGAATTGAGGACAGTCTCAGAGACCTCTGGGACAACATTAAACACACCAACATTGAATTATAGGGGTCCCAGAAGCAGAATAGAAAAAGAAAGGGTCTGAGAAAATATTTGAAGAGATTATAGTTGAAAACTTCCCTAACATGGGAAAGGAAATAGTCAATCAAGTCCAGGAAGTGCAGAGAGTCCCATACAGGATAAATCCAAGGAGAAACACGCCAAGACACATATTAATCAAACGATCAAAAATTAAATACAAAGAAAAAATATTGGAAGCAGCAAGGGAAAAGCAACCAATAACATACAAGGGAACCCCTGTGAGGATAACAGCTGATCTTTCAGCAGAAACTCTGCAAGCCAGAAGGGAGTGGCAGGACATATTTAAAGTGATGAAAGGGAAAAACCTACAACCAAGATTACTCTACTCAGCAAGGATCTCATTCAGATTTTTTTTTTTTTTTTTTTTTGGCGGTACATGGGCCTCTCACTGCCGCGGCCTCTCCCGCCGCGGAGCACAGGCTCCGGACGCGCAGGTCCAGCAGCCATGGCCCATGGGCCCAGCTGCTCCGCGGCACACGGGACCTCCCCGGACCGGGGCACGAACCCACAACCCCTGCATCGGCAGGTGGACTCTCAATCACTGTGCCACCTGGGAAGCCCTCTCATTCAGATTTGACGAAGAAATTAAAACCTTTACAGACAGGCAAAAGATAAGAGAATTCAGCACCACCAAACCAGCTTTACAACAAATGCTAAAGGAACTTCTCTAGGGGGAAACACAAGAGAAGGAAAAGACCTACAAAAACAAACCCAAAACAATTAAGAAAATGGTAATAGGAACATACATATCAATAATTACCTTAAATGTAAATGGATTAAAGCTCTAACCAAAAGACATAGACTGGCTGAATGGATATAAAAACAAGACTCGTATATATGCTGTCTACAAGAGACCCACTTCAGACCTAGGGACACATACAGCCTGAAAGCGAGGGGTTGGAAAAAGATATTCCATGCAAATGGAAATCAAAAGAAAGCTGGAGTAGCAATTCTCATATCAGACAAAATAGACTTTAACATAAAGACTATTACAAGAGACAAAGAAGGACACTACATAATGATCAAGGGATCAATCCAAGAAGAAGATATAACAATTGTAAATAATTATGCACCCAACACAGGAGCACTTCAATACGTAAGGCAAACGTTAACAGTCATAAAAGGGGAAATTGACAGTAGCACAATAATAGTAGGGGAATTTAACACCCCACTTTCACCAATGGACAGATAATGCAAAATGAAAATAAATAAGGAAACACAAGCTTTAAATGACACATTAAACAAGATGGACTTAATTGATATTTATAGGACATTCCATCCAAAAACAACAGAATACACTTTCTTCTCAAGTGCTCATGGAACATTCTCCAGGATAGATCATACTTTGGGTCACAAATCAAGCCTTGGTAAATTTAAGAAAATTGAAATCATATAAGGTATCTTTTCCAACCACAATGCTATGAGACTAGATATCAATTACAGGAAAAAAAACTGTAAAAAATACAAACACAAGGAGGCTAAATAATATGCTACTAAACAACCAAGAGATCATTGAAGAAATCAAAGAGGAAACCAAAACATACCTAGAAACAAATGACAATGAAAACACGATGACCCAACACCTATGGGATGCAGCAAAAGCAGTTCCAAGAGGGAAGTTTATAGCAATATAATCCCACCTTAAGAAACAAGAAAAATCTCAAAAAAACAACCTAACCTTATACCTAAAGCAATTAGAGAAAAAAAAAAACAAAAAAACCCCACAAAGTTAGAAGAAGGAAAGACATCATAAAGATCAAATCAGAAATAAATGAAAAAGAAATGAAGGAAACAATAGCAAAGATAAATAAAACTAAAAGCTGGTTCTCTGAGAAGACAAAAAAAATCATAAACCATTAGCCAGACTCAGCAGGAAAAAAAGGGAGAAGACTCAAAACAACAGAAATAGAAATGAAAAAGGAGAAGTAACAACTGACACTGCAGAAATACAAAGGATCATGAGAGATTACTACAAGCAACTCTATTCCATAAAATGGACAACCTGGAAGTAATGGACCAATTCTTAGAAAAGCACAACCTTCCGAGATTGAACCAGAAAGAAATAGAAAATATAAACAGACCAATCACAAGCACTGAAATTGAAACTGTGATTAAAAATCTTCCAGTAGGGGCTTCCCTGGTGGCGCAGTGGTTGAGAGTCTGCCTGCCGATGCAGGGGACACGGGTTCATGTCCCGGTCCGGGAAGATCCCACATGTCGTGGAGTGGCTAGGCCTGTGAGCCATGGCTGCTGAGCCTGTGCGTCTGGAGCCTGTGCTCCACAACGGGAGAGGCCCGCGTACCGCAAAAAAAAATAAAAAATCTTCCAACAAACAAAAGCCCAGGACTAGATAGCTTCATAGGCAAATTCTATCAAACATTTAGAGAAGAGCTAACACCTATCCTTCTTCTAAAATATAGCAGAGAGAGGAACACTCCCGAACTCATTCCACGAGGCCACCATCGCTCTGATACTAAAACCAGATGAAGATGTCACAAAAAAAGAAAATTACAGGCCAATATCACTGATGAACATAGATGCAAAAATTCTCAAAAAACTGCTAGCAAACAGAATCCAACAGCACATTAAAAGGATCATACACCATGATCAAGTGGGGTTTATCCCAGGAATGCAAGGATTCTTCAATATATGCAAATCAATCAATGTGATAAACCATATTAACAAATTGAAGGAGAAAAACCATATGAGCATCTCAATAGATGCAGAAAAAGCTTTTGACAATTTCAACACCCATTTATGATAAAAACTGTCCATAAAGTAGGCATAGAGGGAACCTACTTCAACATAATAAAGGCCATATATGACAAACCCACAGGCAACATCATTCTCAATGGTGAAAACTGAAACCATTTCCTTTAAGATCAGGAACAAGACAAGGTTGCCCACTCCCACCATGATTATTCAACATAGTTTTGGAAGTTTTAGCCACAGCAATTAGAGAAGAAAAAGAAAAAAAGGAATCCAAATCAGAAAAGAAGAAGTAAAGCTGTCACTGTTTGCAGATGACATGATACTATACATAGAGAATCCTGAAGGTGCTACCAGAAAACTACTAGAGCTAATCAGTGCATTTGGTAGTGTAGAAGGATACAAAATTAATGCACAGAAATCTCTTGCATTCCTATAGACCAATGATGAAAAATCTGAAAGAGAAATTAAGGAAACACTCCCATTTACCATTACAACAAAAAGAATAAAATACCTAGGAATCAACCTACCTAAAGAGAAAAAAGACCTGTATATGGAAAACTATAAGACACTGATGAAAGAAATTAAAGATGATACAAACAGATGGAGAGATATAGCATGTTCTTGGATTGGAAGAATCAACATTGGTAAAATGAGTCTACTACCCAAAGCAATCTACAGATTCAGTGCAATCCCTATCAAACGACCACTGGCATTTTTCACAGAACTAGAACAAACAATTTCACAATTTGTATGGAAACACAAAAGACCCCGAATAGCCAAAGCAATCTTGAGAAAGAAAAAAGGAGCTGGAGGAATCAGGTTCCTGGACTTCAGACTGTATTACAAAGCTGCAGTAATGAAGGCAATATGGTACTGGCAAAAAACAGAAATATGGATCAATGGAACAGGATAGAAAGCCCAGAGATAAACCCACGCACATATGGTCACCTTATTTTTGATAAAGGAGGCAAGAATATACAAAGGAGAAAAGACAGCCTCTTCAATAAGTGGTGCTGGGAAAATTGGACGGCTACATGTAAAAGAATGAAATTAGAACACGCCCTAACACCATACACAAAAATAAACTCAAGATGGTTAAAGACCTAAATGTAAGGCCAGACACTATCAAACTCTTAGAGGAAAACATAGGCAGAACACTCTATGATATAAATCACAGCAAGATCCTTTTTGACCCACCTCCTAGAGAAATGGAAATAAAAACAAAAATAAACAAGTGGGACTTAATGAAACTTAAAAGCTTTTGCACAGTAAAGGAAACCATAAACAAGATGAAAAGACAACCCTCAGAATGGGAGAAAATATTTGCAAACAAAGCAACTGACAAAGGATTAATCTCCAAAATTTACAAGCAGCTCATGCAGCTCAATAACAAGAAAACAAACAACCCAATCCAAAAATGGGCAGAAGACCTAAATAGACATTTCTCTAAAGAAGATATACAGATGGCCAACAAACACATGAAAGAATGCTCAACATCATTAATCATTAGAGAAATGCAAATCAAAACTACAATGAGATATCATCTCACACCAGTCAGAATGGCCATCATCAAAAAATCTAGAAACAGTAAATGCTGGAGAGGGTGTGGAGAAAAGGGAACACTCTTGCACTGCTGGTGGGAATGTGAATTGGTACAGCCACTATGGAGAACAGTAAGGAGGTTCCTTAAAAATCTACAAAGAGAACTACCATATGACCCAGCAATCCCACTACTGGGTATATACCCTGAGAAAACCATAATTCAAAAAGAGTCATGTACCAAAATATTCATTGCAGCTCTATTTACAATAGCCCGGAGATGGAAACAACCTAAGTGTCCATCATCGGATGAATGGATAAAGAAGATGTGGCACATATAGGAATATTACTCAGCCATAAAAAGAAACGAAATTGAGCTATTTTTAATGAGGTGGATGGACCTAGAGTCTGTCATACAGAGTGAAGTAAGTCAGAAAGAGAAAGACAAATACCATATGCTGACACATATATATGGAATTTAAGAAAAAAAAATGTCATGAAGTACCTGGGGGTAAGACAGGAATAAAGACACAGACCTACTAGAGAATGAACTTGAGGATATGGGGAGGGGGAAGGGTAAGCTGTGACAAAGTGAGAGAGTGGCATGGACATATATACACTACCAAACGTAAAATAGATAGCTAGTGGGAAGCAGCCGCATAGCACAGGGAGATCAGTTCGGTGCTTTGTGACCACCTAGAGGGGTGGGATAGGGAGGGTGGGAGACGCAAGAGGGAGGGGATATGGGGATATATGTATACATATAGCTGATTCACTTTGTTATACAGCAGAAAGTAACACAACATTGTAAAGTAATTATACTCCAATAAAGACGTAAAAAAAAAACCCAGAAAAAAACAAAACAAAACTGACCAGGAATCAGCTGGATTTCAGAGATGGGGAAGAAAGTGGAGGTGGTAGGGAGCCTGCGTGCTGGCCTGGTGCCTGAGTGGACATTTGTGCTGCAGTGGACTTGGGGTTTCAGTGTCAGTGGTTGCCTGGGCCATTGTGATTTTCGTCTCTAGGCTCTCCTGTTTCCACACCCACAGGAAGAAGCAGGTATTAGCTACCCCCAGCCCCTGAGTGACTGGTCCTGAGCCCTGCAGCAGGTGGGGCAGGTAGAGCATGCAGAATGCTGGATCCCTTACCGGCCTCTCTCAGTGACCGGGCTCTCTAGGGGCTCACATTAGGGGAGGAGCCTGAGGGCCAGTTGAGTTCCCAGTGGTGCCCCTTTTGTGGTCAGCTGTGGGCCGGTTTAGCACAGGATACACTGCCCAGATGCCCACAGGAGGGAGGGCTGGGGAGCCTGCTGGGATGGTGAGTGAGGGAGAGTGCGTGTTGGGGAGCACTTGCTTCCCTGCATGGTCCCCAGATCTGTTCTGACTCAAGCCAGGTCCCCAGCAGGTGTCCTGCTGTCGAAGTCCTGCTTCTACTGGCTCCTTCAGGCAGCCCCTCCCACCGCCACAGGAACCCCACTCTTCTCAGAAATCTGTTTGAAGAGCTCCTAGAATCACAGATGGCCCAAGTGAGTCCTGGGTCTTTCTGCTCAGATGAGTGAACTGAGGCTGCCAGAGGGGAGGGAAGAGGCCACATCAGGCCGTGGCACAGCTGCAGCGTTAGCCCAGACGTCTCCGTCCAGCTGCAGGTGTGGTCTTATAGAGGCTGTCCCAGAGGTCCCGCGTTTCTGAGGCCCTCCCATACGCCTCTGCCGTGCTGAGGGCCGAAGGGGAGGGAAGACAGGTGCAGACACACACAAACCCTTGAAGTATTTGGGGTTGAACAGTGGGGGGTGGGTGAGGCAGACCTCCAGCAGTGGACACGCCCTGTTATGAATCAGGATGTCCACACAGGCCCTTCTGTGTTAGACAGGCTGCTCGGCTTGATCCAACTCCGCCTGACGCAGGCAGGCAGCGTGTGGGTAGCGGGGCAGGGAAGGGAGGGGAGAGAGAGGACAGCGCCAGGGAGCACAACGCCCACGAGCACGACGCCCACCAGCCACCTCAAGGGGAATTCGTTCAGCCCAAATTGCAAGCAGTGTGAGCAAGAAATACGTTTGTCCTTGTAGCACCGGAGCAAGAGCTGATAAATAAAGGAGGCAAATGCAGTATCTTTGTCCCAAGGTGGACAGCACTGTCATCAGGAGAGACAGTCATGGAGAAAGGAAGACAGAGTGAGGGAGAAGAAGCAGGAGAGGAACAGGGAGAGAGACGCTGAGCAAGTCCTGTACCTGTACCTGCGTGTCTGGACTTCCCAGAGCCCCAGAAGGAGCATCAAGGTCATGGTCCATATGGTGGTGATAAAATTGGTATTAATTGTCACCGTCATAACGATGCCAATCGTTGTGGCTGCCATTTTGAGTTCCAGCTAGGTGGTACTAATCTTTGCAACTATTCTACAAGGTAGGTCTTTTCAATTCATCACATAATTACTGTTATCACTGCCCATTCATAGAAGAGGGACTTGAGCCCTTGAGAAGGTCCCCTCCGAAGCCAGGCAGTCTGGAGGGGGTTGGGCTGGGATTTAGAGCCAGGGCTGTGGGATGCCAGAGCCGCCTTCTCCCCACTGGGCCACGTGGCCCTCACTGACTTGGCCTTGGCTCTGAGGGGTGGGCCCAAGCCTGGGCTGGACACTGGGAGCTGGCTTCAGTTCTGGGCTCTCAGCATGGCCTCCTGGGGCATGAAGGAGCCACAGAAGTTATCCTGGTTTTGGCAGTGGTCCCTGCCCTTGTCCATGGGGACTGTCACAAAAGAAGCCTTGACCGGAAGCAGGGGACCTGTGTTGGATTCCAGCTCTGCTGAACACTGTGTGGCTTTCCCTGCTCATTCAGGGCCTCAACTTTTCCCTTTACGAAGTAGAGGTCAGAAGAGGGTCCAGCAGCCCTCCCAGCCCTTAAGGATCTGGCAAACAATCCCTTCCCCACTCCGGTCCAAACCTGCTCCGAAGGCAAAGAAGCAGATCTTGTCTTCGTTCTCCTGCAGAAGAGTCATGACCCTCTTCCCCATCCGCTCATTCCTCTTGTAGATGAGCTCCTGGCGGAAGTAGCTGTCGATCTCCTGGGCCGTGACCTGCTCGTGCGGCGGAAGGGTGGTGTTGATAAAGTTGGGTAGCTGTAAAGGCAAGACAGAGACTGCTGCCTTCAGTTCTTCCTGGAGCAGAGTGGCTTTCAATAAACACACACAGCCCAGCGTGGGGCTGGGTAACTTACCTTTATTCAGGTAATTGATGCTTTTCATCAGTTCCCAGATGCTTTGAGATGACTGTTGTTATCCCAGTTTCACAAATAAAGAAAGAAGAGCGAAAGATCCAGAGATAGGTGGAGAGCCACACAGCTAAGTAAATGGCAGAGCCAGGCTGGAGCCCTTGGACGCCACCCTCACACACGTATCACTCCCGCGTCTCTGCCTTGTTGAACCTCAGCTTCCGGACACAGAGGTCCTGGGAGGCTCTCACTGTAGCACTGACCCTGTCACTGGCACATACAGGGAATCTGGTTCAGCAAGCAGGTGTGGAGGGTCTGCCTGGTGTAGCGAAAAGGCTGACCTGGGCTTCAGGCCCTGTTCTGATGCTGTGTGACTTTGGCCAAATTACTTAACTTTTCTGAGCCCAGGTTTCCTCATTTATAAGTTGGGGCTGATGGTATTGAGGGGGATTGCATGAGATGATGGGTGTTGTCGTGGACACCTTTCAGCCCACCCCACCCTACAGAGGTCAGAGGAGCGGTCATAACCTTTGATTCTCCCAGTGTATCAGCCCTGGTTGGCCACTTTCTGTTGCCACCACTATCTCTGCATCCCCAGCTCCACCGCTGCTCAGGACGTAACCCAAACCCTCCCTCCCTTCTTGAAAATTTCAACTCCAGGACCAAGGCTTCCTTGCATAACAATGGTTTGTTCAACAACCTGGCTTGGAGCTATCCATATTTCCCAGCTCTCGGCCCCATGTCCACACTCAGCCGCATGGCCTGGGGCCAGCATTTCTGACATGTCTTTGAACGAGGCAGAGAGCTCCCTGAGTACAGGGACAGCACCTCTGTCATTCCTGGGCCCCTGCTGCCTGGCACAAAGTAGGTGCCCAGCACAGGTTTCTGGAGCCTTGAACATAAAGATGTGCCGTCCCTCCTCACCACATCGCCTCTTCCTGTTCTTCTGTTCCCGACACATTACCTCTCTAACCTGCTCCAGTGCTGTGGCCTTCAGCATGTGGGTGGGGTGGGAGAGGAAGCCATGGACCACGGAGGACCCTGAGGCCATGAGTAAGAATACCTGCTCTTTCCCCACAATCCACCGGTGTGATTCTAACCTCCAAGCCCTTGCTCACAAGGGGTGCCGCCTTCATCACTCTGTCTTCACCAACCCAGGCCCAAAGCACAGGACACAAGGCCTAGCTGACTTCTGAACTGGCCAGATGGCGAGTCCAGCATGAGGAGACTAATTTCCTGCAGGTTTTAACCCAGCCACATGGATTCTAGAGCCGCTGACGAGTTGTCAGCCCTCCTTCTGAGGAGAATGGAGGCATCAATGGAGGCTGAACCCAGAGGGACTCTGGGGAGGCTGGGACATCTGCCTCTGCTATCTGTTGGCCAAGGACCAGGGCATTCCCTGAGTGAGAGGGGCTTCTCTGCCAGAAATGCCTGATACGCTGTTCTGGGAGGAGCAAGACATTGATATGACTGGTATGCCCTAAACTTGAGCAGTGCACAACCTAGATAGCTGTATGCAGCAGCTCTGCCAGTGCCCAATCAGGGCCAGCACAGAGTTGGTGCTTGGGGACTGTTTGGCAAATGGATATATAGAGGAAGGAATAGAGTTCTTACTCCCTCCCCTAACCATGGAGGGGATGCTTGGCAGCCCTGATAAAACAGGCCACACGTGGACTTGACGCCACCATAGGAAACACTGCAGGCTTCTGAGTGGGGGAGGAGCACAAGAGAGGCTGTGACTCAGAAGGGTTATATCTGGAAACCTGGCCCTCGCAGGCTTCTCTCCGTTCCTTGGGTGTGGAAGGAACGTGGGACGATGCTGCACTGACAGATAAACATTTGTTCAATGAGTGGACGCACTGATGAATGGGTGGCCCGCAGGCAGCAGCTCTGGAGGTTGTGAATGTGAGTCCTGAACAGCTGGGTCAGCTCGGGTTGGAATCCTCCTTTTGCCACTTACCAGCTGGGTGGCCTCTAACTCACAGGTTACTTGGCCCCTCTGAGACTCAGTTTCCCAATTGGTCATATAGGGGCTATATATATTGTTATAGGAATTAAACAAGGTCAGTTTTGGAAAGCGCTTAGCACAGCACGTGGCACAAAGGAAGTCTTGATGAAACGTCAGCTTTGTACAACGAGCCTGGAGGATGGGGCTGGCTGCGTCATCTTTCCCCTCTGACGGCAGGGGCTACAGTGAAGGGTGGCCTTGGACAGGGGATAGAGATGGAGATGACAGAGAGGCGGCCTTCAGAACCATCAGAGAGCCTGAAGGCAGCATTCTGCTTCCCTTCCCCTCTTCCGAGGGTCCAGGCAGAGGCCTTCTCCCTGGGATGTGTCCAGCCCGCCCTCCTCAGTCCCCTGACCATGAGTGTGCATTTGTGGGTGATGAATCTCCATTCAATATGTAGGGAGCTTGAAAAAAAAAACAAGAACTAGAAAGTTCCATGTCAAAGCCACAAAGAAGCTGGGCTAGCCACTGGGTTCCGTGGGCTGCCCTGCAGCTGGCTGACATTCTCTGCATGTTTCATGCTGATGGGTCCTGGCTCCATGCCAAGGACGAGGCCTGGCTGGATGGAAGCAAATTAATGATGTGATTAGACTTGTTGGGAGTCTTAAATCTCTTGCAACAAGTTCAAGTGCAGGATGTACGATAACATTTTAAAGAGGATACGTTAAGTCCCCAGGACCCTAAAGTGATAGGTCCAAGATGGAGTGATGAGAAGATGGGCCAGGCAGAGCTGGAGTGGGGCCGTGAGGCTCCCCTGACCCCCGACTAGGACTGGGTCAGGTCTAGTGGTCAAGGGCTCAGGTCTGCTGATGTCACAACCTCAATGTCCTCACCCCTTCTCTTTATCCTGTCCATCCAACAGACACCTTCTGAGAACTTCCATGGGTCCAGCCCTGTGTCCAGCTAGGAGGCCCACAGATAACCCAGGGTCTGCTGCCCTGGACGAGGCTCACACCAGTGGGGATCAGGACACTGGGGCACACATGTTTTAGAGGGCAGTGAGGGATGTGGGAGCCTGGAGGAGGCTGCTAATAGGGTGACAACGTGTCTCGGCTTGTTGAAGACAATCCAGGTTCATGGCTATGGTAGATTGCTGCATGGCTATTCATTATTCTGACTCAATTACATTTGACCTTTTACTCTCAATAGTGTCTGAGTGTGGACAATAAATATATGCATTTCTATTCTCCACCTAACACAGGCTGGGGGCTCAGAGGAGTCTTCCCAGGGGAGGGGCCTTTGGATCACCCTGCTGATTTGGGGGCACCGACAGTGCTAGTGACCGGAGAGCTGCAGGAGGCCAGGGCCTCAGCCATTTCTGAAGGTGTGATGGAGGGGGGGTGAGGTGAAGCCGACCAAGGGTGGGGTGTGCCTGGCCCCTGTCCGCCAGTATGATCATCCTGCGCCCTGCATCTGTCCAGCCCCGGCCTCCAGAGGCCGCTCCAGCAGCCTCGGCACTGCAGCCAGAGGCATCTTTCTGACCACGTCCCTGTCTGGCTTAAACACCCCAGGGTTTCGGCCCCTCAGTGAACATTCTCACCCCCATATGGTCTGCCGTCTGCTTTGCAGATCATTCCTCAGGACCTCCCACTTTCCTGTGCCCCTGCCACGCAGCTCGCTCTGCCTGCCAGCCCCTGGCTTTGTCCACACCTGGCCAGACTCTACTCTCAAGCCTGGTCCAATACCACCTTCACCTGAAGCCCTCCCCGGCTGCAGGCGGTGACTGCCCCCTCCAGCCCCTGTGACATCAAGACCTCCAGCCGCAGACCCCTTCTCTGTTAGCACGCGGGCACTGGATTTAGCCTTGCTGCCCTGACACTAGGCTTGTCTGTGTCTGGGGGCGGGGCTGCCTAGTCCCTCCCTCGAGGGCTAGACTCTGCCTGTGCACCCCTGGGCTGCTATTCTAACCTGGGTGGGCCAATCTACCCGTGCCCTCTGCTCTACTTCAAGTACAGGCACTGCCGGGAGACCCCCGACGTAGATCACCTGTCAGAGACACGCCAGTGGTTCTGGACACCGCGCAAAGAAAATCTGAACTTGTCATCCCCCGGGGTCACCCCCTTCTTCCCTCTCTCAGTTTAGTGTCCTACTCTCTGTGGCCAGGGCCCTGTCCGGCACACCACTCTCCCCAGCCTGGCCATTTCATGGCCAAGCCATCCTGAGTGGTGACCGGGTACCCCTCAGGCACACAGCTCCCTGGCTGCTCAGGGCTCACCAGCCTCTGCCCAGCGGAGGATGCAGTGCTAGGCTCTGTCACAGGGTGGGTGGATGGCTGGTGAAACGCCTGTGAGCCTCGTGCTGCCAGGGTTCTCCTCCCTCTCTCCTCTACCAGAGAGAGTCAGGGCACCCAGAATCCCAGCCTTCTGTGCAGGGCCTCCGCACCCTTCCTCTCCCTCACTCTCTGCTCTGCACCGAGCACAGCACACGCCTGCATTTGCCCGTGCAGCATTGCTCACTGATACTCGCTCTGTGCCACGCCCTGCACTGGGCAGCACGACGAGAGTGGACAGCACACCCTTGCCCTCGAGGAGCTTGGGGTCTAGCGGTGTCCCTGGCTATGCCTCCAGCCCAAACTCTCAGCCCTCCTCCTGCTGTCTCTTGCCTCCGCTCGTCTGCGTGGTTTCCTCTGCTGGAATGTTCTTCTGCCTCCTGTCTGTGGCCAATTCAGGTTCTTCTCTGACCTCTCTTATTTCAGGAATCTTTCCTTCTCTCTCCAGCCCTTCCCCACCCCTACCCCAAGCCCACCTAAATTCCTGCTCCTGTCACAGGCTCCAAGGGCATCCTCTACTTCCCCTCGTAGCAAGGACCATGCTTCGGTGCAGTTGCTTGTTGAATCTCTCCTTTCTTCCTATGAGACCCTCAGCCCCATGAGGGCAGCTCTCTCTGGCGCCCCGCCATATCCCTTTCCATAGCACTGTACCTGGCATTTATACACTATTTCCTTCATTCATCCAATATCTACTGAGTCGTGCTCTGTGCCAGGCACTGCTCTAGCCAAGTATCAGTGAATAAAACAGACTCAAAACCCTGCCCTCAGGGAGTTTATGCTGTAATGGGAAAGGACAGACAATAAATAATGACTGATCAATGAATCAAGATATATAAGTGTGTGAGAAGATGATAAAGGCCATGAGGAAAAGTGGAGCTTCATAAAGGGGACAGGTTGGGGGGGAGGGGCGTCAGGTTGCAATTCTAGACCCGATCGGGGCCCGCCTCACTGAGACGATGATACTTGCATTATGTCTTGAAGGCAGAGACGGGGTAAGCCACGGTAATACCTGGGGAAAGGCCTTCCTGGCAGAGGGAACAGCCAGTGCAAAGGCGAAGTGTGTGGGTGGGCTCATGGGTCAGCAGGGAGGCCTGCGCAGCTGGAGTGGCATGTGGCGGGCAACGGGGGAGGCAGAGGACATGGGGTGGAGACTGGGGAAAGACCACGGGACCACGCAGGCCATCACAGAGACCCTGGCTTTATCCTGAGAAAAATCGGGAGCCTTTCAGTGTCCTGAGCGGGGAGGTGGCGTGTTCTGACTAATTCAGCTGCCTCTTGAATCAATGAATAATCAAGCATCAGAAACAGAAAGCACAGGGGGCCTAGAGGTGCCCGGGAGAACATCTAACCCCACCAAGGGTGTCAGGGCGGTTTCGCAGGTGAGATGACACTGGACCACGGCCCGAGTGGGAGGAAACTGGGAGGGAGGAACCTGAACAAAGGCAGAGCTGTGGGAAAGGGCAAGGTGCATGGGGGAAGCGCTACAAGTGGCAGAGGTCAGCAAAATGAGGTCTTTGTGGCAGGGGACCTGGGCTGTGATGAGGTCCATGGAGGGTAGGACATGGAGAGGGGGCCGTGGCTACCTACGAAGTACCTTGGAATTTATCCCGAGGGCAACGGGAGGCCTGGTGGAGCCATGCTCAGCTCCTGGGCTCCCACTCACTGTCTGCCCAGCCTGGGGTAATCTTTCCTCTAGGACTAGAATCGAGGCAGAGAGCCCTGGACTGGACTCAAGCCCAAGCTCTGAGCACCTGTGAGCTTTCCCTTTCCTGGGCTTTAATCTCCCCAGATGCTGGACTAAACCTCAACGAGGCCTCCCTGTTCTTACAGGCAAAGCTTCCAGGGTCTAGGCCCCAGAGTCGCACACACCAGGCTCAAGCACTGCTCTTGACAACTTGATAACAACTAATAAGTGGTGTGGCCTTGGGCAAGTCTCTTCCCCTCCTTGAGCCTCAGTTTCCCCCATCTATAAAACGGGGGTGCCCAAGCTCCTGCTTACCGTGGCTGGAGAGAAGACTGCCTGCGCCTGGCACACAGTAGGTGTCTAATAAATGCCTTCCTATGGGCCTGGCCTTGGGAGCTAGTGTCCTGGAGCCTGCCTGGGCTGGGGGAGGGGAGCCTCACCTGGGATGTGTCGTGGTTGAAGATGACGGCGTTGAGGTCCCCACAGTTGTAGTGCTTGATGAGGTCCTCGGTGGTGTAGGGTGCCTGCAAGCTCCCGGCCCGCACACTCTCGTGCTGCAGCAGGGTCTGGTTCAGGGCAAACAGCACCTGCGCAGAGGGAGGAGAGGCGTCAGGACTGTGCTCAGGGACCCTGGCTGAGGCCCCTGACCCCTCCAGGACCGGCCCTCCTCCCGCTGGACTTTGGGGCAACAGGCCTGAAACGGGGTGTGTGAAAAGATGGGAGGGGCCTGACACCAGCTGGTACCACCCGAATGTTCCATGTCTCCCAGCCTTCACTCACTGGGCTCTCATCACGTGCAGCCTGCTCTCATCTCCAGCCCTTTGCCCTCACAGGTCCCCAGTCCTGCTCTGGGCATCAGTGTCTTATCTAATAATGTGGCAAAGAGAACCTAGCTGTGTCCAGGTTTTGGAATGATGGGCGAGTTTTTCTTTTGATTCCTTTCTTCTCCAGTGCCTAGATGAGTTCTAGAAGGAGCACAGACTCATTTTGGAATCAAGAGCGCCCCCAAACAAAGCAAAACAAACAAATGAACAAAAAACCAGAAAGCCCATTAGATGTCAAGGCTCAACCCAAATGCCACGTCCTCCAGAAGCCATCCTCACACCAGGCAAAGGCCTTAGGAGCTGAGCCCCCAAGTCAGATCCGTGCTGCCAGTCAGCACGCGTTTCCTCCAGCCCCTCTGTGCTCTGGGCCACCGTGCCAGGCCCTGGGGACACAGCTGTGCCCAGCCAGACCTGCCAGGCATCAGGATCACTTGGAGTGCTACACAAAAATCGCAGAGATTCCAGAACTGGAGTCTCTGAGGTGGAGCCCAGGATGTGTATTTTTAACAGGCTCCCTGGGAACTCTTTAGCGGTCCAATTGCTTCTGGCATTTGAGGACCGTGCCTCTCACGGAACGTGCCCTGCCCAAGGCACAAGGCCCTGAGAGATGATCTAAAGTGTCCCATTTTAGATGGGGAAACTGAAGCCCAGGAGGGGAGGGGAAGTGGCCAATTCTGCACGGCTGGGACTAGAGCCAGCTTCACACAGCTGTGCATCTCAGACTCCTTTGGCCAACAAAAGGGAGGAGCTTGACCAGTCAGTCGGTTGTTGAGCACAGATAGAGGGAAAAATGGTTGCAATTCTTGTGCAAAACGCCAGGAGGTGGTCTCGGGCCACCTGTCCTCGTTGTTTTCCCAGCTCCAGCCTCCCTGGCAGTCCTCAGGCCCTGTTCATCCTGTCTGCACACTGTCTTGGACAACACACCCCCAGCCTTAGTCCGCCTGCACCAGTTCAGGCCCAAGCCTCTCTCATTGGGTCCACTGCAACCCATGCTCCTCTCTGCAGACTCCCCGCCCCTTCCCACCTATCCCATATTCTTCTGCCACAGCTATCCTTTAAAAACACAAAGCTGATGGACTTTCTTTTTTTTGCTCAAAACTTTCATGGATGCCTCCTGCCCAGGGGATAAAAGTCTAGCTCTTCACTGGAGCCTGCAAGGCAGCGGCCTGGCCGCTGCTGTGGTCAGTGACCTTGTTTCCAGCCCCTGTGTCTCCAAATGCTAAACTACTCAGCAGTCTTCTGTCTCTGTGCTTTGTACATGCTGTTCCCTGTGCACAAGAAACCTCCCGCCTCCGCTTTCCACTTGCAAATCGAGACTTGGCCTTCCAGGGTCCGCTCAGATGTCTCCTCCATGAAGCTTCTCTGACCACCTGGGGGCTGGGTGAGGCCCCTCCCCAGAGCTCCCACTGTCTCCCTGTGTGGCAGAGTGATATAGTAATGGCCCCAGACCTTAACCCCTCCCTATATACATACCCTTGGCCATGGAACTCTGTAGCTCCTTCACATTCTGACTCTGGACTTGCTGCATTACAAATGGAGGCCAGCATTACAATCCTCCAGAGCCAAATGGGGGCAGCGTTACACACGTGCTGCTGTCTTTTACGCAACCACATTGCCTTGAGAGTAGCCCAGGCTGGCCTGCTGGAGGGAGGGCGAGAGGCGTGCACGGCAGAGCCCAGTTGCTTCCGTTCTCCCACCAAGGCTGTCCCAGTCCGGCAGACAGCCAGCCGGCTCCCAGACAAGCAAGTGAGCCCATCTGAGCCCACTGAGCCTGCCTGCCTGCCTGCAGCTGGGCCCAGACATGTGACGAAATGCTTCACAGCACAGCTGTGGTGAGAGATGAGCTACCCACCCTGCTTCCCTCCAGCAGGGCGTGAACAATAGATTGTAACTGCAGTTTAGCTACCTGTCTCCGCCCTTAGGCGATGAGCCGCTTGAAGACAGGAATTGCATCCTATTTATTTTTGCATTGGCAGAACTCAGCACTGTGCCTGGTAGAGGGTGTCACCCATCCTTCCTTTAGCGCTTTGACACCTGCTGTGGTCAATTCATAGTTCGACGTTGCTCAGTAAGCCCTTCAGACTAGCCCCTAGAACTCTGGCATTCTGTCTGCACTTGGGGCACGCTGCCACCACGTGGCAGAAGTTTCCTCCAAGTGGCATTAGCCACGTGGTTCCAGAGCACATAATCTGAACAAAAAAGCTCAGGCAATAGGTACACAAAGTCTGGCTTAAAATACTGTCTTGGGCGACGGGGCCAAGCTTGTGCTTGTGAGATCGCCTCCACCCATCCCCTTCTACTTTTGTTTCTGGTCGGGCAGGAGAGCTGGATTGCACTGAGCTCTGGCAGCCCAGCCTGCTTCCCATAATGAGCTGGCTGGAGATGAGGTCAGACCCCACCACCCCGACTCTGGGCCTTCTCCAGGCTTCCAGGTTCTAGCCACCACCCCTGAAATCCAATCTGCAGCCACCTGGTACAGGGTGTCGATGGCAGCAGGGTGGCTGGGGATGGATCGCAGCAGGCAGCGGCCTTGTTGCCGTGGACATTGCTAAGGCAAAAGGCACTTCCTCCTGCATAGCAGATGCCTGGGATGAAAGCGTCCAGGCGCGCTGGAGCGCGCTCCTCCTCTGGGGGCTGGGACACACAGACTTCCTGTGTCCACACCCTGTGCTGCACACACCTGCCCTGCTGCTTCTCAGCGCTGGCTCCACCTGGCCTGTGCTGAGGTCATCGGCTCGGGCGCCCAGAAGCCCCGGCTGGGGGGTGGGGAATGGCCCCCCGGACCCTCTTAGACACATGGAGTCACTTCTGCAGTCATGTGGCCCTCATGGAGCTGGGAGGTGTTCTAGTGAATAAAGCACGTCTCAGCCTGCAGGGCGCTCAGAACAGTCCTGGCATGTAGTGAGTGTGGAATAGATGCTTGGAAGAAAAGAGTTAGACCTAAACCTTCTCTGTGGAGCTAGAAGGGCCCAGCAGTTTTTCAAACCTTTTGTAGCCATGGAGTCCTTTTCTGTTGTTATTTTTTCCAGAGGAAACTTACTTGGAAATCAAACTGTGCAGCAGATAGAAACGGGAATTGCCCTCATTGAGGTAAAGGAGGCAGGCCGTCTACCTGAAGTCCCCCGGCTCAATGCCACCCCCGCGACAGGCTCCCAGCGCTTCTCTGTGGGACCCCACAGGTGCCCTGGAGCCTCGTTTGAGAACCACTCATCTCTTCATATGCCCTCTTCACATGGAAGGGGAGAAAAGACAGGGGTCCGGAACAGGCAGGATGAAGCTTGCCCCAAGGCCACACGGCGAGCTGCGGGCAGAGCGGGCTCCCTGTTCCCGGACCCCCAGCCTAGGACCTTTGGCTGTGCTCTGGACCATGTCTGGGGCTGGATTTCCCGAGGTCCACTGGCACAGTCCACGTTCATCCCCCACACCTTGCCATTTTCTTTCAGGAGCCTTGTGAAATAGCCAGAAAACAGCTAGGGAGAATTTATTATTAACATGCTTAGAGGTAGAACACTGAGATCAGATTCTTCAAGAAGCACCTCTAGTGTGGCACAGCTGGGGTGTGTTGGAGCCTGGACTGAAACCCAGCCCGTCCCTCTAGACTCCCCTCAACCCCCATCACAGACCCCGGAGCTTCCCTTGGTTGTGGCACTTATCCCACTGAGATGTCCATTTCAGGTAATTCCCTGTTCCCTGCCTGTCTAGACTGAGAGATTGGTGAGGGCGGGTAGCCTGCCTCTCTGGTCACTGCTGAATAGCAGACATTCAAGAACTGTGAGAGGGAAGGATGCTGACCCTGAATCCCATGACCTTCCCCCTCCACGTCCTGCCTCGTATCCATCCTCTGCAATTTGTGAAGCAGTCCTCATCCATTGATTATTAGGGTCACTATGTTTATTGAGCACTTACTATGCATCAGAAACTCTCTAAGCCCATATTAATTTATCTAACCTTTACAGCAACTCTAAGGTAGGGCTAGTATTAGCTCCATTTCATAGATTGGGGTGGTGGGAGGGGGCAGTCGCAGCAAAGAGATATTAAGTAAACCACTGAAGGTGACAAGGCTGGAGAGGGGTGGATGTGCATTCAAACCTGGGCCATCCAGCCCTGGAACCTATCCTCTTAGTTCACCACTGCCCTCCTTGGGAGAGAGCCAGCAGGGAGGTGTCCCTATTCACAGATGGGAAAACAAAGAAGCAGAGGGGAAGGGGACCCAAGGCCACATGGTTTGTAAAGGACAGAGCTGGGCTATGAAATTACTTTTGTCCAGCTCCAACCAGGTTCCCGTGACCAGGACCTCAAAGTAATATGTGCTTCTTCATGTGCATTCTTGGTGCTTCCAACAGACATAGGGAAGTGACACTCATTCATTCATTCAACAAACATTTACTTTCTGTTGATTCTCTGCCGGCATCTGGGGTTGTTGGATTAATTGGACTTGGTTTCCATCCACACGGAGCACCTTTTAGAGGCAGATATGCCAACGGGCCTTTATAGTAGAGGATGGTTGGCAAGTGGGGCCTTCAAAGCCCAGTGCACGGGCGCGAATAAGTGCCTTGCTCTGATTCCTGTTTCCCTGACATTCACCCTGAATCCTCAAGCCTGGCCCTGCTCAGACTCCCAGGCTTCAATGCCTTCTGCTCCCGGCCACTTCAGAATAACAAACCCTCCTCGCCCGTAGCCTCGGTGGCCCACTCTAGGATAATGTTTATGATAAGGCTTTGACATGAAATAACAAACACGGGGTGAAGGCGAGAGCTACCTCACTTCCCCTGGACGGCCGTGTGTGGAGGCCCGGCCACCAAGAGCCCCTGAGCATCCTGGTGACAGCCCCCCTCACCGGTACTCGCAGGCCCGCAGCGTCTGCTGAGTGTAGGCCTGGAATTTAAACACATCTTCAAACACGGGCCTTGGATGGAGGGAGGCAGGCGCCAGGAGGGTGGGTACAGGTTTATTGTTCCAGATCCGTCTAGTAAACAGTCCTGGATGGGCTGGAAGGGTGAACACCGAGGCCTGTGTTCACTTGTCGGCCCAGCAGCGTCATCGTGAGGAGAAGGCCGGACCCGCTTAGTCAGGAAGGATGTTTGAGACAGGCCTGGCTCTCAGGCTGGGACTGTCACTTCTCACCCACCCCGAACTATGGGGAAGTCACAGCAAAGGCCCCAACCCACTCGGCGGTGCTTACCGAGCACCTGGCATGGGCCACACACTGTTCTAGGTCAGGGGATTTAGTCAGGGACAAAGCAGACCCAGATCCCGCTCTCACTGAGCTTATCTGCTGGGGAGGAAACAGAGAATTAATGAAATAATTAGTAAAATGTTAATATTTAGTATGTGAAAGACACAACAGGAGTTCCACTGAACTGGAAGTTCAGACTGCCCTCTGTCACTTTGGGGTCCTCATGTCTCTAAACCAACAGGCAAAGCTGGGAGTTACTGGGCTGGTTGGGGGCCTGGTCCTGACGACCAAGGGGGAATTGGAGGTGAGGGAGAGCGTGTCTGCGGCGTACGATATCCCTTAGGGCCTCTCAGTATTACCAGGCCCTGTGGGTAACTAATGTCAGTGGGAAACTACAACGACCCAGTGTAGGCAGCCTAATGGCCCAGACCCTTCAGGAATGAAGGTTTGGGTCATCCCACCAGGTAAAGAACCACAACTAGCTGAGGAGCTTGCAGAAGGCAAAGGGAATAGGTAGTGATGGGGGTAATAGAAGAAGGTAGTTATAAATACCAGCTCCGACCACGTGACCAGTTACAGAAACAAGGACTCTCCTTGTCTGGAGTATTTCTTCCTTAATTTGTTAAGAATGTGTGTGTGTTTGTGTATAAAATCTTTGTTTTCTCCTGTCTCTTCTTTTCCGTTTCTTCTCTCCTATCAGGTAACATAAGACATACTGACTTTATATTATAGTGCTTAAGTATTGTTAACTCAAGTACTCTTAAGTATTGCATTTAAGTTATGGTACCTCAAGGAGAAAAGTAAATAAATACCGCCCAAAGACTTTGCATCCTCTTTTGGGGAAGGCACTAGCGCGTTTTGGTTGCAGGCAGACTTGTAATTGTTAGGCATAAGTGTGACCTTGTTATTATCTACTTGGAGATTAAGTGTGATTTAAGGAGATACAGTATGAACGCCAACTTGACAAGGGGTGGACTTGTGATGGTTAATTTTGCCGACCTGACTAGGCCATGGTACCCAGATACTTGGTCAAACATTCTAGATGTTCTTGTGAAGATAGTTTTTAGATAAGATTCACATTTAAATCAGAAGACTTTGAGTCAAGCAGATTATGCTGTATAATAATTGGATGAGGTGGGTCTTATCCAATAAGGTGAAGCCCTTAATAGATAAGACCAACCTCCCTGATGAAGGGAATCTGCCAGCAGAGTGACTTTGGACTTGAACAGCAGCGTCAGCACTTCTTCCCTGGATTGCCAGCCTGCCAGCTCACCCTGTAGATTTTGGACTTGCCAGCCTCCACAATGCATGAGCCAATTCCTCAAAATAAATCAATCTGTACATATATATGTATACGTCTGTCTATCTATCTATCTACACAAGCTATTGGTTCTGTTTCTCTGGAGAACCCTAACAAATACAGTATGTTACAAAGAAAAAAAGAAGCAGAAAAGGAGGGCGGAGGTGATGAGACAAGGGGCAACAGCAGGTGCAAAGGCCCTGCGCATACGCAAAGAGGAGCAGAGGTCAGGGCGGCTGGAGCCGAGTAAATAAGGAGAGTGATAGGAGATGAGGTCAGAGCTCATTGGCATGCCAGGTTCCATGGGCCACAGTAGGGATGTTGAGAAACCATCCCACACCTTTCAGAGAACGGATTGTTATTCCCACATGACATATGAAGAACCTGAGGTCTTGAGGATGGTGAAAGTACTTGCACAAGGTCTCACATTGAAGAACTGGAGCTGGAATTCAAACTCAGGTCCAGCTGACAGGTGCTGGGTTCTTTCTGCTGCCCCTGGGCCTGGCCCACCAAGCTGCCTCCACCCAGCCACTGGTAGGAAGAACAGACAAACAGACAAGTAGGGGCCAGTGTGTGAAGCCCAAATTCTGAGTGGTCAGCTGGGAAGGAGGAGGGGTGCTAGGGCCTCAGTCATGGGGCCTGCCTGGAGCTGACATATGAGGAGAGGAAAGAGGCCGCCTGGCCAAGGAACCCCACCTGGAACATGGCCTCCTGCGCTGTTTCTTCTCTTTGCCCTGCCTCATCGTTTGGCTCCAGGCTCGTGCCGAACTCATCCTCCCAGCCTCAGGACCACCTCCCTTGCTCCCCCTTCTGCCTGGAACCCTCTTCCACCCACCAGCTCCCACTCCCCTTTCTGCAGAGGTTCCCCTCTCAGGAGGACTTCCCTGGACCATGGGCCGGGCAGGTCCCCCAGAGCACTGTCACTTCCTGGACCGTTGCGCTCACCCTGCTTCATTGCTATCTAATGCTCGTTCTTCCTGCTTGATGGTGAACCCTCCAAGGGCAGGCAAATTGCCTTTCTTGGTCGTGGCTGTTTCTCCAGCAGAGGGCACAGTGCCTGATACTTACACAGTAGATGCTTGAGAAATACTTGTAGAATGAGGGAATGGATGGATGGGTGAAAAGCTGGACCACTTATCCCAGGACCCCATCCTGAGCAGCTCCCTGCTGGGACCCAATACCTCCAGGGCACAGAGGTGGCAGCTGAGCCCCCTGGACCCTGGGCCACATGTCTGTCATTCCCGAGGTGGGCTGGGGTGAACGGCAGCTCTGCTTCACAGGAAGGTTTCTCCAGCCTGGGGGAGATTTCCTCAAAGGTTAGAGCCTGCCAGGCTCTGGCTGAGGTTTATTTATTCATCCATTCTCCTTGTTCCATTGACAGCACCAAAGCAGTGCTGACGACTTCCCCGCTTCCTTCTCAGTATGTTGAGTCCCCCCGTCCCCGGCCCAGAATCCTGTCTCCGGACACTGCACCACTGAGTAGCAGGCCACCAAATAAACACAAGGTTTCCTGGAGCCGGGGACTGCCTCTGTGCTGGCAGGTAGGACCAGAGCTCCCATCTCCAACTGAATCTCCACCACAAAGCCCTGGGCAAGCCATTTTCCTTCCCTGGGCCTTGGTTTACCCACCTGCGAAAAGGACCAACTCACACATTCATTGAATAAATACTTATTGACCACGTCTGTACCAGATACTCTTCTACACCCTGAAGGGACAGCAGTAAACACAGCAAATAAAGATCCTTGTCCTAATGGAGCTTTCATTCCAGTAGGAGGAAGCTGACAATAAACAAAAATAACCGGTAAAATATGTTAGAAAGTGATGGCTGTTAAGGAGAAAATAAGGCAAGGGACATAGGAAGTGTCTGTGTGTGTGTTGGGGGTTGACATTTTATATAAGATGCCCGGGAAAGGCACAATGAGAAGTGACATTCGAGAAGAGATCTGAAGGAGATGCGGGAGGTGGTCATGTGAATATCTGAGAGAAGGAAGGATGTTCTGGGCAGAAGGAACAGCAAGTGCAAAGGCCCTGAGGCAGAAGCGAGCCTGATGGGTGTGAGGAGCAGGAAAGAGGCCAGTGTGGTTGGGGAGGAGTGAGCTAAGGGGAACTAGTCGATGAGATCTGTCTCAGGCAGAGACCCAGCAGCAAACAGCTGGTGCACTGCCAGTGCAGTGAGCTCCAATGAGGTAAGTTCAACTGAAAGGGTGATTGAAGCACACTGAATGATGGGAATATTCACAGAGGTGTGGACAGGGCACGGTGGAGCGTGGCAGTGGGAAGCTTTCCTGCCCCTAAGCCTTAAAGGGAAAGGGTGGGGGGGTCAGGGACCTGAACCCAGCCAGAGCCATGGCCGTCAGAGGGGACCACAGCTACCGCTCCACGGCCTGGACCATGGTGGCCAGCAGGGAGGAGGGCGTGGGTGGGGGGCAAGAAATATCCCAGCTTCCTTGCCCTCCTGCCTGTTCATCCCCTGCAGCTTTCCACTGAAATCAGGATAAGGGAGGCAAGGTGACGTTGTATCACTGCAGGGCTCAGAGCTGGAGGAACAGAGGGTCGGTCTGGAAAGGCAAGGGGGATTTCCAGGACGCAGTCAGAAAGGTAGGGCGGGGCTGGTGGGGAGCACGTCCCGTGGGGCCTGTGGGCCTCAAAGGCCTCTGGCTTCCCCCAGGGGGGATGGAAAGTCCCAGAGAGGCTGAGCAGAGGTGGCTGCAGTAGCTATGCTGACATGGAATCCGGGGAGAGAGGCGTGAAGCAAGGAGATGAGACTGAAGATGAGAAGGCAGCTGTCTTCCTCCTAAAGGGGAATCTCTGAGCGCGCTCCTCCTCCCCTCCCCTTACCCTGTCCCCAACCCCAGCCACAACCCAAGAACTTGGACTTGGCTTCTAGCGCAGATGCTGCCTGCTCCGTGGACGCCTACCAGTTGGACGTCGGCGATGCGGCCACATCCTCCAGCTGCCGTGCAGTGTGGGCTGGCTGGCCTTCCGTGCTTTCCTGGGCGGGCAGCGCAGGCTGACTCACCCTAGCTTTCTTTCCTTCTTTTCTCTGGATGCCTAGTTTCTCCACCCAAAGACCACCCTTAAAGATCCCAGCATTCCTCTTCTGTCCTTCAAGTCATGCCAGGAAAGGCTCATAAATCCGGAGCCACCCACAGGAGGAGATTAGCATTCTGCTGGGTAGGGAGGCTAACAGCCGGGCTGAGGCAGGGGCTGGGCTGGGGGTGGGGACAGGCCCAGAGGCTTGGGGTCTCCAGAAAGGGACTTTGTATGGGGTCTGCCCTGTTGGACGGCAAAAGGGTCCCTTGCTCTTCAGTTTTAGGCACAGGTAAGACCCAGGGAGGCTGGAGACCTAGATTCTGGTGCCGCGGGCTCTGACTCCAGACCAGTTGTGGGCCCACGTTCCGGTCACAGGTTCCCCCTCTGAGACACGAGGATGCGGGAGTACTTCTCAGCTCTGCTTGTCATGTTCTATGAGCCCAACATTTTGGGACGGTGACACTCCACCATGTCATAATTTAAACTGTCTACGGTTCTAGGCACTTGGCACATGGAAGCTCACTTATTCTTTTCTTTTTTTTTTTTGGCGGTACGCGGGCCTCTCACTGCTGTGGCCTCTCCCGTTGCGGAGCACAGGCTCCGGACGCGCAGGCTCAGCGGCCATGGCTCACGGGCCCAGCCGCCCCGCGGCACGTGGGATCTTCCCGGACTGGGGCACGAACCCGCGTCCCCTGCATCAGCAGGCAGATTCTCAACCACTGTGCCACCAGGGAAGCCCTCTCATTTATTCTTTATAACAGCCCTGTGAGGCCAACATTACTGACCCCATTTTACAGACAGGGAAACCAAGGCTCAGAGAAGTAGGTAACATCACATGCTCCCCCACTGTTAGGGCTACGTGGCCCCAGCCTTAGGGTGCCAAGCCCTCCCTGACCCTGGGGTCAGCTATCTGTCATGAATTTTTCTTTTGCTCCCCAATAATCACTTCTGATCTCCTAAGTTGAATATACACCGTGAATAGAGGAAAAAACCAAAATGTATCAGAAAGTCCCACAGAATCATCTAGGCTGGCCTATTTCCAGTTATAAAGCTTTGAGGAACTTCAAGGTGGTGGATGAGTTGAAGAGAGAAACAGGTAATTATAAAACCCAGGGGTAAGTTAATGATAAAAGGGAAAACCAGGGGTCTTTGGGGTCGCAGAGGGGGTTTGTGATGCAGCCTGGGAGTTGGTGAAGGAATCAGGCTTTAAGCTGGACTGTGCAGGATGAGTGGGGTTGAGAGAAAAGCGTGTTCAAGGCAGAAGGGCTCGGAAGTGCATGATGTGTTTAAGGGCGTGTCAGGAGTTAGGCCCAGAGGGGACCTGGTGGCGAAGGGCCTTCGGTCTCAGGGGGAGGGCTCCATGCTCCACCCAACCCTTCTCTACTGGATGTTCTGACAGTGGGCCGGTCACCTGTGGAGGCGGAAATAGCTGGGGAACCACAGATGAGCAGACTGAGACTCTCAGAGGGACAACGGTCTACTCGGCAGGCAATCAGTTGGCGGTGCCCATGGTTACCATTATCATCATCATTATTGTGAAGCGGCTGCATGCATTGGTTGGCAGGATGTAGTTTTTATTTTTCCTGCTGTCTCAGACCTGCCTGCTGACACAGCTGCCTAGACTTCAAAAGGCAAGTCTCCATTTTCATTTGCAAAATCAGTATGAAATTCCTAGAGGGCTTGTCTAATTCCTTCTGGTCTGACCACACAGCAATTACCAATTTGCAAGGAGTTGGGGGGGAGCCTCCCAAGCCCTAGCAGGGAGGGGACCTCTGTTCTGCCTGGGGCCTGGGCAGCAGCTAGGGACAACGGATTTGGGGTGGGCAGTTCCAGGTGGCCTGGGGTGGGAGGTCGGGGGCGCCGGCTCCGTGAGCACTCCGTGCCGATGAGTGAAATTGTTTCTCCGCTAAGTCACAGGCTACGAGTGCCTCGGAGGCCAACCACATAGAGCAGCAGAAGGGGCAGGGCTCTGACCCTGACTCAACTCTGGGTCCTGCTACATGCAGGCTGTGTGAGGTTCCCATTCTGGTGATGTGCTGCCTCGGGAACATGGGCTCCTCTCCAGGCCTCCGTTCACCCATCTGTCAAGTGGGGAGAATTGTACTTGTCCGCCCCGCCTAGGGAGCTAGCACTCTAAAAACCTTGGAAAACGTTCCTGTCCTTCCTCAGGGAATTTTAAGAAGCTTCTGTTCCCTAAGCGGCAGTGGGGCAGCTCTGAAGGGGGCAGGAGCCAGTGTATGTGGATTATTCCCATTCACCCCTCAGTGATGAATACGGATTTGTGCCAGGCCCAGTGCTGGGTGCTGGGGCCATGCAGCCACATCAGCACCACTTCTAAACTCAAGGAGCTCAAGGTCAAGGGTAGGGTGGAGCGCGGCAGGAGGCACCCAAGGAAGGCTTGCAACCAGATGCTAACATCACTTGTGAAGCTGGGCACAGGGACGGACACAGGGCGGTGGGAGCCCAGCGGAAGCGGGGCTCAGCCAGCCAGGGGAGGGCCGCACACGGGACTCCTGGAGGAGGTGCTCTGCAGTGATACCTTGTGGGAGCACACGTCTACCACTCAGAAGAGAAAGAAGAGGAATTCCAGGCAGTGTCAAAGCCCACGTAAAGGCTGGGTGGAGCTGGCCAGTTCGGGGAAGTGCCGAGGACCCCCTGGTCCAAGCGCAGCGTGTGTGGCTGGTGAAGGGCGTGAGCTGGGATGGCAGCAGGGAGCTGGGGTGAGATCCGGAGCTCAGGCTTTATCAGGACTATGGGAAGCCATGGAAGTTACACAGAAGGGAGCGACCAGTCAGACTTTCGATTTCGAAGCTGCCCTCTGGCTCCTTCACTGAGAAAGCATCAGAGGAGCACAGGTTACAGGCAGGAGACAGTCTTAGCCCTCTTGGGGCTGGGGGAGGTGAGGGGGCCCCACCTGGGCCTGGGGGGCTTTGGGGATGCATGGAGGAAGTGAAAGCGGGCTAGAATTCCAACTCCTTTCTGGCTTGGTTGTTCTGGAAGCCTACAACTCAGGACTCTGAGTCTCTCCCCTTGCCCACCACTGGCCCATCTCCCCTGCCCTGAATTTTGGGGCTGGGTCCTCACTCTCTCTTCTTCCACTCCAGGAAGCCTCGAGCCCCACTTGGGGGAGCAGCTGGACAGAGGAGGAGCCGGCCCTGAATGGCAGGAGGAAAAGCCTGGGACTGGCACGGGACCTGCAGCCTGGAGGGCCCAGGGAATGGACACTCTTGCTAGAGTACATCAAAGGCAAAGCTGCATAGAACTTGGCCTCACGGACAGAACTACAATACAGTCCCCACCGCTCCGGCTTCTTGCCTGTTTAGTCACAGGAGGCAATTCTTGGCAGCAGGACGGGAGCGTTGGAGACTCTGGCTCTGCCAAGGGAATGTCGGTTGAGGGAGGGTCTTTAGATCCTGCATGGGATCTCATTGTCTAGAGAGGATGCTGTGGCCCAGAGAGGGCAGGAAGGTGCCCAAGGCCACACAGCAAGCAGGGGGATGCAGACTAAGACAGGAATGAGGCTTTACTTGAGCACTTTGGGTCTCTTATGCCCCCTTATCCCTTCCTTCCCCCCGCCACAGAAAAGGAAAATGTTTTTAGACCGGAGGCAAAAGAATGTGAAGTTGAAATCTGAGCCTTGGGTCTTGGGTAAAGAATACAGAGAAGTCAGACATATTCTGGATGAGCAGAGATCTGCTTACCCTGCAGACGGGAAACACTCGGGGCTGTCCAAGGCCTCCTTCTGCGCAGGTCTGACCTGGGAGGGCAGGCCGAGTGTGAGCCGATGGGAACAGAGAATGCCTGCCAACACTGCTAGGTAAAGGGCCGATCTACCACGGGCAGAGGAGGAGTGCTCTGCCTCATAGCTCCCTGCCTGCAACCTTCTCTTGGGGCCTCAGGTCCATGCTGGCATATTCCACTGCCTGGCCTGGACCTGCCACCAGGGCCCTGACCGACCAGGGGCAGGGGTTCTTGCTGGCCCCTGCTTGTCCTCACCCACACCCTTCCTGCCCCGCCTAGAAGCTCACCTCCTCTAAGAAGGCCTCCCTTCAGCTCCAGTCTATGTCTTCTCCTTCTGCGTGCTTCTGCAGTTGAGAAGGGCAGCAATAGGCCAGAGTTTCTTTCTGCCTTGTGGTGTCTGGGGCTCTAAGAGACCGTGGGCTGTGTAAGAATGTGTGTGTGCATGTGTGTGTGAAAGGGAGAGATCAGATGGAGACAGAGATTGATAGATGATCGACAGATTCAGGACAGGTGTATGGACCGCCCTGCGCACTGTGCACGTCAGTAAGCGTCCTAACCTGACTTACGTTCACACGTGTAACAAAAGTCCCCTCTATGCCAGGCACTGTGCAGGACTCCCAGGAAGACTCAAATACATGTGATTTAGTTCTACTCCTTCCTGACACCAAGGCGCCCCGTCAATCATTCTCCACGGTTCAGTCTTAATGCTGGTCCACCAAGGTCCTCTGGGATCTGGCCCTTGCCATTTTGGGGGCTGCACCCTCACCCCCCTGCACTCTCTTCCTGTTGCTTTTATTTCCGCTTGCTGTTGGAGGGCACTGCAGAGGACGATCTTGGACCTTGAGGCTCAGGATCCGGGCCGTACCTGGTACGTTGAGCATCCCTGACCTGACGCGTGCCCACTGGTTCTGGGCCTAACGGGGAAAGGGGATGCTGTGTGTGGGCGTGATCTTTGATAACCATAAATGAGGTCACAGCTCTCCCAGGCTCAAATCCTCCTTGGCTCTGCTCTGCTCTAGGCATAACCTCTGACTCCTTCAACAAGCCTCCCAGCTCTGCATGGTGGTCCTGCCTGCCTCCTCGGACTCACCTGGCTTCCTGCCCTCCCCGCTCTGTGTTTTCCATATGCTGCCTTGACAGGTTTTATTTGAATGTGTTCTTTTGTTCCCCCTTCAGGGCCTTTGCACAGGCTGGTCCCTCTGCCGGGTGTGCTATTCCTGTCGTCCCTCTCTTTTTTGCCCCATTAACTCCTACTTATCTTTCAGAGAGTGGTTCAAGTGTCACGTCCTGAAAATGTCTTCCCTGATGCCCAGATCAGTCCAGGGGCCCCCATTCAAGTCTCTGCTACGCCCTGTACTCTTTCTTCAGCATACGCATAACAGTCTGCTTCATATATTGACATATATAATCATTTGCTTAATGTCTGCTTCTCCTAATAATAATTTTAACTACCACTGATTAGCCACTTGTTCAATACCAGACACTGTACAAAGCTCTTTACAAATATGATTTCATTTACGTCCCCAACAACCCTCGGAAGTAGTTACCATTTTTATCACATTTTACAGATGAGGCAAAGGAGGCACAGAGTTGCTAAGTGACTTGCCTGAGGTCACACAGCCAGTAAGTGGTGGATGAATCAAGACAGTCTGGCCATTTTAGCCACGTGCCAGTCTCCCGCCTGCTGCTGTGGAGACATGATGAGGGTGAGGACCATGTCTTCTCTGATCATCTTCACATCCTCAGCACCTAATCTGGGACCTGGACTCGCAGCCACCCACGAAAGGGAAGGAAGGAAGGAGAGGCTGGGGTGCCAGCTGTTGGAAAGCCAGCCAGGAGCAGCCTCCAGAGGCCACGTCTTCCCTGCCTCCTGGCTCCTGAATCAGGGAGAGCTAGTGTTCAAAACCAGTAAGTGCGTTTTTGCAAAAGAGATGGGGCAGGCAGAGAATGGAGACGTGGAGCCAGAGCTGGGCAAAAGCCCAAATGTGGACCAGAGCCTTGGGGTTTGGAGGGGCCTCAGAAATCGTGCAGCCCCGGGCTTCTCAGCTGCGGGGTTTCTTTTCAAAGTCCACTCCCTCCAGGGAGTGTCTCCCTGGGGATGTGCCGCAGGTCCAGGCAGAGGGCTTGTCGGTGTAGTGGCAGCGGCTCATCTCCCGCCCACAGGCCAGGCCATCGCAGGGCGCCGACATGGACCGTGGAAAGGGCTCTCTTCTACAGTCCTAACGTCTGTCTCCTGGAGGCTTTCCCTTCCGCTGGAGGAGCTGAACTGCTTCTGAGACTGGCATCTGTTCTGGAGATGAGGGCTCAGTCCCTTCAGGGGACACAAAGGGGGCCCCTCGCCATCCCCCCTTTGGCCGCACCCAGGCCCTAGCAGCCCGCAGCCCAGGAGCAGGCCTGGGAGGTCAGTAAGCCTGGGAAGCTTCCCCCCAGCTCCCCGGCCCCCCTTTGAAGGGGATCAGGTTCCCCCACAAACATAATTGAACAAAAATATGAGAGAAAAGGTCTTTGTTCTCCCATTTACAGCGTCAGAAAATATGTAACAAATTAGCTGTTTATGAGGTAAGAGAACGGGGTTGTGCGCTGTGGCCAGGAGGCATGGCTGCCACACAAGGGGCCCTTTCAGCACACTGAGTGCAGGCGGCAGCCCAGCTGGGAAGGACAGCTCACCGGGCCTGGCACCGGCAGGGCAGACGGAGGCCCCACCTGACCCCTGGCTTGGACGGGTGAAGCTTGGTGAGTGGGCACAGGGTGCCAACCAGTCAACAAAGAATGTGGCCCTGGGAAGGGCCGGGCAGCCGGGAACCCTGGGGAGGCCTGGCTTCCCAACCCACCTCTGACCGGCTCCCCCGAGTGACCCCGCTGACTCCCTCCCCAGCTGGGGACCTGCGTCTCCACCCTGAACAGGAGGGCCTGTCCGATGCTCTCGGGGCACACGTCCACCTGCAGAAAAGCCTGGCTGATGGCTTCCCTGCCCGTTCCTCTGAACCTTAGCGGTGGGGAGGTGGCTCTTGGCAATGTGCAGGAACTAAAAAATCAAAATATCTTTGATTTTTCTTCCGGGGTTGGATCAAAAATTCCATCTGAAGCACCAAACAGAGGATGTCATTGAGGCCAAGGAGAACCAGTGAAGGGGTGGTTGGTGGAGCTGGAAGCAGCCTCCTCAGCGGGGAGAGGGGAGAGGGGAGAGCGCTTCTCTCTTCAACCTTGCCTTGGCCGTTATTTGCTTCACCAGCGTGTGGAGAACAGCAAGGGGTGGGCTGAGAGCATCTGGAAAGAGCTTCTCCGGGCTCTCCTGCTTGGTGATTCTTGGAGTTGCGATTTCACACGCCTTACTTGTCCTACTGTGGTCTGATGCCCTATGACCTTGGCTTTGGCATCTCCATCTCACGATTCGGTATTTCTGATTCTGTAGTTACCATGTGTTCCTGGGGCCTGTGTTTCCCCCATGTCCTTCACGCTGCTGCAGGGCTAGGCACATGGCGGGCCAGTAAACACCCTGCAGGAGTGCGGGGCTGGCGTCTCCCCTGCTGCAACCCGTGTCTGGGACCCTCAGTCACACTGTCTGTGCTCACGCTGGCCTGTACTTTCCTCTCCAGCCTCACAGGGGTGGGAGGCTCATGACGGCCCCAAGCCTCTAAGAGCACATGCCAGTGAGATCATGGGTCCATGCCAGTCTGGTGTAAGGAATCCCCGCGAAAAGCGGGGTGCTAATCTCCGGCATGAATATCCTGCGTGTTTTGTCTGCAGGCACAAACACATCGCCTTCCTGGATCTGATTTTATTTATTTTGATTGGATCTTAACAGTTCTTCACAAGGCTGAAACCGAAGCTGCCTGAAGTCCCTGGGAGACTTGCTAAAACTTCAACTGCACCCAGTTTAGCAGAGCAACTTGAAAGTCAATCAGCGGTGAGGGACAATCTGCCTCATTATTTCCAGCCCTGGAATCCGGCAGCAGATGGAATTCTGGGTCTGGTGTGGACGCGGCCCAGGGCGAGGAACACGGCAGGGTCTGTCGCCTCCGGCTATGTCTGTGCAGGGTCTGGGGCTGGCTGGGCTGACCTTCTCTCTGAGTGTGGGTGGTGCCAGGAAGGATTTCCCACTTGGGGAAACAAGGGCCATAAGCCTCCCAGACTCCAGGTTCAAGGCTGCTCCTCCGGACCTGGGTGGATCAGTCCTGTAGATACAGGATTCTGAGTACCCATGTGGGCTGAGCCCTTGCTTGGGTTCTGAGGAAGGATGGATGGAACTGGACTAGTTGCTGTCCTCCAGGAAGCAGCTGGGAGACACTGGGGCAGATTCTTATAGAAGGGAGCCAAGGGGCCTGGGAGCACCCAGGAGGGAACACCTGGGGCTGACGCCTTCTCCATCAGGCCTCACTTTCTCTGTGAGGTCCACGCCACTCCCGACTTAAAGAGGTCACCGCCCCCCCCACGCGCTACCATTTTCTCCACTCGCCACCTTTGAACACATGACGTTAGTCACTCACTTATCACATCTCCTCCCACTAGAAGGTAAGATGCTCCATGAGGGCTGGGATATTTGTTTTGGTCACTAATAGCTCTCCAGCCCCAGTACAGAAAATGTGCTCAGTAAATGTCGGCACATGAATGAATGAATGAACCTGGTGGCATTTTAATACCAGTGACCGTTCCTGGGGACTCCTGTGCAAGTCCAGTGCCCCAAATCTCTATCCCTTCAGCAGCAGGGTGCTGGTGCCGAGGAGAAGGGAAGATGGGGCTTATATACCACCGCATCCAGCTGTTCACTTGACGGACAAAGCTCAGAGAGGGGTGGGGGCCTGTCCAAGGTCATACGGCACAGGAGCACACGTTTGGACAGACCTTAGGATGTGCCGGTGGTTCCTTCTGCTTCCTTGCCGGCCCGTGAGGGCCTGGCCCACTCCAAGCTCACCAGGGCACCAGGAGAGAGCCCGTGCAGGGAAGGAGGACCAGAGACTCTTGGCAAGGCCGGCAGCGTGGGCCCCACCTTGCTTCCTGACCATCCTCCCCTGTCGGTCTCACTTCCTGCCCTCCCTCCCTCCCAGCGTGGGAATAACAGCAAGTCAACTGACGCCGTGTATCACACACTGAGAACTTTGTACACGTGCGTATAAAATCTCAATGAATCCTCTCCCCAGTTCTGTAACAATGACTATTTCAGCTTGAAAAATAACAAAACTAGGCTCAGGGAGGTTGAACAACTTGCCAAGGTCACACAGGGAGCGGGGGAAGTTTTGACCCAGGGCTGTTGGGAGTCGTCGTGGGTGACCCGTGGGAGCCTGATCCTGCACAGGACTCGGCTTTGGGAGCAGGAACCACGCATGGCTCCAGCTCTCGGGACGGGAAGGAGCCCGCCTGTCTCCCAGGCCTGGAGGTCCTGGCGGTGCTGCTGCCCGGCCAGCAAGGGGCTGGGGGGGCCGTGGCAGTGTGCCATGCCTCTGCGCAAGAGTGAGGGCTCCTGAGCAGCTGCAACCCACCCCAGACCACCGCAGCTTCTAGAAAGTGCTTTTCACACTGAACTGGACCCTGCCCGCCCATCTCAGTGCAGCCTACCAGCCCCCAGAACCAGTCTATGCTCTGTGACCTTGGAAAGGCTGCAGAGGTTTGGGGTGGTAACCACCCCCTGTGTGGTCAGCCTCCTCCAGATGGATGCCTGGCCTTGAGAGCTTGTCCCCTCCGGGCCAGCACGGACTGCAGACCCCCCGACCCCGGGCACCCTCTCTGTACACCCTCCAGGCTGTCAGCATCCCACCCAAAAGCAGATGCAGACATCTGAGGAAGAAAATATTCTACAGGGGTGGGAACAATGAGGCGCTGCTGATTAACTCTCAGCCAGCCAGAAAACGTAATTAACCTCACTGCCAACCCCAGCGCTGGGCAACATGCTCTCTCTCTCTCTCTCAGACTTTCACACGGAGACGCACGCGCACACACACACACACGCACGCTCCCACTCACGTCCATACTCCAAAGCACACCACAAGATCCTGTGTAAAGTCTCCCATAGACACACACCTAGATGGACACAGGTCCCCAGGCACACAGAAACAGAGTCTCACACACACACACACACACACACACACACACACAGTCACACACACACACAGACACACAGTCACACACACACAGACACACAGTCACACACACTTATACACACACACATGGTCACACTCATACACACAGTCTCACACACATGGTCACAAACACACACAGTCACACACACACCCCTCGGGGAAGATGCTGCCTGACCCTAGGCCTGACCCTAGGCCTACTATGCATTGTTGTGGCTTCTCCTCCTCCCACACACCTGTGGGCTTGCCCTGGGGAGAAATCTCTGTCTCTCTCTGCTCTGGGCATCTCTGATCTCCCAAACGAGGTCGCTGCTTAGGTGTTCAGGTTGTGGCGTGAAGGGCAGATCCCAAGTCAGCTCTCTTGAGCTCGAATAGCCCCCTTCTGGTACACGCCCCACCGAGCTTCCTCATCACAGGCAGGATGTCGGGACAGGATGCACAGACAGACTCCTACTCACTCAGTGATCTTGGGCTGGCCCCGCCAAGGCGTTTCCTCATCTGTTTCCTCATCTCCCCTCCCAGACCAGCAGTGCCCCTGCTCCCTCTGTACTAGCAAACACACGCTTTCGTTCTCAAGAACCAAGCACGTGCACCGGAGACCCATCCTCCCTGAAGCCCTAGGCCTTAGTGAGCCCCCCGTCACAAGGGGAATGCAAGCAGAGGACATCTTTCTTGCAGGGTTGCTGTGAAAGTTAGAGATAATGTACAGACTACACTTTGCGTTTAATTCTTTTAATTCCCTTGATGATCTTATGAGATGGGTGCTATTATTATCAGCGTTTTAAGGTGAGGAACCTGAGGCACACACACCTTAAAAAGCAGACACGCTTGTGACCATTATCGCAGCATTACCCGTCCCCGAGATGCCTTTACGGTTTTGTTCTGGCGCCGAGGGTCAGGAAACCAGTAAGAACACGCTAGTGGGCACTGTTTACCCCTGACCCAGGTGGTCTTGCAGGAGAAGCCTGTGGCCCCTTCAAGCACATCAGACAGAGGGAGCGCCACCCTGGGCTACACCCTTAGGTCCTGGAGTTGGTCCCCTGGGGCCCTGGCTTCCCCGGTGTGGGTCCCAGCCTCATTTCCCTATGCTGCCGTTAGGGCCATGTGAGGGACCAGGGTGGGTCTGGTTGTGGACGAGCAACGCCGGTGAGGTCTGTGCTGTGCTGTCAGCTTATCAGCAGAGACGGTCCTGGGGCACAGGGTCTGGGGACACCTGTGACATCAGATCCTGGGGCTGGGACACTTGGCCCTCCCTGAGTATCTCCAGGGTGTCTTCTGCCCTGAAGCCCCTCATCCTATGGGCGGAGTCCTCCATCCTGAGGGAACAGTGACTGAGGGGACACAACGCTGGGAAGGTTTTCAGGAGTGAAGTGAGAGCCGGGGCTGGCCTGGCAGAGCCATCACTGTATGGGTCTCGTGCTGTTCTCGCATCTCCTGGGGTACAGGGTTCTCCCTGGGGCCTGCTCTCTGCCAGCTTGCTGCAGGCGGGCAAGCAGAAGTCCTGGACGCGTAGCTGCATGGAAGAAGCAGGCGGTGGAAAGCTGGCCAAGTTGGTGCAGCGTCAGCACATTCTTGGACCAAGGCACTGAAACTCTCATCTTCTGACTTCACTTCCAAGCGGGAATGGAGGCCTAGCTGCCCCAGAAGGGTCATGCCCAGTCACCGCTTGGGGCTGGAGGCTTTGCGGGGTAGGGAGAGCCTTGGTGGCCCCTTCTGATCTCCCTGACCCGGAGCACCAGCCTCTGCTTGCATTCCTCTTGTGACGGGGGGCTCACTAAGGCCTAGGGCTTCAGGGAGGATGGGTCTCCGGTGGACGTGCTTGGTTCTTGAGAACGGAAGTGTGTGTTTGCTGGTACAGAGGGAGCAGGGGCACTGCTGGTCTGGGAGGAGAGAGGGAGGCCTTGCTGCAGCCTGAGAACAGGGTGGTGGGAGAGCCCTTTAGCCCGGCTGGAGCAGCATCAAAGCTGCAGAGCCCTGTGAAGATCTTCCTTCTGTCCAGCCCTCTGGGTTTTCACAGGGTGGGATGGACGTCCAGAACCGAAGCCGCTGAGTTCCTGTTCAGAACTCCTTCTGCTGGGAAGCCACGTAAAGGGTGAGATCAGAGGGGCACCAAGATTCGCCACCCCCCCCGCCCCAAGGAGGGCTGCCCAGAGCTGACTGAAATGTAACGTTGATCCCTCTTGGGAGGATGGCTGGTGTCAATTCATGTGGGCAGCTCCCTAGGCTGCCCCCTTGGGTGGGCAAGTCCTGTCCTGAGGGCCTGGTCCCTGCCCCGGGCCCTGGGAGGGATGTTGGCAACTCTCTCGTCCTTCTTGCACCTGGCTTTCCTCACCCGTGAAGTGGAGGCTGTTAAACTGCCTCACCGTGAGCGTCAGCGGCACACAGGGAATCAGCCGGCGTGGGATCCGACGTGCACGACCGGGTGTGGGTCAAGGACCGAGAGCAAGGGGGCCGCCCCACAGGGTTTGCTGTAACTGGGAGAGAAGGGGCTCCAGGCCCGGTCATTCTTGGTCCTCTTGCCTCAGTCTTCCTGTCCACCTGCCCAGGCAGGAGGCCTCCTTAGGCAACACAGATCTGTTAGGTCCAAATCCCGCCAGTGCCGCAGAGGCAGGGCTGGTGGGGGATCCTCCAGCCATGAGGATTATCAGCTCTGCTCAACATTCCGCAAATTCAGTCCTGGATTCTGGTGAGCACCTACTGACCACCCACTTTGTGGGGTGTGTGTTCTCCAGCCCATGATCTTGTTGGTCATCCCTGGATCCTATGGGTGGACAGGGTTGCCTCCCCATTTCACAGATAATGAAACTGAGGACCAAAGAAGTGCAGTGATGCGCCCAGGCATACAGCTCACCAATAGGTGGGGGAAGTGGCACTTAAACTCACGTCCAGAGCCCAGGCCCTATTCACTCCCTCCTCCAAATTGCTGGAAGCAAGGACAAAGGTGAAGGGCTGTGTAGCAGAGAGGTCCCTGAAACTAAGAGGGACAGCGCAGGTGCAAGGGACAGGATGAATTCCTGCAGGCGACATTCGAGGCTCCTGGACCTTTAGTAGTTTCTTCCCTTCCACTCTGATCCATCATCCCCAGGCCCTGGAGCTGCCTGTGGAGTGGCTAATCATGGGCAGTTACCACACCGGCACATCGTAAACAGTCTGTAAAAGGCCTGGGAGCTCAGCTCACACCACACAGAGCCACAGAGCACCCACCCCCCCGCCCCGCCACCACACACACACACACACACACACACACACACACACACACACACGGCTGCCCATGGGAGGAGGCCAGCCCGGCCAGCACCGGCCCTGGACTTGCCGTGTCCTCACCTCGGAATAAGGCCCCGTGAGGAAGATGGATGGCTGGCCCAATTTTTCCTCTGGGGGTCTCAGGCTCAGAGAAAGGGGGTAACTTTTACAAGGTTACAGAGTGGGCTATGGGCGGAGTAGGACTAGATGTCTTCGTTTCAAAACAAATGAGAAGGAATAAAGACTGACCCCACTGGTCATTTCCAAAGCACTTCCAAATCTGGGTTCTCATGAATTCCCAAAGTAGCTGTCTTGGAAATGCAGAAAGTGAGGCTCAGAGAAGGAAAGCCATAGTCCATCCCCAGCCCAGTCACTGGAGTGACCTTCCCACAGGACAGGTCTGACCACACTGCCTCGCTCCAAAGCCCAGCGTGGCTCCCCACTGCCCCCTTACCCACACACCTGACACTTCCTGCTTTAGATTCACCTCCCACTCACCCGCATTATGGTTCTGAAGAGTCAACTAACTGCTCATGAGTCCCCAAGACACCATTCTCTTTCACACCTCCACACTTTTGCTTAAGCTATGCCCTTTGCCTGGAAAATCCTCCTGCCACTCCTCCGGCTGGCTGGCCCCATATGGATTGAGCATCTCATCTATTCTTTACGAGTTTCCACTGAAGAATTCTTGGATCTCTGGGACTGGACGCTGAGATCTGCAAGGCCAGGAACACCCAGCCTGGTACAAAGCAGGTGTATAGAAGGGCTCTCATTTCTGGGAGCTCTGTCTATCCTCCCAGGAAGCGCCCAGCCCCTCAGCCCCTACGAGAGGACTCCCCATGGGCTCAGGGAACCCTCTGGGGGCACTAAGTGGGAAGAAGCTGCTGAGTTCCCAGCATGTATCTCCACCCCTTCAAGGGAAGCCCTCGGTCTGAGGCTGCAGTGGTGGGCGGGGCCTTGGGCTGGGAGACAGGAGGCTAGTTCATGTTCTGCCTCCACCACTGACTTCCTGTGTGGCACTGGGCCTTGGTTTTCTCGTCTGTTCCATGGGGAGAGGTCTGAGGCTCCCAGAGAACAGAGATTAGGTCTGTGTGCCCCTCAGCGTACGCTTGGCGCCCGGTGGGTGGCAGAGTTCAGCAAAGACCTGGTAACCCACCAGCTGGGATTCTCAGTGGGGTCGGGGGCGGGGGTGGTGGTGTCGGGCTCTTGCTGGGGGTTGGGTGGAAGGTCGCATGTACTTAGGGTGTTAAGCAGTCCACCTGGCTTCAAGCGGCCTCCGGTGGGCTTCATCCATCACGCACAGGACACGGCAGAAGGGCAGCTGGAGCTGAGCCCAGCTGACTTAACTGTGGTTGACGGAAAAGTACTTGTCTTTCTAGATGAAAAGACATTCTTAATTTTACAATTGCTTTTGGTTGTGGTTGAACTCATGATATATAATTTAATATAAAATGTATTTAACTCACGATATAGAATGTAGTTTACAAATGTCATTTATTTCAAAATATATATTTAGCTTGAGTAAATAAAAGAGGGTCTGAGATGGTCGTGTTGCGTTAGAAGGAGGCATGGTGTTCAAACTGCAAAGAGTTGAGCGACACTGTCCTGGATGAAGGGATGCTTCTAGGAGGACCTTCCAGTAGAAGGTGCTCAGGAAGCCACCAGGAAGCGTTTGGGCAGGGTCGCTGAGTTATGTCTCTGGCGTGACCTCATACGCTGGGAGTCCCTGGGCAAAGCTGGGAAAACCTTGGGGCCTCATCGTCTCACTCACGGGTCCAAGCTCCACGCAAGACCTGGCAGGATGGGTGTGTGACTACAGGGTGGGGAGGGAGAGGGTGGGGCTGCCCAGGCTTCTCGTCCCCCTTTATCCTCCCAGGAGGCTCCCCAAAGTCAGCCTCGTGATGGGAGAGGCAGCCAGCGGATTCTTCAACCTACTACCTCGGGACTCGGAAACCATGAAGGGATCAGGGAAACCTGCTTGGTTTCTCCAATCGGCAGGCATATTTGGAGCCTCTGTCTGTGCTCCACAGCCAGACCTCTGGGTTCAGATGCCCACGTCACCTCCTCTGTCTATGTGGCCCTTGGCAAGTCCCTTGGCCTCTGTGCTCTGCATGCATGGCCCTTAAGTTGCCTGAACAAGAAGCAGAGGGGGTGGAGGTGGCTGACGGCATTCCCAGGGGGTCCGGAGCCTGAAAGAAGCATTTCCCTCTCCTCAGATTCCTGAGGCACCTGACTTGTCCTGTGGTGGGGAGGTCAAGGCCTCTCGCAGCCCAGAGGAGACAAAGGGCAGATGGAGAAGGGGCCTGTTAGGGAAAAATCATCCCAAAAGCCACTTATCATAGTTCAGAATGGGAGCTGAGGCCCCAGCAGGGGGATAGCCATCAGCACTTTGGCCCGCAGACTGGTCCCCTCCTTTTATAATAGGAGGAATTTATTTATTTTAAAATTAGTTAATTAATTTATTTTTGGCCGCGTTGGGTCTTCGTTGCTGCATGCGGGCTTTCTCTAGTTGCGGCGAGCGGGGGCTACTCTTTGTTGCGGTGCACGGGCTTCTCACTGCGGTGGCTTCTCTTGTTGCGGAGCACGGGCTCTAGGCGCGAGGGCTTCAGTGGTTGTGGTTCGCGGGTTCAGTAGTTGTGGCTCATGGGCTCTAGAGCGCAGGCTCAGTAGTTGTGGAGCACAGGCTTAGTTGCTCTGCGGCATGTGAGATCTTCCCAGACCAGAGCTTGAACCCGTGTCCCCTGCATTGGCAGGCAGATTCTTAACCACTGCGCCACCAGGGAAGTCCAATAGGAGGGATTTAAATAAGTGATTTACTCAAGCTGGGGTCATCACTACCTCGGACAGTCACTCCAAAGGTGCCACTTCAAGGCTTCATCAAGACAGGTGGCGTGCTGGGGCTTAAGGAGGTGGAGTCCCAGCAGGGTCAGTCGGGCTGTGACCCAGCACAGGGCCTCTCTGGGTCACCTTGAGCCAGTCGTTCTCTCTCCAGGCCCCGGCTTCCTCAGCTGTAATGACCCTTATGCTCAGACATCAGGACTGACGTGGCCTTGACTTTCCAAATTCTTATAAGAAGCTAATTTTAAATATCCCGGGGCGGGGCAAGACACGAGGAATGTGCTGGCTTCTCAGACCTCGAGGCTGTCCATAGAGCCCTATTTGGCCTCGAGGAGAAGCGTCCGGTTCCAGGCGGAGCTCTAGGCATCACTCACGCCCTCCCTGGGAGAGAGGCCCAGCTTGGGCAGGCTGGGAGGGGAGTGGGAGGAGCTCAGGGGCTGCGGCTCCAGGGACTGGGGTCTGCAGCTCAGATCCTGCCCCAACTCGTAGGGGGATGTTGGTGTATCGCTCCTCTGTGCCTCAGAGCCCTTAGCTGTCACACGGGGCTCACGATCCCAATCTACCTGCAGGAACAGATGCCCTGGTCTGGGGGTCAGCCTGGTCACCAACCCCCACTGGATCCCCAAGTCCACCTTCCAACTCTTCAACCCACCCCTCCTCTCGGCCTCTGCTCCCCCGTTCAGGCCACCTCTTGGGTCCTCCCTCCCTCATCCCTATCTGCTTCACTTCATTCTCCATCAGTTCTAAGATCCTAATCAGAACACAAACACTGATGGTACAGTCCATGAATATTCTATGAATGAAACCCTATATGACACTTAAGACACTCCTAAAACACACTGACAACAAAAAGTCATTTGCTGTACCCCATCTTTCTTAGGACAAAGTCAAGTTGTCACCCAGCGTCAGGGACCCCGGCCTCTCCCTTCTCGTGTCTCGCCGCTGCTCACCCCACGGTTATGATCTGCTGCTCTTTTGAAACCTCAGGCCCTCTCTGGCCTCTGGCCTGTGAACCTGCTTTCCTCTTCTATGCCTTCTGCTTAACTTATGACCATCCTTAGAAATCCCAGCTGAGCATCAGGCCTGAGGCCTTTCCCTGCCTGGTCAGAAGTCCTCCTGTGCGCTCAGGAGGACTGGTCTTTCCGGGGTCTCACTGGTTCACCCCGGGCCAGCCCTCTCCCTGGACCGGACCTCCTGAAGGCAGCCGTGTGCCTCCCTCATTCACCCCGACCTTGTTCCCAGCCCCAGGGATGGGCCTGGACCAGAGCATGCCCTCAATGCATCTTAGAGGAACAAGTGAAAAGATAGATCTCTTCAATGACATCAAATACGACACTCTTGGTGGACAGCAGGGACCAGGGAGCTCAGGCGTTCACACACACCAGGCATTTGCTTTACTACTGATAAATGAAGCGGCTGAACACACTCTCTTGGATGAGAAAACCCTCCAGGCTGGCAATCAGAAGGTGCTGGGTTCGAATCCCAGATCTGCCTCAAAGCCAAATCGCCTCCTTCCTCCAGGGCCTCAGTTTCCCCACCTAACATAAAGGACATGACCCCGCTTTGCACTTTCTTGAGGATCAGACAAGATAATGGTGGTGAAAGGGGCTTTGACAAGTACAAAGCTCTAGCTAGACGTATAGGGTGATGGACATTAGTCAGGCACAAAGACAGGGTTCTCTAAGGCCTGTTATCTCGTCTTTATTTTCTTTCAAGGAAATCAGACCAGCCCGCCTGCATTATTGTTGGCACTGTGCACCAGGGGAGAGGGAAGCAGAGAGGGAGAAGGAATCTTTAAGAGAGACTCTCTGGGGGACACTAATATTTTTAATAGCGTGTGGGTTCTGAAGCAAATCTCTGTTCTCCGTATTATATATCTCGGCCGAGCCTGAAGAATGTTTCCAGAGTCTTTAATGAAACTGAAGCAGTAACCCAGCAGAGAGAGAGAAAGGAAGAAAGAGGAGATTTATTTGCAGAGATGTTTGCTCAGAGAGAGGAGAAAGCAGCCGGAGGCAGGGGCCCCACCTCAGCCACATGCCCCCACCGTCCAGTGCCCCTATCCTGTCCCTGGCCGCCGCCAGATCACCTGTCCTCACCTTTGAAGAGCATAGGCGGCGGCCGCGAGCATGGTCTCCTCTCTCCAGGGCTGGGGGTGGGGGGGGCGCCTTGCTTTCCCCTCTAATCTCTGGAGACGAGGGTGAGCAGTGGGGGTATTGGCTTCTACTGCACGTAAGAGAGCCGGCTGCTGCAGAGCCTCGGTGGGAGAGCGGAATTATTAATAGGTCCTACCGAGGCCTCGGGAAAAATGCAGGACTGTGTGGAGTTTAAAAGGTCAGCGTGAATAACAAAAACAGACTTTCTGGGGAGTCAGAATGGATTTAAAATACACTCAGAGGAGCCTGGGGCTCCTCTGCCACAGCGGGCGCAGCCTGACCGGCTTTGTGTGTTTGCAGGCGTGTGTGCACACCTCTGGGTTCTTGGAGACGTTTGTCAGCTCCCAGGGCGCTGGCTGGAGGTTTCTCGCTCACAGGGTGTGTGCTCTGGGCAACTTCTGAGTGCCAAGAATGGCCGCTCGGCGGCTGGGGTGGCCGCTCACCTCTCTATAAAGTGAGGAGAGTGGATTAGCTGGGCCTGAGAACATTCCGCACATGGATAGTCAAAGCTGTGGAGGACGGTAAGGACCTGGTCCCGGCACTGCATGGACCAGGGTTCAAATCCTCAGCTGTCACCTAACTGGTTAGGGGACCTGGGCAAGTTGGTTCCTTCCCTTTGGCCTCTGTGTGTCCTTCCCACCCACAGGGCTGCGGTGGGGATGAAGTGAGCAGAATGTGGGATGTGCCTGGCACTCTGAGGTGCTCAAGACATGTGGTTCTGTGGTTCTTTCTCCTTGTGCCAGGCCTCTTCTTTCAATCTGTCATCACCTGTCCTCTCTCTGCATTTTAGAAGCTTCATTCATTCAATTACCAATATTTATTGAACACCTAGTATGCTCCAGGTGCTGTTTGAGGCCCTGGGATATGGTCAAAACCTCCTGTCCTCTGGAGCTCACGTTTTAGGATCACTGGTGTCCGCCTGTCCTGGGTTGAAGGAGTCAGACTCTTACAGAAGGGGCTGGAGGTGGGAGCAGAGACTGGGAACCCCAGGACTTGGGTCCAGTCAGACTTACCATACCGTGATCCCAGGTCAGCAGGGAAGAGGACACATCACAGGTGAGAGGAGGATGCTAGGTTTTAAGGTAAAGTCTCAGGTCCTACCTGGCTGAGCAAGTCAAAAGGTACAGCCTAGGAGAGAGGCTGAAATTATGGAGATGGAGCAGTGGCATTTGGTTGAGTTCAGATAACCAAGACCCCAGCCAAAGGTCTGGCCAGTCAATGAGCACTGGCAGAAGAGGCTGTCAGGTGACAGAAGATGCTGGGATGGGTGATTCCCTCTTGGCAGTCATAGCAACCCAGGATCTCAGCTCCTCCTGAGAGGAGCTCAGTCTAGCTCAATCATACCTTTCTGAGGACTCCTATGACCCTCATTATAAACATTGCCTTTTGGCACCAGGTAGACCTTCAGGATATGGCCTTCTGTGTTCTCCTACACCCAACTCTCCCCTCATGCTCATGGATCCTTCGTCCAGGCAAACATGCAAGGAGTTGGACATCAGTGAGCCATGTGGTGGAGTAAGGACTCCTCAAAATTCTCCATTCCACAAAAGCAACAAAAATACTGGAAAAAAAAAAATGAACAGAATCAGTGTTTACAGAACTCTGGAAATTAGCCAAAGGCTTGCAGCAATCCAAGGAGCATTTATTCAAGAAAAACAGCTTAATTTTGGTAAGAATAGCAAATTTTCTGGCCTTTTAACTTTCCCTGTTCCCATCCCCTACACTCCCTTGGTGGTAACCTTGAAAATCAACACCTGCAATCACAATGAAAATTAGCAGCTTGACAGCCACTGGAGGGTACAAAACGGTATCAAGGGAGCTCCTTTACAAACCTCCTATCTAGAGAACTGCCACTCTATGACCTGCCTGGCAATTCCTTTGCAAGGCCCCACTCTCAAGGCTGTCTGTGTTTGACCTAACTTGGAGCACCCCTAGGGACACTTTCCCCCAGGGATGTTTGTTAAAAACAATCAGAGGCAATTGTTTAACATCAAAGCACCCTGAGACAATGATAACTGTTGGGACAAACAAGAGCTTATTGGCTGACCATTAAAGCTAACTTGAGCAAAGACTTCAGTTGACTACACATGACAAAAAATATTTATATTTTATATTATATAATTGTCTCAGAAAAGCCACCAGGGAAACAGTAATAACAACAGACAGGAAAAACATACCCTGAGGAGGGGGGAGAATCTGATTTCCAGAGTTGTCACCTTATATTATTTTAAATGCACAGTTTTCAACAAAAAATGATAAGGCACACATGGAAACAAGAAAGTATGGCCCATAAACAGGGAAAAAAGCGATCAATAGAAAGTAACCCTGAGGAAGTGCAGTAGTTGTACTTACTAGACAAAGACTTTAAATTAGCTGTTTTAAATATGTCTAAAGAATTAAAGAAATCATGTCTAAAGAACTAAAGGAAAGTATGGGAATGATGTCTCACCAAATATAAACTATCAATAAAGAGAAATTATTTTTAAAAAAGAAACAAATAGACATTCGCACACTGTATAGTTGAAAAGCACAATAAATGAAATGAAAAGTTCACTAGAGGGACTCAACAGTAAATTTGAGCAGGCAGAAAAAAGAATCTGCAACCCTGAACATACGTCAATTGAGATTATTCAGCCTGAGGAACAGAAAGAAAAAAGAATTTAAAGTGAACAGAGGCATGTGGAACACCATCAAGGTACCAACATAGACTTAATGGGAGAGTCCCCGAAGGAGAGGGGACAGAGAAAGGGGCAGCGAGAATATCGAAGAAATGATAGTTGACAACTTCCCAAATTTAATGAAAAACATTAATCTATACATCTAAGAAGCTCAGTGAACTCCAAGTAGTATAAATTCAAAAAGATTCACACTAGACATATCATAACCAAATTGTTTAAAGCCAAAGACAGAGAATCTTGAAAGCAGCAAGAGAGAAATGACTCATTATATATCTGAATAAAATTAATAACTGACTTCTCATCAGAAATCACAAAGTTGGATGATGTATTCAAAGTCCTAAAAGGCAACAGATGTCAATGAAGAATTCTATATCCAGCAAAACTATCCTTCAAGAATAAAGGAGAAGTTAAGACATTTACAATAAGATAAACAAAAACGAAGAGAATTTGTTGCCAGCAGACCTGCCCTACAAGAAATACTAAAGGGAGTCCTTCAGCCTGAAATGAAAGGACACTAGACAGTAACTTTAATCCACGTGAAGGAACAGAGGAATGGTAGGTAACTTTATAGGTAAATATAAAAGGTAGCATACATTATTTTTTGTAACTTTTTCCTTACTGTCTGATTTAAAAGGCAACTGCATAAAACAATGATTATAAATCTGTGTAGATGAGCTTTATAATGCCTAAGGATAAAATGTGTAAGATAGTAACAGCACAAAGGAGAGGGGAAGAAGCTATATAGAACAAAGTTTCTAATACTACCGTAATTTAAGTTGATATTAATCCGAACTAGGTTGTTATAAATTAAGATGTTAATTATAATACCCAGGGAAAATACGAAGAAAATAACTCAACATGCAAGTAGTCTTAGACCTGGGTTGTATGATCAGGCCACCTAAGATGGCTGTTCTCTTGCTCTCTGTACAGCCCCTGCTCAGCCAGTCTCTGCTTCACCTGCACCCTTACTCACATGACTGACCTTCCCTGTTAATCACAGAGCCTAATCAGTAAATGCCTATATACTTGCCCTGGCCCCAGCTAGTGACTGTTCTAATTATTAGATCAGGAATATCTCCACTATGATAGTTTATCAAAGGGGCGATGAGGGATATGCCCCTCTGCTGGTTTCCCTGGTAACCAATGAGCCACTGTGATGTCAATTCCCTCTGTAACTGGTAACCTCCCTCTCCTCCCCCAACCTCCCTCCCCTGCCAGGGAAGACTGCTGCTGTGTCCTGCTTGCTGTCTGCTGCACAGGGTGGGCTGTCACTCCAGAACCTTGCTTCAGTCATGTAAGATCCCCCTTCTATTAAACCACTGATGTCTCTGTCATGCCTCCTGGCTCTTTCTTCCGTCTTGAGGCTGGGTGAGTACAGGGCTTGCAGGCCTGTGGGGTACAGTCCAAAATGGGCTCACACCACAGGGCTGTCATTTCATTGCTGGATGACCTTGGGTAAGTTACTTCCCATTTTAGAGTCTTAGTTTCCTCAACGGCTGTAGTTAATCCACAGGTTTATCCATTTCCCCAAGGCTGTGGGGATGTGCTGTGCATATTGAAGGGAAGACGTTGATCCCTTCCAGTGGATTGTGGGGGACACGCTGTAGCCAGGTTGTGACCTTGTTCCTCAGCCTTCTTAGTTGTATGACTTTGGACAAGTTATTCAGAGCCTCAGTTTCTTCTTGTGTACAGCGGGGACACAACAGTCTATATGGAATTAAATGGGGCCACGCACAGTGTCCTTATTCGGCAGAGTGCCTGACATACAGTATTACAGGTATCCAATAAATGTTGGCGATTATTCTGAACTGTGAACAACCTAAGGGCAGGGATGCTCCTTAATCAGCTCTGGGTCCCCGAAGCCTGGCATAGAGCAACTGCCTGGTAGATGGAGTGTTCAATTCAATGGAACTGTAATTTGCTGTCCCTTCTGTCATCCAGACAGAAGCCCTGTGACAGTTCACACCATAGGGAAGAGGCCTGGGGCTCACAAGGCCAGGGTTGGAATTAGGAGAGAAAAGTCACTGGTGGGATCCATCTCTGTCCCCTGCTGGGCTCTGGGAGTCCAGGGCCAGGCTCAGCAGGACCTTAGCAGGAAATGTGATAACCTCTGCACCAAGAGGGGGCGGATTTGCGTTTTTCCCACATTAAGACATCTTGCTAAGAATGGGCTCCAGGCCCTGAAAGATATTTGGGATTCAAGGGTGGCCAGGCCCATTTAAAATTTCTTAAAGGGACCACATCCTCCCTCCTCACAGTCATCCTTCCTGACAGTCTCCACTTGCCACCCCCCCTTCTCTGGCCATGTCACTCGGTCTTCCTCCCCGGGTCTCCAAGAGACTCCTCATGACTGAGTCCAAGCCAAGAGCCTTGGACCCACCTCCAGTCCTACTGTATCACCTGTACTGTCAGGTCTCTGCAAGTCCTGGAGAGGGGCTAATCGGGCTTCTGGGGAACTCTCCCTCCATGGGTCGAGAGTCCCCCTGGAAGCTCTAAGAGTGATGAATTGAAAAGCATCCCAGAGGGCAACAGTGCTCAAGTCTCACAAGGTGGGCAAGGGAGCAGGGAAGCAGGAATCACACTGCTCATGATGAGCCCCTTCCAGGCCCTTCCCATGGTGTCCGCACTTACTACTCAGAGGCCCTACCAGGCTCATCATCCCTTGAGTAATCTGAAGCCCAGAGAGGTTCAATACCGAGCTCAAGGCGCAGAGGGAGGGAGTGGATCCGGGACTGGCACCCACGCAGTCTAAGGGAGAAGGTCACACTCTCAACCAGAACCCATGTAGCAGCTCAAGGTAGGATATTGGGTCCGAGCAGGCCAGAGAGGGCACCGGGGCCCTTGCCTTTGCTTAACTTAGGGCTAATTCACAACTTGGGATTGAGTTTCAGGAAAACAATCAGCTTCAAAGAAAGCAGCAGCAGGAGAAGCAGAATGAGAGAGGAGGGGACGGTGCAATTTGTTTGCAACTGTCCTTGTCCTCCCTTCCCACCCTACCAGGGACACTGGTTTTCCTTTCTAGAAGGCATTCACCCAGGGACCTGGAGACGTCTTAGCAAGAAAGCATGTAAACTGTCCTGCTTGGGTGATGGGACTTGTGTGGGGAAGGCTGAGGCCTCTGAGGGCATCATCCAGTATCTCTGAAGGGGGGTCAGCAGTCTGCACGCCTAAGGAGTGAGCCACAGATCGTTTCTGGGTTCCTGCTGGCGCTCTGGGGCTCCCAGTGCCTGCAGCTTACTGGGTGTCCTCGGGCACTTCATTTACCTCTGCTTGCTGCTCAGTAACACGAGGGTGTTAAAAAATTCTTTCTCGGGTCACTTACAGCTCATAGGGTTAGATATTCACCCCCAAGTCATCCCCTGGAGAAGATTAAATCCCTTGGTAGCACTTTTAAGGAGACACAGTGTAACACACAAACCAGCAGCACCGGAAGGGACTTGACTATCTGCTGGTGCGACCCCACAACCGACAGATGGGAACAGAGGCCCCGAGGGACAAAGGACTGAAGGAGGGCCATGCAACAGGCTCAGCACGTTGGGACCATGACTGAGTGTGGGGGGAAAGAGACGGAGGAATGAGGGACTCAGTCAGAGAGTCAAGACTGACCCCCAAGTGCTTCCAAAAGGGGAGCAGGCAGGAGAGCAAACCGGGGGCTCCAGCGGGTAGGGCACGCGGCCTGCTGCCCGGGGCAGGTCTCTGGAGGCCCCTGATACCCTCGGAGAGCTTCATGGGGTGGGGGCACTGGCCAGGCATGGAGGCCACCTGTCAGTCCTGCTTCTCTCTCTATCTTGAGGGGGCCACCCTGGGCTTCAGGCCCTCAGAACGGGCTGGGCTCACAGGCTGGTACGAGATCACGGATGGGAAATGCCCTGGTGACAGGACACGCCACACAACGTAGTAGGTGTTACCGAGAGCCCTCAACCCCACCAGAGTCTATTTTGAAAGAAAAGCCCACTGCATAAAGTGCAGGGCTCTGACAGGCACAGCAGGGACCAAGTGCAGGGGTGGCAGGGGACACGGGGGACCTCCCTACTTGGACCATCCTCCACTTCATGTGCCAGGAGCCTGGCTTCTCCTTTAATCCTATCCCCCTACATACACTCTCTCTCTCTCTCTCTCTCTCTCTCTCTCTCACACACACACACACACACACACACACACACACACACACACACACTTGCATTCACACAGCAGAGCACTGACATACACACATGCACACACTCATGCACTCACTCACACACACATGTGCACACACACTCACTCACCTAACCAGTTTCCTAGTCGGTCTAAGCTGGCCTCTCTTTTTTTTTTTTTTTTTTTGCGGTGCACGGGCCTCTCACTGTTGTGGCCTCTCCCATTGCGGACGCAGGCTCAGCGGCCACGGCTCACGGGCCCAGCCGCTCCGCGGCATGTGGGATCCTCCCGGACCGGGGCATGAACCCGTGTCCCCTGCATCGGCAGGCGGACTCACAGCCACCGCGCCACCTGGGAAGCCCTAGGCTGGGCTCTTAGATGTCTCTGGGTGCCAAAGCTGCTCCTGTCTGCTGCCAGACTTCCTCACTGGGTCCCTGCAACCCATGCTGCCTCCAACCTGCAGCCGGAGGGAACTTCGTGGAATGCAAATCACACCTCTGAGGGGAAGGGGAGAGAAAGAGAGAGCTAAGGACATTCAAACCCGACAGCTCGACAGCTCGGGAACAGGCCCAGCTCCTGCGTGAAGTGCTGGGTGACTCGGGGAGGCCGGCAGTTCCCCCCCACTCCACGACTCCGACTGCCCGGAACTCGACTACTTACTGAGCACAGGTGAAGGGCCGTGTGCTTAGCATCTGTAGCACTACTGAACCTCTCCTGGACTCTGCACAGCTGTGGAGCAGAGACCCTGTCTACCTGGTGGAATAAGGCGAGGATGAAGAGCCGACAGGTGGGCAGTGTGGAGTGTGGTGTCTGGCCCTCCATCCGTGGCCAAGCTTGTTTCTGTCACTGCCATCACCCTTGCTGTAAATCTCGGCCGGTGTGGGCTTTCCCACTGTGGACTGTGAGTTCCAGGCAGGGGGGTTACCTCCTCAGATTCAGTTCTGGGCCCTTGGGTTGCAGCTTGAGCCTGGCCAGAGATCAAGTTTACTGAATGAAGGAGCCTCTGTCAGCTCCTCAGAGCTCAAAGGGGCAGAAAGTGACCAGAGGGCTAGGTTGGCAAGTCCATTTCACAGATGAGCAAAGTGAGGCTCAGAGATATTTCAGGATGGGTGTGTGCTTCCCCTAGCAGTTTATCCTTATAGAGAGGGGTTGCTTTATCCTTTTACATATGGGTGCTCTCATGCTGGGAATGAGGAGGTTAGGTGGGCCTATTCCAGGGCTGTCCTGTCATTCACCGTGGGCATCCACTGTGCCCTGAGCCCTTTCACGGACATTGTCTCAATTAGTCCTCAGCATATCCTCTCCATTTTCAGAAGCACAGACTCAGAGGCTCTGAGCATTTCAGTAATGTGTTCAAGGTCACATCAGCCAGGCTGGAAGTGGTAAGAGCCATGATTCAAATCCAGATCCCCCGAGCCCAACCTTCTTTGCTCATACAGACCTTATTGCCCAGCTCCTTGGCCCTCCTGAAAACAGGACAGGGTCTAAAGCCGGCCCCAGACCTGGTCCCCAGCATTCCCCAGAGCGCTCATGTTTGAAACAGAATTTGGCAGACCTACTGGGATTAATTAATTACAGGCCTATCTCCAGGGTGGCCCTGTCGGCTATCGCAGCTGTTGCATACCTGTTGATTGCATAATCCATAAATACATTTGACATCTTTAATTGGAATCAGGCCCCCCAGGCCCTGCCCGCAGTTGAGTTACGAGCTCCAAACTCCCTGTTGGCAGCCTTGAGCTTCTGCCTGAATCAGGGCCCAGGGAGGAGGAATCAGCTTGGGGTTTGATGACATTTCTCCGGGATTAGGAAGCAGAGAAAAAAATCATGGCTCTAGTGTAAGGAAGGGGACCTTCCTCCAGCTCTGGGGCTGAGGATCACCTCCAACTCCATCTCCCCACATCCAGGAAGCCCTCCTGGACCTCCTGCACCCTGGGCTGCTGGACCCACGTGATAGAACAACCACATGGGGTTAGACATGTGGGCTTTTGGGACTCTTGCGCTGGAATCCCACAGCGGTCTGCATTGCCCATCTCATCTCCCAAGGCAGGCCCAGCCCCATGCCTGCCCCACATACAGAGGCTGCAGCCACAGAGTAAGACGCCCTGTTTGCCCGGACACCGCAGGGGTGCCCAGGCCAGTCTGAACCCTGATCTGTCACCTGCCTGGTTTGTAACTTTGCACAAGTGACACAACCCCTCATAGCTTTGTGCACTCCTTCATTCCCTCCCTCACTCAGTGTCACTGGCTGCCTATCACCTGCCAGGCTGTCTGAGGGGTGTGACATAGGGGTGGAGGGGAGCTGGACTTGCTAGGCAGAGCCCTGTCTGGAGGAGTCCACAGCCCAGAGGGCAGAGTGTGGAGAGAGGGACCGGGTGATGCAAGGCTGAGGCGACCACCTCAACTTGGGGAGGGCTGGGCAGAGGCAGGGACTCGAGCTGAGCTGGCCTTCCCGGACAGATCTTGCAGGACCTGCCCCACCGTCTCCTCTGCCTTGCTATCTCGATAACAAAGCAGCTGTTGTGAAAATTTAAACAAAAAACTTGTAGAAAGTGCCTGGTACAGTACAGCTGTGTTGACATGGGGCGCCAAGATTTTTCCCATGTCTTGTGGAAAATGACAATACGGGGCACACTGGGATAAAAGGTGGGAGCTCTGGTCACCCCAGACCTTGCAGCAGCACCCAGAGGGCTCACCTGTTGGGAAGTTCTGCCTCTGGGCATGAGGTCACACACCCCCAGTCTGCCTCCAAGAGTTGACCGCCCTCCCCAGAGCATTGCTCAACCTCCTGCCTTGCTTTCTCACTCTGCTTGGTCCCCCATGGGGGCTGGGACCTCCCAGAGGGGACTGGTCCTACAGACACCATCTCTTCCTCTCCCTCGGCACCAGCCACCGCAGAAAGCTTCCAGGTGACGTGGTGTGGAAGCCCAAACTCCAGGAAAGAGAAGGTGTGTTCCATGACGGGACATGGGCAGCCAGGGCTGGATTTAGCTCCTGCCATGGCTGTGTGCTGGCTGTTCGAACCCGGGCAAGTAGTTTACTTCTCTGAGCTTCATTTTCTCCTCTCCAACCCTTACTAAATGGTTAGCCAGGTGATTCATTCATAGGAAGGTGTCTGCTCCATTCAGAAACTGTTTTAGAGCCCGGGGATATGGCAGTGAACAAAACACTCTCCAACAGCTGAAATTATGTTCTAGTGGAAGAGGCAGGAATTAACAAACAAGTAAATATCTTGGACGGTGGGCGGTGGTAAGCACGGAGAGAGCACAAGGCAGGGGAAGCGGGGCTCGGAGGGCGCGTGGGGGCTACTTGAGTGAGTGTGGTCATGCAAGTCTTCCCTGAGAAGGGGACGTTCAGCAGAGGTCTGAAGGGGGTGCGAGAGCAGCCATGGGGAATATCTGAAGAACATTCTAGACCGAGGGAGTCTCCAATATGAGGACAGAGCACCACTGGCCCGTCTGAGGTACAGCAAGGAGGCCGGTGTGGCTGAAGTGCAGTGAAAGAGGTGGGGAGGAGGGGCGTTAGGTGCGCTAAGCACGGAAACGTGGGGTGATTCTAGGTAGGACCTCAGGCCATCCTGAGGACCTTGGCCCTTCCTCAGAGCAAGGGGGAGGCCCTGGAGGGCCTTAAGTCAGGGGCGGGGAGACTTGACTTGTATTTTAGAAGCTGGCTGACTGCTGTGTGCAGAACAAAACGCAAGGAGACAAGGGCAGAAGCAGGGAGCCCGGCAGGGGGGCTACCTCACAATGGGGCTGGGGCTGGGGTGGGTTCAGCCCCAGGGAGGTCGAGGGGAGAAGACCAGCGGTGGGTGCTCTGGGCCCACCCACCATGGAGGTAGAGCCAATGGAATGTGTTGACCAGCTGGACATGAGACGTGAGGGGAAAGGATGTGAGTTGAGGATGACGCCAGTTGTTTGGGCCAGAGCACCCGCTGGAAGGAAGGGAGGTTCCATTTCCTGAGACGGAGAAGATGGGAGCAGGTGGGTGTGTGGGTTTGGTGTTGTGGCTAATTTGGGGGCGCCTGCCAACAGCCAGATGGAGGCATCAGGACACAGCTGAACACAGGCTCTGGGGTGGAGGAGGGACGTCTAGGACGGAGATAGACATTGGGGAGATGACTTCAGAATCGAGTAGATGGAGAAGAGGTTTGAGGATGAGCCCCACCCAGGGCCCTCGATGTGCAGAGGTCAGACCGTGAGAAGAAGCCAGGCCGCTGGGAAGGAGAGCCAGTCTGGCAGGAGGCGGAGACAGGGGCAGCCTGAAATTCAAGTAGAAACTGCTACAGAAAGAAGAAATTATCAACAGAGTCAAGGCTGCCGACAATTAGACACCCTCACAGGGGAAGACGGACGAGGCGTGTGTGGACCTGAGAAGCAGAGGGACCCAAACTCCAGGTCATTCACCTCCCTCCCAGGACCCACACTCAGAATGGGTCTTTCTGGAAATGGAACGGCAGGGTTGTCGAATCTCTCTAGATGGGCTCCCGGCCCCAGGCCCATAACTGTGGAAGAAAGGCCCAATAGAGGTCGACGCGAGCCCTGACTCCTGGAATGCCTTGGAACCCCACAAGGAAAAGCGGGAGCTCGGAAGCCGGTAATTTTAGCCAAGTGCACAGTGTTTGCTTAGAGTTTGGGGGCAGCAACCGGTTAATTACGCAAGTAAATCATGTCACATCCCTGCAGCCGCCGTGCAATAACACCGTGCTGACCACACTTTTAAGGGTGATGGAAGCCTCTGAGTGCGAGCTAAGAGGTCTTATAGGCCGCCCTTGAATGGGCCTCTTTCTCACAGAGCTCACAGGAGTCATGTGAGTCCATGCCCAGCAGTGGTGCCGGAAGGGGGCTCTTGGGGGCCACCTTCTTAGACAAGGTCCATATGACTTGGGGCCAGCCTAGGGCTGGCTGGTAGCCCAGCCGGGAGGTGGAGAAGTCCATCTTGTGTGTCCTCTGCTCATGTCATTGTGATGTGTTCCTCCCACTGCCCAGACACCACTCAACCCTCCAACTCAAATCCGTATCAGGTCAACAAACATTGAGGCGGCCTGGCCCTGTGCCAAGTGCCTAGAAGCCAGGAGCCCAGCGAGGTATGTCCTCACCTCCAAGCCAACGCAAGAGATGGGCAGCAGCTCTGCTCTGAGGGGACAGCAGAATGAAGTCAGTGGAGGCAAAAGCATAATACCACGTGAGCACCCAGGAGGGGGCGCTGGATTCTGGGACATCTGTTCCTACAAGGCCCACAGAAATAAGATTCCAACAGACAGGATTCTGGGATAAAGGACTTGCAGGCGGGAAAGCAGCACGAGCAAAGGCCCAGGGACAAGCTTAGACCCCTTGACTCAGACACTCAGAATCAAAGGCTCTCAGGTTGCTCCATGAGTCACAGACTGACGGGACCCTAGAATGCAGGAATTTCAGCTCCTTGAGGAAGACAGAGGCACACCTGGTCGGATCTCTACCCCCAGGGCAGCAGATCCTTTCACCAGTCACCAACAGGTGACACCTCCCAAGATGGGTAGACACATGGGTCAGGGTTCCATCCTGCACAGGCATCCGCTCAGCATCTTTGTCCCCATCCATCAATCTCCAGACACTGACCAGGTGCGTGCTCACGAACAGATGTATCCCACGGTGTTCCAACATCTCTGCCCTGACCCTTCCTCCCAAACGCGAAGCTCCCCTTCCCACCAGGGCTGCTGCAGGTCAGGGAAAGGGCTGAGTCCATTAGTGTGCTAGTAACTGGTAATGGTCTAGGACCTCGGTTAGAAGCTAGGTCTCTGGTCTAACAATACCTTGATATATTTGACCTCCTCTTCCTTAATATTAGGATAATAGTGGGCAATTATTTTGCTCTAAGTAAGTGTTTGGCACTGGGTTAAGAGCTTTACAGGCATGATTTCTGCTAAACAATCTGTGAGAGGGGCACTATTATTCTCTTCTTTCATATTGAGAGACTGAGGCACAGAGAGGTAAAGTAATTTGCCCATGGTCACCCAGCTAGTAAATGGTGGAATTGGGATATGGACCATGGGCGTCTGACTCCAAAGCTTGCTATTAATGGTAATAATATTAATAATAATATCCTTTCCCAGGGGTACAGTGGGTGTTTGAAATCTGTCTTTAGGGGGTTTGGATATAAAGTATATAAACATATAAGTATATGGCCCGAGGCAGTGTGACTGCTGAGAAACTGTTATTTTTTTTCTAGTGAGAAATATATTTTTATAATCTGAGTAATTTCCTTTTAATGTGTTTATTCCCCATTAAACTGTGGGCCTCTTTGGGGAAATAAACACGCTGTCGTCAACTTGAAATCCCCAGAGCAATGCCCAGCGCACAGTAGGTGCCTAGTAGACGCTTTTGCCAAATGAACTGAGCTTCCTCCCAGACTCACACAGTGGGTTTCCTTTCTCTGGCACTGAGCTGCATGCCCGGCATGTCACGGGGTGGAGGGAGCACATCTGTCCTTCTGCATTTGCACCGGGGGTCTGGGTGCCTGGCCAGGCATAGGAACCTCCCATGTCTGGCTTTATGGTGATACCTTAACAGCTGCTGTGCAAAGACTCCTAAGCCTCTCAATGCAGGAGTGAAAAAAAAAAGACCCAATATATAGCTAAGATGTGGTTAATACATTCAGCATGCCTCCCCCTCCAGTTAATTAGAAAACTTTAGTACAGGAAAGTTGAAGTGGCTTTTTTTCCAAGGGAAAGGTACCGACTTCTGAGAAGCGGGAAAGATGGATGCCAAGAGCCGCTCCATCATCATTTCGATCCTGTGCTCCCCTGGGTTTGCTGACGCTCACCCAACCACCCGTCCAGTCCAGCTCATCTGTGAAATGGGCTCCGCTCGCACCTGGACCGTGAGACGGAGCAACCTGGTAGAAATGATGTATGCCCACCCGGGAATCAGAAAGCCTGCGTTCTGATCCTATTTCTGCAATTTGTTGCATGGCCACAGCAGGGGCTGCAACCGTTCTGGGCTTGGTTTCCTTACCTGTTGAAGGGACTGAGAGCTGCCCCTACCTTTGAGGTGCCTGGGAGGTTGAGTAAGATGGTGAGTGAGGTGCATGAAATACGGACGCTGGGTCTCAGGGATGCCAGCACATCTGGTCACTTCAGGGAACGAAAGAAAAAACTCCCTGCAGGGGCTCATTAGGTCCTATAGACTAAGCATCGGGGAAACTCACTGGGTTTTTCACAGTTCAGACCACTGTTGAGCTGGTACAATGACAATGGGTGATCAGAGAGGGCTGTAACACCCACCTAGACTGGGAATGAGTCCCATCCTGTAAGACATTCTGGCTTAACATAATGCAGGCTAGGTTAGGTTAAAGCACACACACGCACTCAAAAATGAGGGCTGGGTGCCCTCTGATCGTCAGTTCAATAGCTACCTCCCGGGCAGTGATCCTCGGGAGATAGGAGCATCCACATCAAAGGATGGAGACGGGCAGATTTATGGGTGTGCAGGGGCTTCTCCCAGGTGTTTCTGCTCCAAACCCCTCCCCACCGGAGCATCTGGAGAGGAGGCGTTGGCCTTGGGACGGGAGACAGAAAAGGGCTTTTCCTAGAGCCAGCCCCTTCTCTGGAGTGTCGCAGGGGACCCTGGAGGTGGTCCTGCACTCAGCGAAGCTGGGCCCACTACCAAGGGGACATCACCTCAACTGACAAAGCCTGAAATGGGTCCTTCCTGGCCAGGCAAAATGCTTCCCCTTCATGCTGCTCTCTGCAAACGCCTCCCCCATGAAGCCTTCCCTGGTTCCCACAGAAAGGATCAGTCAACTCCGTGTCCTCAAAACATACAACTCCTTTCATAGAGCTCCTCTTGGAGGGAGGCCCGTATTTAATTTATCCTAGTGTCTGCAACGCCCAGCGCAGTGCCTGACATGGGGCAGTTACGTGTGAAGTAAGTGTGGGGCTGCAGGGAATGCACTCGTTCTTGACGTTATTATGGAGACTGACCTAAATAGTGCCGTCTCGCTGGAAAGATGGGGAAACTAAGGCCCAGAGGGGGGAAATCACTGCCTAAGGTGGCTGCCGGGAGTTAGCAACTGATGCAGGACAGAGCTCAGGACTCCCTCATGCTTGCTGCAGCGCTGGGTAGTTCCTGCACTGATCTGGGTTTCAGAAGAGACTTCTCCCTCCTTGCCCCGCCTTAATCCGCTCAACTAGGCTGTGCACAGCCCTGCCAGGAGGGGGAAATGTCCACATTACAAAAATCATACGAAAGAAATTATGGACGGAAAAATCATTACCTTATAAATCGGCTGAGCTGTTCAGAACGTGTAGGAAACAGGGCATATAAAATTCATATGGTACATTGGGGCTTTGACAGAGCCTCATTACAGCCCTCAGACGCCAGTGAAATACGTCCTCACCCAGAGAGGGCTAATTTTCCTTTATTAATGACACAGGACGGGGCTGATGCCATAAATTTCAGCTACCTGAGGGCCCTGGAGCTCGGGACAAACTCTTGTGAGCGATGTATCCCTCAAGGCTGTGCTTCCCACCACACCCCTTGCCTCTGCTGCACCCACAGGAAGCAAGATGGGGAAGACGGCCTCCCGCCGCCCTAGGTCCCTAGCCCAAGGGCCACAGAAATACAATGGAGAGAGACAGAGGTGTGGGGCTATCTTTTCTCCGATGAGGGCCCGACTCGAAGTGTTAAATAAATCAGCCCCTTAATGGGAAATGCAGTGCTGAGAAGGGGATCCACATATTACCCCCAATTTTAGGTGTGATTCCTATTAATGGGACGCTATCTGCACTCCTCACGGCCAGGCTGTGACCAGGGTCAGGACTCAGGCTGTTTCAAGTGGGGCAGAACAGCGCTCTGGTCACAGGCCCACAGGGGATCCAAGAATATAGAGTCCTAGACGTAAGATCAGAGAACTGTCAGCCAAGCCTGGTCTCTGGAAGCAGACTTGGCCCCTAGCCCGTGGTTTTGCCTTTGTTACAGCTGTGGTCAGCACCCAGGCTTACACAACTGAGAAATCTTCTAGGTCAAATTCTCTCCTTGCTCATGATACAAATGAGGAAACGGAGGGCCCACCAATATTCCCTGAATGCACAGCGGCCTGCAGGGCCAGGGAGGGTGAGCCCAGGCCACCTGACCCGTCACCCCCAGCATGGTTTCCCGGCGGCCCACACTCCCTCTGCGGCAGAGAATGATGGTAAACGCACAGTCACAGCCTGACCCACAGTCCTGGCTCCTGGCTTTTCTTGACCCTGTGCCCTGGGGACAAAAGGAAAGGGAGAGTTTGTCTGTCTTCCCAGATAATCAATCACACGTCCCCAAACGTCTCCCCTATGGCCACAGCTTCCTGAAACGCCCCAGCTGCCTTTGCCCCTTTGGGTCCACAATGAGCAACCTTCACACCTGTATGTGGTGGTCACAGGTTGCCTAGTCTGAGCTCTAGAGCAGTTTTAGACCTGGGTTACAGGTGGGAAATTTGAGGAGCAGAGCGACTGGGTGGATGTTATGGGCTGACTTGTGTCCCCCCAACTTCGTGCTGAAGCTCTGATCCCAGTACCTCAGAATGTGCCTGTATTCGGAGACAGGGCTTTAAAGGAGTAGTTAAGTTACAATGAGGTCTTTCGGGTGAGCCCTAATTCAATCTGACTGGTGTCCTAGTAAGAAGAGGAGATCAGGACACACAGAGAGGCAGCACACATGCATGCACGCAGCACGCATGCATGCACAGAGGGACGGCCATGTACAGAGACAGCAGCAGGGCAGCCCCCCGCCAGCCCAAGGAGAGAGGCCTCGGAGGAGGCCAGCCCAGCCAGCACTCAGTGATCTCGGAAAATCACGGAAAATAGACGTCTGTCGTGGCAGCCCGCAGTCTGTGATATCTGCTAGGGCAGCCCAAGCTGACTAAGAGTGGTTTACCCAAGATTTACCAAGATGAGACCTGAACCCAAGTCTTCTGACTCACGGTTCTGATTCTTCCCTACTGACAAGGAGGCACCTCCTGACGCCCCAAGTAGCTGGAACGCGAGTTCTGAGATGACAGACGTTGCCTCTTTGCTTTGGTGTCTCCAACACCTGGCAGCAGGCCCGACGGGCAGCGGGGGCTTTGTGGGTCTTTGCTGCTTTGTTGAACCATGTGTGAGCCTGTGAGGCTGGTTTGCTGGGTGAGGGGATGGATGAGGCTGCCCTGGGAGCTGGGGGGAGGGAGGAAGGACAGGGCACGCATGGCCCCTGAAGGCAAACTTGCCCCCGCCCGTTGCTTTTGCCTTTGCTACAGTTGTGGTCCGCACCCGGGCTTACACAACCACCCTCTCGCTCAGTGTCCGCCCCCGCAGCAGAAAGCAGAATCCCTTGATGGGACATTTGGCACAATGTGGGGTTTCACAGGCCTGTCCCTTCCAGAAAGTGCTGCAGACCCGGCCGACGCTGGCCCACAGACTCACAGGAGAATTGCAAAACCAAGGCGTTCGCTTCAGATCAAATTCCCGGCCTTGGGTCTCTGAGCTACTTGTTTATACAGAAGAAAATCTAGTTCCCACCCTCAGCGGGGAGGCAGCTGGACACACACAATTGTGTCATTGGGCCATGGCAAAGGAGGCGTGGCTTCTCAGGGGATCTTCTGCCATTGCAAGTCCTCAGAGGACGCTGCAGGCTTCTCCCCAGGGCTGGCCCAGGCCCCTGGGCTGGGGCAAAGGACAAAGGCCCGGACACAGAGTCAGTGGACACAAGTGACAGTGATGAAGGACTCTCTCGCAGTCTAAGCTGTCTCACGATGGAGCAGGCTCCCCCGGCAGTGCTGAGTTTGCTGGCAAGGTGGTAGGAAAGCAGCTGCTGGAAGTTGAAGAAAGGACCAAACATCACATGGCAGGTTGGCCGAATGATCCCAAAGGGAGAGAGAGCCCTGCCTTGAGAGAGTACGAGGCCAAGAATCTAGATTCATCCGATCAGTGAACATTCATCCAGTACCCAAGCCCTGCGCTGTGACAAATGAGACTCTGCCCTAAGGAGCTGGCGGGAGAGAGGGAAATGGACGACTACAGTCCAGAATCATGTGTGCGGTGGCAGACGTCCAGGACATTTCCATGGTAGACACTACCCACGGCTCATCACATCCCCTGACCCTTAAGCTCTCCTGGCCAACTTCCAACATAGAGCCCCTGTGTTTCTTTGCCTGAAGCCTTCTCTGACCACCAGATCCCCCTCCCTCTGAGCCGGCCAGTGCTGGGGGAATGAATGGTGCCCTCTGGGCCGGACAGGATGGACAAGAACCAGGTAGCGATACCTCAGCTCCCCTGCATCGTGGGTGAATAATTGTGAGACGTGTGTCCTATGCCATTCCCAGGGTGTCCCAGCCTATTAGGCTCCCTCTGACAAGCTCACTTCCCCACCCCCTGGTCCAATCTCAAAAAAATGACTTGTACTCAAATCCTTCACTCACAGTCTGCTCAGAGTTTAGAGTCATAGATCTGGGGTGGTGGGGGGCAGGCAGGGAGGGGAAGACAGAGAGAGAGAAAAGATGCTTTTTGACGTTATGCTCAGCAAGAAATGTAGGTCTTCTTTTGAGTGACACTTAAGCTGGAGAAATATCAAACAGTTTTCTAGAGTCAGAGGCTTCTGGTCAAGTCCTTCTCTGTTACTTGCCAGGTGAGTGACCTTAGGTGATGACACTTAACCATAATGGGAGTAATACTTCCAACTCCACAGGGACACGGAGAGAATTAAACGAGAGGAGCATGTGTGTGTGTACCCCACAGACGCTGGCTAAGTACTAGATATGAGCAAATTACTCCGCAAACACTGCCTTCCCGACTCCTCTCGTTGACCCTTCGAGGCAGGGGCTGTTATTATCACCATTTTACTGATGAGGCAGCTGAGGCTCAGAGAGATCAAGTGACTATCCCAAGATAACTCAGCTAATATGTACTGGAGGTGGGATGGGAAGCCGGGCCAGGCGGCTCCGGAATCTGTGCTCTTAATCAGTGTGATTAACACAGTAGGTCCTTGAAATGACAAAGGAGCGACCAGAGCCGGCCCAAGCCAAAGCACGGGAAGCTGTCAGGACCCATTTCAGAGCCCTCTGCTAAGGGCTAAGCTAGGAAAGCTAAACAGAAAGGCGGAAACGGTCCAAAAAAATAACCCTGAACCCAAACACCCACAAGCCACGATGGTGGTCCCTGGCATGGCTGGGCTCCCCAGAAACCTCGGGGGCTCTGGAACTACAGCTGGACCCAGACTGTGGCCCGAGTCAAACGGGAGGCGGGGGACAGGGCAGAGCTGCTTGAGGAGGCCTGAGGGGCTCTCTGCCCCAGCGAGCCCCACTCCTTGGAACTGGAAGGCCGCCTTTGTGCTGCTGGAGACGAGGAATTCCAGGCCAGTGCGGTCTAACTGCCTACGAACAGAGTTGAGTTGCGGTCTCCCCCCACCTCCCAACCCACCATGGGATTCATTTTCACGATGCCCTCGGAATGGTGTGAGCTGGAGAGAGCTGGAAATGGGGCCCCTGGGGGCCCACAGCACTAGGAGTCAGCACTGTCCCTGTAGCTCACCAGGGCCACCACTGCCGGACAAGTCTGGCCAGACTCTCCGGGAACTTAAGCTGTCGGCAGGCCCAACAAACTCTCCAAGCACACTGTGACTGCCCTTAGCTTCCCCTGAAGCAATCCCTTTCTGCTTATCGAGCGCCAGCTATGTTCTGGACAGTTATTATAAATTACTTCACTTAATCTCACAGGAGGAGGTACTATTGTTATCTCCACTCTGTTGATGAGGAGATGGGATGGGAAGTGATGGTGTTAAAGTTAAGTAATTTGTCCAACGTCACTTTCCCAAGTGTCTTGGACTCAAAGGCTCTTAACCAGCACAACACCTGCCCCAAAGCTGAGTGGCTCAAAGTGCATTGGTCATCTTCAAAATGGGGATGAGGGGACTGATACCTCTCTGAGGGCCTGGCTGGCTTGTCACGCTCTCTTTGATGTTTAAGCGTTTTACTTCCATGGCTTCGCAAAGGCAGCCAGTACCGGGTGGGGCAGGTAAGGGGGGGGGCTGGGTGGGAAAGCCCCCCGCACACCCTGGAAACACACCAAACAGAGAAAAGCCTTTTCTAATGAATAGAGGCTAAGCAGAGCGGCCCCTGTGCAAATACCTTGAACGGGGGCTTGCTTGGGGCTGGGGCCGAGGGCCGCTCACCGGGGGTGGTCGAGCCGGGGACGTCAAGCTCCGGGGGATGAGCAAACAGATTCCCGCAGAGTCCACATTCCTCGGCCTGCAGCCTAGGGCCCAGACCCACCAATGCGCCCTGGCATTGTCTGGCAGTGGCCCGGTTTGGGCAAGGGGCAGAATCCATATTTGCTGGTACATATTGGGTCCCACCTTCGGCAGCATCTGTGTTTGGATAGCCCTGCCTCCCACTGCCCAGCATCTCCTTCTTCACATACTCTGGGCCCAGCAGGTCCCTACAGGAGGGTGGAGGGTGGGCTTTAGACTTGGAGCCTGTGGGTTGGGAAAACTCTGGTGGGATTTCCTACAGTGTCTGACCTCTAAGTTGTGCAAGGAAGAGTCTAAAAGGATCTTGGGGAGCCTGGCTCAGGGCCTGCTTGCAGACCATGTTATTTAATATGAGATATTCTTCTTCTCTCCTTCCAGACCTTACCATCTGTCCATCCATCTATTGGTCCATCCATCCATCCATCCACCCTTCCAATATTTATTAAGTTCTAAATAGCTCTGAAAGTCTGTTTCTTCTCAATTGTCACAGGCCCTGCCCAAGTCCAAGCCCTTCCTGCTTGGGTAACTGTAACCACCTCCTACCTAGACTCCCTGCTTCCTGCTTCCCTCCCTGCAATTTTTTCTCCAGGTGCACCCAGAGGGGACTTCTGAACCACCAGGACGATCACGTCTCTCCCTGCCTAAACCCTGCAAAGGCTCCCACGCCTGCAGGGCAAGCCCAGCCTCTCAGATGGCTTGCAGAGATCTTCATGCTTTCATTACTGCTACCTTCTCTCTCTGGCCTCATTCTGGTCTCCTCTCCACAATAATATGATGTAACGGTTATGCGTGAGACTTTGGAATCAGAAAGACATGGCTTTCAACCCTGCCACCTAGCCATGTCCTTTTGGGCAAGTCGCTTAAATTTCTGAGCCCCTGTAAAATGGGGATGGATTCTTGGTATTTCAAATTCTTAGCACAATGCATACCACCTACAGAGCTGGCTACCAGCCAGAGAACAGGGAAGGGGCTGCATGACAGTGTTTGAGCAGTTCTCTCTGTGAAAGGAGACTTTCACAGCCCGGTTCTCTTCCTTCCTCTGATCTCTCCACTCCAGAGATTCTGGTTCACTTTTGATCAGGGAAGGAAATTATCAGGGATGATGTGTCTGAACTAAGATTTCCTTCCTTTGAGGTTGTATAGTCAATATGCAACAAGAGCAGAAATGTTTTATCCAGCCAGTGAAACGGAATCATTTTGCTAACTGTCTAGAATAAGCCACAGTCCTCTATGAATTGATGGCGAGGGTCTCAGCTCTGAGTGTCAGGCACCACAAGCAAGCGCTTCAACACATATTAACAACATGGACGAGGGCAGTTTAGGTTCTGCTATAGGGAAGCCACGGAACAACTTGCATTTTGCCCCGAGGGCAAGTGAAGCTCCAGGTGGAAAGTAGTTCTCAAAGGTCACAGCCAGCAGGTAACAGAGGCAAGGTTCGCAGTCAGGCCCTGAGCTGGTTTTCATGGTGTTTGATGGTCAGGCTCTGAGCTGGTTTTCATGGTGTTTGGTGTTTGTTTGAGTTGAGTATATTTTATTAAGAAAGGCAGTTCGTATAGGCGGTGAGAGGTGGAGGAGAGATAGCATGGCTTTGGGGTCACATTATCAGAGTCTGACCCTCAGATCTTCCACCTAATAGCTGTGTGACGTTGGGCAAGTTGCTTGCCCCCTCCGAGCCTATTTCCTCATTTGTGAAACGAGGATAATAAGCCCCTTCTTGGAATGACGGGCAGATTAAATGTAAAAAGGGTTAACGGAGCACCTTGCACAGGCCTGGCTCTTCAGAGGTCCTTAGCCTGTGGTTCACGTGGGTTTTCGAGTCAGACTGTCTGGGTTTTGTTTAAACTTTTTTTTTTTTTTTTTTTTTTTTTTTTTGCGGTACGCGGGCCTCTCACTGCTGTGGCCTCTCCCGTTGCGGAGCACAGGCTCCGGACGCGCAGGCTCAGCGGCCATGGCTCACGGGCCCAGCCGCTCCGCGGCATGTGGGATCTTCCCGGACCGGGGCACGAACCCGTGTCCCCTGCATCGGCAGGCGGACTCTCAACCACTGCGCCACCAGGGAAGCCCAACATCTTTATTTAAAATGAAATATTTCAAACCAAAAGAAAAGTACAGAGTACCTAACAAATACCTATGTATTTACCACTGAAATTTCACACACATTGATCTTCTACCATCTTTGCTTCGCATATGTTTTAAAATAAATAAAATATCAGAAGTCCCCTTGCCCTCTCCTTGATCCCATTCACCTCTCTTCCCCCCGCCAGAGGTAAACACTTCTGAGGTTGGGGGTGTATCCCTTTTGTCTGCATTTTTATTCTCTTATTACATGCATATGTGTGCATAAACAATGTGGAATGTTGTTCTGTTTTTAGATTTGCATAAGTGGTAGGAGACTGCACATATTGTGCTCTGATTTGCCTTTTTAACCCGATATTATGTAAGTGAGATTTACCCGTGTTGACACAGTAGGTCATTCATTCTAACCGCCACGTACTGCTCCGTCACAGGGATAGAGTATGCTTTATTTATTCACTTGACGGACAGCTCCCCAGACTCCTGCCCAGGCTGTTTTCACTAAACTATCATGAGGAGGAGAGATGGGAGAAGAGAAGCCACTGTCCCTGGAGAATGGACAAGCCACTTTCTGAGCGTGTGGCTTGACACAAATAAACAAGGTTCCCTTAGAGGCTGACCAGTGTCGTGAGGGTTACCAAGGCAGCACCGTTTCTCCTTCCACTGTAAACACAGGCTGTGGCATCGTCTGCTGGGGGGACAGAGAAGAACGGACAGGACCCCTGCCCCCTTCTGCTCATGCCCCCTCCACACACTGAGGAATGCTCCTTGCCCCTGCGCTGAGGTCTTTCCCATGCTCCCCATGGACCCCAGGGCCACCCTCTGCTGCCCTGCCGCAGGCTCCGTGCTTGGCACACAGTAGGTACACAGTAAATGTTAGTGACGGGTGCAGAAGAGAGGGAAGTAAAAATGAATGAATGTGTGAATGATGAAGGGACTAAGGGGCTGAGTGCCCTTAGTTCTCATATTTGATTTGGGGCTTAGACAGCTGTCTTCATTGACCTTGGGAAGGCAGGTTAGAGCCGGCTGAGATTCCATCCTCGGTTCTAGGCCCGGCTCTGCCACTGATGGCCAGCACTGCCCCACACAGCACGGCACCCAGCTGTGATGTCCAGGGCTCTGAGCCGTGTCCCTGCTCCAGCACACCCACCACCATGCCCGGGCTGCACTGTCCTGTCTGCACTCTCTGTTTTCAAGAGCACGGTCTGGGATGAATTCCTTGCTCACCACCGACGGTAAACGAGATTTATTACCCCACAAACTCTTTGTACGCTCCTCCTTCCCAGAGACTTTGATGGATTTCATCTTGATAAATGATGAGGCCTGGGCCCTGCGGGCGGGGACAGAGGTGGGCGGGGAGCTGTGAGCCTGGAAAGGAGAAGGAAAAGTCAAAAGTCCTGGAGGCTCTCGCTGTTGATGTGCAGGAGGGACTGTCACTCAGAGCTCCTCCAAGGCTGGGAGACGGTGCCTGAATAGAGTGTTGGACAATTCTGGCAAAGTTCCAGCAACTTGTGGGGCGACGACCACAGTGTCTTCCTTGTTGGCATCCTTTGTGTTGGACTTGAACGTCATAAAGGCACCTTCTGCATCTAAGTCTTGGTGCAAGGCAAGGATTTTCCTCAAGTGGGCTCTCCTTCTATCAGGCCTGGGCCTTATGCTGAGCTCGAGGCCAGACCACCGTTGTAGCTTCAGCCCCACCCTACTGTGTGTACCCGCCTGGCACCCTCCTACCTGTCCTTCCAGGCACAGGGCTACAGATCCCTCCTCAGTACCTACCCTGGGCATCCCTCCAGGTCCCTCCTGACCACTCTGCCTGGGGCCTGACCGTTCACCTGTCTGTCTCCTCAGGTGATCTCCTGGGGCATCAGGGCTGATCCACGTCAGCATCCCGGGGTCCGGCACAGGCTGTGCAAAGAGAAGGCCTCCAAGAATGCATAAAGGAGGTGAGGGCACGAGAGAACTCTCCCTGGGATCCTGTCCCCACCTCTAGAGGGTCAGCTCCCTGGCCTTGGGGAACATCCTTTCCTTCTCTCAGTATCATGTTTGCCCCGTAGGTGATATTCAGTCAAAGGTAACTGCTGCTATCGGTGTCTGTGCGTTAGGCACTGCCCCAAGCACTTTAGTTCTCATTTAACACTCTAATAGCTGGAAAATCAAGATTTCTCCTCCCCAGCGACAGTCGGTGAGGGTGAGCCTGAGCAGGGGGAAGCGACTTCTGAAGTTCACACAGCTCGGAAGTGCAGAGTCAGGTTCAAACGTGACAACCCCGGCCCTGAAGGCCCTGGGCTCTTCACTCTGCTTCATCCTGCACTGGTGGGCAGTGAGTGCCGAGCCCTTCCAGAAGCCTGCCAGGAAAGAAGGGCTTGCCTTTGCCTTCCTGGACGGGCTGAGCCTGCAGATACCCTGGAGAAGGGCCTCAGGCCGGTGGCCTGGGGGGGACTGGAGGGGTGACGGGGCACAGCGGGGAGCTCCTGACTGGGCATGGGGACCGCGGTGGCCCTGCCTGCTCCCCAAACCAAATGCAGCCACAAATACCCCACCCCCGGCCCTCTGTCCACATACATATGCTGTCCCCCTCACCGCCAACACACACCGCTCCTCGAGACTGTCGGGAGGTGGTCTTTACAACCAAGCAAAGCTCGGTGACGAGCCGTGGGGCTCCTGCTGGGAGTTCAGCATTTTCTCAGACACGAGGCTGCCCAGCCCATCATTCCAGCAGACCAGGCTTTTCGGGCCTGACCCTGTTGCTTCCCACCCTTCCTTTCTTTCTCCTCCTCCTGCCCTCTCTTCCCCATCTGGCCTGCCCCTCCCACCTCCGGATGCCCCCCCCACTGCCAGCCCTGTGGTTCTGGTGGTTACCTAGAGCCGGCCACACCTGGCGGGGACATGGATGTGGTGACCAGGGGCCCATCCAGCCCAGCTGGCCCATGCGAGCTCTAGTCAGGCCCCAGGCCCTGCGTCCAGAATCAGCCCGCAGTCCGGTCTGCCCCCTACCCTCCATTTATAATACCTCCTCCCAACAACTGTGTCTGAGAATAGGCTCCCGGGCCCCCGGGCATTACCTGCCTTGGTTTTGACTTGTAAACCTCTGGCCATGGAATTCAGAAGTCTTCCTGCAGCGGCCCCTTTCTGGCCTGGCCCTGGGGTCACGGAGGCTTCTGCGTGCACCAGCAGGCACACGGGCAGCGCCCAGGCAGGGCTAGAAGAGCGGTCCACGTAGGTGGAGAAGCAGGGATCAGTTCCCCACCATGCCCACCTGCCCGAGTGGGACAAGGTTTCTCCCAGCTGCCCCCCCGGGAGGTGAAGTCCTCAGCACTTTCCAGTCCTGGCAGCCCTGTCTCAGGGCTGATCGCATCCTACGTGGTATGATAAAGATCATTTCTCATGCCGGGCAACTCTTCGTGGTTAACCAAACTCTCAGGGGCCCCTGAGCTCACTCAGTCCCACACATCCCTGGGGCGCCTGTTGACAGGTGGAAACGCAGCTCAGGGAGGCATGGCCCAGCTGGGGAGGTACTGGGATGAAGATGTGAACCCACCTGGTCAGACGGCATCCCCGTGAGCGCCTGTACATCCCGGCTCAGGTGCCGGGGCCGTGATGCTGCACGAGGCCCTGGTCCTTGCTGCCCTGCGGCTCCCACTCTCCTGGAGAGCTAAATGCTAGGGGATCTGAGCCGACGCAAACTGCTGCCTCCACTCCTTCGTTCTTGCCGTTTCCCTCTCCTTGAACCCTCCTGCCTCTTCCCAAAGGCTCAGCCTAAGTCTCCTTTCTCCAAGAATTCTTTTCCACAGCGACCCGAGGCCCCGCCAGGCCCGCACAGCCGCACAGCCTGTGACCCACGCTGAGCTGAACCTCCTGGAGCAGCCCCGTCTCCTCCTGTCTCTTAACCAGCGCCTCCCGGCATCTGGCACAGGGCTGGGCACCTGGAAGAATGCCCGATACACTAGTCAGGCACTTGAGTCTGTGAGGGAAATGGTTCCAGCCGCTGCATCCTTGTGACGAATGACTTGGAGGACTCATGAGTTCCGGACTCCTGAGTGACAGCAGGCGCCCTCCCTCCTTCTCTCCCCTGGGTCCCGGCATCTTTTTAGTAAACCGAGCGTCTCGTAGGGGATGCTAGCCTTGGTGAGTAGCTCTTTCAACCCTCCCGTGCTACAGCTGGTCTGACCTAGGTGACCCCAATAATCCCTTCCAGGTTTAAATTCTTCGATTATCTTCAGCCGCGCTTCTCAACCTGCCTCCAACCCCCAGGAGACGTTCAGCAACGTCTGGGGGCATCCTTGGTTGTCATAATGGGGGAGGGAGCGCTACCGGCATCAGGTGGGCAGAGGCCAGGGATGCCGTACAACATCCTACAGTGCACAGGACAGCGCTCACGACAAACAATGATTCAGCCTAAAACACCAGCAGTGCTGAAGCTGAGAAGCCCTGGTCTACACTAAGGGAAATTACATGATTTTCTCAAGCTTTTCTCCCTCTTGTATCTGTGGCTTTTTCCCAGAGTGCTTTGAAGCACTCTCTGTTTATTTCTTAGGAACAGATGGTGCCTCCCTGGATTGTTTTTCTTCCGAGGAGCCTCATTCAAAATCCACACGGCAGCATCTCCTGGTGACGTGGTGAGGCGACCCAGACCGAGACACAGCGGTGGGGAGAGGCCCTGCTGCCCGAGGACCACTTGCCAGCTGAGAGGGGGCAGGACTGGAGGCACTGACGGGGGCGCCTCACGAAGGCAGTGAGGAGCCGGACCTGTGCTGCAATCTTGGCTTTCCCACGCGCAGCTGTGTGTCCTTTAGCAAGTCCTCGACCTCCTGCAGCCTCAGTTTCCTCATCTGCAGGTTGGGGATGATAACATCTGCCGCCCGGGGTGACTCTAAAGGTCAAGTGAGATGCCTGCGTGTGTGCACGGCAGGGGTGGCGGGGTGCCTGACTTAGCACCTGGCCCTGAGCAGCTGTTCGTGTGAGTCACTGACCTCCAGCACCTCCATCTCCTGTCCTCACCCCACTCAACACTCCCACCCTACCCCTGCCTGGGTTTTCACATTTCCCACTGAGTAAAGAATTTGCAAAAAGGTAGGAACCAAGGCATCACCTTCGCCTCTTCCCTCCCTTCCTGGTCTCCAGCCAGCTCACCAGCAGGTTCTGAGGGTTTATTTTTTTCAGAAGTGCTGTGTGGGGTTGGTCTCTCCTCTGCTGTCCTGTTGCCACTGTCCTGTCCAGGCCCGTGTCACTCTGCCCCTGGCTGGGAGCCCTAGACTCTCCCTCCCAATTAACTCGCAGGCCTTCCTCCCCACTCCCACCGTCAGGCTACGCTCTGAAGGCCCATTCGCCTTTCCCGAGAAGAGCTCCCACCCCGCTCAACAGCCTCTGCTCGCCAGCCCCTCAGTGCCTGCAGGAGAAAGTCCAAGGGCTCTGCTCGGATGGGAGACTCTGCCCTTCTCCTTCAGGTCTCATCCGCCCAGCCTGAGACGCATGTGAACACCGCCCTCCTGCGTGTGCCGGCAACTCCCCTAAACACCTTTCACGTCTCCCGGCACTGTAAGCATGCAGCTCCCCTGCCCGGAGTGCCCGCCCCACTGCCCACGGTCAGGCTTCCGCTCACCCTGCAGCATCTGCTCCAGGCTCAAGGATGCTGTCAGCCCACAGCCCCCCTCAGGCCCACCAGGAGACACTATCGTCACAACGACCATTCTGTGTCCTGAAGGGTCTAGACGGTGAGTTTTCCAGGGCACGGGCTGTGCCTTGGGTGTGTCCAGGAACCATGGAGAACATGGCACAGAGCAGGCTGGACAAATGCCTGTAAGTGGCCTGAGTGAGGACGTGAGCCATGAGTCACACGCTCCACCGTGCAGCAAACCACCTTCCATCCATTCTCTCTGACCCTCACGAGAGTCCTGTGCTGGGTGTTCGTTACAGAAACGACACCAAGGGGAAGAGCCAGGAACTGTTCCCAGAGATCAGAAGTGATGCTTCTGTTTTGTATCAAACATAGCTCTCCAACAAAGCCACCCAGGAGGCCAAGGCGGCACTAAGACCTGGCATCGTCTGGCCAATAGCAGTAGCCAGCAGGAGCCCGCTTCCTGAGCCAGGCACCCTGCGTCACCTCATGGGCCCACGTGATGGCCCTAGCAGGTAGGTAGCACTGTCTCCACTTTGCAAATAAAGAAGCTGAGGCTCAGAGAGGGACAGAGATGTGCCTGGGGTGACACAGCACATGGAGCTGAAGGGTCAAGGGGAACCGCCCTTTCCACTTGGTACCTTGCCCCCAGAGTGGCAAGTCTGCCAACTCTGGGCAGAGGATGTCACAGACTTGTCCCAGGTGGCCTTTACCAGAGCAGGGCGTGTCGCTGTAGAGGCATCTGGCCATGCCGTCTGCCCAGAGGGCCCGCCTTTCTCCTCCCTCTCCACGAGCTGGGCAGATAAGGGAGGTGCAGGCACCTCAGAAGCTTCCAGGCCTCCCCTTTCCTGTCTAACAGCCACTCCTGAACCCCACCCCCATGCCCCATGCATATTGCCTGGGGCCAGACTCCTGGCCTTGGCCTCGATGTTCTCAGATCACGGTGTGGGGGGCGGGTTGGGGGAAGCAGGCTGTGTCTGCAGGAAGGCCTGACTGCTGAGGGAGAGGAGGTTGTAGGGCGTCCTGGGCACAAGGCCTAGCAATCCACTCCCTTCCCCGGAAGCGGCTCTCCTGAGAAACACTCCTCTGTGGGGTCCTGTGGGGTCCCAGCCTGCCCTCAGCGGCACACTCTGTCCCAGGCATCCTCTCCAAGAGGTCATCCCCTTGGCCTGCAGTGGGGACCAGGAAGCCAGGAGGGGGAAAAAGGAGGCCCGGCATCCTCCTCGCTGGTGGGCTTTCCACCACTGCCAGGCCTCCTTTGCTCACTACCTCTCCTTCTGTGAAGTAACCTGAGGGCCTCTCTCTCCGAAGTTTAGGTTTATAGGGACTGAAGTCCACTCGATCACTGGCGCTCACGGCCTGCCGATGGACTCTTTATTTACTAACGCTCACAACAAAGTTTCACCGAAGGTTTAATGATTAAATGGAATTTCGTTGGACGTTTGATGGTTCACCTTTATGGGAAAGAATAAAACTTTATGGCGTGGGCAGTGTCCCAGAGTTCAGGAAACATGGCTGGAACTTTAGAAGAGAAGTCAGTTCCAGCTCTGGTCCCCACCCCCGCTCTGAGCCTTATTTTCTCACTAGTAAAGGAACGAGTTTGCACCAGTTGGTTTCTAACGGCCCTCCAGCATCCTGGGCCCCTGTCACTTCCTTCGCACGGTGGTGATAATTCTGGCCAGACCACTGCTCTGAGATAAACACGCAAACTAGTGAGAGAGGCAGACGCTCCTGGGAGGGAGAAGGACATTACTCTGCACACAGCGGATTAGGAAGCCGTCAGGCCTGGGGCTCAAATCTCGACTTTCCACTTACTGACGGCTACCTATGCAGGTCTCTTCACTCCTTCAGTCTCCTCGTCTGTAACGGCAGATGCTAAGGACGGTGTAAGGACTAAGAGTCAAATGAGGTCTGGACATAAAAGGCCTGGCACAGTGCACGAGTTATTACCACTATGATGATTGTTAATCCTCATCACAGGTCAGGGAACTCATTCACGTTGGCCCTGCACTGGGGCCCTGCGCGCAAGCAGGAAGGTGAGCCCTGCCCGCGTGCTTGGGAGCTTCTAGTCCGGCAGGAGATCAGCCTTGACACAGGAACCATCAGGGAACTGGCAGGACTGTGCAGACCCAGTTCTAACTTCAGCATCTGAAGTGCTTTGTCCCTCTGAAGTCAGGCTGAGGGAGGCAGACACAGGCCAGTAAGCTCAGCTCAGGGCTGGCTGAGACTGTCGAGAGCAAAGAGAACAAATTTCTGTGTGAGTCCCAAAAGGGAGCTTTAATTCCTAGGAGATCAGAGAAGGCTCAAGAGACATAACTTGCCTCTGGGAGTCTTGACTGTGTCCCTATACCTTACTTCCTTCTGGGGTACTTTGAGGCAAAGGGGGGCCCATCCTGCCTGCTTCCCGGAGATGAGGGCTCCTGGTCTGGGATAGGGATGCTGGTTCAGTTTCCATGAGACTTCTGAACCAGTGAGCGGCCCAGACGGGACAGCCAATCCCACTATCACCAGCACAGACCTCCCAAACCCTTCCTAGTCCAGGAGAGTCCTGGAAAATTCCCAAGGCATGTGCTGGGATGAGGGTGAAGGATAAGCCAGAGGAGGCCCCTTGGCTGTATTCCTCCTGTGCTTTAGAACTTGGCTGTGCCTGTGATGCGATTCAGTGGACCCCTCTCCACCCCACCCTTCCCATCCAAGCCTGTTATTCCCTGACTTTCTAACAAGCGCCCAAATGAAGGCAGGCTGAAAGGCCCCAGGGGCCTCGACGTCCAGAAATGGGCTATTAGTGGATTTCAAAGGCCCAGATCTGCCTGCAGGGCTGCAGCCAGCTAGACCCTCACTCTCAGGCCCTGTCGTAGCCAATCGGCCCCTCACTAGCCGGTAAGAGGTTTCCCTACACTCGGCTCTACAGTCAGACTTCGGAGCCACCTGCCTGCCTCCTGCTCAAGGAAGGAAAGTGTGTAACGACAACTGCGTTCACAGAGCTGCCCTGGATCGTGAGCCCAGATGCTCTGAAATCATTCTTGGCTGTAACGTGTGCAGTGGCACATCCGCTTACAAATGAGAAGACGTAGTCTTTAGCCGAGAGGGAAGGAGAAAATGCCAGTCCTTTTCTGGCTCATACCAACATCCTTTTCTACAAAATGGAAAAAAAAATGGTGTGGCATCAGAGTGTCAAACTAGCAGTCACTGGTGGGAGTGAGGGAGCAGCAAGATAAAGGTGCAGCAAAATGAAGGCTGTGTCTGGCCTTTCCTGGCTGGGCAACCAGGGTCAAGTTCATCAGCTTGTCTGAGCTCAGAAGGGGCTGTTGGGAGGATTAAATAAGGTAATGTTTGTAAAGCACTTAGCATGACAGACACTGGCTTCCTTCCATTTTTCTGTAAGGAAGAGGTAAGGATGGAGGGAGTGAAGAAAGAAAACGGTAATCTCTTCCAAGGACAGGCGAACGTGCCCAGTGGATATCAGAAGTGTAAAATTGTGCTCTTGCCGGCTCCAGAATAACTTTCCTGTAACATTTTGGGTTTTAATGGATTCCAGAAACCTGAAAATGTCTCTACAGTCAGAACAGGATGTTTAACTTTTGTGCTTCATGAAAAAAAACAAAAAAACCCCCAATGCACTCTCTAATCCCCTCATTCACTGGAAATATGTGGGAAACAACAAGAAATTGGGCTTAAAAAAAAAAGCCAACATGAAATGTTCTGTTTTTAAATACGAGCAAACAAGAGCGTTGCAAAGCGTGGCTGGAATCAATAACAAAACTTTTGGAGATGAACCATTGAAAGCTGATGCTTTATTAGGGGCAAAAGGCTTGGGAGGCTCCAATTCTGGAGGCCTTAAATGGAGTCTGACTTCCTTCAGTACCTCAAAGGCAGAGAGAGGAAATGCTTTTATCAGAAGGGGACTGGAGGTGAACTGGCTCACCAAGAAAACACCATCTCCTTGCTCCTTTCTCTTAAATTCCTTCCTAATGGGAAATGGGGAAAAGGAAACTAGTTCTCAGAAAACATCAATGTGGAGAAACTCAGCTGTCCCCAGGCACTGTTGGCATTTGGTACCTAGAGGGACAGTATCACTGTTTAGTTTAAAATAATGTGAATTCCTGAACTAGATGCTTTATGAAGCCAAGATGTGTTGACCTTGCCCGTCACTGTTCCAGAGTCTAACAGCACTGGACACGGGGGTGGTGCTAAGGAAATGCTTTTGAATGAAGGACAGAGGGAAGAGGGACTCACTGAGATCATGGGTGGGACACTGCTTTGTAAACTCGAAAGCATGACCCAAATTGGGGGACCTCGCTCTGCTCAGCTGCAGTCGGCCTGGAAACAGATGGGGATTTAGAACTGCGGGGCTTCACCTTCCCCAGCTTGGCAGAAGTTCTCGGTCACTTTTGGAAAAAGCCAAATGCCCATTCTCATTTGCTGGTAACCAGGTGACCCGTCCTCATCCTTCCCAGTCTCTGGGGTCTTGCTCTGGACTCTGCCCGTGAGCATCACACAGTGGTCAGGGAAAGGTTCCATGCCTCTGGGAAGATTCCTGATTGGTCCCCCTTCCTCTTCCTTCCTTCTCTATTACCCCCAAATGAGCTAGGTTCATCCTCTACCTGTGCCTCCCCCAAAAGAACTCCACTCGTGGAACTGTCTCTTGAAACATCCATTTCTCCCCCTCGAGGACAAGAGCTGTTTTATCGCCATTGCCCAGAATTTAGTTGCTTCTCAATTAAAGTTTACTACATAAATAGGCAGATATTGCTATGATCAGCAGGAGAAAGAAAAGGAAAACTCTCAAGATCTGTCAAACATAAAACACATCAAGGGGACTTCCCTGGTGGGGCAGTGGTTAAGAATCCGCCTGCCAATGCAGGGGACACGGGTTCGAGCCCTGGTCCGGGAAGATCCCACATGCCGCGGAGCAACTAAGCCCATGGGCCACAACTACTGAGCCCGCGTGCTGCACCCACTGAAACCCGCGCGCCTAGAGCCCATGCTCCACAACAAGAGAAGCCACCGCAATGAACAGCCCTTGCACTGCAACGAAGAGTAGCCCCGACTGGGCACAGCTAGAGAAAGCCCGCGCACAGCAGTGAAGACCCAACGCGGCCACAAGTAAATAAATAAATAAATAAATAAATTTATAAAAAAGCCCCAAAACATCAAAATGTTTTCTGATTTTGAGCCACAGACCCACCATGCTCTGGAGAGTGAACCTGTCATAACCACCAGGACAGTCAGCCAAGACAGGCGTGTTCACCGTGTCTCCAAGAGAAAGTGACGCTGCCCTGGTGTCACCCTGGTCTCCATCCTGGATGCCCACAGCCTCCTAGGCTCAGAGATCCAGCCGGGGCCGTTTTGCCAAGTCTTGGGGCTGTAGAGTTGAACCATTCTTGGCCACGGCCGCTTCCTCTTTGTCAAGGGAGAAGGCAGGGAGAGAGCAGGAAAAGAAGGCTTGAAGAACATATTTCGGAGGCTCAAAGCCCATCAGATATCTCTCCAATCACACTGCCTTTGAGCACAGGGGAGCTGAATCAGAAACACATGGCACGCATTCCCTCCCAGTCACATATGGTTTGAGAAATCAAGGCAAACCAAAGAGTACTTGGAGGCCACGGAGGCAACTAGAGCTGGGCCCCAGTCAGTGGCTGTTCTAGGGAAGGAGGGCAGGGTGTGGACCTGACCCATCAGACCAACGAGAAACGGGGCCCCAGCATATGAGTCAGGGTCCAATCCGGAGACAGACACTGCATGGACTGAATGTTTAGGACCCTCCCCCAGATTCCTATGTTAAAATCTAATTCCCAGTGTGATGGTGTTTGGAGGTGGGGCCTTTGGAGTTGATTAGGTCATTAGGCAGAGGCTTCAGGAATAGGACTGGTACCCAGAGAGCTCCCTCACCCCTTCCACCAAGTGAGGACACACTGAGATGACAGCAGTCTCTGAACCAGGGAGCAGGTCCTCACCAGACACTGAATCTGCCGGGGCCTTGATCTTGGACTTCCAACTTCCAGAATTGTGAGAAATGCATTTCTCTTGGTTAAAAGCCCCCCCGTCTACGGTAGTCTGTTGTAGCAGCCCGAACTGACTAAGACAGAACCACACGGAAATTTGAGCAGGTGTAACCGGCACACGGATGAAAAGTCTATACTAGTATCTACAGAAGAATTTACACTTTTAAAGCACTTTCGTAAATAGCTGAGAGACCACCACAACCTCAGGTCGTCCTCTCAGTTTCCTACTTCTGCCCTCTCCAGCCTCAGTCAGGATGAACCCTCTGGTGAGTCCCCAGCTCTGTCCGTCCCTCACTGTGCCCTTCGTCACCATGCGTTAGAATCACTTGTGCACACGTCCCCTCCCGTCTTCCAGCACACACGTAAGGAAAGAAACGAACATTGCTCACATCCCGTGCCCCAGGCCCCGTGCTTATGTTAGAGACACAGACGTAGGTGAATCACTCTGGAAACAGGCAGGTGAGGAGGTAAAGTACCAGCCCATACGATATACACCCAGTGCGATCCAGGTGCAGCAGGCAGCACGATCAGGACATGGTCAACGGATCCACTAAGGGTGTTGGAGAGGACGGACCAGCTTGCGCTGAATCCTGAAGGGTGAGGAGGGGTTTTCTAGGCAGATCAGACAAGGAAGGGCGTTTAGGCAGAGAGAACAGCGTGAAGTTCTCAGAGTGTCAGGACAGCAGGGGGATGTTCCTTGGGGTTAGAGCGCACGGCACACGATAAGCGTAATCATGGTAGTAATGATAGCTACACTCGGATATTCTGCATATTGTTTTCTACATGCCAGACAGGATTCTACGTGCCTTACATGTGTTAACTCTTTTAATCCTCATAAACAAGTCTATGAGGTAGGCACTATTATTTCCGTTTTACAGTTGAGGAAACTGAGGCACAGTTGCTCACCCAAGGGCTCACCAGTGGTAAGGGGCCAAAGTTACCAGGGCTGAAGCTAGAGAGGTGGGCAGGAGCAGGGGGATGGGGTGGGGGTGAAACTTGAAGGACCCAGGAAGCCCCTGCACACCTGCTGATCAGAGGGACCCCCCCCCCCACTGCAACCCCCACTCGCTCTCCCTGCTCTAACCAGGACCAAACCTGGATCAGGTTTGAAATCCGATCAGAGGCAAGATGGCTTGGGGTCAGCACGGAAATACATTCACTTCCAAGAAAATTACACTGTTGTTTAACAGGAAAGGAAAGAACCGCCATCCCGCCCACTGCCCCTCGCCGTGCCCCAGCTAACACACGCAGAAACTGACGTGGCTCACAGAATGACTCGCGTCCAGGATGAACTCGCGGGCCCCCAGGTGAGGTCCTCTCACCCTAGGCGGGCTGCTTCCCGCAAGCCTCACACAAGCTGCTCCGACAGTGGGAGGGGGGGTGGGCAGGGCAGGTGGGAAGACACGTCACTGGGGGCGGGTGCTGCACCCTTGCTGCTGCTTCACAGACGGGGAAAGTGAGGCCTGGAGAAGGCGGTGGCCCCCATGGGCCCGAGCGGGGTCACAGTAGAGCCTGCCCCAGGGGCCTGCTCCTCGGACCTGCATTCCAGGCTCTTTCTTTACCTCGTTCATCCATTCCCTCCTGGCCCCTGGAAGTCAGCTCTCGGTACCAGCAATCCTGGATGCTGGTACAAACAAAGGCGAAATGACCTCTGCAGGGGTCAGGGCTTCTCTGAGGCGGGGGTGGGGGGGCGGGGGGGCGGGCACCCAGGGGGCCGACAGGTGCCGGTGCCTCGTGCACTGCTGTGCCCTCAGGGATGCTTGGGAGGTGAATCGACCATGTCCGCCTCTGGGGGAACCGGTGTCTCCTCAAGACCCTCTGGACCGTGGGTTCTGGGAGGCAAGGCATCTCCACGTTCTGGGCATGTTATACCTGTGATGCACGGGCGCTGCGGCCACCACAGGGAGGAGAGAGCGGCACACAGGGGTCACAGCAGTGCCGTTCCCATCCTCTCGGGGGGACGCTGTCTCCACTGGCTCCTGTCTATTTTGCCACGTACTAGCTGGCTCCAGTCCAGCTAGGCCTGCGTCTGCTCTCCTGGGATGACTCAGGCTCCTGTAGCTTCGGACGACCGCGCTGCTGACCTCATAGACCCCACCGGCTGCCAGCCTCCCTGTCACCCTAGGGAGATTTGGAAAGAATAAGGAATGGAGGGACGAATGGATGGATAAGGAGATCAATGGCAGGTCCAAGGCCCCACCAGGAGCGGGGAAGTCAGCCAAGGGTCCCGGCTCCTGGCCCAGGCACATGCTTCTCCTCCCCGTGTGCGCTCCGGGGGCAGCTGAGCGGGGGGGGGGTGGGGGGGTGGTCAGTGTGGCTGGGGTGAGAGAACGGAAGGGGGGCTGAAGGAGGGGCTAGGCTACGGGACAAGCCAGGGGAGAGTCGCAGAAGGACTGAGGTGTCTGCTAAGAATATTCTTGGAAAGCATTCGGCCTGGTGTTAGTATCGGCCTCAGCGGCCAGGCTGCCGAGGTTCACATACCAGCTGGTGGTTAGCAAGTTACTTGACCTCTCTCGGTGTTTCCATTTCATTTGTAAATTGCGGATAATATTGCTGCCTACCTTATGGGGTTTTTATGAGGTTAAATATGCTGATATATTTTAAAGTACCAAGACAGAGCCTGGCACCTGCGCCCTACGGGCACTCGCTCTCATGATTAGCAAGGAGCATCAGTGCCGAGTCTCTGAGAGGGTGAGTGTGAAGCTCTCAGTCCACACCTGTGGTCCCCACGTGCTGAGCAGGCCCCCACCCCCCACCCCCAGCCTTGAGGACTGCTCTCAGAAGGCCACACTGGCTCTGGGACCGTCCCCAGCGTGCCTCTCCAGGGCTGGGATGGGCTGCACAGATGCCAGGTCGCCCACTCTGTCTGCTCTCCGACGTCACGGGTAACCACAGGCATTTGCATTCTTACCTCCACTGGTTTCCCAATGACTCCATGAGGTGGGCAGGACATAGTGCCATTTACACAAGAAGAAAGTGAGGCTCTGGAAGGTCAGACAACTTGCTCAAGGGCAGCCGCGCTATAAAAGCTCAGCGAAGAGTGGAGGAGTTTTAGCGCAGCTTTGAAGGGCCCAGGAAGACGGCACAGAAGTCTCATGTGAACCGATTCTTAGAAGTTACTTTCCTGACCTCCAAGTAAGATGAAGCTTGGGGAGAATCTGGCTCCCTCAGGGAACAGAAATCCTTGAGAAGCCTGAGGACTGGAGGAAGGAAGGTCAAGGGAGGTGTGTGAAGGGTCGGGGGGCCTCAGGGCTTCTATGCCTGCCAGACCACGACGCTACTCATGTCTGAGCCCAGGACCTGGGACGGGGAAGAGGGTGGCGTGTGGCTTGTCCAAACTCCACGAAGGAAGCTTTCCCAAATGTCTGCGACGCTGATGCCAGACACAGTCTTCATGTGCCGCTCTTCCATTTCTGGCTCACTGTCTAAAGAGCTCCAAACACACACCCTTTACAACCCAAAGCAGCAGGGGAAGCAGCGGGCACGTGGCCAGGGGGAGAGGGGACCCTGCTGTAGGAGCAAGCGCACAGGGCCGGGACCGTGAGGGAAGCGGTATGTCATTGTGATTCAAAACACAGCATCGTCTTCCAGATGTGTCTACACCACCAGATTTTCCTGTCTAGACCATGAGACTGCTTTCCCACTCCCAGTGGAAAACTGTGAGAAGATCTGAACACATTTTAAACAGTGCAAGGCCTCCATGGCCCAGTGGCTCCTGAGAGAGCGCCACACCAAACCCTACTGTGTGCCAGGCCCTGGGACTCGAACGTTCCCTGGCACACGATTTCACTAGGTCAGACCCTGCAGGGACGGATGCAAAGGGCAGAACCTTGGCACTGTGCTTGGGAGCCATTCTGCCGCTAAGGCTTGTCTCTGCGTCTTTCCCTTTTTAAGATAAAAGCCTGAGTTTCTACAGAAGCACATGGGCTATGAGAGGATGCTATGCTGGGGCAAGTGTGATGGGAGAACGTGCTGTCACATGTCTCAGAACAGGCTATGGACAGGCTGTGACCTTGTCTTCGAGAAAGAAGACTGCCTGCCTAGCAGAGGTCACGACAGAGTTCACAACTTGTGAAACTGGAAACTTGCCAAGACAGAGCCCTTGTCTAGTGTGGGGCAGGGGGTGCAGGGAGGGGGGCAAGTTCCCAACGGGCAAAATGGATAATGAGTGAGCAATTCAGCAACTCACTGGGCAAAAGAGGTCAGAGGAAGAGGACCTGTGAACTGGCCTTTACAAGACAAAGGAATTTACCAGCAGATAATGAGGTGGACCGGGGACTAGGCCATTTGCCAATCAGTGTGCACTTGAACGAGAACCCTCACAGGCTTAATGCTCGGCTGGATTGAGACAAAACCACAAATTCTCTCAGCTGGAGTTTTGACTTCTTGATGCTTGAGATGGGTACCCAGGTAGCCTGGCAGAGTACAGAGGGCCAGGACAGTCAGGCGGCCGGGCACCAAGCCCAGCTGCTGTTCAAGGAGCTGCTGGGCCTAATGCAGAACCTCAGTTTTCCCAACCATAAAATGGGAGTACAAGTTCTGTCCCTTACACCTCATAACCCCTATAGGGTAAACACAGCACTGCAGAAAAAATAAAAGGATAGATATAAACCCTATAATAGGAGATCTTTGCAACACTTAACACTTGCTATCCACAGCAAGTGTTAGTTGGAGTAATTGAAAACCAGAGCTGCAAAGAAAGCTAGAGAAAATAGTTCAATCCTACTCACTTTCCCTTTCAGAGCTGAGAAGGCTGAGGTCCAGAAAGGAAAGCGGTTATTCTTGTCCTCACTCACCGACCCGGGAGCTCCTCACACAGATGTTCACAGTGACTTTCTGCACTAAGGGGAGGTCAGTGCTGAGGGCTCAGGGCTCAGATGGAGAGGTTTGGAATGTCTCTAGGGTGGGCTGAGCCTTAGGCGTTAAAAGGAGATCAGCTCCTCCCAGATAGGAAACAGTCTCCGCTCCAAGTTGTTAAAAGCCTGTTAGCACTCCACCGAGATCTCTTTCTGAGTTCAGGAACTCCCGACATCTTCCTACTATGATGAGGGCAGTGAGCGCTCTTCACCACTCCCTCTCTCTCGCTCTCTCTCTGTCACACACACACACACACGCACACACACGCACACACACACTCACACACACATACAGGGCCCTGGATACACTGCCCATGAAGCCTAACGCTTACAGCTTAGACGCCACCAAGCTTTCTCTTCAGCTAAGGAGCACAGTGTGACTGATTCTGTCCCTCGGGAGGTCACCATACCTCCTCAAGGTCCCAAGCCCCCTGAATGTTCTGATCCCGACCTGCGGCTGAGATGTGCACCCAGTCACAGACTAGCAGCGACTCTGGCCACAGTCTCGGCCTCTACATGCCTTCACATCTAGTCATGTTTGTGTTTCCCACCGAACCTTCTACCATGTTCTGTATCTCATAACACTCTCTCTCTCTCTATATATATACATATAACATGTTGAAAGGAAAGGTCACAAATCGAATCCAGGCCAGATGGACATGCTCTCCCACAAGACATATGGAGCGCCCAAAGGACGTGGCGTTCTCTCCAGCCCGATAGAGCCGCAGGAACTGAGCTCATCCATTCACTGACCCTATAGTAGCAGTCATGAAGAGAAGAGTCTGCATTAGACACGCCCCATTTTGACACTTCATAGCTGTGTAACCCTGAACAAGCCAGCCGCCCTCTCTAAGCCTCAAGCAGGGAGAACAGCCCTGAGATCTTAGGGCTGCTGGAAAAACGCAAATAAAATGACCCTTAACTCAGAACAATGTGACGTCATGACTGCCATGAGCACGAGCCCACAAAGCACAGATCCAGAGAGAGGGAGCCCAGCCCAGGTGACCTCAGAACCGTAACTATTCCTGCCTCCTGGCCCAGGGCACAGACTCTCACGTGGCCAGGGGGTCCTATCTCTGGAGCATTCAGTCATTAAGTCAGAGGGTCAAGAACTCTCGTGTGGGAGATGCGCTATGCGTGGAGGCCTTGTGTGGGGTGGGGCTAGGGGGTACAAAGCACCTGGACCCCCAGGAGTCAGACCACTCAGTAGGAGGCACAGGGACATGAAGCTGTCATCCTGCCTCCTAGAAAGACCCCCGACCCAGCACTGGCCTACGACGTCCAGCAAGGCTGGGAGGGTCGTGGGGGTCAGCGATTGCTGCGTCCCTTCAGAGAAGGCTGATGGGGGGCGCTCGGGCCTTTTTCTGCTTACTCATTACATACGCACACACGAAACATCAGCTATGTGCCAGGCGCTGGGCTACACGCTCGGCCATCCTTCACCCATTCGTTCACCTGTCATTCCTTCAATACCAAGTGTCTGTTGAGTCCCAACTGTGTGCCAGGTACCAGGCCAGGCACTGGGGATCTGGTAGTGGATAAATCATGCACACCCTCTGTGCACACTAAGATCACAGCCGGTAAACATACATGGTGATGAATGTACAACATGGTGACTATAGTTAATATTGTATATTTGAAAGTCGCTAAGAAAGTAGATATTAAAAGTTCTCATCACTAGGAAACAAAAGGTGTAACTATGGTGGTAATGGGTATGTATTAGATTTACTGTGATGGTCATTTCCCAAAATATACAAGTAACAAATCATTATGTTGTACACCTGAAACTAACGACTAAATGTTGCATGTCAGTTATATTGCAATAAAAATTTTTAAGTTAACTTGGGGGAAAAAAACCTTATCTGGTGAAATATGTCAATTACTTCACAAGAAAAATGCGAAAATATTGAAAAGATTACAGTCGGGAGGAAGGGAGACCAATACACGCTACAAATTGTGATAAGTATTGAAAAAACAGACCTTATTAAAAAATACACATATATATATAAATATATACCCATTGGAAAGGGATAGGAAAGCAGTACATCAAAATGGTAATAATTATTTCAGAATGATTTTATAGAATCTGTACCCTTCTATTTCCATAATAAATTCATATCTTGTAATTAGATTTAAAGAGAGATGGCCAATCCAAACACTATAACTTCTTAGGGAGCCCAACAAGGGCCAGGCATGGGAGTGGGAGACCAGCCCCACAGTCCAGAAGGTTGATGGGGTGGGGCTGATATTGTAGATGGAGAGCCACGGGGAAGCACCCCTCAGCTCCAGGCTGGACTCCCCTCTCGCACTTTTAACCTCCCATTTCAGGTACTGGTGTCTGTTCCATGTCCAACTGTCTCACATCTTTCCCTCCCCTCAGCCTCTAGAGAAAGGGAGGCTCCTTCAAGATGTGAATAAAGAAATGAATAGATTAACCCACCCATCAATCCCTCAAGAGATTCCATTTGGGTGAAAGTTGTTGTTTTTATTTTTAAATTGGGAAATAATACAGGCATACCTCGTTTTACTGCACTTCACCTTACTATGTTTCGCAGATATTGCCTTTTTTTACACACTGAAGGTTTGTGGCAACCTGGCGTGGAGCTAATCTACCGGCACCATTTCCCCAACACCTTTGCTCATTAGGTGTGTGTGTGTCACATTTTGGTAATTCTTGCAAATATATTTGTTATGGTGATCTGTGATCAGTGACCTTTGATGTTACTCTCGTAAGTGTTTTGGGGCACCACCAGCTGTACCCATATAGGACGGCGAACTTAATCCATACATGTCGTGTGTATTTTGACTGCTGCACTGACTGGTTGTTCCCCCATCCATCTCCTTCTCCTCGGGCCGCCTTATTCCCTGAGACACCATCACACTGAAATTAGGCCAATTGATACTCCAACAATGTTCAAGGGACAGACATAGTCACATGTCTCTCACTTTAAATCCAAAGCTAGAAATTATTAAGCTTAACCAGGAAGGTATGTCAAAAGCCAAGACAGGTCAGAATCAAGGTGTCTTGTGCCAAACAGTCAGCCAAGTTGTGAGTGCAAAGGAAAAGTTCTTGAAGGAAATTAAAAGTGCTGCTCCAGTGAACACACAAATGATAAGAGAGCAAAACTGCCTCATTGCTGATGTGGAGAAAGTTTTAGTAGTCTGGATTGAAGATCAAATCTCCTACCACATTCCCTTAAGCCAAAGTCTGATCCAGAGCAAGGCCCTAACTCTTCAATTCTGTGAAGGCTGAGAGAGGTAAGGAAGCTGCAGAAGAAAAGTCTGAAGCTAGCAGAGATTGGTTTATGAGGTTTAAGGAAGGAAGCTGTCTCCATAACATAGAAGTGCAAGGGGAAGCAGCAAGTGTAGAGGTAGAAGCTGCAGCAAGTTATCCAGAAGACTCAGCTGAGATAATTACTGAAAGTGGCTACACTAAACAACAGATTCTCAATGCAGATGAAACAGCCTTCTATTGGAAGGAGCTGCCATCTAGGACTTTCATAGCTAGAGAGGAGAAGTCAATGCCTGGCTCCAAAGCTTCAAAGGACAGGCTGACTCTCTTGTTAGGGGCTAATGCAGCTGGTGATTTTAAGCTGAGGCCAATGCTCATTTACCATTCTGAAAATCCTAGGGTCCTCAAGAATTGAAAATTAAATCTCCTCTGCCTGTGCTCTGTAAATGGAACAACAAAGCCTGGATGACAGCACATCTGTTTACAACATGGTTTGCTGAATATATTAAGCCCACTGTTGAGACCTACTGCTCAGAAAAAAAAAAGATTCTTTTCAAAATATTACTACTCATTGACAATGCACCTGGTCATCCAAGAGCTCTGATGGAGATGTACAATGAGATTAACGTTGTTTTCACGTCTGCTAACACGACATCCATTCTGCAGCCGTGGATCAAGGAGTCATTTCGACTTTCAAGTCTTATTTTTTTAAGAAATGTATTTCATATGGCTGTAGCTGCCACAGATAGTGATTCCTCTGATGGATCTGAGCAAAGTAAATTCGAAACTTTCTGGAAAGGATTCATTCTTCTAGATGCCATTAAGAACATTCATGATTCACGGGAAGGGGTCAAAATGCCAACATTAACAGGAGTTTGGAAGAAGTTGATTCTAATCCTCTCAGATGACTTTGAGGGGTTCAAGACTTCAGTGGAGGAGGGAACTGCAGATGTGGTATAAATAGCAAGAGAACTAGAATTGGAAGTGGAGCCTGAAGATGTGACTGAATTGCTGCAATCTCGTGATGAAACTTTAACAGATGAGGAGTTGCTTCTTAGGGATGAGCAGAGAAAGTGGCTTCTGGAGATGGAATCTACTCCTGGTGAAGATGTGGTGAAGATTATTGAAATATCAACAAAGGATTATTTAGAACGTTACATAAACTTAGTCAATAGAGCAGTGGCAGCTTCCAAGAGGATTGACTCCAATTTTGAAAGAAGTTCTACTGTGGGTGAAATGCTGTCAAACACATTGCAAGCTGCAGAGAAAGAGTTCACAAAAAGGAAGACTCAATCGATGCAGCAAACTTCATAACTGTTTTATTTTAAGAAACTGCCACTGCCAGTCCAACGTTCAGCAACCGTGACCCTGATCAGTCAGCAGCATCAACACGGAGGCGAGACCCTCCACCAGCAAAAGGATTACGACTTGCTGAAGGCTCAGATGATGGTTAGCATTTTTAGCAAAAAAGTCTTTTTAAATTAAGATATGTACATTGTTTCTTTTCAGACAGAATGCTATTGCACACATAATACAGTGTAGCGTAAACTTGACTTTTAAAGGCACTGGGCAACCAAAAAATTCGTGTGACTCGCTTTATTGCAATAGTTGCTTTATTGTGAGGGGCGTTCCGGAATCAAACCTGAAATATCTCCAAGGTACGCTTGTACTCACACAGACATTGTGAGGGAATCGGTGCTGGGTTGCGTCACTCAGCTGTGGTGTATTGTTACACAGCCTAGGACACTGATGCAAGGTCAGAATTGGGGCCAGGGAGGGACGGAGCAGGGGCGGTGCACAGGGAAGAGGGGTTACAGGGAAATAGCCTGTGCACAGGTCCTCTGCTCTCCATGCCCTCCACGTGGGGCACCTGGCCCCCTCCAGCACTGTCTGGAACTGTATGGGACCCATTCTGCCCCATTCTGGGACCCAGTGAGGAGGCCTTTTTGCCTCTCACAATAAGCTGTGAGCTTCAACCTGAACTTTCCCAGCATCAAGATGCTATTTGGCCCCCGTCTTCCATCATTTCCTTTTGTTTCTCAGCTGTTTAAAGCGGCACCGCTTATTGGGAGCTCCCTCGGAGCAGTGCGGGGGTGTGATGCAGGGAGAGAGGCAGAGGCAGAGCGTGGATGCCCGTGAATTTCAGTCTCTGGAGGGGAGATTGGATCATGGCCTGAAGGTCCTGGGGAGCCACGGAAGAGTCAGTGTTTTAGCAGCTAGAAACCACACCCGCCGCATGTGGCGCTTCAGCTAAGGAGGCCTTTGGTTGGCCTCAGCTCTGCATGGCGTGGTCATGTGCTGCCATCAGCTTGGGCCGGGCTGGTGGCGGTGGGAAGAGAGAGCGTGTGAGCTCGGGTCAGGCCCAGGTAGGTTTATTCGGGAGCCCCAGGGGATGCATCTGTGGCCTCTCTGTGTTCCCACGTGTCACTTGGTCCATTTGTGTCTTTGTGTGTCTGAATATATACGTGCGCACGTTTGCATGTGCGCCCACGACGGGGAGGATGTTGAGAGAGACTCCTTTCCGCTCGTGTTCGTAGTGGGCTTAGTGAGCACCAAGAGCTCTGCTGAGAGCTTCCGTTTGTTTTCTCATCTTTATCCTCACAGTGACACCATGAGATCGGTACTGTTGTAATCCCACTTGACAGCTGAGGAAACAGAGGCACAAACAGGTTAAAAAAACAAACCTCAGGGGCTTCCCTGGTGGCACAGTGGTTGAGAGTCCGCTTGCCGATGCAGGGGACACGGGTTCGTGCCCCGGTCCAGGAGGATCTCACATGCCACGGAGCGGCTGGGCCCATAAGCCATGGCCGCTGGGCCTGCGTGTCCGGAGCCTGTGCTCCGCAACGGGAGAGGCCACAGCAGTGAGACGCCCGCGTACCGCAAAAAAAAAAAACAAAACAAAAACCTCAGGTCACGCCTCCGCCAAGAGGTAGATACAGGAGCAGACTGAGGCTTTCTGATTCGGAAGCCATGTGCGTGCGTGTCCCCACGAGTGTGGGTGTGTGACCATGAGCCATGGGTCCGGAGGGGCACACGTGCCAGGTTTATCTGAACGTCAGTGCCGGGCTGCGCTTGCTTCACCGAGTGTCCGTGAGCACCCATGGGTCCGTGTGTATTTAACCGTGTGCGTCTCGGTGGGGCGATGCTCCCTCACGTGAATTGGCTCGTTTCTGTGTGCCTCTGGCCGTCTGGATGCGCCCATGCGTCTGCACACATCTGGTTCTGACACGGTGTCTGGGGAGAGTGGCAGCAGTACTAATCCCGCCGTGTGTGCCTGCGAAGCCAGGAGAAATCTGACAGACGCAGGCAGGCAGCGCACTGCTGGGGGCCTGGCTGGGTTTATTTTCAGCAACCGAGGAGGCCCTGCGGCATTCAATTAATTCCACTCCCTGTGTAAACACCAGCAAACACAGGGTTCCAAAGGCAGAAGCATGTCCCGCCTTGCACCCCCTGCGGCTGCCACTGCTCGGGGACGTCGTTGTGGGGACCGCACGTGTGTGCCTGAGTGCCTGCCAAGAGGATCTCAGCGCTTCTGCCGTCGCATCTCCTGGGGTTCTGCTCCCCGAGTCTGCCTCCTCACCCCGTCTTTGCGCCCTGGCTCGGGACCCCTGAAAAATCTGGGGGGGCTGGTCTCTGTTGCCAGCTGCTTCTGGTGGTCTACCCTCCTCAGAGGAACCCAGAAGAAGGAACCAAGCTTTTAATATGCACATTCGTCTGGTGTATGGTTCAGACGGAACAGTCTGTTGACCCTGATGTGCACGTGGGGAGCCTGCACGCGTGAGAGTCACTTTGTGTGTAACGCAGAGCACCTACGCCAGGAGAAGCAGACAGGGGCCCGCCACAGCCCCCAGGCCCCGGGCCCCAGCGCTGGCTTCACCAGGGCGAGCTCTGTGAACGCTGAAATACTGTGCAGGGCGGGAGAGCAGGGTTGCACAGATCTCTAAAACTTGAGGAAACCAGTCAGTGGGTAGCAGTGGGGAAATTTTTCTTTTGACGAGTGAGGAAGGTGGGAGTGAATAAAAAGGCAGCTGGGGAGCCAAAGCCGAGGTGGATATCAGGAAGGAGACGGGTGAGGGGTCCCTTGTGGGGGTCAGGGACCCAGGGGTGGAGAGGAGAGTCTCAGGGAAGAAGCTCTCCTTCTCAGAGCGCCCGGCAGGTCCTGCCCCGCCAAGAGCCAACAGTACAGCCTTGGGCACGTCGCTTAGTAACCTGGCCTCTTTCCCCAAGTGTGCGTGCGCCTGACAAATGTATAGAGGGTGGCTCTAACCCTAGCGGCGCTCACTTCCTGAGACAGAGCCGGTGCTCTCTGTGCTTGTCTCCCTCACCCTTCACAGCATCCCTATGAGCTCTCTGCTTCCATCCCCCACGTTGCAGATGGGGACATGGAGGTTCAGGGATGTCAACTCTCTTATCCAAGGCAACGGATTTAATCCCAAGCCAGGCTTCTCCTAGAGCCCCTGCTCTCACACTGCTTTAGTTCTCTAGTTCAAAATACGAGTACTTTAGACTTGTTCATGTTCGTGTTCAGTCATCTTGGGAACTTTAATTCCACCGATACTGAGACCTGTGGGCAATAAGATAGAGACATAGCTAGTGGGTAGGGAGTAGCAAAGGAAGGCTGAGAGAGGACAGAGACGAGAGAAATCATGGTCTAAGAGGGAGGTGTCTTGGGGCTGCTCCTCTGAGATCCTGGAGGGACCAGGAGCCTGAAGCCCTTGGCTGTATAACAAAATTAGGACATCTGGTTGGTCAGCCAGACCCAGAATAAATAAAATGCCCCGGGGCATATGTGTATCTGCACCGAAGCAAAACACTTTAACAATCATTTTGTTCCAACTACAGGGAGGCCGAATGCTCAAACGTCTCTGACAGAGGGATGCAAATGAAAACCCACTGTTCAGTCTCCCCAGTGTCTCACTTAGATGTGCAAATGCCGTCGGCTTTCTCTTTATTTAGCAAGTTGCTTTTATTGCTCATTTTAATGAAAGTAAAAAATATGCATGAAGCATGAGGGATGTCCATGCCCACCCCAACTGTCCCAGAAGCTCTGAAGTTCCTGAACCGTTAATTCTCTCTCCGTGGGGATTTCAGGGAGCTGAGCCTGGGGGCTTGGAGGGGATGACTGTGCGTGTCTCGCAGGACCGATGGGAGCATGAAATGTGACGAGCTACATGGAAATAAATTCTAGAAACAGAGGACCAATGTTTGTGACAGTTATATAATGGGGAAGTCGCAGAGCCTCCAGCCTCAGGCGCTGGTCGTAGGGCCAGCCATAAATTGTCTGGTCCTCCAGCCTTCCCAGAGTGGGTGGTACTTTCCTACCCTCTTTGAAAACAGAAGCGGCCATTGCTTTGGCCAATGAAATGCGAATGGAAGTGGTGTGTGTCACTTGTGGATGGCAGCTTGAAAACCAAGTGAAATCTGCCTGTTCTCATTCTCTCTCCACATTCCACACAGCGGCTGCTCTGAGGCCCCCAGCTGACGTGTGACAGTCATGTAGTACGGTGAGAAAGAAGCCTTTGTGGTGTGAAGCCACTCGGAGCTTCAGGGTTGCTCGTTGTAGCAGCAAAACCTAACTATCTCGACTCTGACCTCCTGCAGCCCACACACCTGCTGGTGGTCCCCAAGCATGGTGTGAAAGGCATCTTGTTCACCCTAGTCCCTCTGATGATGTCCACTCTCAGCCCTACTGTCCATTATCCACACAGCAGCCAGGGTCACCCTTACTCTCCAGGCCACTCAAAAGCCCCAAAGAGGATAAGGTTCAAGGACTTCATGGAAGTAGCTCCAGCTCGCCTCTCCAGCCTCAGCTCCTGCTGCCTCCTGCTTCATACTCCAAGCCTCATTCAGCCCACAGTTATTTCCGTGATTCAAACGTGCCACGCTTTCTCTCCCCTCCACAACTTTGCATATGCTGTTCCCTACACCTAAAGCACTCCTTCCTGTCCTCACTTAACCAATTCCTACACATCCTTTGGGCCTCAGCTTAGCTCCCGCCTCCTCCAGGAAGCCCTCCCTGACTTCCAGGCCAGGCTAGGTGCCTCCTTGGTGCCTCCACTCTTACAGTTTGGATCACTGTGTACTGTCTACTTACTTTCAGTTCCCTCATTTCGGGCTGTGGACTCGCTGAAGGCAAGGGTTGTGTCTGTTTTGTTCCCCACGGTATCCCCAGCACCTGTCACAGTGTTGGCCACTTGGTAACTATCAAGCGATATTAAACGAATGGACGATCAGTCCCCCACCATGTGCAGGTCCTCTGACTGGGGGAGCGGGCAGCCATATAACGATGCAGGGGAAGCGTCCACGTGCACCCTGGCCCTCCCTCCCCGTCCCCCACCAGCTTGAAGGGGAAGGCAAGGAGTCCATGTGATAAACAGAGGCCTTCCAAGGGGCTCAGCGGCTGAGACACTTGGAGGGCAGCAGCCTGGGGAGTCATGGCTTTCAGGAGCAGTTTAGAAATGAGTCCCCAAAACAGCAAAACAAAGCATAACCTCTCCAGACCCCCTCTGTCCTGAGTGCTCAGCTCAGAGAGCGCTCAAAGCGGCTTAATGAATTATTACGTCCACATTTCTTGCTGATAAATGACAGTCTCATGCTCCATTACCAATTGCTGGTTGTAATATTTAATCAAAGTCTAGTTTCATGCATCAGTTGGTTTTGGAAATAATATTTATGGGTCTGGAATGCCTTCAACCTTCACGCATATGGCCAAAAAGAATCATTGTGTTGTAGCTACTGGTCAAGAATATAAGAAGTGAGATAAAGAAACTTCCAAAGATCACTGTTGCCTGCCCAGTGCCAACTGCTCTACTGGATGTCGGAGATGCCTAGATGGAGGCAAACTACTAGTTCCTTCGCACTCAGATCCAAGCCTTTGCCCTTAGGTGCTTCCATCATCTCCCAAACCCAATTCTTCATCTAACCTATCGGTTCAAGCCCCCCTCCTCCAGAGAGCCCTCCATGACCAGCCAATCCCCCAGAGAGCTCCCATCCTCTCAGCTCTGCTTGCTCTCTGCCAGCCACACAGGCAGGTGCACTGTTCTGCACCCTGGATGAAGTTTACCCGGGAAGTCTTGGCCATCCCACTGGACTGCAGGCTCCCTCGGGGCAGGCAGGTTTGCTTCCGGTACCTCTCCACCTCTCCTCACGCTGGACACCTACTGGTGTTAGTGAAAGTCCACTTGATTGGACAGATTGAATTTATAGCCTCTGGACCTTGCACGCAAAGGAAGTTATCTGATTCTATTATAAATCACTGTCTGAAGTTTGCTCTTTTCCTTGTGCTCCCTATTTCAGTGAATGTGCCAAGCCAGACACCTGGAAGTCATCTGTGAGTCCTCCTTCTGTTGCTTTTAATCATTCATTCATTCATCCATTCACTCATTCCTCCATTCCTTCAATGATTACAGGAGAAAAAATGTACTATATGCTTACTCGCTGTCAGGCCATGTGCTAGGGGCTGGGGGCCAACTATGGTGAATTAGCCAGAACTGGTCTAGTGGGGATATCACCTTCTAAAGAGCTATCCAAGTTATTTTTCTCCTCTACATCCCGAAGGCCACTGCCGTGGTCTAGTTCTCTTCACCCCTAATGGGCTTCTAACTGGTCCCCTGCCTCTTGTCTCCAGCCTTCTCCATCTCCACACCATTATCGTCATACCTGGTCAAAGTTTCGAGAACATGGAGGTGGAAGTAGGGTAGGGTGAAGAAAGCACGGAGTGAGGGCTCAGGAGGGCTGGCTTCTAGCTCCCTATGTGAACTTGGATAAGCCTTTCCCTCTCTAAGCTTCAGTTTCTTCCAATGTAAAGTGGACTAATAACCTGTACCTTAGTGTGGACCTACCTTGGAGGCAGGTCTGGAATCACAGGAACTCTTTACTGAACGGGTCAAGTACATTACATGTATTAACTCACTCCTCCCAACAATCACGGGTGAGCAGCAGTTCCTATTACTACTATTTCCATCTTGCAACACAGAAACTGAGGCTCAGAAAGGTTAAGTGGCTTACCCCAGGTCACACAGCCGTAAGTGCTACAACTGAGATTCCATACACAGGACTGAGCCAGAGCCCCCAGCTCTTAACCCTGAACATTTTACTAGCTCTCTCTGCCCGTGAGGCTGTGAGGGTGTACTTACTATGGCTAAAGGCTTTACCTGCAGCTTTGAGTGGAGTGGGGTTTGGGAGTCATGACTCAGTTTCCCCTAAATAGAGAACTAGAGATATCCTGTCTTGGGAGGTAATCATACCTAAATCTATGACTTGTCAAAATATTTTCAGATTCTTCACCATTAAGTGAAAGGTGGGAAAGCCCCAGGGGGTGATTACGTGATAAAGCCAATGAAACAGCCTTAACCTGAGCAAAGCATGTGAATCTTGCCAAGGTCGCAAAGTGCCGAATGTTATCACCGCAGATGGACGCCGGAGAGCGGTCCAGAAAGGGTCAGTCTGGAGGGGGAGGGGGCCAGCTTCCTGTCTCCCAGAACTGCCTTTAGGCTCCTCCCCCCAAACCAGCCCAGGGTGCTCCCCGCCGCCCCACCCTGGCAGCTTCCTCTCTCATTAGGATTTCTCTGACAAGCCCAAGGATTTACAACGTGAAATGTTTCCATTTCCCTGACATGATGTCTCCGCTTCAAAGCGCCCGCGCCTGCCCTCCGGAGCCCGGGATGGAGGTGATTTTGAGAGGGAGACAAATGAATCAAGGGGCTGACACCCATCCCTTTCTTTTCTCCCCATAATACATCTGTTTATTATTGAACAGGGGCTTGCATCGTCCGTGATGAATCGTCTTCTCCTCCGTAGCCGTGTCCCCAGACGGCTAGGCAGGCTGAAGTGTCTTCCAGGAGCATCTGCTTTTGATCTCTGGTCCTTTTAAATCTCAGGTTAAAATCTTTAGCCTGACGGGTCTGAAAGGCAGCTTCTAGAAGCAAAGGAGCTTTAAAACCCTCAGAGAGGATCATCTGGGTTCTCTCCAGAGACAGCCCCCCAGGATTCCCTCAGATAGGCTGAAAATAGAGTGAGGGGCCTTTCTGCTAGCAGGGAAGCCCTGGCTTTGGGCTTGAAGGCGCAGCTCTTGTCTGCAGGCGCTGCGCCCCCTGGGGCGCCGGCGGGAGAGCGGGGCTCAGGCTGCTCTCCCACCTGGGCTGGGTGCTGCCTCATGGAGAGAGGCTGAGCCTGGTCCCCTGGACGCCTCTGAAACGCCACTTCTTTAGGGAAGTTGCACTCGACTGCCTCCAACTGGCCACCTGCCCACCATATCATGCCCTCTCTGCTGGGCACCAGCTAGACTGCCATTCCAGCCTCCCCTGCAGGTAGGCGGGGCCACGTGGCTGGCACTGGCCAATGGAACGTGGGCCACTTGCAGGCCTGGCCCTAAAACCTTCCCCTGTGTCATCCCATCCTCCCTTCCCACAAATGCTGCCTGGGTGTCCCCACCCAGAGTAGAGCCTCTGTCCACCTGGGTCCCCTGACTTTTCCCTCGGATCACTGCGAATACCTACACTGGGGCTGTGAAGCCACTGAAATGTGGGGTTTGTGGTCACAGTGGTTAGTGTCAGCCCAGGTTTGGTCCCTATGGTAACACGGTGCAGCCCCCTGTGCTTCCTGGCTGTGCTAAGCACTCCTGATACCATTTCATTCTCTGGAGGAGTTTGTGTCATGTCTGTCTCTTCCACTAACCCGTGTCTTCTCCCAGGTGGAGACCACGTCTCTCCTTCACCACTGAAGATGCAGGCCTAACACAGCGCCTGGCACACAGCGAGAACCCAGGAGGCCACGTAGGATGACGACTGATTGGGTGATGGTAATCCTTCCAAGACCCACGATACTCTTTGGTGTCGGAGTCGGGGTATCGGTGGGAGCTGCCTGGAATGTGAAGCCAGGGGCCCTGGTTTGAACCCCAGCCCTCACCCGCAGGAGCTGAGTATCCTTGGTCATTTCGTGTCACTTCCCTAAGCCTCAGTTTTCCTTATCTGTTAACTGGGAACAGGCAATATCCTCACCTCCCAAGCTTTTGGGGAGAATGAGGGATGGGGAATGTGTGACTCAAGTCACATCAGCACGGGTACCTGAATCTTAGAATGCCAGGGGTAGATGGGACCTTGAAGGTGACCTGGTCTACTGTTAGTTCTCTCATAACAAACAGTGCAGAAGGTAAGGCAGGTGTTATCAGGAGGCAGTCAAAATAAGACCCAAAGAGGCTGAGCTACTAGGTCAAAGGTCCACAGCTGATGAGAATCGGTGACCAAGGATTCAGTGGGAGGATTGCTATCAAGGTCTCCAGAATCCTGGACCAGGGCAATTCAGCATCAACACACCTTCCCTGAGCCCTGAGGCATGGACTCTGGAGCCAGGCAGTGCCCTGCCTCTGACCAGCTGGGCAACCTCGGGCATGACCTTTACACTCTCTGGGCCTAAGCTTCCCTGTGTTAGAAATAGGGGAGACGATAATTTCATCTTAAAGTCATCACGTAGATTAGATGGGTTAAAATTTGTGAATGTACCTAGCACAGTGTCTGACCTGGAGGAAGCCCTCCGTAAATTCAGTTATTCGCTCGCTTTGCTCTCTGAGTTTTTTTATGACCTGGACGGCATCATCTGAGCTGCTCGACGTCTCTGTCTGAGTCTCCTTTCCCTCATCAGTACAAGACACACTGCGCACCTCACCACCCTGCTGTGACTGTCAGAGCAAACATGATGTCACTCTGTTTATGAACTGCACGCTATCCTACATGCGTTAGCTGTTAGGAACAACAATAACTATGAGTAGTAGTGATAATAATATTAGCAGCTGGGGGTAGAATGGCAGAAGTAATTGTACCGGAGTTGGGTTACAGCATCAGTGGTCGGGGTGGTACCAGCAGCAGTGGTTGTGACAAATAGAACAGCAGTGAGGGTAATAAACAAGGGCTGGAGCAATGAAAGTCCTGGAAGGAAGTGTCAGTAGCAGTGGGGGTGGGGGTGTGCTGTGGCTGGTGCAGGTGATGGAGGTGGCAGTTCCAGTAGGAGTGGCTGCGGTGACAGGCTGCTGGCAGAGGTGGTCACAGTGCTCAAGCCACACTGGCTTCCTTTCTGTCACCAGGCCGCTGGCAGCCTGCTCTCCTGGGAGATGCCTGGGGCCCTGGGGCCCATCCTGAGGGTCATTGCTCTACAGTGCGACCGGGTGGTAAGAGAGCATTCCTTCAGGCTCCCACTGCTGGGGAGCCCAGGTGCCCACGGGTGACTGAGCGCCAACAGGTGGGCCCACGGGTCCAAGGGTCTGTTGCTCCAGGTCTCTGGTCTGCCAAACGCCTCCTCAAATGTTCAGCCACAGGGACCTCCTCTAGGAAGCTTTGAGAATCCCCCAAGCAAATTTACATGTTCTCTTCTCCACGCACAGATTCATTTAATAATTATTCACTGGGGCCCCACCATGGGCCCTGGAGAAGAACAAGGTGGGTGTAGGTAGCTTTAAACCGACCACAGTCTAGTGAGGAATCTCGGTGTACTTAGGTCCGGGAAGTGGGCTGCTGCATTAGGGATGCTTACAAGGCTGTCCTCGGTATTCTTAGAGTCTGGTGCACAGCAGACACTCGGTGGCTGCATTTCTTTCATCCAACAGATATTTTTGGAGCAGCTACTGTGAAGAGGCGTAGGGTTTAGTGGTTAAGAGTCATCACTGGATCCCAATCCTGGCTCTGTATGACCTTGGGCAAGTCTCTTAATCTCTGCCTCAGTTTCTTCAACTGCAAAATGCAGATAATAAGCGCACCTGGTCCACAGGATTGTTGTGAGGACTAAGTGAGTTATTTTTACGAGTAAAGTATTCAGAAGAGTGCTTAGTGCTCATGGTGATGCTGTAAGAGTATTAGCTGGAAAAAGGTGGCAGCGACCATGCTGGGGCACTGGTCACAGAGCAACGAGCAAACCCAAGTCCCAGCTCTCATGGAGCTTACAGCTTCGTGGTGGAACAGGTGATAAACACACATATGTATATGTTAGGTGGTAAAAGGTGCTACGAGCAATAAAGCAGGGTGTAGAGATGGAAAGTAATGGGGGCCGCTATGTAGGTAGGGAGGGCTTCTCTGAGGGTGTGGCATTTGAGCAGAGGCTTAGGTAGGGTATAAGACATATGACTAGCTGGGGAGAAAGGGCTCAGGGCAGAGGCCATGACAAGTGCAAAGGTCCTAAGGTAGGAATATACTCTGTGTGTTCAAGGAAGAGCAGGGACCAGTGTGGCTGGAGTGAGGAGGGTTGGAGATAAGGTCATTGGGGTAGCTGGGGCCACATTAGGCGGAAGCTTTCAGGCCACACTAAGGATTTGGACTTTTTACTTGGAGTAAAATTGGGAGCCAGCAGAGAATCTGGAACGAAGAAGTGTGAATGTATCAGACTTAATTTTTCAAAGGATTGCTCCAGCTGCTGTGTGAAGCGTAGACTCTGGGGTGGGAGACGGGCAACAGGAGGGGACCAGTTAGGATGCTACTTATTACGTGGAACCGGGCTTGGTGGTTCGGCTGTGGGTCTAGGACAGAGAGGCGGTGGGAAGCAGTGGGATCCCAGACATATTTAGAACATGGAGACAACAGAATCTGCCAGCTGATCGGATGTAGGCTGTGAAAGAAAGGGAGCATTCAAGGATGACTCTAAGCCTGAACACCTGGCAGAAGGGAGCTGCCCCCTGCTAAGCTGAGAAGCCTGGATGAGAATCAGGCCCGGAATGTAGTGACAGGGAGAACACACTGCTTGGTTTTAAAGCTGTTGGGTCTGAGATGTGTGTTTGCCATCCAAGTGGAGATTTAATCAGATAGTTGGACATCTGAGTCCGGCGAGTACAGATGAAGGGAGAATTCAGGCTGAAGATATAAAGGTAGACCTTCTCTGTACCGACATGAGAACAGGGACATGCAGATATAGAAGAGAAGAGGGCTGAGGATTGGGTCCTGGGACCCAGCAAAATTCAGAGATCAGGGAGAGGAGGCAGAAGCAGCAAAGGCAATGAGAAGGTGAGGAAGGAGGAGAACTAAGAGAGGGTGATTTTCTGGAAAGTAAGAGAAGGAAGTGTTTCAGGAAGGAGGGTGTGCTGATAGGCTGAGTAAGATAAAGGCTGAAAAATGACCACCGGATCTATCGGTGTGAATGCATGGCCAGGAGGTGATAACAGCTGGAAGAGATATCAATAGAAGCCGTGACGGGAACGCGGCTGTCTCGGTGGCTCCTGGAAGGCCAGTGCACTGAAACAGCAGGTACGAGCCGCATCTCCAGCTTTAGGGCCCTGGGAAGTGCTGTCTGACAGGCAAAGCTTTTAAAAGTTTATGAGGCCACCCGGAGGAATAGGAAGGGGAGAAGAGGTAAGCTGCTGAGGATTGATTTACGCTCACTGCGGAACCACATAAAAGGTGCCGGGGGTTCTGGGCACCTTGCACGAGCCACTGCGAGGTCAGCGGTGGAGGATCCTACGGAGCCCATGCGGAATGGCGTCTGGCCGGACAGCTCCTCAGCTGGTGGACGTGTCTCATCTCCCCGGGGTTACCAAGAGGAGGGGATAAAGTTATTGACTTTATTATTTTCTGCTTCACGATTTGATTCGGTTGATTGTATATACAAGTTTCAAATACCTAAGAAAACTTGTACTCCTCGTCCCAGCTCCTGGCTTTACACAGGACAAGTGCTTCTACACGGGCCGGCCAGAGGGAGTGGCCAGCGACAGGTATTTTCTGAGCACCTGACAGGTGTCTAAGACTACCGGGGCTGGTGAGGACTCAGAGGAGCAGGACAACAAGGGTCTCTGTCATGTCTCCAGCAGAGAAGGCAGGACTCCCGGGTCTAGAGTTTGAATTCCAGCTCCACCACTTCCTCAGTGTGAGCCACTGTGTGTGACACGTTCCTTCTTTGGGCCTCAGTGTTCCCATCTGGAAAATGGGAACAATGATAATTCCTGCCTCAAGGAATGGAGGGCTGACAAACGATGATAACAGTGACACTGCCTGTCCATATCTGCTGCAAGTGTGACAGCCTTGTGCAAACTTTACAGGCCATTGGCCCAGATGTGTATTACTGAGCAAAATGACTCTGGGGACAGAGACGTCAGTTCCAGATCCAGCCCTACTGTCTGCTAGCTGTGTGTTCTTGGGTTGGTCACATCTTATCCCTGAGTCTGAATTTTAGCATCTGTAATGTGGGCTCTTGGGGCTGCTGGAAAGATTGAGAACCAAGTGGGAAGTGCTTCTTCCTGAGCCATGAAGCGCCGCATGCGTGTTAGCGGCTATTACTATTGTAGCGGAGCATCTGACATAATTGACAAGAGCGGCTAATGGGGCTGCTCCCTCTGTCAGGGGACAGATGCTGGGACACTGAGGCACTACCAACACAGCACAGTGCCTGTGGGATGTAGGTACCTCCTCGTTTAGGAATTAGGCTCTGGGGCAGGGATGGGGGGGTACCTGGCACTAGGAATATTTGAAGTTCTGTGTCATGCTGGCTTTGCACGAGACACGTGACCAATCCTGCCCCTGCAGACAAGAAGCACTATGGGCACACAGAAGGAGCTTATGTGGGAAGGGAAGGGAAGATGTAGAGAATTAGAAAAAGAAGTGTGTCTTTCTAGTTGGTCAACAGATATTTCTTGGTACCTGCTAGGAGGAGACAATGTGAATGGCATAGATGGAGGTCTAGAGTCTGCCTTACTTTGGGTTCCCCCAAAACAGACCCTGAGAGAAGGACTCAAGGAGTTAATTTGGGACACGAAACCAGGCATGCTGGCAGAAAAGTGAAGAATTGAGGTAGCGGAAGGGAAGAGCCAATAGAGGGTCCATTATGAAGCACTTTAGTCCCACTGGGTACTCAGGGAGCCCGTGGAGAACGTGAACCCCCAAGTTATCTTACTCTTGGGGCCAGGGGGCGGGAGTACTCACTGGCCAATCCCCCTCAGTCACTGTGTGAGGGCATTCCTGGGGGGCCTCTTCCCCTGGCACCCCCAGCCTGCAGCAGCATGTAGCAAAGCAGACTCTAGTGGCAGAAAAAGCTCGCAAACAAAGAAACGCAGGTGGAACAGTTGGACATCAGGTCAGAATGTACAACGGGTGAAGACAGGCCTTCTCCACGGTCTTCAAGGCACGTACAGCTTACACAAGTTACAGAATACAGTGACACAAAGCCACCATGGAAGACTGCTGGCCAGTGAGCACGGAATCAACCATACGTCAGGAACCCAGCCCAGTTTCAGGGTAAGGGCAGACTCAGATACCGTGTATTTATTATTTGTGGTTTCTCTCTTAAATCTATCACTTTTAAAACATTGTATTGACATAGAACATACATAAGAAATATGCAGAAATCATAAGTTACAGCTGGATGATGACATTAAACCAGTACCAAGATCAAGAAACAAAACATTAGTCCCCCAAAAGCAAGTTTCCCCAAGCATAACCACTATCCTAACTTCTAAAGCCATTGATTAATTTTTCCTGTTTTTAAATTTTATATGAATGTCACTGTAGAGCGTGTATTCTTTTGTACTAAGCTTCTTTAAAAAAAACCCAAAAACCTCAATACTCTGTTTGTGATTTATTCATATTATTGCATGTAACCATGGTTCATTTGCTCTCATCCCTGTATCATATCCATTGTGAGAATCTACTCTACTACTGATGGGCATTTGGGTTTAGCTATTAAGAACAGAGGTGTTAACAACATTCCTGTATGATCTTTCGGTGAATATACGTAAGTTTTTCGTTCTGAGGAGTGGACACCCCAGGCTGAAGGGGACACTTAGCTCGCCTTTGGTAGATCCTGCCAGTTCTTCAAAGTGGTTGTGTCAATTTGAACCCAGCAGCGGTATGTGAGAGTTCCGGTTGTGAAGGAGGACATCGCCAGTGGGAGAAATAAGACAGGAATAAGGTATGTGGGTGTGGAAGTGAGCACAGCATGTCACTCATTCAGCAAAGAACCGGGGGCACTGCCTTGACCGCACCCTTTGACGTGTGCCAAGGGCACAGCCGTGGTTCACATGAGACTCTTAAGCTCAGGGTGATGACCAGACATGACCGCAAAGAAGCAGAACACCAGGTAGGAAGACCTCAGGGCAAAGGGCTGGGTCCATGGACTATAGGAATGAGGCTCCTGACCTCCTGCCTGATCTTCCGGCAGCCTGGTCTAGTTCAGGTTCTTCCTGTCTTAGGAGGCATCTAAAAAAATACACCTTAAAGAGGCGGGCAGACACTCAGAGAGCCCTCAGACAAAATCAGCTCCTGTAGCCCCTGCCCCATGCCAAGGCTGGCGATCTGACACTCTCCAGGGAATTCTCAAGAGAGGGAGACTTGAGTTTCAACGGATAATCCTCATCACAGCTTGAGCCCTGCACCTGGACACAGAGGATGAGCCCGGGAGAGCGGATGGCCTCGTGCGGTCCACTCACCCCACCCCAGCCTGGAGGCCCAGCCCAACACCTGCTTCTTACTGGAGTTACCATAAAGCCCCACCTGTACCCCGCCACTCCACGCAAGCGCTGCAGGGAGCTGTCGGTTGCTCTGTCGAGCTGAGGGAAGCACACGCACTTG